>NC_133622.1:133710176-134319342 GCF_048593235.1 Sminthopsis crassicaudata | reverse complement strand
GTTTTCTAGATTCTATTCGAAAACATCAATTTCGAAAAAAATCTTTTCTAGGAACTTTTCTAGATACTTTCTCTAGAAACAATTCTTTTCTAGATCATTTTCTAGAGCCTCAATCTAGAAAACACATTTTTTCTGGATTCTCTCTCTAGAAAAAACACTTTTCTAGATTCTTTTCTAGAGTCTCAACCTAAAAACGTCCCTTTCTAGATTCTTTTATGGATAACTCTCTTAAAAGAAAGATTTGTAGATTCTTTTTTAGAGCCTCATTCTAGAAAAATTTTTTCTAGATACGTTTCTAGTTCTCTCTAGAAACATGTCTTTTCTAGATGATTTTTTAGACCTCCAATCTAGAGAAATATCTTTTGTAGAAACTTTTCTGCATCCACTTTCTAGAAACCATTCTTTACTAGATCCCTTTCTAGAGCCTCAACTTTGAAAACATAGTTTTCTAGATCTATCTAGAAACAAGTCTTTTCTAGATTCTTTTCTAGAGACTTATCCTAGAAAAAAATTTTTTCTAGGCTCTTTTCTGGATCCTCATTCTAGGAAAAACTCTTTTAAAGATTCTTTTCTAGAGACTCAATCTAAAAAAACGTTCTTTTCTAAAATGTTTTATGGATCATTTCTTCTGAAATCATGGTGTTTTTTTTTTTTGTTAGATTCTTTTCTGGAGCCTCATTCAAGAAAAAAATTTTAAATACTTTTCTACATATTCTCTTTTTAAACAGATCCATTCCTAGAATTTTTTCAAAAACCACAATCTAGAAAAAAATCTTTTCTTGGAAATTTTCTCTATCCTCTCTCGTGAAACAATTCTTTTCTAGATCATTTTCTAGAACTCAATCTAGAAAACATTTTTTCTAGATCCTCTCTCTAGAAAAAACACTTTTCTAGATTCTTTTCTAGAGTCTCTTCCTAAAGAAACATTCTTTTCTAGATTTTTTTTATGGATAACTCTCTTAAAAGAAAGATTTGTAGATTCTTTTTTAGAGCCTCATTCTAGAAAATTTATTTCTAGATACGTTTCTAGTTCTTCTCTCTAGAAACAGGTCTTTTCTAGATGATTTTCTAGAACTTCAATCTAGAGAAAAATCTTTTGTAGAAACTTTTTTGCATCCTCCTTCTAGAAAGTATTCTTTACTAGATCCTTTTCTAGAGATTCAACTTTGAAAACATAGTTTTCTAGATCTATCTAGAAACAAGTCTTTTCTAGATTCCTTTCTATAGTCTCATGCTAAAAAAAAGTTTTATTAGGCTCTTTTCTGGATCCTCTTTCTAGAAAAAACTCTTTTCAAGATTCTTTTCTAGAGCCTCAATCTAAAAAAACGTTCTTTTCTGCATTCTTTTATGCATCATTTCTTCTGAAAAAAATGTTTTATTTATTTTTTGCTGTTAGATTCTTTTCTGGAGCCTCATTCAAGAAAAAATTTTTTAGATACTTTTCTAGTTATTCCCTTTAGAAAAGAGAGTTTTCTAGATTCTATTCGAAAACATCAATTTCGAAAAAAATCTTTTCTAGGAACTTTTCTAGATACTTTCTCTAGAAACAATTCTTTTCTAGATCATTTTCTAGAGCCTCAATCTAGAAAACACATTTTTTCTGGATTCTCTCTCTAGAAAAAACACTTTTCTAGATTCTTTTCTAGAGTCTCAACCTAAAAACGTCCCTTTCTAGATTCTTTTATGGATAACTCTCTTAAAAGAAAGATTTGTAGATTCTTTTTTAGAGCCTCATTCTAGAAAAATTTTTTCTAGATACGTTTCTAGTTCTCTCTAGAAACATGTCTTTTCTAGATGATTTTTTAGACCTCCAATCTAGAGAAATATCTTTTGTAGAAACTTTTCTGCATCCACTTTCTAGAAACCATTCTTTACTAGATCCCTTTCTAGAGCCTCAACTTTGAAAACATAGTTTTCTAGATCTATCTAGAAACAAGTCTTTTCTAGATTCTTTTCTAGAGACTTATCCTAGAAAAAAATTTTTTCTAGGCTCTTTTCTGGATCCTCATTCTAGGAAAAACTCTTTTGAAGATTCTTTTCTAGAGACTCAATCTAAAAAAACGTTCTTTTCTAAAATGTTTTATGGATCATTTCTTCTGAAATCATGGTGTTTTTTTTTTTTGTTAGATTCTTTTCTGGAGCCTCATTCAAGAAAAAAATTTTAAATACTTTTCTACATATTCTCTTTTTAAACAGATCCATTCCTAGAATTTTTTCAAAAACCACAATCTAGAAAAAAATCTTTTCTTGGAAATTTTCTCTATCCTCTCTCGTGAAACAATTCTTTTCTAGATCATTTTCTAGAACTCAATCTAGAAAACATTTTTTCTAGATCCTCTCTCTAGAAAAAACACTTTTCTAGATTCTTTTCTAGAGTCTCTTCCTAAAGAAACATTCTTTTCTAGATTCTTTTATGGATGACTCTTAAAAGAAAGATTTGTAGATTCTTTTTTAGAGCCTCATTCTAGAAAATTTTTTTCTAGATACGTTTCTAGTTCTTCTCTCTAGAAACACGCCTTTTCTAGATTATTTTCTAGAACTTCAATCTAGACAAAAATCTTTTCTAGAAACTTTTCTGCCTTCTCTCTCTAGAAACAATTTTTACTAGACCCTTTTGTAGAGCCTCACTTAGAAAACATAGTTTCCAGATCTTTTATCTAGAAACCAGTCTTTTCTAGATTCTTTTCTAGAGCCTCCTGCTAGAATTTTTTTTCTAGATTCATTTGTGGAACCTCTCTCTAGAAACAACTCTTTTCTAGATTCTTTTCTAGAGCCTCAATTAAAAAACAACGTTCTTTTCTAGATTCTTTTCTGGATGATTTCTTCTGAAATCATGTTTTTTTTTTTTTTCCTAGATTCTTTGCTAGAGTATAATTGAAGAAAACATTTTTAGATACTTTTCTCGTTATTCCCTTTAGAAAAGACACTTTTCTAGATTCTTTTCAAAAACCTCAATTTCGAAAATAATATTTTCTAGGAACTTTTCTAGATACTTTCTCTAGAAACAATCCTTTTCTAGATCATTTTCTAGAGCCTCAATCTAGAAAACATTTTTTCTAGATCCTCTCTCTAGAAAAAACACTTTTCTAGATTCTTTTCTAGAGTCTCTTCCTAAAGAAACATTCTTTTCTAGATTCTTTTATGGATGACTCTTAAAAGAAAGATTTGTAGATTCTTTTTTAGAGCCTCATTCTAGAAAATTTTTTTCTAGATACGTTTCTAGTTCTTCTCTCTAGAAACACGCCTTTTCTAGATTATTTTCTAGAACTTCAATCTAGACAAAAATCTTTTCTAGAAACTTTTCTGCCTTCTCTCTCTAGAAACAATTTTTACTAGACCCTTTTGTAGAGCCTCACTTAGAAAACATAGTTTCCAGATCTTTTATCTAGAAACCAGTCTTTTCTAGATTCTTTTCTAGAGCCTCCTGCTAGAATTTTTTTTCTAGATTCATTTGTGGAACCTCTCTCTAGAAACAACTCTTTTCTAGATTCTTTTCTAGAGCCTCAATTAAAAAACAACGTTCTTTTCTAGATTCTTTTCTGGATGATTTCTTCTGAAATCATGTTTTTTTTTTTTTTTCCTAGATTCTTTGCTAGAGTATAATTGAAGAAAACATTTTTAGATACTTTTCTCGTTATTCCCTTTAGAAAAGACACTTTTCTAGATTCTTTTCAAAAACCTCAATTTCGAAAATAATATTTTCTAGGAACTTTTCTAGATACTTTCTCTAGAAACAATCCTTTTCTAGATCATTTTCTAGAGCCTCAATCTAGAAAACATTTTTTTCTAGATCCTCTCTCTAGAAAAAACACTTTTCTAGATTCTTTTCTAGTCTCTTCCTAAAAAAAAACGTACTTTTCTAGATTTTTTTATGGATAACTCTCTTAAAAGAAAGATTTGTAGATTCTTTTATAGAGCCTCATTTTAGAAAATTTTTTTCTAGATACATTTCTAGTTCTTCTCTCTAGAAATAGGTCTTTTCTAGATGATTTTCTAGAACTTCAATCTAGAGAAAAATATTTTGTAGAAACTTTTTTGCATCCTCCTACTAGAAAGTATTCTTTACTAGATCCTTTTCTAGAGCCTCAACTTTGAAAACATAGTTTTCTAGATCTTCTATCTAGAAACAAGTCTTTTCTAGATTCCTTTCTATAGCCTCATGCTAAAAAAAAGTTTTATTAGGCTCTTTTCTGGATCCTCTTTCTAGGAAAAACTCTTTTCAAGATTCTTTTCTAGAGACTCAATCTAAAAAAACGTTCTTTTCTAGAATGTTTTATGGATCATTTCTTCTGAAATCATGTTTTTTTTTTTTTGTTAAATTCTTTTCTGGAGCCTCATTCAAGAAAAAAATTTTAAATACTTTTCTACATATTCTCTTTTTAAACAGATACATTTCTAGAATTTTTTGAAAAACCTCAGTCTAGAAAAAAAAATCTTTTCTTGGAAATTTTCTCTATCCTCTCTCGTGAAACAATTCTTTTCTAGATCATTTTCTAGAGCCTCAATCTAGAAAACATTTTTTCTGGATGCTCTCTCTAGAAAAAACAATTTTCTAGATACTTTTCTAGTCTCTTCCTAAAAAAAAAAACAAAAAAAAAAAAAAAAAAACGTTCTTTTCTAGATTTTTTTATGGATAACTCTCTTAGAAGAAAATCTGTAGATTCCTTTTTAGAGACTCATTCTAGAAAAATTTTTTCTAGATATGTTTCTAGTTCTCTCTAGAAACATGTCTTTTCTTGATGATTTTCTAGAACTTCAATCTAGAGAAAAATCTTTTGTAGAAACATTTCTGCATCCTTCCTTCTAGTAAGAATTTTTTAGAGATCCTTTTCTAGAGCCTCAACTTTGAAAACATAGTTTTCTAGATCTTCTATCTAGAAACAAGTCTTTTCTAGATTCTTTTCTAGAGACTTATGCTAGAAAAAGTTTTTTCTAGGCTCTTTTCTGGATCCTCTGTCTAGAAAAAACTCTTTTCAGGATTCTTTTCTAGAGCCTCAATCTAAAAAACGTTCTTTTCTGCATTCTTTTATGCATCATTTCTTCTAAAAAAATGTTTTATTTATTTTTTGCTGTTAGATTATTTTCTAGAGCCTCATTCAAGAAAATATTTTTGGATACTTTTCTAGTTATTCCCTTTAGAAAAGAGAGTTTTCTAGATTCTTTTCGAAAACATCAATTTCGAAAAAAATCTTTTCTAGGAACTTTTCTAGATACTTTCTCTAGAAACAATTTTTTTCTAGATCATTTTCTAGAGCCTCAATCTAGAAAACATTTTTTCTGGATTTTCTCTCTAGAAAAAACACTTTTCTAGATTATTTTCTAGAGTCTCAACCTAAAAACGTCCCTTTCTAGATTCTTTTATGGATAACTCTCTTAAAAGAAAGATTTGTAGATTATTTTTTAGAGCCTCATTCTAGAAAAAATTTTTCTAGATACGTTTCTTGTTCTTCTCTCTAGAAACATGTCTTTTCTAGATGATTTTCTAGACCTCCAATCTAGAGAAATATCTTTTGTAGAAACTTTTCTGCATCCACTTTCTAGAAACCATTCTTTACTAGATCCCTTTCTAGAGCCTCAACTTTGAAAACATAGTTTTCTAGATCTATCTAGAAACAAGTCTTTTCTAGATTATTTTCTAGAGACTTATGCTAGAAAAAAATTTTTCTAGGCTCTTTTCTGGATCCTCTTTCTAGGAAAAACACTTTTCAAGATTCTTTTCTAGAGACTCAATCTAAAAAAACGTTATTTTCTAAAATGTTTTATGGATCATTTCTTCTGAAATCATGGTGTTGTTTTTTTTTTTTTGTTAGATTCTTTTCTGGAGCCTCATTCAAGAAAAAAATTTTAAATACTTTTCTACATATTCTCTTTTTAAACAGATACATTTCTAGAATTTTTTCAAAAACCACAATCTAGAAAAAAATCTTTTCTTGGAAATTTTCTCTATCCTCTCTCGTGAAACAATTCTTTTCTAGATCATTTTCTAGAACTCAATCTAGAAAACATTTTTTCTAGATCCTCTCTCTAGAAAAAACAATTTTCTAGATTCTTTTCTAGAGTCTCTTCCTAAAGAAACATTCTTTTCTAGATTCTTTTATGGATGACTCTTAAAAGAAAGATTTGTAGATTCTTTTTTAGAGCCTCATTCTAGAAATTTTTTTTCTAGTACGTTTCTAGTTCTTCTCTCTAGAAACACGCCTTTTCTAGATCATTTTTTAGAACTTCAATCTAGACAAAAATCTTTTCTAGAAACTTTTTTGCCTCCTCTCTCTAGAAACAATTTTTACTAGATGCTTTTGTAGAGCCTCACTTAGAAAACATAGTTTCCAGATCTTTTATCTAGAAACCAGTCTTTTCTAGATTCTTTTCTAGAGCCTCCTGCTAGAAAATTTTTTTCTAGATTCATTTGTGGAACCTCTCTCTAGAAACAACTCTTTTCTAGATTCTTTTCTAGAGCCTCAATCTAAAAAAAAACGTTCTTTTCTAGATTCTTTTCTGGATGATTTCTTCTGAAATCATGTTGTTTTTTTTTTCTAGATTCTTTGCTGGAGTATAATTGAAGAAACATTTTTAGATACTTTTCTCGTTATTCCCTTTAGAAAAGACACTTTTCTAGATTCTTTTTGAAAACCTCAATTTCGAAAAAAATCTTTTCTAGGAACTTTTCTAGATACTTTCTCTAGATCATTTTCTAGAGCCTCAATCTAGAAAACATTATTTCTGGATGCTCTCTCTAGAAAAAACACTTTTCTAGATTCTTTTCTAGAGTCTCAACCTAAAAACGTCCCTTTCTAGATTCTTTTATGGATAACTCTCTTAAAAGAAAGATTTGTAGATTCTTTTTTAGAGCCTCATTCTAGAAAATTTTTTTCTAGATACATTTCTAGTTCTTCTCTCTGGAAACATGTCTTTTCTAGATGATTTTCTAGAACTTCAACATAGAGAAATATCTTTTGTAGAATCTTTTCTGCATCCACTTTCTAGAAACCATTCTTTACTAGATGCCTTTCTAGAGCCTCAACTTTGAAAACATAGTTTTCTAGATCTATCTAGAAACAAGTCTTTTATAGTTACCTTTCTTGAGCCTCATGCTAGAAAAAAGTTTTTCTAGGCTCTTTTCTGGATCCTCTTTCTAGGAAAAACTCTTTTCAAGATTCTTTTCTAGAGACTCAATCTAAAAAAACGTTCTTTTCTGAAATGTTTTATGGATCATTTCTTCTGAAATCATGGTTTGTTTTTGTTTTTTTTTAGATTCTTTTCTGGAGCATCATTCAAGAAAAAAATTTTAAATAATTTTCTACATATTCTCTTTTTAAACAGATACATTTCTAGAATTTTTTCAAAAACCACAATCTAGAAAAAAAATATTTTCTTGTAAATTTTCTCTATCCTCTCTCGTGAAACAATTCTTTTCTAGATCATTTTCTAGAACTCAATCTAGAAAACATTTTTTCTGGATGCTCTCTCTAGAAAAAACACTTTTCTAGAGTCTCTTCCTAAAGAAACGTTCTTTTCTAGATTCTTTTATGGATGACTCTTAAAAGAAAGATTTGTAGATTCTTTTTTAGAGCCTCATTCTAGGAAATTTTTTTCTAGATACGTTTCTAGTTCTTCTCTCTAGAAACACGCCTTTTCTAGATCATTTTCTAGAACTTCAATCTAGACAAAAATCTTTTCTAGAAACTTTTCTGCCTCCTCTCTCTAGAAACAATTTTTACTAGATCCTTTTGTAGAGCCTCACTTAGAAAACACAGTTTCCAGATCTTTTATCTAGAAACCAGTCTTTTCTAGATTCTTTTCTAGAGCCTCCTGCTAGAAAATTTTTTTCTAGATTCATTTGTGGAACCTCTCTCTAGAAACAACTCTTTTCTAGATTCCTTTCTAGAGCCTCAGTCTAAAAAAACGTTCTTTTCTAGATTCTTTTCTGGATGATTTCTTCTGAAATCATGTTTTTTTTTTTTTTTTTTCTAGATTCTTTGCTGGAGTATAATTGAAGAAAACATTTTTAGATACTTTTCTAGTTATTCCCTTTAGAAAAGACACTTTTCTAGATTCTTTTCAAAAACCTCAATTTCGAAAATAATGTTTTCTAGGAACTTTTCTAGATACTTTCTCTAGAAACAATCCTTTTCTAAATCATTTTCTAGAGCCTCAATTTAGAAAACATTTTTTTCTTGATCCTCTCTCTAGAAAAAACACTTTTCTAGATTCTTTTCTAGAGTCTCAACCTAAAAACGTTCCTTTCTAGATTCTTTTATGGATAACTCTCTTAAAAGAAAGATTTGTAGATTCTTTTTTAGAGCCTCATTCCAGAAAATTTTTTTCTAGATACGTTTCTAGTTCTTCTCTCTAGAAACATGTCTTTTCTAGATGATTTTCTAGAACTTCAATCTAGAGAAATATCTTTTGTAGAAACTTTTCTGCATCCACTTTCTAGAAACCATTCTTTACTAGATGCCTTTCTAGAGCCTCAACTTTGAAAACATAGTTTTCTAGATCTTCTATCTAGAAACAAGTCTTTTCTAGATTCTTTTCTAGAGACTTATGCTAGAAAAAGTTTTTTCTAGGCTCTTTTCTGGATCCTCTGTCTAGAAAAAACTCTTTTCAGGAATCTTTTCTAGAGCCTCAATCTAAAAAACGTTCTTTTCTGCATTCTTTTATGCATCATTTCTTCTGAAAAAATGTTTTATTTATTTTTTGCTGTTAGATTCTTTTCTGGAGCCTCATTCAAGAAAAAAATTTTTAGATACTTTTCTTGTTATTCCCTTTAAAAAAGAGAGTTTTCTAGATTCTTTTCAAAAACATCAATATCGAAAAAAATCTTTTCTAGGAACTTTTCTAGATACTTTCTCTAGAAACAATTCTTTTCTAGATCATTTTCTAGAGCCTCAATCTAGAAAACATTTTTTCTGGATTCTCTCTCTAGAAAAAACACTTTTCTAGATTCTTTTCTAGAGTCTCAACCTAAAAACGTCCCTTTCTAGATTCTTTTATGGATAACTCTCTTAAAAGAAAGATTTGTAGATTCTTTTTTAGAGCCTCATTCTAGAAAAAAATTTTCTAGATACGTTTCTAGTTCTTCTCTCTAGAAACATGTCTTTTCTAGATGATTTTCTAGACCTCCAATCTAGAGAAATATCTTTTGTAGAAACTTTTCTGCATCCACTTTCTAGAAACCATTCTTTACTAGATGCCTTTCTAGAGCCTCAACTTTGAAAACATAGTTTTCTAGATCTATCTAGAAACAAATCTTTTCTAGATTCTTTTCTAGAGACTTATGGTAGAAAAAGTCTTTTCTAGGCTCTTTTCTGGATCCTCTGTCTAAGAAAAACTCTTTTCTAGATTCTTTTCTAGATCCTCAATCTAAAAAAACATTCTTTTCTAGATTTTTTTATGGATCATTTCTTCTGAAAAAATGTTTTATTTATTTTTTGCTGTAAGATTTTTTTCTGGAGGCTCATTCAAGAAAACATTTTTAGATACTTCTCTAGTTATTCTCTTTAGAAAAGACACTTTTCTAGATTCTTTTCGAAAACCTCAATTTTGAAAAAAAATCTTTCCTAGGAACTTTTCTAGATACTTTCGCTAGAAACAATTCTTTTCTAGATCATTTTCTAGAGCCTCATTCTAGAAAACATTTTTTTCTGGATTCTCTCTCTAGAAAAAAGACTTTTCAAGATTCTTTTCTAGAGCCTCAATCTAAAAACGTTCCTTTCTAGATTCTTTTATGGATGATTTCTTCGGAAATCATGTTTGTTTGTTTGTTTGTTTGTTTGTTTGTTTTGGTAAGATTCTTTCCTGGAGACTCATTCAAGAAAATCTTTTTTAGATACTATTCTAGTTATTCCATTTAGAAAAGACACTTTTCTAGATTCTTTTCGAAAACCTCAATTTCGAAAAAAATCTTTTCTAGGAACTTTTCTAGATACTTACTCTAGAAACAATTCTTTTCTAGATCATTTTCTAAAGCCTCAATCTAGAAAACATTTTTTTCTGGGTCCTGTCTCTAGAAAAAACACTTTTGTAGATTCTTTTCTAGAGTCTCAACCTAAAAACGTTCCTTTCTAGATTCTTGTCTGGATAACTCTCTTAAAAGAAAGATTTGTAGATTCTTTTTTAGAGCCTCATTCTAGAAAATTTTTTTCTAGATAAATTTCTAGTTCTTCTCTCTAGAAACATGTCTTTTCTAGATGATTTCATAGAACTTCAATCTAGAGAAAAATCTTTTGTAGCAACTTTTCTGCAACCTCCTTCTAGAAAGAATTCTTTACTAGTTCCTTTTCTAGAGCCTCAACTTTGAAAACATAGTTTTCTAGATCTTCTATCTAGAAACAAGTCTTTTCTAGATTCCTTTCTAGAGCCTCATGCTAGAAAAAAAATTTTGTAGGCTCTTTTCTCGATACTCTTTCTAGGAAAAACCCTTTTCAAGATTCTTTTCTAGAGCCTCAATCTAAAAAAAACGTTCTTTTCTCGAATGTTTTATGGATCATTTCTTCTGAAATCATGTTGTTTTTTTTTTTGTTTTTTTGTTTTTTTTTTGTTAGATTCTTTTCTGGAGCCTCATTCAAGAAAAAAATTTTAAATACTTTTCTACATATTCTCTTTTTAAACAGATACATTTCTAGAATTTTTTCAAAAACCTCAATCCATAAAAAAAAATCTTTTCTTGGAATTTTTCTCTATCCTCTCTCGTGAAACAATTCTTTTCTAGATCCTTTTCTAGAGCCTCAATCTAGAAAATATTTTTTCTGGATCCTCTCTCTAGAAAAAAACTTTTCTAGATTCTTTTCTAGAGTCTCTACCTAAAAAAACGTTCTTTTCTAGATTCTTTTATGGATAACTCTCTTAGAAGAAAGATCTGTAGATTCCTTTTTAGAGCCTCATTCTAGAAAAAATTTTTCTAGATACATTTCTAATTCTCTCTAGAAACATGTCTTTTCCAGATGATTTTCTAGAACTTCAATCTAGAGAAAAATCTTTTGTAGAAACTTTTGTGCATCCTACCTCTAGTAAGAATTCTTTACTAGGTACTTTTTTTTTTATTAATTTTTTATTTTATTTTATAATTATAACATTTTTTGACAGTACATATGCATGGGTAATTTTTTACAACATTATCCCTTGCACTTACTTCTATTCAGATTTTTTCCCTTCCTCCCCCAGCCCCCTCCCCCAGATGGCAAGCAGTCTTATATATGTTAAATATATTACAGTATATTCTAGATACAATATATGTGTGTAGAACCAAATTTTTTGTTGCACAGGAAGAATTGGATTCAGAAGGTAAAAATAACAGTTTACATTCATTTCCCAGTGTTCCTTTTCTGGATGTAGCTGGTTCTGTCCATCATTAATCAATTGGAATTGGATTAGCTCTTCTCTATGTTGAAGAAATCCACTTCCATCAGCATACATCCTCATACAGTATCATTGTTGAAGTGTATAATAATCTTCTGGTTCTGCTCGTTTCACTCAGCATCAGTTGATGTAAGTCTCTCCAAGCCTCTCTGTATTTCTCCTGTTGGTCATTTCTTATAGAACAATAATATTCCATAACATTCATATACCATAGTTTACCCAACCATTCTCCAATTGATGGACATCCATTCATTTTCCAGCTTCTAGCCACTATGAAAAGGGCTGCCACAAACATTTTGGCACATACAGGATCCTTTCCCTTCTCTAGTAGTTCCTTGGGGTATAAGCCCAGTAGTAGTATGGCTACTACTTCTACTACTTCTTCTGAAATCATGTTTTTTTTTGGTTAGATTCTTTTCTGGAGTATAATTGAAGAAAACATTTTTAGATACTTTTCTAGTGATTCCCTTTAGAAAAGACACTTTTCTAGATTCTTTTCGAAAACCTCAATTTCGAAAATAATCTTTTCTAGGAACTTTTCTAGATACTTTCTCTAGAAAAAATCCTTTTCTAGATCATTTGCTAGAGCCTCAATCTAGAAAACATTTTTTTCTGGATCCTCTCTCTAGAAAAAACACTTTTCTAGATTCTTTTCTAGAGTCTCAACCTAAAAAGGTTCCTTTCTAGATTCTTTTATGGATAACTCTCTTAAAAGAAAGATTTGTAGATTCTTTTTTAGAGCCTCATTTTAGAAAATTTTTTTCTAGATACGTTTCTAGTTCTCTCTAGAAACATGTCTTTTCCAGATGATTTTCTAGAACTTCAATCTAGAGAAAAATCTTTTGTAGAAACTTTTGTGCATCCTACCTCTAGTAAGAATTCTTTACTAGGTACTTTTTTTTATTAATTTTTTTATTTTATTTTATAATTATAATATTTTTTGACAGTACATATGCATGGGTAATTTTTTACAACATTATCCCTTGCACTTACTTCTATTCAGATTTTTTCCCTTCCTCCCCCAGCCCCCTCCCCCAGATGGCAAGCAGTCTTATATATGTTAAATATATTACAGTATATTCTAGATACAATATATGTGTGTAGAACCAAATTTTTTGTTGCACAGGAAGAATTGGATTCAGAAGGTAAAAATAACAGTTTACATTCATTTCCCAGTGTTCCTTTCCTGGATGTAGCTGGTTCTGTCCATCATTAATCAATTGGAATTGGATTAGCTCTTCTCTATGTTGAAGAAATCCACTTCCATCAGCATACATCCTCATACAGTATCATTGTTGAAGTGTATAATAATCTTCTGGTTCTGCTCGTTTCACTCAGCATCAGTTGATGTAAGTCTCTCCAAGCCTCTCTGTATTTCTCCTGTTGGTCATTTCTTATAGAACAATAATATTCCATAACATTCATATACCATAGTTTACCCAACCATTCTCCAATTGATGGACATCCATTCATTTTCCAGCTTCTAGCCACTATGAAAAGGGCTGCCACAAACATTTTGGCACATAGAGGATCCTTTCCCTTCTCTAGTAGTTCCTTGGGGTATAAGCCCAGTAGTAGTATGGCTACTACTTCTACTACTTCTTCTGAAATAATGTTTTTTTTTGGTTAGATTCTTTTCTGGAGTATAATTGAAGAAAACATTTTTAGATACTTTTCTAGTGATTCCCTTTAGAAAAGACACTTTTCTAGATTCTTTTCGAAAACCTCAATTTCGAAAATAATCTTTTCTAGGAACTTTTCTACATACTTTCTCTAGAAAAAATCCTTTTCTAGATCATTTGCTAGAGCCTCAATCTAGAAAACATTTTTTTCTGGATCCTCTCTCTAGAAAAAAACACTTTTCTAGATTCTTTTCTAGAGTCTCAACCTAAAAACGTTCCTTTCTAGATTCTTTTATGGATAACTCTCTTAAAAGAAAGATTTGTAGATTCTTTTTTAGAGCCTCATTTTAGAAAATTTTTTTCTAGATACGTTTCTAGTTCTTCTCTCTAGAAACATGTCTTTTCTTGATGATTTTCTAGAACTTCAATCTAGAGAAAAATCTTTTGTAGAAACTTTTCTGCATCCTCCCTCTAGTAAGAATTCTTTACTAGATCGTTTTCTAGAGCCTCAACTTTGAAAACATAGTTTTCTAGATATTCTATCTAGAAACAAGTCTTTTCTAGATTTTTTTCTAGAGACTTATGCTAGAAAAAAATTTTTCTAGGCTCTTTTCTGGATCCTCTGTCTAGAAAAAACTCTTTTCAAGATTCTTTTCTAGAGCCTCAATCTAAAAACCGTTCTTTTCTGGATTCTTTTCTGCATCATTTCTTCTGAAAAAATGTTTTATTTATTTTTTGCTGTTAGATTCTTTTCTGGAGCCTCATTCAAGAAAAAAACTTTTAGATACTTTTCTAGTTATTCCCTTTAGAAAAGAGAGTTTTCTAGATTCTTTTCGAAAACATCAATTTCGAAAAAAATCTTTTCTAGGAACTTTTCTAGATACTTTCTCTAGAAACAATTCCTTTCTAGATCATTTTCTAGAGCCTGAATCTAGAAAACATTTTTTATGGATTCTCTCTCTAGAAAAAACACTTTTCTAGATTCTTTTCTAGAGTCTCAACCTAAAAACGTCCCTTTCTAGATTCTTTTACGCATAACTCTCTTAAAAGAAAAATTTGTAGATCCTTTTTTAGAGCCTCATTCTAGAAAATTTTTTTCTAAATACATTTTTCGTTCTTCTCTCTAGAAACCTGTCTTTTCTAGATGATTTTCTAGAACTTCAATCTAGAGAAATATCTTTTGTAGAAACTTTTCTGCATCCACTTTCTAGAAACCATTCTTTACTAGATGCCTTTCTAGAGCCTCAACTTTGAAAACATAGTTTTCTAGATCTATCTAGAAACAAGTCTTTTCTAGTTTCCTTTCTAGAGCCTCATGCTAGAAAAAAGTTTTTCTAGGCTCTTTTCTGGATCCTCTTTCTAGGAAAAACCCTTTTTAAGATTCTTTTCTAGAGACTCAATCTAAAAAAACGTTCTTTTCTAAAATGTTTTATGGATCATTTCTTCTGAAATCATGGGTTTGTTTTTTTGTTAGATTCTTTTCTGGAGCCTCATTCAAGAAAAAAATTTTAAATACTTTTCTGCATATTCTCTTTTTAAACAGATACATGTCGAGAATTTTTTCAAAAACCTCAATCTAGAAAAAAAAATCTTTTCTTGGAAATTTTCTCTTTCCTGTCTCGTGAAACAATTCTTTTCTAGATCATTTTCTAGAACTCAATCTAGAAAACATTTTTTCTGGATGCTCTCTCTAGAAAAAACACTTTTCTAGAGTCTCTTCCTAAAGAAACGTTCTTTTCTAGATTCTTTTTATGGATGACTCTTAAAAGAAAGATTTGTAGATTCTTTTTTAGAGCCTCATTCTAGAAAATTTTTTTCTAGATATGTTTCTAGTTCTCTCTAGAAACACACCTTTTCTAGATGATTTTCTAGAACTTCAATCTAGACAAAAATCTTTTCTAGAAACTTTTCTGCCTCCCCTCTCTAGAAACAATTTTTACTAGATCCTTTTGTAGAGCCTCACTTAGAAAACATAGTTTCCAGATCTTTTATCTAGAAACCAGTCTTTTCTAGATTCTTTTCTAGAGCCTCCTGCTAGAAAATTTTTTCCTAGATTCATTTGTGGAACCTCTCTCTAGAAACAAATCTTTTCTAGATTCTTTTCTAGAGCCTCAATCTAAAAAAAACGTTCTTTTCTAGATTCTTTTCTTGATGATTTCTTCTGAAATCATTTTTTTTCTAGATTCTTTGCTAGAGTATAATTGAAGAAAACATTTTTAGATACTTTTCTAGTTATTCCCTTTAGAAAAGACACTTTTCTAGATTCTTTTCAAAAACCTCAATTTCGAAAATAATCTTTTCTAGGAACTTTTCTAGATACTTTCTATAGAAACAATCCTTTTCTAGATCAGTTTCTAGAGCCTCAATTTAGAAAACATTTTTTTCTTGATCCTCTCTCTAGAAAAAACACTTTTCTAGATTCTTTTCTAGAGTCTCAACCTTAAAATGTTCCTTTCTAGATTCTTTTATGGATAACTCTCTTAAAAGAAAGATTTGTAGATTCTTTTTTAGAGCCTCATTCTAGAAAAATTTTTTCTAGATACGTTTCTAATTCTCTCTAGAAACATGTCTTTTCCAGATGATTTTCTAGAACTTCAATCTAGAGAAAAATCTTTTGTAGAAACTTTTCAGCCTCCTACCTCTAGTAAGAATTCTTTACTAGGTACTTTTCTAGAGCCTCAACTTTGAAAACATATTTTTCAATATCTTCTATCTAGAAACAAGTCTTTTCTAGATACTTTTCTAGGGACTTATCCTAGAAAAAGTTTTTTCTAGGATCCTCTGTCTAAGAAAAACTCTTTTTTAGATTCTTTTCTAGAGCCTCAATCTAAAAAACGTTCTTTTCTAGATTCTTTTATGGATCATTTCTTCTGAAAAAATGTTTTATTTATTTTTTGTTGTTAGATTCTTTTCTGGAAGCTCATTGAAGAAAACATTTTTAGATACTTTTCTAGTTATTCCCTTTAGAAAAGAGAGTTATCTAGATTCTTTTCGAAAACATCAATTTCGAAAAAAAAATCTTTTCTAGGAACTTTTCTAGATACTTTCTCTAGAAACAATTCCTTTCTAGATCATTTTCTAGAGCCTGAATCTAGAAAACATTTTTTCTGGATTCTTTCTCTAGAAAAAACACTTTTCTAGATTCTTTTCTAGAGTCTCAACCTAAAAATGTTCCTTTCTATATTCTTTTATGGATGACTCTCTTAAAGGAAAGATTTGTAGATTGTTTTTTAGAGCCTCATTCTAGAAAATTTTTTCTAGATACGTTTCTAGTTCTTCTCTCTAGAAACATGTCTTTTCTAGATGATTTTCTAGAACTTCAATCTAGAGAAAAATCTTTTATAGAAACATTTTTGCATCCTCCTTCTAGAAAGTATTCTTTACTAGATCCTTTTCTAAAGCCTCAACTTTGAAAACATAGTTTTCTAGATATTCTATCTAGAAACAAGTCTTTTCTAGATTTTTTTCTAGAGACTTATGCTAGAAAAAAATTTTTCTAGGCTCTTTTCTGGATCCTCTGTCTAGAAAAAACTCTTTTCAAGATTCTTTTCTAGAGCCTCAATCTAAAAACCGTTCTTTTCTGGATTCTTTTCTGCATCATTTCTTCTGAAAAAATGTTTTATTTATTTTTTGCTGTTAGATTCTTTTCTGGAGCCTCATTCAAGAAAAAAACTTTTAGATACTTTTCTAGTTATTCCCTTTAGAAAAGAGAGTTTTCTAGATTCTTTTCGAAAACATCAATTTCGAAAAAAATCTTTTCTAGGAACTTTTCTAGATACTTTCTCTAGAAACAATTCCTTTCTAGATCATTTTCTAGAGCCTGAATCTAGAAAACATTTTTTCTGGATTCTCTCTCTAGAAAAAACACTTTTCTAGATTCTTTTCTAGAGTCTCAACCTAAAAACGTCCCTTTCTAGATTCTTTTACGCATAACTCTCTTAAAAGAAAAATTTGTAGATCCTTTTTTAGAGCCTCATTCTAGAAAATTTTTTTCTAAATACATTTTTCGTTCTTCTCTCTAGAAACCTGTCTTTTCTAGATGATTTTCTAGAACTTCAATCTAGAGAAATATCTTTTGTAGAAACTTTTCTGCATCCACTTTCTAGAAACCATTCTTTACTAGATGCCTTTCTAGAGCCTCAACTTTGAAAACATAGTTTTCTAGATCTATCTAGAAACAAGTCTTTTCTAGTTTCCTTTCTAGAGCCTCATGCTAGAAAAAAGTTTTTCTAGGCTCTTTTCTGGATCCTCTTTCTAGGAAAAACCCTTTTTAAGATTCTTTTCTAGAGACTCAATCTAAAAAAACGTTCTTTTCTAAAATGTTTTATGGATCATTTCTTCTGAAATCATGGGTTTGTTTTTTTGTTAGATTCTTTTCTGGAGCCTCATTCAAGAAAAAAATTTTAAATACTTTTCTGCATATTCTCTTTTTAAACAGATACATGTCGAGAATTTTTTCAAAAACCTCAATCTAGAAAAAAAAATCTTTTCTTGGAAATTTTCTCTTTCCTGTCTCGTGAAACAATTCTTTTCTAGATCATTTTCTAGAACTCAATCTAGAAAACATTTTTTCTGGATGCTCTCTCTAGAAAAAACACTTTTCTAGAGTCTCTTCCTAAAGAAACGTTCTTTTCTAGATTCTTTTTATGGATGACTCTTAAAAGAAAGATTTGTAGATTCTTTTTTAGAGCCTCATTCTAGAAAATTTTTTTCTAGATATGTTTCTAGTTCTCTCTAGAAACACACCTTTTCTAGATGATTTTCTAGAACTTCAATCTAGACAAAAATCTTTTCTAGAAACTTTTCTGCCTCCCCTCTCTAGAAACAATTTTTACTAGATCCTTTTGTAGAGCCTCACTTAGAAAACATAGTTTCCAGATCTTTTATCTAGAAACCAGTCTTTTCTAGATTCTTTTCTAGAGCCTCCTGCTAGAAAATTTTTTCCTAGATTCATTTGTGGAACCTCTCTCTAGAAACAAATCTTTTCTAGATTCTTTTCTAGAGCCTCAATCTAAAAAAAACGTTCTTTTCTAGATTCTTTTCTTGATGATTTCTTCTGAAATCATTTTTTTTCTAGATTCTTTGCTAGAGTATAATTGAAGAAAACATTTTTAGATACTTTTCTAGTTATTCCCTTTAGAAAAGACACTTTTCTAGATTCTTTTCAAAAACCTCAATTTCGAAAATAATCTTTTCTAGGAACTTTTCTAGATACTTTCTATAGAAACAATCCTTTTCTAGATCAGTTTCTAGAGCCTCAATTTAGAAAACATTTTTTTCTTGATCCTCTCTCTAGAAAAAACACTTTTCTAGATTCTTTTCTAGAGTCTCAACCTAAAAATGTTCCTTTCTAGATTCTTTTATGGATAACTCTCTTAAAAGAAAGATTTGTAGATTCTTTTTTAGAGCCTCATTCTAGAAAAATTTTTTCTAGATACGTTTCTAATTCTCTCTAGAAACATGTCTTTTCCAGATGATTTTCTAGAACTTCAATCTAGAGAAAAATCTTTTGTAGAAACTTTTCAGCCTCCTACCTCTAGTAAGAATTCTTTACTAGGTACTTTTCTAGAGCCTCAACTTTGAAAACATATTTTTCTATATCTTCTATCTAGAAACAAGTCTTTTCTAGATACTTTTCTAGGGACTTATCCTAGAAAAAGTTTTTTCTAGGATCCTCTGTCTAAGAAAAACTCTTTTTTAGATTCTTTTCTAGAGCCTCAATCTAAAAAACGTTCTTTTCTAGATTCTTTTATGGATCATTTCTTCTGAAAAAATGTTTTATTTATTTTTTGTTGTTAGATTCTTTTCTGGAAGCTCATTGAAGAAAACATTTTTAGATACTTTTCTAGTTATTCCCTTTAGAAAAGAGAGTTATCTAGATTCTTTTCGAAAACATCAATTTCGAAAAAAAAATCTTTTCTAGGAACTTTTCTAGATACTTTCTCTAGAAACAATTCCTTTCTAGATCATTTTCTAGAGCCTGAATCTAGAAAACATTTTTTCTGGATTCTTTCTCTAGAAAAAACACTTTTCTAGATTCTTTTCTAGAGTCTCAACCTAAAAATGTTCCTTTCTATATTCTTTTATGGATGACTCTCTTAAAGGAAAGATTTGTAGATTGTTTTTTAGAGCCTCATTCTAGAAAATTTTTTCTAGATACGTTTCTAGTTCTTCTCTCTAGAAACATGTCTTTTCTTGATGATTTTCTAGAACTTCAATCTAGAGAAAAATCTTTTATAGAAACATTTTTGCATCCTCCTTCTAGAAAGTATTCTTTACTAGATCCTTTTCTAAAGCCTCAACTTTGAAAACATAGTTTTCTAGATATTCTATCTAGAAACAAGTCTTTTCTAGATTTTTTTCTAGAGACTTATGCTAGAAAAAAATTTTTCTAGGCTCTTTTCTGGATCCTCTGTCTAGAAAAAACTCTTTTCAAGATTCTTTTCTAGAGCCTCAATCTAAAAACCGTTCTTTTCTGGATTCTTTTCTGCATCATTTCTTCTGAAAAAATGTTTTATTTATTTTTTGCTGTTAGATTCTTTTCTGGAGCCTCATTCAAGAAAAAAACTTTTAGATACTTTTCTAGTTATTCCCTTTAGAAAAGAGAGTTTTCTAGATTCTTTTCGAAAACATCAATTTCGAAAAAAATCTTTTCTAGGAACTTTTCTAGATACTTTCTCTAGAAACAATTCCTTTCTAGATCATTTTCTAGAGCCTGAATCTAGAAAACATTTTTTATGGATTCTCTCTCTAGAAAAAACACTTTTCTAGATTCTTTTCTAGAGTCTCAACCTAAAAACGTCCCTTTCTAGATTCTTTTACGCATAACTCTCTTAAAAGAAAAATTTGTAGATCCTTTTTTAGAGCCTCATTCTAGAAAATTTTTTTCTAAATACATTTTTCGTTCTTCTCTCTAGAAACCTGTCTTTTCTAGATGATTTTCTAGAACTTCAATCTAGAGAAATATCTTTTGTAGAAACTTTTCTGCATCCACTTTCTAGAAACCATTCTTTACTAGATGCCTTTCTAGAGCCTCAACTTTGAAAACATAGTTTTCTAGATCTATCTAGAAACAAGTCTTTTCTAGTTTCCTTTCTAGAGCCTCATGCTAGAAAAAAGTTTTTCTAGGCTCTTTTCTGGATCCTCTTTCTAGGAAAAACCCTTTTTAAGATTCTTTTCTAGAGACTCAATCTAAAAAAACGTTCTTTTCTAAAATGTTTTATGGATCATTTCTTCTGAAATCATGGGTTTGTTTTTTTGTTAGATTCTTTTCTGGAGCCTCATTCAAGAAAAAAATTTTAAATACTTTTCTGCATATTCTCTTTTTAAACAGATACATGTCGAGAATTTTTTCAAAAACCTCAATCTAGAAAAAAAAATCTTTTCTTGGAAATTTTCTCTTTCCTGTCTCGTGAAACAATTCTTTTCTAGATCATTTTCTAGAACTCAATCTAGAAAACATTTTTTCTGGATGCTCTCTCTAGAAAAAACACTTTTCTAGAGTCTCTTCCTAAAGAAACGTTCTTTTCTAGATTCTTTTTATGGATGACTCTTAAAAGAAAGATTTGTAGATTCTTTTTTAGAGCCTCATTCTAGAAAATTTTTTTCTAGATATGTTTCTAGTTCTCTCTAGAAACACACCTTTTCTAGATGATTTTCTAGAACTTCAATCTAGACAAAAATCTTTTCTAGAAACTTTTCTGCCTCCCCTCTCTAGAAACAATTTTTACTAGATCCTTTTGTAGAGCCTCACTTAGAAAACATAGTTTCCAGATCTTTTATCTAGAAACCAGTCTTTTCTAGATTCTTTTCTAGAGCCTCCTGCTAGAAAATTTTTTCCTAGATTCATTTGTGGAACCTCTCTCTAGAAACAAATCTTTTCTAGATTCTTTTCTAGAGCCTCAATCTAAAAAAAACGTTCTTTTCTAGATTCTTTTCTTGATGATTTCTTCTGAAATCATTTTTTTTCTAGATTCTTTGCTAGAGTATAATTGAAGAAAACATTTTTAGATACTTTTCTAGTTATTCCCTTTAGAAAAGACACTTTTCTAGATTCTTTTCAAAAACCTCAATTTCGAAAATAATCTTTTCTAGGAACTTTTCTAGATACTTTCTATAGAAACAATCCTTTTCTAGATCAGTTTCTAGAGCCTCAATTTAGAAAACATTTTTTTCTTGATCCTCTCTCTAGAAAAAACACTTTTCTAGATTCTTTTCTAGAGTCTCAACCTAAAAATGTTCCTTTCTAGATTCTTTTATGGATAACTCTCTTAAAAGAAAGATTTGTAGATTCTTTTTTAGAGCCTCATTCTAGAAAAATTTTTTCTAGATACGTTTCTAATTCTCTCTAGAAACATGTCTTTTCCAGATGATTTTCTAGAACTTCAATCTAGAGAAAAATCTTTTGTAGAAACTTTTCAGCCTCCTACCTCTAGTAAGAATTCTTTACTAGGTACTTTTCTAGAGCCTCAACTTTGAAAACATATTTTTCTATATCTTCTATCTAGAAACAAGTCTTTTCTAGATACTTTTCTAGGGACTTATCCTAGAAAAAGTTTTTTCTAGGATCCTCTGTCTAAGAAAAACTCTTTTCTAGATTCTTTTCTAGAGCCTCAATCTAAAAAACGTTCTTTTCTAGATTCTTTTATGGATCATTTCTTCTGAAAAAATGTTTTATTTATTTTTTGTTGTTAGATTCTTTTCTGGAAGCTCATTGAAGAAAACATTTTTAGATACTTTTCTAGTTATTCCCTTTAGAAAAGAGAGTTATCTAGATTCTTTTCGAAAACATCAATTTCGAAAAAAAAATCTTTTCTAGGAACTTTTCTAGATACTTTCTCTAGAAACAATTCCTTTCTAGATCATTTTCTAGAGCCTGAATCTAGAAAACATTTTTTCTGGATTCTTTCTCTAGAAAAAACACTTTTCTAGATTCTTTTCTAGAGTCTCAACCTAAAAATGTCCCTTTCTATATTCTTTTATGGATGACTCTCTTAAAGGAAAGATTTGTAGATTGTTTTTTAGAGCCTCATTCTAGAAAATTTTTTCTAGATACGTTTCTAGTTCTTCTCTCTAGAAACATGTCTTTTCTAGATGATTTTCTAGAACTTCAATCTAGAGAAAAATCTTTTATAGAAACATTTTTGCATCCTCCTTCTAGAAAGTATTCTTTACTAGATCCTTTTCTAAAGCCTCAACTTTGAAAACATAGTTTTCTAGATCTTCTATCTAGAAACAAGTCTTTTCTAGATTCCTTATTAGAGCCTCATGCTAGAAAAAAAGATTTTGTAGGCTCTTTTCTGGATCCTCTTTCTAGAAAAAACCCTTTTCAACATTCTTTTCTAGACCCTCAATCTAAAAAAACGTTCTTTTCTAGAATGTTTTATGGATCATTCCTTCTGAAATCATGGGTTTTTTTTTTTTTTTTTTTTTTTTTTTGTTGTTAGATTCTTTTCTGGAGCCTTATTCAAGAAAAAGAAATTTAAATACTTTTCTACATATTCTCTTTTTAAACAGATACATTTCTAGAATTTTTTCAAAAACCTCAATCCATAAAAAAAAAATCTTTTCTTGGAATTTTTCTCTATCCTCTCTCGTGAAACAATTCTTTTCTAGATCCTTTTCTAGAGCCTCAATCTAGAAAATATTTTTTCTGGATCCTCTCTCTAGAAAAAAACTTTTCTAGATTCTTTTCTAGAGTCTCTACCTAAAAAAAACGTTCTTTTCTAGATTCTTTTATGGATAACTCTCTTAGAAGAAAGATCTGTAGATTCCTTTTTAGAGCCTCATTCTAGAAAAAAATTTTTCTAGATACGTTTCTAATTCTCTCTAGAAACATGTCTTTTCCAGATGATTTTCTAGAACTTCAATCTAGAGAAAAATCTTTTGTAGAAACTTTTGTGCATCCTACCTCTAGTAAGAATTCTTTACTAGGTACTTTTTTTTTTAATTTTTTATTTTATTTTATAATTATAACATTTTTTGACAGTACATATGCATGGGTAATTTTTTACAACATTATCCCTTGCACTTACTTCTATTCAGATTTTTTCCCTTCCTCCCCCAACCCCCTCCCCCAGATGGCAAGCAGTCTTATATACGTTAAATATATTACAGTATATTCTAGATACAATATATGTGTGTAGAACCAAATTTTTTGTTGCACAGGAAGAATTGGATTCAGAAGGTAAAAATAACAGTTTACATTCATTTCCCAGTGTTCCTTTTCTGGATGTAGCTGGTTCTGTCCATCATTAATCAATTGGAATTGGATTAGCTCTTCTCTATGTTGAAGAAATCCACTTCCATCAGCATACATCCTCATACAGTATCATTGTTGAAGTGTATAATAATCTTCTGGTTCTGCTCGTTTCACTCAGCATCAGTTGATGTAAGTCTCTCCAAGCCTCTCTGTATTTCTCCTGTTGGTCATTTCTTATAGAACAATAATATTCCATAACATTCATATACCATAGTTTACCCAACCATTCTCCAATTGATGGACATCCATTCATTTTCCAGCTTCTAGCCACTATGAAAAGGGCTGCCACAAACATTTTGGCACATAGAGGATCCTTTCCCTTCTCTAGTAGTTCCTTGGGGTATAAGCCCAGTAGTAGTATGGCTACTACTTCTACTACTTCTTCTGAAATCATGTTTTTTTTTTGGTTAGATTCTTTTCTGGAGTATAATTGAAGAAAACATTTTTAGATACTTTTCTAGTGATTCCCTTTAGAAAAGACACTTTTCTAGATTCTTTTCGAAAACCTCAATTTCGAAAATAATCTTTTCTAGGAACTTTTCTAGATACTTTCTCTAGAAAAAATCCTTTTCTAGATCATTTGCTAGAGCCTCAATCTAGAAAACATTTTTTCCTGGATCCTCTCTCTAGAAAAAACACTTTTCTAGATTCTTTTCTAGAGTCTCAACCTAAAAACGTTCCTTTCTAGATTCTTTTATGGATAACTCTCTTAAAAGAAAGATTTGTAGATTCTATTTTAGAGCCTCATTCTAGAAAAAATTTTTTCTAGATACGTTTCTAGTTCCTCTCTAGAAACACGGCTTTTCTAGATGATTTTCTAGAACTTCAATCTAGACAAAAATCTTTTCTAGAAACTTTTCTGCCTCCTCTCTCTAGAAACAATTTTTACTAGATCCTTTTGTAGAGCCTCACTTAGAAAACATAGTTTCCAGATCTTTTATCTAGAACCCAGTCTTTTCTAGATTCTTTTCTAGAGCCTCCTGCTAGAATTTTTTTTTCTAGATTCATTTGTGGAACCTCTCTCTAGAAACAACTCTTTTCTAGATTCTTTTCTAGAGCCTCAATCTAAAAAAAAACGTTCTTTTCTAGATTCTTTTCTGCATGATTTCTTCTGAAATCATGTTGTTTTTTTTCTAGCTTCTTTGCTGGAGTATAATTGAAGAAAACATTTTTAGATACTTTTCTAGTTATTCCCTTTAGAAAAGACAGTTTTCTACATTCTTTTCAAAAACCTCAATTTCGAAAATAATGTTTTCTAGGAACTTTTCTAGACACTTTCTCTAGAAACAATCCTTTTCTAGATCATTTTCTAGAGCCTCAATCTAGAAAACATTTTTTCTGGATCCTCTCTCTAGAAAAAACACTTTTCTAGATTCTTTTCTAGAGTCTCAACCTAAAAACGTCCCTTTCTAGATTCTTTTATGGATAACTCTCTTAAAAGAAAGATTTGTAGATTCTTTTTTAGAGCCTAATTTTAGAAATTTTTTTCTAGATACGTTTCTAGTTCTTCTCTCTAGAAACATGTCTTTTCTAGATGATTTTCTAGAACTTCAATCTAGAGAAATATCTTTTGTAGAAACTTTTCTGCATCCACTTTCTAGAAACCATTCTTTACTAGATGCCTTTCTAGAGCCTCAACTTTGAAAACATAGTTTTCTAGATCTATCTAGAAACAAGCCTTTTCTAGTTTCCTTTCTAGAGCCTCATGCTTGAAAAAAGTTTTTCTAGGCTCTTTTCTGGATCCTCTTTCTAGGAAAAACTCTTTTCAAGATTCTTTTCTAGAGACTCAATCTAAAAAAACGTTCTTTTCTAAAATGTTTTATGGATCATTTCTTCTGAAATCATGGTTTTTTTTTTTTTTTTTTTTGTTAGATTCTTTTCTGGAGCCTCATTCAAGAAAAAAATTTTAAATACTTTTCTACATATTCTCTTTTTAAACAGATACATTTCTAGAATTTTTTCAAAAACCACAATCTAGAAAAAAAAACCTTTCTTGTAAATTTTCTCTATCCTCTCTCGTGAAACAATTCTTTTCTAGATCATTTTCTAGAACTCAATCTAGAAAACATTTTTTCTGGATGCTCTCTCTAGAAAAAACACTTTTCTAGAGTCTCTTCCTAAAGAAACGTTCTTTGCTAGATTCTTTTATGGATGACTCTTAAAAGTAAGATTTATAGATTCTTTTTTAGAGCCTCATTCTAGAAAATTTTTTTCTAGATACGTTTCTAGTTCTTCTCTCTAGAAACACGCCTTTTCTAAATGATTTTCTAGAACTTCAATCTAGAGAAAAATCTTTTGTAAAAACTCTTTTGCATCCTCCTTCTAGAAAGAATTCTTTACTAGATCGTTTTCTAGAGCCTCAACTTTGAAAACATAGTTTTCTAGATCTTCAATCTAGAAACAAGTCTTTTCCAGATTCTTTTCTGGAGACTTATGCTAGAAAAAATTTTTCTAGGCTGTTTTCTGGATCCTCTCTCTAGAAAAACAATTCTTTTCTAGAGCCTCAATCTAAAAAAACCTTCTTTTCTAGAATGTTTTATGGATCATTTCTTCTGAAATCCTGTTTTTTTTTTTTTTTTTTTTTTTTTTTTTTTGTTAAATTCTTTTCTGGAGCCTCATTCCAGAAAAAAAAATTTAAATACTTTTCTACTTATTCTCTTTTTAAACAGATACATTTCTAGAATTTTTTCAAAAACCTCAATCTAGAAAAAAAAATCTTTTCTTGGAAATTTTCACTATCCTCTCTCGTGAAGCAATTCTTTTCTAGATGCTTTTCTAGAGCCTCAATCTAGAAAACATTTTTTCTGGATCCTCTCTCTAGAAAAAAACACTTTTCTAGATTCTTTTCTAGAGTCTATATTGAAAAAAAAGTTTTTTTCTAGATTCTTTTATTGATAACTCTCTTAGAAGAAAGATCTGTAGATTCCTTTTTAGAGCCTCATTCTAGAAAATATTTTTTTCTAGATACGTTTCTAGTTCTTTCTAGAAACATGTCTTTTCGAAATGATTTTCTAGAACTTCAATCTAGAGAAAAATCTTTTGTAGCAACTTTTCTGCATCCTCCTTCTAGAAAGAATTCCTTACTAGATCCTTTTCTAGAGCCTCAACTTTGAAAACATAGTTTTCTAGATCTTCTATTTAGAAAGAAGTCTTTTCTAGATTCCTTTCTAGAGCCTCATGCTAGAAAAAAAAATTTTTGTAGGCTCTTTTCTGGATCCTCTTTCTACGAAAAACCCTTTTCAAGATTCTTTTCTAGAGCCTCAATCTAAAAAAACGTTCTTTTCTAGAATTTTTTATGGATCATTTCTTCTGAAATCATGTTTTTTGTTTTTTTTTTTTTTTTTTTTTTTTTTTTTGTTAGATTCTTTTCTGGAGCCTAATTCAAGAAAAAAAAATTTTTAAATACTTTTCTACATATTCTCTTTTGAAACAGATACATTTCTAGATTTTTTTCAAAAACCTCAATCTAGAAAAAAAAATCTTTTCTTGTAAATTTTCTCTATACTCTCTCGTGTGAAACAATTGTTTTCTAGATCATTTTCTAAAGCCTCAATCTAGAAAACATTTTTTTCTGCATTCTCTCTCTAGAAAAAACACTTTTCTAGATTATTTTCTAGAGTCTCAACCTAAAAACGTTCCTTTCTAGATACTTTTATGGATAACTTTCTTAAAAAAAGTTTTGTAGATTATTTTTTAGAGCCTCATTCTAGAAAATTTTTTTCTAGATACGTTTCTAGTTCTCTCTAGAAACAAGCCTTTTCTAGATGATTTTCTAGAACTTCAATCTAGAGAAAAATCTTTTGTATAAACTCTTTTGCATCCTCCTTCTAGAAAGAATTCTTTACTAGATCGTTTTCTAGTTCCTCAACTTTGAAAACATAGTTTTCTAGATCTTCTATCTACAAACAAGTCTTTTCCAGATTCTTTTCTGGAGACTTATGCTAGAAAAAAGTTTTTCTAGGCTCTTTTCTGGATCCTCTCTCTAGAAACAACTCTTTTCTAGATTCTTTTCTAGAACCTCAATCTAAAAAAACGTTCTTTTCTAGATTCTTTTATGGATAACTCTCTTAGAAGAAAGATCTGTAGATTCCTTATTAGAGCCTCATGCTAGAAAAAAGATTTTGTAGGCTCTTTTCTGGATCCTCTTTCTAGAAAAAATCCTTTTCAACATTCTTTTCTAGACCCTCAATCTAAAAAAACGTTCTTTTCTAGAATGTTTTATGGAGCATTCCTTCTGAAATCATGGGTTTTTTTTTTTTTTTTTTTTTTTTTTTGTTGTTGTTGTTGTTAGATTCTTTTCTGGAGCCTTATTCAAGAAAAAAAAATTTAAATACTTTTCTACATATTCTCTTTTTAAACAGATACATTTCTAGAATTTTTTCAAAAACCTCAATCCATAAAAAAAAATCTTTTCTTGGAATTTTTCTCTATCCTCTCTCGTGAAACAATTCTTTTCTAGATCCTTTTCTAGAGCCTCAATCTAGAAAATATTTTTTCTGGATCCTCTCTCTAGAAAAAAACTTTTCTAGATTCTTTTCTAGAGTCTCTACCTAAAAAAAGTTCTTTTCTAGATTCTTTTATGGATAACTCTCTTAGAAGAAAGATCTGTAGATTCCTTTTTAGAGCCTCATTCTAGAAAAAATTTTTCTAGATACATTTCTAATTCTCTCTAGAAACATGTCTTTTCCAGATGATTTTCTAGAACTTCAATCTAGAGAAAAATCTTTTGTAGAAACTTTTGTGCATCCTACCTCTAGTAAGAATTCTTTACTAGGTACTTTTTTTTTATTAATTTTTTATTTTATTTTATAATTATAACATTTTTTGACAGTACATATGCATGGGTAATTTTTTACAACATTATCCCTTGCACTTACTTCTATTCAGATTTTTTCCCTTCCTCCCCCAGCCCCCTCCCCCAGATGGCAAGCAGTCTTATATATGTTAAATATATTACAGTATATTCTAGATACAATATATGTGTGTAGAACCAAATTTTTTGTTGCACAGGAAGAATTGGATTCAGAAGGTAAAAATAACAGTTTACATTCATTTCCCAGTGTTCCTTTTCTGGATGTAGCTGGTTCTGTCCATCATTAATCAATTGGAATTGGATTAGCTCTTCTCTATGTTGAAGAAATCCACTTCCATCAGCATACATCCTCATACAGTATCATTGTTGAAGTGTATAATAATCTTCTGGTTCTGCTCGTTTCACTCAGCATCAGTTGATGTAAGTCTCTCCAAGCCTCTCTGTATTTCTCCTGTTGGTCATTTCTTATAGAACAATAATATTCCATAACATTCATATACCATAGTTTACCCAACCATTCTCCAATTGATGGACATCCATTCATTTTCCAGCTTCTAGCCACTATGAAAAGGGCTGCCACAAACATTTTGGCACATACAGGATCCTTTCCCTTCTCTAGTAGTTCCTTGGGGTATAAGCCCAGTAGTAGTATGGCTACTACTTCTACTACTTCTTCTGAAATCATGTTTTTTTTTTGGTTAGATTCTTTTCTGGAGTATAATTGAAGAAAACATTTTTAGATACTTTTCTAGTGATTCCCTTTAGAAAAGACACTTTTCTAGATTCTTTTCGAAAACCTCAATTTCGAAAATAATCTTTTCTAGGAACTTTTCTAGATACTTTCTCTAGAAAAAATCCTTTTCTAGATCATTTGCTAGAGCCTCAATCTAGAAAACATTTTTTTCTGGATCCTCTCTCTAGAAAAAACACTTTTCTAGATTCTTTTCTAGAGTCTCAACCTAAAAAGGTTCCTTTCTAGATTCTTTTATGGATAACTCTCTTAAAAGAAAGATTTGTAGATTCTTTTTTAGAGCCTCATTTTAGAAAATTTTTTTCTAGATACGTTTCTAGTTCTCTCTAGAAACATGTCTTTTCCAGATGATTTTCTAGAACTTCAATCTAGAGAAAAATCTTTTGTAGAAACTTTTGTGCATCCTACCTCTAGTAAGAATTCTTTACTAGGTACTTTTTTTTATTAATTTTTTTATTTTATTTTATAATTATAATATTTTTTGACAGTACATATGCATGGGTAATTTTTTACAACATTATCCCTTGCACTTACTTCTATTCAGATTTTTTCCCTTCCTCCCCCAGCCCCCTCCCCCAGATGGCAAGCAGTCTTATATATGTTAAATATATTACAGTATATTCTAGATACAATATATGTGTGTAGAACCAAATTTTTTGTTGCACAGGAAGAATTGGATTCAGAAGGTAAAAATAACAGTTTACATTCATTTCCCAGTGTTCCTTTCCTGGATGTAGCTGGTTCTGTCCATCATTAATCAATTGGAATTGGATTAGCTCTTCTCTATGTTGAAGAAATCCACTTCCATCAGCATACATCCTCATACAGTATCATTGTTGAAGTGTATAATAATCTTCTGGTTCTGCTCGTTTCACTCAGCATCAGTTGATGTAAGTCTCTCCAAGCCTCTCTGTATTTCTCCTGTTGGTCATTTCTTATAGAACAATAATATTCCATAACATTCATATACCATAGTTTACCCAACCATTCTCCAATTGATGGACATCCATTCATTTTCCAGCTTCTAGCCACTATGAAAAGGGCTGCCACAAACATTTTGGCACATAGAGGATCCTTTCCCTTCTCTAGTAGTTCCTTGGGGTATAAGCCCAGTAGTAGTATGGCTACTACTTCTACTACTTCTTCTGAAATAATGTTTTTTTTTGGTTAGATTCTTTTCTGGAGTATAATTGAAGAAAACATTTTTAGATACTTTTCTAGTGATTCCCTTTAGAAAAGACACTTTTCTAGATTCTTTTCGAAAACCTCAATTTCGAAAATAATCTTTTCTAGGAACTTTTCTACATACTTTCTCTAGAAAAAATCCTTTTCTAGATCATTTGCTAGAGCCTCAATCTAGAAAACATTTTTTTCTGGATCCTCTCTCTAGAAAAAAACACTTTTCTAGATTCTTTTCTAGAGTCTCAACCTAAAAACGTTCCTTTCTAGATTCTTTTATGGATAACTCTCTTAAAAGAAAGATTTGTAGATTCTTTTTTAGAGCCTCATTTTAGAAAATTTTTTTCTAGATACGTTTCTAGTTCTTCTCTCTAGAAACATGTCTTTTCTTGATGATTTTCTAGAACTTCAATCTAGAGAAAAATCTTTTGTAGAAACTTTTCTGCATCCTCCCTCTAGTAAGAATTCTTTACTAGATCGTTTTCTAGAGCCTCAACTTTGAAAACATAGTTTTCTAGATATTCTATCTAGAAACAAGTCTTTTCTAGATTTTTTTCTAGAGACTTATGCTAGAAAAAAATTTTTCTAGGCTCTTTTCTGGATCCTCTGTCTAGAAAAAACTCTTTTCAAGATTCTTTTCTAGAGCCTCAATCTAAAAACCGTTCTTTTCTGGATTCTTTTCTGCATCATTTCTTCTGAAAAAATGTTTTATTTATTTTTTGCTGTTAGATTCTTTTCTGGAGCCTCAATCAAGAAAACATTTTTAGGTACTTTTCTAGTTATTCACTTTAGAAAGACACTTTTCTAGTTTCTTTTTGAAAACCTCAATTTCGAAAAAAATCTTTTCTAGGAACTTTTCTAGATACTTTCTCTAGAAACAATTCTTTTCTAGATCATTTTCTAGAGCCTCAATCTAGAAAACATTTTTTTCTGCATCCTCTCTCTAGAAAAAAACACTTTTCTAGATTCTTTTCTAGAGTCTCAACCTAAAAACGTCCCTTTCTAGATTCTTTTATGGATAACTCTCTTAAAAGAAAGATTTGTAGATTCTTTTTTAGAGCCTCATTCTAGAAAAAAATTTTCTAGATAAGTTTCTTTTTCTTCTCTCAAGAAACATGTCTTTTCTAGATGATTTTCTAGAACTTCAACATAGAGAAATATCTTTTGTAGAATCTTTTCTGCATCCACTTTCTAGAAACCATTCTTTACTAGATGCCTTTCTAGAGCCTCAACTTTGAAAACATAGTTTTCTAGATCTTCTATCTAGAAACAAGTCTTTTCTAGATTCTTTTCTAGAGACTTATGCTAGAAAAAGTTTTTTCTAGGCTCTTTTCTGGATCCTCTGTCTAGAAAAAACTCTTTTCAGGAATCTTTTCTAGAGCCTCAATCTAAAAAACGTTCTTTTCTGCATTCTTTTATGCATCATTTCTTCTGAAAAAATGTTTTATTTATTTTTTGCTGTTAGATTCTTTTCTGGAGCCTCATTCAAGAAAAAAATTTTTAGATACTTTTCTTGTTATTCCCTTTAAAAAAGAGAGTTTTCTAGATTCTTTTCAAAAACATCAATATCGAAAAAAATCTTTTCTAGGAACTTTTCTAGATACTTTCTCTAGAAACAATTCTTTTCTAGATCATTTTCTAGAGCCTCAATCTAGAAAACATTTTTTCTGGATTCTCTCTCTAGAAAAAACACTTTTCTAGATTCTTTTCTAGAGTCTCAACCTAAAAACGTCCCTTTCTAGATTCTTTTATGGATAACTCTCTTAAAAGAAAGATTTGTAGATTCTTTTTTAGAGCCTCATTCTAGAAAAAAATTTTCTAGATACGTTTCTAGTTCTTCTCTCTAGAAACATGTCTTTTCTAGATGATTTTCTAGACCTCCAATCTAGAGAAATATCTTTTGTAGAAACTTTTCTGCATCCACTTTCTAGAAACCATTCTTTACTAGATCCCTTTCTAGAGCCTCAACTTTGAAAACATAGTTTTCTAGATCTATCTAGAAACAAGTCTTTTCTAGATTATTTTCTAGAGACTTATGCTAGAAAAAAATTTTTTCTAGGCTCTTTTCTGGATCCTCTTTCTAGGAAAAACACTTTTCAAGATTCTTTTCTAGAGACTCAATCTAAAAAAACGTTATTTTCTAAAATGTTTTATGGATCATTTCTTCTGAAATCATGGTGTTGTTTTTTTTTTTGTTAGATTCTTTTCTGGAGCCTCATTCAAGAAAAAAATTTTAAATACTTTTCTACATATTCTCTTTTTAAACAGATACATTTCTAGAATTTTTTCAAAAACCACAATCTAGAAAAAAATCTTTTCTTGGAAATTTTCTCTATCCTCTCTCGTGAAACAATTCTTTTCTAGATCATTTTCTAGAACTCAATCTAGAAAACATTTTTTCTAGATCCTCTCTCTAGAAAAAACAATTTTCTAGATTCTTTTCTAGAGTCTCTTCCTAAAGAAACATTCTTTTCTAGATTCTTTTATGGATGACTCTTAAAAGAAAGATTTGTAGATTCTTTTTTAGAGCCTCATTCTAGAAAATTTTTTTCTAGTACGTTTCTAGTTCTTCTCTCTAGAAACACGCCTTTTCTAGATCATTTTTTAGAACTTCAATCTAGACAAAAATCTTTTCTAGAAACTTTTTTGCCTCCTCTCTCTAGAAACAATTTTTACTAGATGCTTTTGTAGAGCCTCACTTAGAAAACATAGTTTCCAGATCTTTTATCTAGAAACCAGTCTTTTCTAGATTCTTTTCTAGAGCCTCCTGCTAGAAAATTTTTTTCTAGATTCATTTGTGGAACCTCTCTCTAGAAACAACTCTTTTCTAGATTCTTTTCTAGTGCCTCAATCTAAAAAAAACGTTCTTTTCTAGATTCTTTTCTGGATGATTTCTTCTGAAATCATGTTTTTTTTTTTTTTTTTCTAGATTCTTTGCTGGAGTATAATTGAAGAAACATTTTTAGATACTTTTCTCGTTATTCCCTTTAGAAAAGACACTTTTCTAGATTCTTTTTGAAAACCTCAATTTCGAAAAAAATCTTTTCTAGGAACTTTTCTAGATACTTTCTCTAGATCATTTTCTAGAGCCTCAATCTAGAAAACATTATTTCTGGATGCTCTCTCTAGAAAAAACACTTTTCTAGATTCTTTTCTAGAGTCTCAACCTAAAAACGTCCCTTTCTAGATTCTTTTATGGATAACTCTCTTAAAAGAAAGATTTGTAGATTCTTTTTTAGAGCCTCATTCTAGAAAATTTTTTTCTAGATACATTTCTAGTTCTTCTCTCTGGAAACATGTCTTTTCTAGATGATTTTCTAGAACTTCAACATAGAGAAATATCTTTTGTAGAATCTTTTCTGCATCCACTTTCTAGAAACCATTCTTTACTAGATGCCTTTCTAGAGCCTCAACTTTGAAAACATAGTTTTCTAGATCTATCTAGAAACAAGTCTTTTATAGTTACCTTTCTTGAGCCTCATGCTAGAAAAAAGTTTTTCTAGGCTCTTTTCTGGATCCTCTTTCTAGGAAAAACTCTTTTCAAGATTCTTTTCTAGAGACTCAATCTAAAAAAACGTTCTTTTCTGAAATGTTTTATGGATCATTTCTTCTGAAATCATGGTTTGTTTTTGTTTTTTTTTAGATTCTTTTCTGGAGCATCATTCAAGAAAAAAATTTTAAATAATTTTCTACATATTCTCTTTTTAAACAGATACATTTCTAGAATTTTTTCAAAAACCACAATCTAGAAAAAAAATATTTTCTTGTAAATTTTCTCTATCCTCTCTCGTGAAACAATTCTTTTCTAGATCATTTTCTAGAACTCAATCTAGAAAACATTTTTTCTGGATGCTCTCTCTAGAAAAAACACTTTTCTAGAGTCTCTTCCTAAAGAAACGTTCTTTTCTAGATTCTTTTATGGATGACTCTTAAAAGAAAGATTTGTAGATTCTTTTTTAGAGCCTCATTCTAGGAAAATTTTTTCTAGATACGTTTCTAGTTCTTCTCTCTAGAAACACGCCTTTTCTAGATCATTTTCTAGAACTTCAATCTAGACAAAAATCTTTTCTAGAAACTTTTCTGCCTCCTCTCTCTAGAAACAATTTTTACTAGATCCTTTTGTAGAGCCTCACTTAGAAAACACAGTTTCCAGATCTTTTATCTAGAACCCAGTCTTTTCTAGATTCTTTTCTAGAGCCTCCTGCTAGAATTTTTTTTTCTAGATTCATTTGTGGAACCTCTCTCTAGAAACAACTCTTTTCTAGATTCTTTTCTAGAGCCTCAATCTAAAAAAAAACGTTCTTTTCTAGATTCTTTTCTGCATGATTTCTTCTGAAATCATGTTGTTTTTTTTCTAGCTTCTTTGCTGGAGTATAATTGAAGAAAACATTTTTAGATACTTTTCTAGTTATTCCCTTTAGAAAAGACAGTTTTCTAGATTCTTTTCAAAAACCTCAATTTCGAAAATAATGTTTTCTAGGAACTTTTCTAGACACTTTCTCTAGAAACAATCCTTTTCTAGATCATTTTCTAGAGCCTCAATCTAGAAAACATTTTTTCTGGATCCTCTCTCTAGAAAAAACACTTTTCTAGATTCTTTTCTAGAGTCTCAACCTAAAAACGTCCCTTTCTAGATTCCTTTATGGATAACTCTCTTAAAAGAAAGATTTGTAGATTCTTTTTTAGAGCCTAATTTTAGAAATTTTTTTCTAGATACGTTTCTAGTTCTTCTCTCTAGAAACATGTCTTTTCTAGATGATTTTCTAGAACTTCAATCTAGAGAAATATCTTTTGTAGAAACTTTTCTGCATCCACTTTCTAGAAACCATTCTTTACTAGATGCCTTTCTAGAGCCTCAACTTTGAAAACATAGTTTTCTAGATCTATCTAGAAACAAGCCTTTTCTAGTTTCCTTTCTAGAGCCTCATGCTTGAAAAAAGTCTTTTCTGGATCCTCTTTCTAGGAAAAACTCTTTTCAAGATTCTTTTCTAGAGACTCAATCTAAAAAAACGTTCTTTTCTAAAATGTTTTATGGATCATTTCTTCTGAAATCATGGTTTTTTTTTTTTTTTTTTTTTGTTAGATTCTTTTCTGGAGCCTCATTCAAGAAAAAAATTTTAAATACTTTTCTACATATTCTCTTTTTAAACAGATACATTTCTAGAATTTTTTCAAAAACCACAATCTAGAAAAAAAAAACCTTTCTTGTAAATTTTCTCTATCCTCTCTCGTGAAACAATTCTTTTCTAGATCATTTTCTAGAACTCAATCTAGAAAACATTTTTTCTGGATGCTCTCTCTAGAAAAAACACTTTTCTAGAGTCTCTTCCTAAAGAAACGTTCTTTGCTAGATTCTTTTATGGATGACTCTTAAAAGTAAGATTTATAGATTCTTTTTTAGAGCCTCATTCTAGAAAATTTTTTTCTAGATAAGTTTCTAGTTCTTCTCTCTAGAAACACGCCTTTTCTAGATCATTTTCTAGAACTTCAATCTAGACAAAAATCTTTTCTAGAAACTTTTCTGCCTCCTCTCTCTAGAAACAATTTTTACTAGATCCTTTTGTAGAGCCTCACTTAGAAAACATAGTTTCCAGATCTTTTATCTAGAAACCAGTCTTTTCTAGATTCTTTTCTAGAGCCTCCTGCTAGAAAATTTTTTTCTAGATTCATTTGTGGAACCTCTCTCTAGAAACAACTCTTTTCTAGATTCTTTTCTAGAGCCTCAGTCTAAAAAAACGTTCTTTTCTAGATTCTTTTTTGGATGATTTCTTCTGAAATCATGTTTTTTTTTTTTTTTTTTTTTTTTTTTTTTTCTAGATTCTTTGCTGGAGTATAATTGAAGAAAACATTTTTAGATACTTTTCTCGTTATTCCCTTTAGAAAAGACACTTTTCTAGATTCTTTTCAAAAACCTCAATTTCGAAAATAATCTTTTCTAGGAACTTTTCTAGATACTTTCTCTAGAAACAATCCTTTTCTAGATCATTTTCTAGAGCCTCAATTTAGAAAACATTTTTTCTTGATCCTCTCTCTAGAAAAAACACTTTTCTAGATTCTTTTCTAGAGTCTCAACCTAAAAACGTTCCTTTTTAGATTCTTTTATGGATAACTCTCTTAAAAGAAAGATTTGTAGATTCTTTTTTAGAGCTTCATTCCAGAAAATTTTTTTCTAGATACGTTTCTAGTTCTTCTCTCTAGAAACATGTCTTTTCTAGATGATTTTCTAGAACTTCCATCTAGAGAAATATCTTTTGTAGAAACTTTTCTGCATCCACTTTCTAGAAACTATTCTTTACTAGATGCCTTCCTAGAGCCTCAACTTTGAAAACATAGTTTTCTAGATCTTCTATCTAGAAACAAGTCTTTTCTAGATTCTTTTCTAGAGACTTATGCTAGAAAAAGTTTTTTCTAGGCTCTTTTCTGGATCCTCTGTCTAGAAAAAACTCTTTTCAGGATTCTTTTCTAGAGCCTCAATCTAAAAAACGTTCTTTTCTGCATTCTTTTATGCATCATTTCTTCTAAAAAAATGTTTTATTTATTTTTTGCTGTTAGATTATTTTCTAGAGCCTCATTCAAGAAAATATTTTTAGATACTTTTCTAGTTATTCCCTTTAGAAAAGAGAGTTTTCTAGATTCTTTTCGAAAACATCAATTTCGAAAAAAATCTTTTCTAGGAACTTTTCTAGATACTTTCTCTAGATCATTTTCTAGAGCCTCAATCTAGAGAACATGTTTTCTGGATTCTCTCTCTAGAAAAAACACTTTTCTAGATTATTTTCTAGAGTCTCAACCTAAAAACGTCCCTTTCTAGATTCTTTTATGGATAACTCTCTTAAAAGAAAGATTTGTAGATTATTTTTTAGAGCCTCATTCTAGAAAAAATTTTTCTAGATATGTTTCTTGTTCTTCTCTCTAGAAACATGTCTTTTCTAGATGATTTTCTAGAACTTCAATCTAGAGAAAAATCTTTTATAGAAACTTTTCTGCATCCACTTTCTAAAAACCATTCTTTACGAGATGCCTTTTTAGAGCCTCAACTTTGAAAACATAGTTTTCTAGATCTATCTAGAAACAAGTCTTTTCTAGTTTCCTTTCTAGAGCCTCATGCTTGAAAAAAAGTTTTTCTAGGCTCTTTTCTGGATCCTCTTTCTAGGAAAAACTCTTTTCAAGATTCTTTTCTAGAGACTCAATCTAAAAAAAAGTTCTTTTCTAAAATGTTTTATGGATCATTTCTTCTGAAATCATGTGTTTTTTTTTTGTTTTTTTTTTAGATTCTTTTCTGGAACCTCATTCAAGAAAAAAATTTTAAATACTTTTCTACATATTCTCTTTTTAAACAGATACATTTCTAGAATTTTTTCAAAAACCACAATCTAGAAAAAAATCTTTTCTTGTAAATTTTCTTTATCCTCTCTCGTGAAACAATTCTTTTCTAGATCATTTTCTAGAACTCAATCTAGAAAACATTTTTTCTGGATGCTCTCTCTAGAAAAAACACTTTTCTAGAGTCTCTTCCTAAAGAAACGTTCTTTTCTAGATTTTTTTTATGGATAACTCTCTTAAAAGAAAGATTTGTAGATTCTTTTTTAGAGCCTCATTCTAGAAAATTTATTTCTAGATACGTTTCTAGTTCTTCTCTCTAGAAACAGGTCTTTTCTAGATGATTTTCTAGAACTTCAATCTAGAGAAAAATCTTTTGTAGAAACTTTTTTGCATCCTCCTTCTAGAAAGTATTCTTTACTAGATCCTTTTCTAGAGATTCAACTTTGAAAACATAGTTTTCTAGATCTATCTAGAAACAAGTCTTTTCTAGATTCCTTTCTATAGTCTCATGCTAAAAAAAAGTTTTATTAGGCTCTTTTCTGGATCCTCTTTCTAGAAAAAACTCTTTTCAAGATTCTTTTCTAGAGCCTCAATCTAAAAAAACGTTCTTTTCTGCATTCTTTTATGCATCATTTCTTCTGAAAAAAATGTTTTATTTATTTTTTGCTGTTAGATTCTTTTCTGGAGCCTCATTCAAGAAAAAATTTTTTAGATACTTTTCTAGTTATTCCCTTTAGAAAAGAGAGTTTTCTAGATTCTTTTCGAAAACATCAATTTCGAAAAAAATCTTTTCTAGGAACTTTTCTAGATACTTTCTCTAGAAACAATTCCTTTCTAGATCATTTTCTAGAGCCTCAATCTAGAAAACACATTTTTTCTGGATTCTCTCTCTAGAAAAAACACTTTTCTAGATTCTTTTCTAGAGTCTCAACCTAAAAACGTCCCTTTCTAGATTCTTTTATGGATAACTCTCTTAAAAGAAAGATTTGTAGATTCTTTTTTAGAGCCTCATTCTAGAAAATTTTTTTCTAGATACATTTCTAGTTCTTCTCTCTGGAAACATGTCTTTTCTAGATGATTTTCTAGAACTTCAACATAGAGAAATATCTTTTGTAGAATCTTTTCTGCATCCACTTTCTAGAAACCATTCTTTACTAGATGCCTTTCTAGAGCCTCAACTTTGAAAACATAGTTTTCTAGATCTATCTAGAAACAAGTCTTTTATAGTTACCTTTCTTGAGCCTCATGCTAGAAAAAAGTTTTTCTAGGCTCTTTTCTGGATCCTCTTTCTAGGAAAAACTCTTTTCAAGATTCTTTTCTGGAGACTCAATCTAAAAAAACGTTCTTTTCTGAAATGTTTTATGGATCATTTCTTCTGAAATCATGGTTTCTTTTTGTTTTTTTTTAGATTCTTTTCTGGAGCATCATTCAAGAAAAAAATTTTAAATAATTTTCTACATATTCTCTTTTTAAACAGATACATTTCTAGAATTTTTTCAAAAACCACAATCTAGAAAAAAAATATTTTCTTGTAAATTTTCTCTATCCTCTCTCGTGAAACAATTCTTTTCTAGATCATTTTCTAGAACTCAATCTATAAAACATTTTTTCTGGATGCTCTCTCTAGAAAAAAACACTTTTCTAGAGTCTCTTCCTAAAGAAACGTTCTTTTCTAGATTCTTTTATGGATGACTCTTAAAAGAAAGATTTGTAGATTCTTGTTTAGAGCCTCATTCTAGGAAATTTTTTTCTAGATACGTTTCTAGTTCTTCTCTCTAGAAACACGCCTTTTCTAGATCATTTTCTAGAACTTCAATCTAGACAAAAATCTTTTCTAGAAACTTTTCTGCCTCCTCTCTCTAGAAACAATTTTTACTAGATCCTTTTGTAGAGCCTCACTTAGAAAACACAGTTTCCAGATCTTTTATCTAGAAACCAGTCTTTTCTAGATTCTTTTCTAGAGCCTCCTGCTAGAAAATTTTTTTCTAGATTCATTTGTGGAACCTCTCTCTAGAAACAACTCTTTTCTAGATTCCTTTCTAGAGCCTCAGTCTAAAAAACGTTCTTTTCTAGATTCTTTTCTGGATGATTTCTTCTGAAATCATGTTTTTTTTTTTTTTTTTTTTTTTTTTTTTTTTTCCTAGATTCTTTGCTGGAGTATAATTGAAGAAAACATTTTTAGATACTTTTCTCGTTATTCCCTTTAGAAAAGACACTTTTCTAGATTCTTTTCAAAAACCTCAATTTCGAAAATAATGTTTTCTAGGAACTTTTCTAGATACTTTCTCTAGAAACAATCCTTTTCTAGATCATTTTCTAGAGCCTCAATTTAGAAAACATTTTTTCTTGATCCTCTCTCTAGAAAAAACACTTTTCTAGATTCTTTTCTAGAGTCTCAACCTAAAAACGTTCCTTTCTAGATTCTTTTATGGATAACTCTCTTAAAAGAAAGATTTGTAGATTCTTTTTTAGAGCCTCATTCCAGAAAATTTTTTTCTAGATACGTTTCTAGTTCTTCTCTCTAGAAACATGTCTTTTCTAGATGATTTTCTAGAACTTCAATCTAGAGAAATATCTTTTGTAGAAACTTTTCTGCATCCACTTTCTAGAAACCATTCTTTACTAGATGCCTTTCTAGAGCCTCAACTTTGAAAACATAGTTTTCTAGATCTTCTATCTAGAAACAAGTCTTTTCTAGATTCTTTTCTAGAGACTTATGCTAGAAAAAGTTTTTTCTAGGCTCTTTTCTGGATCCTCTGTCTACAAAAAACTCTTTTCAGGATTCTTTTCTAGAGCCTCAATCTAAAAAACGTTCTTTTCTGCATTCTTTTATGCATCATTTCTTCTGAAAAAATGTTTTATTTATTTTTTGCTGTTAGATTCTTTTCTGGAGCCTCATTCAAGAAAAAATTTTTTAGATACTTTTCTTGTTATTCCCTTTAAAAAAGAGAGTTTTCTAGATTCTTTTCAAAAACATCAATATCGAAAAAAATCTTTTCTAGGAACTTTTCTAGATACTTTCTCTAGAAACAATTCTTTTCTAGATCATTTTCTAGAGCCTCAATCTAGAAAACATTTTTTTCTGGATTCTCTCTCTAGAAAAAACACTTTTCTAGATTCTTTTCTAGAGTCTCAACCTAAAAACGTCCCTTTCTAGATTCTTTTATGGATAACTCTCTTAAAAGAAAGATTTGTAGATTCTTTTTTAGAGCCTCATTCTAGAAAATTTTTTTCTAGATACATTTCTAGTTCTTCTCTCTGGAAACATGTCTTTTCTAGATGATTTTCTAGAACTTCAACATAGAGAAATATCTTTTGTAGAATCTTTTCTGCATCCACTTTCTAGAAACCATTCTTTACTAGATGCCTTTCTAGAGCCTCAACTTTGAAAACATAGTTTTCTAGATCTATCTAGAAACAAGTCTTTTATAGTTACCTTTCTTGAGCCTCGTGCTAGAAAAAAGTTTTTCTAGTCTCTTTTCTGGATCCTCTTTCTAGGAAAAACTCTTTTCAAGATTCTTTTCTAGAGACTCAATCTAAAAAAACCTTCTTTTCTGAAATGTTTTATGGATCATTTCTTCTGAAATCATGGTTTGTTTTTTTTTTTTTTTTTAGATTCTTTTCTGGAGCCTCATTCAAGAAAAAAATTTTAAATAATTTTCTACATATTCTCTTTTTAAACAGATACATTTCTAGAATTTTTTCAAAAACCACAATCTAGAAAAAAAATATTTTCTTGTAAATTTTCTCTATCCTCTCTCGTGAAACAATTCTTTTCTAGATCATTTTCTAGAACTCAATCTAGAAAACATTTTTTCTGGATGCTCTCTCTAGAAAAAACACTTTTCTAGAGTCTCTTCCTAAAGAAACGTTCTTTTCTAGATTCTTTTATGGATGACTCTTAAAAGAAAGATTTGTAGATTCTTTTTTAGAGCCTCATTCTAGGAAAATTTTTTCTAGATACGTTTCTAGTTCTTCTCTCTAGAAACACGCCTTTTCTAGATCATTTTCTAGAACTTCAATCTAGACAAAAATCTTTTCTAGAAACTTTTCTGCCTCCTCTCTCTAGAAACAATTTTTACTAGATCCTTTTGTAGAGCCTCACTTAGAAAACACAGTTTCCAGATCTTTTATCTAGAAACCAGTCTTTTCTAGATTCTTTTCTAGAGCCTCCTGCTAGAAAATTTTTTTCTAGATTCATTTGTGGAACCTCTCTCTAGAAACAACTCTTTTCTAGATTCCTTTCTAGAGCCTCAGTCTAAAAAAACGTTCTTTTCTAGATTCTTTTCTGGATGATTTCTTCTGAAATCATGTTTTTTTTTTTTCTAGATTCTTTGCTGGAGTATAATTGAAGAAAACATTTTTAGATACTTTTCTAGTTATTCCCTTTAGAAAAGACACTTTTCTAGATTCTTTTCAAAAACCTCAATTTCGAAAATAATGTTTTCTAGGAACTTTTCTAGATACTTTCTCTAGAAACAATCCTTTTCTAGATCATTTTCTAGAGCCTCAATTTAGAAAACATTTTTTTCTTGATCCTCTCTCTAGAAAAAACACTTTTCTAGATTCTTTTCTAGAGTCTCAACCTAAAAACGTTCCTTTCTAGATTCTTTTATGGATAACTCTCTTAAAAGAAAGATTTGTAGATTCTTTTTTAGAGCCTCATTCCAGAAAATTTTTTTCTAGATACGTTTCTAGTTCTTCTCTCTAGAAACATGTCTTTTCTAGATGATTTTCTAGAACTTCAATCTAGAGAAATATCTTTTGTAGAAACTTTTCTGCATCCACTTTCTAGAAACCATTCTTTACTAGATGCCTTTCTAGAGCCTCAACTTTGAAAACATAGTTTTCTAGATCTTCTATCTAGAAACAAGTCTTTTCTAGATTCTTTTCTAGAGACTTATGCTAGAAAAAGTTTTTTCTAGGCTCTTTTCTGGATCCTCTGTCTAGAAAAAACTCTTTTCAGGATTCTTTTCTAGAGCCTCAATCTAAAAAACGTTCTTTTCTGCATTCTTTTATGCATCATTTCTTCTGAAAAAATGTTTTATTTATTTTTTGCTGTTAGATTCTTTTCTGGAGCCTCATTCAAGAAAAAATTTTTTAGATACTTTTCTTGTTATTCCCTTTAAAAAAGAGAGTTTTCTAGATTCTTTTCAAAAACATCAATATCGAAAAAAATCTTTTCTAGGAACTTTTCTAGATACTTTCTCTAGAAACAATTCTTTTCTAGATCATTTTCTAGAGCCTCAATCTAGAAAACATTTTTTTCTGGATTCTCTCTCTAGAAAAAACACTTTTCTAGATTCTTTTCTAGAGTCTCAACCTAAAAACGTCCCTTTCTAGATTCTTTTATGGATAACTCTCTTAAAAGAAAGATTTGTAGATTCTTTTTTAGAGCCTCATTCTAGAAAATTTTTTTCTAGATACATTTCTAGTTCTTCTCTCTGGAAACATGTCTTTTCTAGATGATTTTCTAGAACTTCAACATAGAGAAATATCTTTTGTAGAATCTTTTCTGCATCCACTTTCTAGAAACCATTCTTTACTAGATGCCTTTCTAGAGCCTCAACTTTGAAAACATAGTTTTCTAGATCTATCTAGAAACAAGTCTTTTATAGTTACCTTTCTTGAGCCTCGTGCTAGAAAAAAGTTTTTCTAGTCTCTTTTCTGGATCCTCTTTCTAGGAAAAACTCTTTTCAAGATTCTTTTCTAGAGACTCAATCTAAAAAAACCTTCTTTTCTGAAATGTTTTATGGATCATTTCTTCTGAAATCATGGTTTGTTTTTTTTTTTTTTTTTTAGATTCTTTTCTGGAGCCTCATTCAAGAAAAAAATTTTAAATAATTTTCTACATATTCTCTTTTTAAACAGATACATTTCTAGAATTTTTTCAAAAACCACAATCTAGAAAAAAAATATTTTCTTGTAAATTTTCTCTATCCTCTCTCGTGAAACAATTCTTTTCTAGATCATTTTCTAGAACTCAATCTAGAAAACATTTTTTCTGGATGCTCTCTCTAGAAAAAACACTTTTCTAGAGTCTCTTCCTAAAGAAACGTTCTTTTCTAGATTCTTTTATGGATGACTCTTAAAAGAAAGATTTGTAGATTCTTTTTTAGAGCCTCATTCTAGGAAAATTTTTTCTAGATACGTTTCTAGTTCTTCTCTCTAGAAACACGCCTTTTCTAGATCATTTTCTAGAACTTCAATCTAGACAAAAATCTTTTCTAGAAACTTTTCTGCCTCCTCTCTCTAGAAACAATTTTTACTAGATCCTTTTGTAGAGCCTCACTTAGAAAACACAGTTTCCAGATCTTTTATCTAGAAACCAGTCTTTTCTAGATTCTTTTCTAGAGCCTCCTGCTAGAAAATTTTTTTCTAGATTCATTTGTGGAACCTCTCTCTAGAAACAACTCTTTTCTAGATTCCTTTCTAGAGCCTCAGTCTAAAAAAACGTTCTTTTCTAGATTCTTTTCTGGATGATTTCTTCTGAAATCATGTTTTTTTTTTTTCTAGATTCTTTGCTGGAGTATAATTGAAGAAAACATTTTTAGATACTTTTCTAGTTATTCCCTTTAGAAAAGACACTTTTCTAGATTCTTTTCAAAAACCTCAATTTCGAAAATAATGTTTTCTAGGAACTTTTCTAGATACTTTCTCTAGAAACAATCCTTTTCTAGATCATTTTCTAGAGCCTCAATTTAGAAAACATTTTTTTCTTGATCCTCTCTCTAGAAAAAACACTTTTCTAGATTCTTTTCTAGAGTCTCAACCTAAAAACGTTCCTTTCTAGATTCTTTTATGGATAACTCTCTTAAAAGAAAGATTTGTAGATTCTTTTTTAGAGCCTCATTCCAGAAAATTTTTTTCTAGATACGTTTCTAGTTCTTCTCTCTAGAAACATGTCTTTTCTAGATGATTTTCTAGAACTTCAATCTAGAGAAATATCTTTTGTAGAAACTTTTCTGCATCCACTTTCTAGAAACCATTCTTTACTAGATGCCTTTCTAGAGCCTCAACTTTGAAAACATAGTTTTCTAGATCTTCTATCTAGAAACAAGTCTTTTCTAGATTCTTTTCTAGAGACTTATGCTAGAAAAAGTTTTTTCTAGGCTCTTTTCTGGATCCTCTGTCTAGAAAAAACTCTTTTCAGGATTCTTTTCTAGAGCCTCAATCTAAAAAACGTTCTTTTCTGCATTCTTTTATGCATCATTTCTTCTGAAAAAATGTTTTATTTATTTTTTGCTGTTAGATTCTTTTCTGGAGCCTCATTCAAGAAAAAATTTTTTAGATACTTTTCTTGTTATTCCCTTTAAAAAAGAGAGTTTTCTAGATTCTTTTCAAAAACATCAATATCGAAAAAAATCTTTTCTAGGAACTTTTCTAGATACTTTCTCTAGAAACAATTCTTTTCTAGATCATTTTCTAGAGCCTCAATCTAGAAAACATTTTTTTCTGGATTCTCTCTCTAGAAAAAACACTTTTCTAGATTCTTTTCTAGAGTCTCAACCTAAAAACGTCCCTTTCTAGATTCTTTTATGGATAACTCTCTTAAAAGAAAGATTTGTAGATTCTTTTTTAGAGCCTCATTCTAGAAAATTTTTTTCTAGATACATTTCTAGTTCTTCTCTCTGGAAACATGTCTTTTCTAGATGATTTTCTAGAACTTCAACATAGAGAAATATCTTTTGTAGAATCTTTTCTGCATCCACTTTCTAGAAACCATTCTTTACTAGATGCCTTTCTAGAGCCTCAACTTTGAAAACATAGTTTTCTAGATCTATCTAGAAACAAGTCTTTTATAGTTACCTTTCTTGAGCCTCGTGCTAGAAAAAAGTTTTTCTAGTCTCTTTTCTGGATCCTCTTTCTAGGAAAAACTCTTTTCAAGATTCTTTTCTAGAGACTCAATCTAAAAAAACCTTCTTTTCTGAAATGTTTTATGGATCATTTCTTCTGAAATCATGGTTTGTTTTTTTTTTTTTTTTTTAGATTCTTTTCTGGAGCCTCATTCAAGAAAAAAATTTTAAATAATTTTCTACATATTCTCTTTTTAAACAGATACATTTCTAGAATTTTTTCAAAAACCACAATCTAGAAAAAAAATATTTTCTTGTAAATTTTCTCTATCCTCTCTCGTGAAACAATTCTTTTCTAGATCATTTTCTAGAACTCAATCTAGAAAACATTTTTTCTGGATGCTCTCTCTAGAAAAAACACTTTTCTAGAGTCTCTTCCTAAAGAAACGTTCTTTTCTAGATTCTTTTATGGATGACTCTTAAAAGAAAGATTTGTAGATTCTTTTTTAGAGCCTCATTCTAGGAAAATTTTTTCTAGATACGTTTCTAGTTCTTCTCTCTAGAAACACGCCTTTTCTAGATCATTTTCTAGAACTTCAATCTAGACAAAAATCTTTTCTAGAAACTTTTCTGCCTCCTCTCTCTAGAAACAATTTTTACTAGATCCTTTTGTAGAGCCTCACTTAGAAAACACAGTTTCCAGATCTTTTATCTAGAAACCAGTCTTTTCTAGATTCTTTTCTAGAGCCTCCTGCTAGAAAATTTTTTTCTAGATTCATTTGTGGAACCTCTCTCTAGAAACAACTCTTTTCTAGATTCCTTTCTAGAGCCTCAGTCTAAAAAAACGTTCTTTTCTAGATTCTTTTCTGGATGATTTCTTCTGAAATCATGTTTTTTTTTTTTTTTCTAGATTCTTTGCTGGAGTATAATTGAAGAAAACATTTTTAGATACTTTTCTAGTTATTCCCTTTAGAAAAGACACTTTTCTAGATTCTTTTCAAAAACCTCAATTTCGAAAATAATGTTTTCTAGGAACTTTTCTAGATACTTTCTCTAGAAACAATCCTTTTCTAGATCATTTTCTAGAGCCTCAATTTAGAAAACATTTTTTTCTTGATCCTCTCTCTAGAAAAAACACTTTTCTAGATTCTTTTCTAGAGTCTCAACCTAAAAACGTTCCTTTCTAGATTCTTTTATGGATAACTCTCTTAAAAGAAAGATTTGTAGATTCTTTTTTAGAGCCTCATTCCAGAAAATTTTTTTCTAGATACGTTTCTAGTTCTTCTCTCTAGAAACATGTCTTTTCTAGATGATTTTCTAGAACTTCAATCTAGAGAAATATCTTTTGTAGAAACTTTTCTGCATCCACTTTCTAGAAACCATTCTTTACTAGATGCCTTTCTAGAGCCTCAACTTTGAAAACATAGTTTTCTAGATCTTCTATCTAGAAACAAGTCTTTTCTAGATTCTTTTCTAGAGACTTATGCTAGAAAAAGTTTTTTCTAGGCTCTTTTCTGGATCCTCTGTCTAGAAAAAACTCTTTTCAGGATTCTTTTCTAGAGCCTCAATCTAAAAAACGTTCTTTTCTGCATTCTTTTATGCATCATTTCTTCTGAAAAAATGTTTTATTTATTTTTTGCTGTTAGATTCTTTTCTGGAGCCTCATTCAAGAAAAAATTTTTTAGATACTTTTCTTGTTATTCCCTTTAAAAAAGAGAGTTTTCTAGATTCTTTTCAAAAACATCAATATCGAAAAAAATCTTTTCTAGGAACTTTTCTAGATACTTTCTCTAGAAACAATTCTTTTCTAGATCATTTTCTAGAGCCTCAATCTAGAAAACATTTTTTTCTGGATTCTCTCTCTAGAAAAAACACTTTTCTAGATTCTTTTCTAGAGTCTCAACCTAAAAACGTCCCTTTCTAGATTCTTTTATGGATAACTCTCTTAAAAGAAAGATTTGTAGATTCTTTTTTAGAGCCTCATTCTAGAAAATTTTTTTCTAGATACATTTCTAGTTCTTCTCTCTGGAAACATGTCTTTTCTAGATGATTTTCTAGAACTTCAACATAGAGAAATATCTTTTGTAGAATCTTTTCTGCATCCACTTTCTAGAAACCATTCTTTACTAGATGCCTTTCTAGAGCCTCAACTTTGAAAACATAGTTTTCTAGATCTATCTAGAAACAAGTCTTTTATAGTTACCTTTCTTGAGCCTCGTGCTAGAAAAAAGTTTTTCTAGTCTCTTTTCTGGATCCTCTTTCTAGGAAAAACTCTTTTCAAGATTCTTTTCTAGAGACTCAATCTAAAAAAACCTTCTTTTCTGAAATGTTTTATGGATCATTTCTTCTGAAATCATGGTTTGTTTTTTTTTTTTTTTTTTTAGATTCTTTTCTGGAGCCTCATTCAAGAAAAAAATTTTAAATAATTTTCTACATATTCTCTTTTTAAACAGATACATTTCTAGAATTTTTTCAAAAACCACAATCTAGAAAAAAAATATTTTCTTGTAAATTTTCTCTATCCTCTCTCGTGAAACAATTCTTTTCTAGATCATTTTCTAGAACTCAATCTAGAAAACATTTTTTCTGGATGCTCTCTCTAGAAAAAACACTTTTCTAGAGTCTCTTCCTAAAGAAACGTTCTTTTCTAGATTCTTTTATGGATGACTCTTAAAAGAAAGATTTGTAGATTCTTTTTTAGAGCCTCATTCTAGGAAAATTTTTTCTAGATACGTTTCTAGTTCTTCTCTCTAGAAACACGCCTTTTCTAGATCATTTTCTAGAACTTCAATCTAGACAAAAATCTTTTCTAGAAACTTTTCTGCCTCCTCTCTCTAGAAACAATTTTTACTAGATCCTTTTGTAGAGCCTCACTTAGAAAACACAGTTTCCAGATCTTTTATCTAGAAACCAGTCTTTTCTAGATTCTTTTCTAGAGCCTCCTGCTAGAAAATTTTTTTCTAGATTCATTTGTGGAACCTCTCTCTAGAAACAACTCTTTTCTAGATTCCTTTCTAGAGCCTCAGTCTAAAAAAACGTTCTTTTCTAGATTCTTTTCTGGATGATTTCTTCTGAAATCATGTTTTTTTTTTTTTCTAGATTCTTTGCTGGAGTATAATTGAAGAAAACATTTTTAGATACTTTTCTAGTTATTCCCTTTAGAAAAGACACTTTTCTAGATTCTTTTCAAAAACCTCAATTTCGAAAATAATGTTTTCTAGGAACTTTTCTAGATACTTTCTCTAGAAACAATCCTTTTCTAGATCATTTTCTAGAGCCTCAATTTAGAAAACATTTTTTTCTTGATCCTCTCTCTAGAAAAAACACTTTTCTAGATTCTTTTCTAGAGTCTCAACCTAAAAACGTTCCTTTCTAGATTCTTTTATGGATAACTCTCTTAAAAGAAAGATTTGTAGATTCTTTTTTAGAGCCTCATTCCAGAAAATTTTTTTCTAGATACGTTTCTAGTTCTTCTCTCTAGAAACATGTCTTTTCTAGATGATTTTCTAGAACTTCAATCTAGAGAAATATCTTTTGTAGAAACTTTTCTGCATCCACTTTCTAGAAACCATTCTTTACTAGATGCCTTTCTAGAGCCTCAACTTTGAAAACATAGTTTTCTAGATCTTCTATCTAGAAACAAGTCTTTTCTAGATTCTTTTCTAGAGACTTATGCTAGAAAAAGTTTTTTCTAGGCTCTTTTCTGGATCCTCTGTCTAGAAAAAACTCTTTTCAGGATTCTTTTCTAGAGCCTCAATCTAAAAAACGTTCTTTTCTGCATTCTTTTATGCATCATTTCTTCTGAAAAAATGTTTTATTTATTTTTTGCTGTTAGATTCTTTTCTGGAGCCTCATTCAAGAAAAAATTTTTTAGATACTTTTCTTGTTATTCCCTTTAAAAAAGAGAGTTTTCTAGATTCTTTTCAAAAACATCAATATCGAAAAAAATCTTTTCTAGGAACTTTTCTAGATACTTTCTCTAGAAACAATTCTTTTCTAGATCATTTTCTAGAGCCTCAATCTAGAAAACATTTTTTTCTGGATTCTCTCTCTAGAAAAAACACTTTTCTAGATTCTTTTCTAGAGTCTCAACCTAAAAACGTCCCTTTCTAGATTCTTTTATGGATAACTCTCTTAAAAGAAAGATTTGTAGATTCTTTTTTAGAGCCTCATTCTAGAAAATTTTTTTCTAGATACATTTCTAGTTCTTCTCTCTGGAAACATGTCTTTTCTAGATGATTTTCTAGAACTTCAACATAGAGAAATATCTTTTGTAGAATCTTTTCTGCATCCACTTTCTAGAAACCATTCTTTACTAGATGCCTTTCTAGAGCCTCAACTTTGAAAACATAGTTTTCTAGATCTATCTAGAAACAAGTCTTTTATAGTTACCTTTCTTGAGCCTCGTGCTAGAAAAAAGTTTTTCTAGTCTCTTTTCTGGATCCTCTTTCTAGGAAAAACTCTTTTCAAGATTCTTTTCTAGAGACTCAATCTAAAAAAACCTTCTTTTCTGAAATGTTTTATGGATCATTTCTTCTGAAATCATGGTTTGTTTTTTTTTTTTTTTTTTAGATTCTTTTCTGGAGCCTCATTCAAGAAAAAAATTTTAAATAATTTTCTACATATTCTCTTTTTAAACAGATACATTTCTAGAATTTTTTCAAAAACCACAATCTAGAAAAAAAATATTTTCTTGTAAATTTTCTCTATCCTCTCTCGTGAAACAATTCTTTTCTAGATCATTTTCTAGAACTCAATCTAGAAAACATTTTTTCTGGATGCTCTCTCTAGAAAAAACACTTTTCTAGAGTCTCTTCCTAAAGAAACGTTCTTTTCTAGATTCTTTTATGGATGACTCTTAAAAGAAAGATTTGTAGATTCTTTTTTAGAGCCTCATTCTAGGAAAATTTTTTCTAGATACGTTTCTAGTTCTTCTCTCTAGAAACACGCCTTTTCTAGATCATTTTCTAGAACTTCAATCTAGACAAAAATCTTTTCTAGAAACTTTTCTGCCTCCTCTCTCTAGAAACAATTTTTACTAGATCCTTTTGTAGAGCCTCACTTAGAAAACACAGTTTCCAGATCTTTTATCTAGAAACCAGTCTTTTCTAGATTCTTTTCTAGAGCCTCCTGCTAGAAAATTTTTTTCTAGATTCATTTGTGGAACCTCTCTCTAGAAACAACTCTTTTCTAGATTCCTTTCTAGAGCCTCAGTCTAAAAAAACGTTCTTTTCTAGATTCTTTTCTGGATGATTTCTTCTGAAATCATGTTTTTTTTTTTTCTAGATTCTTTGCTGGAGTATAATTGAAGAAAACATTTTTAGATACTTTTCTAGTTATTCCCTTTAGAAAAGACACTTTTCTAGATTCTTTTCAAAAACCTCAATTTCGAAAATAATGTTTTCTAGGAACTTTTCTAGATACTTTCTCTAGAAACAATCCTTTTCTAGATCATTTTCTAGAGCCTCAATTTAGAAAACATTTTTTTCTTGATCCTCTCTCTAGAAAAAACACTTTTCTAGATTCTTTTCTAGAGTCTCAACCTAAAAACGTTCCTTTCTAGATTCTTTTATGGATAACTCTCTTAAAAGAAAGATTTGTAGATTCTTTTTTAGAGCCTCATTCCAGAAAATTTTTTTCTAGATACGTTTCTAGTTCTTCTCTCTAGAAACATGTCTTTTCTAGATGATTTTCTAGAACTTCAATCTAGAGAAATATCTTTTGTAGAAACTTTTCTGCATCCACTTTCTAGAAACCATTCTTTACTAGATGCCTTTCTAGAGCCTCAACTTTGAAAACATAGTTTTCTAGATCTTCTATCTAGAAACAAGTCTTTTCTAGATTCTTTTCTAGAGACTTATGCTAGAAAAAGTTTTTTCTAGGCTCTTTTCTGGATCCTCTGTCTAGAAAAAACTCTTTTCAGGATTCTTTTCTAGAGCCTCAATCTAAAAAACGTTCTTTTCTGCATTCTTTTATGCATCATTTCTTCTGAAAAAATGTTTTATTTATTTTTTGCTGTTAGATTGTTTTCTGGAGCCTCATTCAAGAAAATATTTTTAGATACTTTTCTAGTTATTCCCTTTAGAAAAGAGAGTTTTCTAGATTCTTTTCGAAAACATCAATTTCGAAAAAAATCTTTTCTAGGAACTTTTCTAGATACTTTCTCTAGATCATTTTCTAGAGCCTCAATCTAGAAAACATTTTTTCTGGATTCTCTCTCTAGAAAAAACACTTTTCTAGATTCTTTTCTAGAGTCTCAACCTAAAAACGTCCCTTTCTAGATTCTTTTATGGATAACTCTCTTAAAAGAAAGATTTGTAGATTCTTTTTTAGAGCCTCATTCTAGAAAAAATTTTTCTAGATAAGTTGCTTTTTCTTCTCTCAAGAAACATGTCTTTTCTAGATGATTTTCTAGAACTTCAATCTAGAGAAATATCTTTTGCAGAAACTTTTCTGCATCCACTTTCTAAAAACCATTCTTTATGAGATGCCTTTCTAGAGCCTCAACTTTGAAAACATAGTTTTCTAGATCTATCTAGAAACAAGTCTTTTCTAGTTTCCTTTCTAGAGCGTCATGCTTGAAAAAAAGTTTTTCTAGGCTCTTTTCTGGATCCTCTTTCTAGGAAAAACTCTTTTCAAGATTCTTTTCTAGAGACTCAATCTAAAAAAACGTTCTTTTCTAAAATGTTTTATGGATCATTTCTTCTGAAATCATGTTTTTTTGTTTTGTTTTGTTTTGTTTTTTGTTTTTTTTTTTTTTTTTAGATTCTTTTCTGGAACCTCATTCAAGAAAAAAATTTTAAATACTTTTCTACATATTCTCTTTTTAAACAGATACATTTCTAGAATTTTTTCAAAAACCACAATCTAGAAAAAAATCTTTTTTTGGAAATTTTCTCTATCCTCTCTCGTGAAACAATTCCTTTCTAGATCATTTTCTAGAACTCAGTCTAGAAAACATTTTTTCTTGATCTTCTCTCTAGAAAAAACAATTTTCTAGATTCTTTTCTAGAGTCTCTTCCTAAAGAAAAGTTCTTTTCTACATTCTTTTATGGATGACTCTTAAAAGAAAGATTTATAGTTTTTTTTTTAGAGCCTCATTCTAGAAAATTTTTTTCTAGATACGTTTCTAGTTCTTCTCTCTAGAAACACGCCTTTTCTAGATGATTTTCTAGAACTTCAATCTAGACAAAAATCTTTTCTAGAAACTTTTCTGCCTCCTCTCTCTAGAAACAATTTTTACTCGATCCTTTTGTAGAGCCTCACGTAGAAAACATAGTTTCCAGATCTTTTATCTAGAAACCAGTCTTTTCTAGATTCTTTTCTAGAGCCTCCTGCTAGAAAATTTTTTTCTAGATTCATTTGTGGAACCTCTGTCTAGATACAACTCTTTTCTAGATTCTTTTCTAGAGCCTCAATCTAGAAAAAAAATCTTTTCTTGGAAATTTTCTCTATCCTCTCAAGTGAAAAAATTCTTTTCTAGATCATTTTTTCTTGTTTCTCTCTTTAGAAAAAACACCTTTCTAGATTCTTTTCTAGAGTCTCAACCTAAAAACGTTCCTTTCTAGATTCTTTTATGGACAACACTCTTAAAAGAAAGATTTGTAGATTCTTTTTTAGAGCCTCATTCTACAAATTTTTTTCTAGATACGTTTCTAGTTCTTCTCTCTAGAAACACGCCTTTTCTAGATGATTTTCTAGAACTTCAATCTAGAGAAAAATCTTTTGTAGAAACTCTTTTGCATCCTTCTTCTAGAAAGAATTCTTTACTAGATCCTTTTCTAGAGCCTTAACTTTGAAAACATAGTTTTCTAGATCTTCTATCTAGAAACAAGTCTTTTCCAGATTCTTTTCTAGAGACTTATGCTAGAAAAAGTTTTTCTAGGCTCTTTTCTGGATCCTCTCTCTAGAAAAAACTCTTTTCTAGATTCTTTTCTAGAGCCTCAATCAAAAACGTTCTTTTCTAAATTATTTTATGCATCAGTTCTTCTGAAAAACTGTTTTATTTATTTTTTGCTGTTAGATTCTTTTCTGGAGCCTCATTCAAGAAAACATTTTTAGGTACTTTTCTAGTTATTCACTTTAGAAAGACACTTTTCTAGTTTCTTTTTGAAAACCTCAATTTCGAAAAAAATCTTTTCTAGGAACTTTTCTAGATACTTTCTCTAGAAACAATTCTTTTCTAGATCATTTTCTAGAGCCTCAATCTAGAAAACATTTTTTTCTGCATCCTCTCTCTAGAAAAAACACTTTTCTAGATTCTTTTCTAGAGTCTCAACCTAAAAACGTCCCTTTCTAGATTCTTTTATGGATAACTTAAAAGAAAGATTTATAGATTCTTTTTTAGAGCCTCATTCTAGAAAAATTTTTTCTAGATACGTTTCTAGTTCTTCTCTCTAGAAACATGTCTTTTCTAGATGATTTTTTAGAACTTCAATCTAGAGAAAAATCTTTTGTAGAAACTTTTTTGCATCCTCCTTCTAGAAAGAATTCTTTACTAGATCCTTTTCTAGAGCCTCAACTTTGAAAACATAGTTTTCTAGATCTTCTATCTAGAAACAAGTCTTTTCTAGATTCCTTTCTAGAGCCTCATGCTAGAAAAAAGTTTTTCTAGGCTCTTTTCTGGATCCTCTTTCTAGGAAAAACTCTTTTCAAGATTCTTTTTTAGAGCCTCAATCTAAAAAAACGTTCTTTTCTAGAATGTTTTATGGATCATTTCTTCTGAAATCATGTTTTTTTTTTTTTTGTTAGATTCTTTTCTGGAGCCTCATTCAAGAAAAAAAATAAATACTTTTCTACTTATTCTCTTTTTAAACAGATACATTTCTAGAATTTTTTCAAAAACCTCAATCTAGAAAAAAAATCTTTTCTTGGAAATTTTCTCTATCCTTTCTCGTTAAACAATTCTTTTCTAGATCATTTTCTAGAATTCAATCTAGAAAATATTTTTTCTGGATCCTCTCTCTAGAAAAAACACTTTTCTAGATTCTTTTCTAGAGTCTCAACATAAAAATACGTTCTTTTCTAGATTCTTTTATGGATAACAATCTTAGAAGAAAGATCTGTAGATTCCTTTTTAGAGACTCATTCAATAATTTTTTTTTCTAGATACGATTCTAGTTCTCTCTAGAAACATGTCTTTTCTAAATGATTTTCTAGAACTTCAATCTTGAGAAAAATCTTTTGAAGAAACTTTTCTGTATCCTCCTTTTAGAAAGAATTCTTTACTAGATCCTTTTCTAGAGCCTCAACTTTGAAAACATAGTTTTCTAGATCTTCTATCTAGAAACAAGTCTTTTTCAGATTCTTTTCTAGAGACTTATCCTAGAAAACTTTTTTCTAATCTCTTTTCTGGATCCTCTGTCTAGAAAAAACTCTTTTCAAGATTCTTTTCTAGAGCCTCAATCTAAAAAACGTTCTTTTCTAAATTCTTTTATGCATCATTTCTTCTGAAAAAATGATTTATTTATTTTTTGCTGTTAGATTCTTTTCTGGAACCTCATTCAACAAAACATTTTTAGATACTTTTCTAGTTATTGCCTTTAGAAAACATACTTTTCTAGATTCTTTTCGAAAACCTCAATTTCGAAAAAAATCTTTTCTAGGAACTATTTTATATACTTTCTCTAGAAACAATTCCTTCCTAGATCATTTTCTAGAGCCTCAATCTAGAAAACATTTTTTTTCTGGATTCTCTCTCTAGAAAAAACTCTTTCCTAGTTTCTTTTCTAGAGTCTCAACCTAAAAACGTTCCTTTCTAGTTTCTTTTATGGATAACTCTCTTAAAAGAAAGATTTGTAGATTCTTTTTTAGAGCCTCATTCTAGAAAAAATTTTTCTAGATACGTTTCTAGTTCTTCTCTCTAGAAACATGTCTTTTTTAGATGATTTTCTAGATCTTCAATCTAGAGAAAATCTTTTGTAGAAACTTTTCTGCATCCTCCTTCTAGAACGAATTCTTTACTAGATCCTTTTCTAGAGCCTCAGCTTTGAAAACATAGTTTTCTAGATTTTCTATCTACAAACAAGTCTTTTCCAGATTCTTTTCTGGAGACTTATGCTAGAAAAAAGTTTTTCTAGGCTCTTTTCTGGATCCTCTCTCTAGAAACAACTCTTTTCTAGATTCTTTTCTAGAACCTCAATCTAAAAAAACGTTCTTTTCTAGATTCTTTTATGGATAACTCTCTTAGAAGAAAGATCTGTAGATTCCTTATTAGAGCCTCATGCTAGAAAAAAGATTTTGTAGGCTCTTTTCTGGATCCTCTTTCTAGAAAAAATCCTTTTCAACATTCTTTTCTAGACCCTCAATCTAAAAAAACGTTCTTTTCTAGAATGTTTTATGGAGCATTCCTTCTGAAATCATGGTTTTTTTTTTTTTTTTTTTTTTTTTTTGTTGTTGTTGTTAGATTCTTTTCTGGAGCCTTATTCAAGAAAAAAAAATTTAAATACTTTTCTACATATTCTCTTTTTAAACAGATACATTTCTAGAATTTTTTCAAAAACCTCAATCTAGAAAAATATTTTTTTCTTGGAAATTTTCTCTATCCTCTCTAGTGAAACAATTCTTTTCTAGATCATTTTCTAGAGCCTCAATCTAGAAAACATTTTTTCTGGATTCTCTCTCTAGACAAAACACTTTTCTAGATTCTTTTCTAGAGTCTCAACCTAAAAACATTCCTTTCTAGATTCTTTTATGGATAACTCTCTTAAAAGAAAGATTTGTAGATTCTTTATTAGAGCCTCATTCTAGAAAATTTTTTTCTAGATACGTTTCTAGTTCTCTCTAGAAACATGTCTTTTCTAAATGATTTTCTAGAACTTCAATCTAGAGAAAAATCTTTTGTAGAAACTTTTCTGCATCCTCCTTCTAGAAACCATTCTTTGCTAGATCCTTTTCTAGAGCCTCAACTTTGAAAACATAGTTTTCTAGATCTATCTAGAAACAAATCTTTTCTAGATTCTTTTCTAGAGACTTATGGTAGAAAAAGTCTTTTCTAGGCTCTTTTCTGGATCCTCTGTCTAAGAAAAACTCTTTTCTAGATTCTTTTCTAGATCCTCAATCTAAAAAAACATTCTTTTCTAGATTTTTTTATGGATCATTTCTTCTGAAAAAATGTTTTATTTATTTTTTGCTGTAAGATTTTTTTCTGGAGGCTCATTCAAGAAAACATTTTTAGATACTTCTCTAGTTATTCTCTTTAGAAAAGACACTTTTCTAGATTCTTTTCGAAAACCTCAATTTTGAAAAAAAATCTTTCCTAGGAACTTTTCTAGATACTTTCGCTAGAAACAATTCTTTTCTAGATCATTTTCTAGAGCCTCATTCTAGAAAACATTTTTTTCTGGATTCTCTCTCTAGAAAAAAGACTTTTCAAGATTCTTTTCTAGAGCCTCAATCTAAAAACGTTCCTTTCTAGATTCTTTTATGGATGATTTCTTCGGAAATCATGTTTGTTTGTTTGTTTGTTTGTTTGTTTTGGTAAGATTCTTTCCTGGAGACTCATTCAAGAAAATCTTTTTTAGATACTATTCTAGTTATTCCATTTAGAAAAGACACTTTTCTAGATTCTTTTCGAAAACCTCAATTTCGAAAAAAATCTTTTCTAGGAACTTTTCTAGATACTTACTCTAGAAACAATTCTTTTCTAGATCATTTTCTAGAGCCTCAATCTAGAAAACATTTTTTTCTGGGTCCTGTCTCTAGAAAAAACACTTTTGTAGATTCTTTTCTAGAGTCTCAACCTAAAAACGTTCCTTTCTAGATTCTTGTCTGGATAACTCTCTTAAAAGAAAGATTTGTAGATTCTTTTTTAGAGCCTCATTCTAGAAAATTTTTTTCTAGATACATTTCTAGTTCTTCTCTCTAGAAACATGTCTTTTCTAGATGATTTCATAGAACTTCAATCTAGAGAAAAATCTTTTGTAGCAACTTTTCTGCAACCTCCTTCTAGAAAGAATTCTTTACTAGTTCCTTTTCTAGAGCCTCAACTTTGAAAACATAGTTTTCTAGATCTTCTATCTAGAAACAAGTCTTTTCTAGATTCCTTTCTAGAGCCTCATGCTAGAAAAAAAATTTTGTAGGCTCTTTTCTCGATACTCTTTCTAGGAAAAACCCTTTTCAAGATTCTTTTCTAGAGCCTCAATCTAAAAAAAACGTTCTTTTCTCGAATGTTTTATGGATCATTTCTTCTGAAATCCTGTTTTTTTTTTTTTTTTTTTTTTTTTTTTGTTAAATTCTTTTCTGGAGCCTCATTCCAGAAAAAAATTTTAAATACTTTTCTACATATTCTCTTTTGAAACAGATACATTTCTAGATTTTTTTCAAAAACCTCAATCTAGAAAAAAAAATCTTTTCTTGTAAATTTTCTCTATACTCTCTCGTGTGAAACAATTGTTTTCTAGATCATTTTCTAAAGCCTCAATCTAGAAAACATTTTTTTCTGCATTCTCTCTCTAGAAAAAACACTTTTCTAGATTATTTTCTAGAGTCTCAACCTAAAAACGTTCCTTTCTAGATACTTTTATGGATAACTTTCTTAAAAAAAGTTTTGTAGATTATTTTTTAGAGCCTCATTCTAGAAAATTTTTTTCTAGATACGTTTCTAATTCTCTCTAGAAACAAGCCTTTTCTAGATGATTTTCTAGAACTTCAATCTAGAGAAAAATCTTTTGTATAAACTCTTTTGCATCCTCCTTCTAGAAAGAATTCTTTACTAGATCGTTTTCTAGTTCCTCAACTTTGAAAACATAGTTTTCTAGATCTTCTATCTACAAACAAGTCTTTTCCAGATTCTTTTCTGGAGACTTATGCTAGAAAAAAGTTTTTCTAGGCTCTTTTCTGGATCCTCTCTCTAGAAACAACTCTTTTCTAGATTCTTTTCTAGAACCTCAATCTAAAAAAACGTTCTTTTCTAGATTCTTTTATGGATAACTCTCTTAGAAGAAAGATCTGTAGATTCCTTATTAGAGCCTCATGCTAGAAAAAAGATTTTGTAGGCTCTTTTCTGGATCCTCTTTCTAGAAAAAATCCTTTTCAACATTCTTTTCTAGACCCTCAATCTAAAAAAACGTTCTTTTCTAGAATGTTTTATGGAGCATTCCTTCTGAAATCATGGTTTTTTTTTTTTTTTTTTTTTTTTTTTTTTTGTTGTTGTTGTTAGATTCTTTTCTGGAGCCTTATTCAAGAAAAAAAAATTTAAATACTTTTCTACATATTCTCTTTTTAAACAGATACATTTCTAGAATTTTTTCAAAAACCTCAATCTAGAAAAATATTTTTTTCTTGGAAATTTTCTCTATCCTCTCTAGTGAAACAATTCTTTTCTAGATCATTTTCTAGAGCCTCAATCTAGAAAACATTTTTTCTGGATTCTCTCTCTAGACAAAACACTTTTCTAGATTCTTTTCTAGAGTCTCAACCTAAAAACATTCCTTTCTAGATTCTTTTATGGATAACTCTCTTAAAAGAAAGATTTGTAGATTCTTTATTAGAGCCTCATTCTAGAAAATTTTTTTCTAGATACGTTTCTAGTTCTCTCTAGAAACATGTCTTTTCTAAATGATTTTCTAGAATTTCAATCTAGAGAAAAATCTTTTGTAGAAACTTTTCTGCATCCTCCTTCTAGAAACCATTCTTTGCTAGATCCTTTTCTAGAGCCTCAACTTTGAAAACATAGTTTTCTAGATCTATCTAGAAACAAATCTTTTCTAGATTCTTTTCTAGAGACTTATGGTAGAAAAAGTCTTTTCTAGGCTCTTTTCTGGATCCTCTGTCTAAGAAAAACTCTTTTCTAGATTCTTTTCTAGATCCTCAATCTAAAAAAACATTCTTTTCTAGATTTTTTTATGGATCATTTCTTCTGAAAAAATGTTTTATTTATTTTTTGCTGTAAGATTTTTTTCTGGAGGCTCATTCAAGAAAACATTTTTAGATACTTCTCTAGTTATTCTCTTTAGAAAAGACACTTTTCTAGATTCTTTTCGAAAACCTCAATTTTGAAAAAAAATCTTTCCTAGGAACTTTTCTAGATACTTTCGCTAGAAACAATTCTTTTCTAGATCATTTTCTAGAGCCTCATTCTAGAAAACATTTTTTTCTGGATTCTCTCTCTAGAAAAAAGACTTTTCAAGATTCTTTTCTAGAGCCTCAATCTAAAAACGTTCCTTTCTAGATTCTTTTATGGATGATTTCTTCGGAAATCATGTTTGTTTGTTTGTTTGTTTGTTTGTTTGTTTTGGTAAGATTCTTTCCTGGAGACTCATTCAAGAAAATCTTTTTTAGATACTATTCTAGTTATTCCATTTAGAAAAGACACTTTTCTAGATTCTTTTCGAAAACCTCAATTTCGAAAAAAATCTTTTCTAGGAACTTTTCTAGATACTTACTCTAGAAACAATTCTTTTCTAGATCATTTTCTAAAGCCTCAATCTAGAAAACATTTTTTTCTGGGTCCTGTCTCTAGAAAAAACACTTTTGTAGATTCTTTTCTAGAGTCTCAACCTAAAAACGTTCCTTTCTAGATTCTTGTCTGGATAACTCTCTTAAAAGAAAGATTTGTAGATTCTTTTTTAGAGCCTCATTCTAGAAAATTTTTTTCTAGATAAATTTCTAGTTCTTCTCTCTAGAAACATGTCTTTTCTAGATGATTTCATAGAACTTCAATCTAGAGAAAAATCTTTTGTAGCAACTTTTCTGCAACCTCCTTCTAGAAAGAATTCTTTACTAGTTCCTTTTCTAGAGCCTCAACTTTGAAAACATAGTTTTCTAGATCTTCTATCTAGAAACAAGTCTTTTCTAGATTCCTTTCTAGAGCCTCATGCTAGAAAAAAAATTTTGTAGGCTCTTTTCTCGATACTCTTTCTAGGAAAAACCCTTTTCAAGATTCTTTTCTAGAGCCTCAATCTAAAAAAAACGTTCTTTTCTCGAATGTTTTATGGATCATTTCTTCTGAAATCATGTTGTTTTTTTTTTTTGTTTTTTTGTTTTTTTTTTGTTAGATTCTTTTCTGGAGCCTCATTCAAGAAAAAAATTTTAAATACTTTTCTACATATTCTCTTTTTAAACAGATACATTTCTAGAATTTTTTCAAAAACCTCAATCTAGGGAAAAAAAATCTTTTCTTGGAAATTTTCTCTATCCTCTCTCGTGAAACAATTCTTTTCTAGATCACTTTCTAGAGCCTCAATCTAGAAAACATTTTTTTTCTGGATTCTCTCTCTAGAAAAAACACTTTACTAGATTCTTTTCTAGAGTCTCAACCTAAAAACGTTCCTTTCTAGATTCTTTTATGGATAACTATCTTAAAAGAAAGTTTTGTAGATTCTTTTTTAGAGCCTCATTCTAGAAAATTTTTTTCTAGATACGTTTCTAGTTCTTCTCTCTAGAAACACGCCTTTTCTAAATGATTTTCTAGAACTTCAATCTAGAGAAAAATCTTTTGTAAAAACTCTTTTGCATCCTCCTTCTAGAAAGAATTCTTTACTAGATCGTTTTCTAGAGCCTCAACTTTGAAAACATAGTTTTCTAGATCTTCAATCTAGAAACAAGTCTTTTCCAGATTCTTTTCTGGAGACTTATGCTAGAAAAAATTTTTCTAGGCTGTTTTCTGGATCCTCTCTCTAGAAACAACTCTTTTCTAGAACCTCAAACTAAAAAAACCTTCTTTTCTAGAATGTTTTATGGATCATTTCTTCTGAAATCCTGTTTTTTTTTTTTTTTTTTTTTTTTTTTTTGTTTTGTTAAATTCTTTTCTGGAGCCTCATTCCAGAAAAAAAAATTTAAAAACTTTTCTACTTATTCTCTTTTTAAACAGATACATTTCTAGAATTTTTTCAAAAACCTCAATCTAGAAAAAAAAATCTTTTCTTGGAAATTTTCACTATCCTCTCTCGTGAAGCAATTCTTTTCTAGATGCTTTTCTAGAGCCTCAATCTAGAAAACATTTTTTCTGGATCCTCTCTCTAGAAAAAAACACTTTTCTAGATTCTTTTCTAGAGTCTATATTGAAAAAAAAGTTTTTTTCTAGATTCTTTTATGGATAACTCTCTTAGAAGAAAGATCTGTAGATTCCTTTTTAGAGCCTCATTCTAGAAAATATTTTTTTCTAGATACGTTTCTAGTTCTTTCTAGAAACATGTCTTTTCGAAATGATTTTCTAGAACTTCAATCTAGAGAAAAATCTTTTGTAGCAACTTTTCTGCATCCTCCTTCTAGAAAGAATTCCTTACTAGATCCTTTTCTAGAGCCTCAACTTTGAAAACATAGTTTTCTAGATCTTCTATTTAGAAAGAAGTCTTTTCTAGATTCCTTTCTAGAGCCTCATGCTAGAAAAAAAAATTTTGTAGGCTCTTTTCTGGATCCTCTTTCTACGAAAAACCCTTTTCAAGATTCTTTTCTAGAGCCTCAATCTAAAAAAACGTTCTTTTCTAGAATTTTTTATGGATCATTTCTTCTGAAATCATGTTTTTTGTTTTTTTTTTTTTTTGTTTTTTTTTTTTTGTTAGATTCTTTTCTGGAGCCTAATTCAAGAAAAAAAAAATTTTAAATACTTTTCTACATATTCTCTTTTGAAACAGATACATTTCTAGATTTTTTTCAAAAACCTCAATCTAGAAAAAAAAATCTTTTCTTGTAAATTTTCTCTATACTCTCTCGTGTGAAACAATTGTTTTCTAGATCATTTTCTAAAGCCTCAATCTAGAAAACATTTTTTTCTGCATTCTCTCTCTAGAAAAAACACTTTTCTAGATTATTTTCTAGAGTCTCAACCTAAAAACGTTCCTTTCTAGATACTTTTATGGATAACTTTCTTAAAAAAAGTTTTGTAGATTATTTTTTAGAGCCTCATTCTAGAAAATTTTTTTCTAGATACGTTTCTAATTCTCTCTAGAAACAAGCCTTTTCTAGATGATTTTCTAGAACTTCAATCTAGAGAAAAATCTTTTGTATAAACTCTTTTGCATCCTCCTTCTAGAAAGAATTCTTTACTAGATCGTTTTCTAGTTCCTCAACTTTGAAAACATAGTTTTCTAGATCTTCTATCTACAAACAAGTCTTTTCCAGATTCTTTTCTGGAGACTTATGCTAGAAAAAAGTTTTTCTAGGCTCTTTTCTGGATCCTCTCTCTAGAAACAACTCTTTTCTAGATTCTTTTCTAGAACCTCAATCTAAAAAAACGTTCTTTTCTAGATTCTTTTATGGATAACTCTCTTAGAAGAAAGATCTGTAGATTCCTTATTAGAGCCTCATGCTAGAAAAAAGATTTTGTAGGCTCTTTTCTGGATCCTCTTTCTAGAAAAAATCCTTTTCAACATTCTTTTCTAGACCCTCAATCTAAAAAAACGTTCTTTTCTAGAATGTTTTATGGAGCATTCCTTCTGAAATCATGGTTTTTTTTTTTTTTTTTTTTTTTTTTTTTTTTTTTGTTGTTGTTGTTGTTGTTAGATTCTTTTCTGGAGCCTTATTCAAGAAAAAAAAATTTAAATACTTTTCTACATATTCTCTTTTTAAACAGATACATTTCTAGAATTTTTTCAAAAAACCTCAATCTAGATAAATATTTTTTTCTTGGAAATTTTCTCTATCCTCTCTAGTGAAACAATTCTTTTCTAGATCATTTTCTAGAGCCTCAATCTAGAAAACATTTTTTCTGGATTCTCTCTCTAGACAAAACACTTTTCTAGATTCTTTTCTAGAGTCTCAACCTAAAAACATTCCTTTCTAGATTCTTTTATGGATAACTCTCTTAAAAGAAAGATTTGTAGATTCTTTATTAGAGCCTCATTCTAGAAAATTTTTTTCTAGATACGTTTCTAGTTCTCTCTAGAAACATGTCTTTTCTAAATGATTTTCTAGAATTTCAATCTAGAGAAAAATCTTTTGTAGAAACTTTTCTGCATCCTCCTTCTAGAAACCATTCTTTGCTAGATCCTTTTCTAGAGCCTCAACTTTGAAAACATAGTTTTCTAGATCTATCTAGAAACAAATCTTTTCTAGATTCTTTTCTAGAGACTTATGGTAGAAAAAGTCTTTTCTAGGCTCTTTTCTGGATCCTCTGTCTAAGAAAAACTCTTTTCTAGATTCTTTTCTAGATCCTCAATCTAAAAAAACATTCTTTTCTAGATTTTTTTATGGATCATTTCTTCTGAAAAAATGTTTTATTTATTTTTTGCTGTAAGATTTTTTTCTGGAGGCTCATTCAAGAAAACATTTTTAGATACTTCTCTAGTTATTCTCTTTAGAAAAGACACTTTTCTAGATTCTTTTCGAAAACCTCAATTTTGAAAAAAAATCTTTCCTAGGAACTTTTCTAGATACTTTCGCTAGAAACAATTCTTTTCTAGATCATTTTCTAGAGCCTCATTCTAGAAAACATTTTTTTCTGGATTCTCTCTCTAGAAAAAAGACTTTTCAAGATTCTTTTCTAGAGCCTCAATCTAAAAACGTTCCTTTCTAGATTCTTTTATGGATGATTTCTTCGGAAATCATGTTTGTTTGTTTGTTTGTTTGTTTGTTTGTTTTGGTAAGATTCTTTCCTGGAGACTCATTCAAGAAAATCTTTTTTAGATACTATTCTAGTTATTCCATTTAGAAAAGACACTTTTCTAGATTCTTTTCGAAAACCTCAATTTCGAAAAAAATCTTTTCTAGGAACTTTTCTAGATACTTACTCTAGAAACAATTCTTTTCTAGATCATTTTCTAAAGCCTCAATCTAGAAAACATTTTTTTCTGGGTCCTGTCTCTAGAAAAAACACTTTTGTAGATTCTTTTCTAGAGTCTCAACCTAAAAACGTTCCTTTCTAGATTCTTGTCTGGATAACTCTCTTAAAAGAAAGATTTGTAGATTCTTTTTTAGAGCCTCATTCTAGAAAATTTTTTTCTAGATAAATTTCTAGTTCTTCTCTCTAGAAACATGTCTTTTCTAGATGATTTCATAGAACTTCAATCTAGAGAAAAATCTTTTGTAGCAACTTTTCTGCAACCTCCTTCTAGAAAGAATTCTTTACTAGTTCCTTTTCTAGAGCCTCAACTTTGAAAACATAGTTTTCTAGATCTTCTATCTAGAAACAAGTCTTTTCTAGATTCCTTTCTAGAGCCTCATGCTAGAAAAAAAATTTTGTAGGCTCTTTTCTCGATACTCTTTCTAGGAAAAACCCTTTTCAAGATTCTTTTCTAGAGCCTCAATCTAAAAAAAACGTTCTTTTCTCGAATGTTTTATGGATCATTTCTTCTGAAATCATGTTGTTTTTTTTTTTTGTTTTTTTGTTTTTTTTTTGTTAGATTCTTTTCTGGAGCCTCATTCAAGAAAAAAATTTTAAATACTTTTCTACATATTCTCTTTTTAAACAGATACATTTCTAGAATTTTTTCAAAAACCTCAATCCATAAAAAAAAATCTTTTCTTGGAATTTTTCTCTATCCTCTCTCGTGAAACAATTCTTTTCTAGATCCTTTTCTAGAGCCTCAATCTAGAAAATATTTTTTCTGGATCCTCTCTCTAGAAAAAAACTTTTCTAGATTCTTTTCTAGAGTCTCTACCTAAAAAAACGTTCTTTTCTAGATTCTTTTATGGATAACTCTCTTAGAAGAAAGATCTGTAGATTCCTTTTTAGAGCCTCATTCTAGAAAAAATTTTTCTAGATACATTTCTAATTCTCTCTAGAAACATGTCTTTTCCAGATGATTTTCTAGAACTTCAATCTAGAGAAAAATCTTTTGTAGAAACTTTTGTGCATCCTACCTCTAGTAAGAATTCTTTACTAGGTACTTTTTTTTTTATTAATTTTTTATTTTATTTTATAATTATAACATTTTTTGACAGTACATATGCATGGGTAATTTTTTACAACATTATCCCTTGCACTTACTTCTATTCAGATTTTTTCCCTTCCTCCCCCAGCCCCCTCCCCCAGATGGCAAGCAGTTTTATATATGTTAAATATATTACAGTATATTCTAGATACAATATATGTGTGTAGAACCAAATTTTTTGTTGCACAGGAAGAATTGGATTCAGAAGGTAAAAATAACAGTTTACATTCATTTCCCAGTGTTCCTTTTCTGGATGTAGCTGGTTCTGTCCATCATTAATCAATTGGAATTGGATTAGCTCTTCTCTATGTTGAAGAAATCCACTTCCATCAGCATACATCCTCATACAGTATCATTGTTGAAGTGTATAATAATCTTCTGGTTCTGCTCGTTTCACTCAGCATCAGTTGATGTAAGTCTCTCCAAGCCTCTCTGTATTTCTCCTGTTGGTCATTTCTTATAGAACAATAATATTCCATAACATTCATATACCATAGTTTACCCAACCATTCTCCAATTGATGGACATCCATTCATTTTCCAGCTTCTAGCCACTATGAAAAGGGCTGCCACAAACATTTTGGCACATACAGGATCCTTTCCCTTCTCTAGTAGTTCCTTGGGGTATAAGCCCAGTAGTAGTATGGCTACTACTTCTACTACTTCTTCTGAAATCATGTTTTTTTTTGGTTAGATTCTTTTCTGGAGTATAATTGAAGAAAACATTTTTAGATACTTTTCTAGTGATTCCCTTTAGAAAAGACACTTTTCTAGATTCTTTTCGAAAACCTCAATTTCGAAAATAATCTTTTCTAGGAACTTTTCTAGATACTTTCTCTAGAAAAAATCCTTTTCTAGATCATTTGCTAGAGCCTCAATCTAGAAAACATTTTTTTCTGGATCCTCTCTCTAGAAAAAACACTTTTCTAGATTCTTTTCTAGAGTCTCAACCTAAAAAGGTTCCTTTCTAGATTCTTTTATGGATAACTCTCTTAAAAGAAAGATTTGTAGATTCTTTTTTAGAGCCTCATTTTAGAAAATTTTTTTCTAGATACGTTTCTAGTTCTCTCTAGAAACATGTCTTTTCCAGATGATTTTCTAGAACTTCAATCTAGAGAAAAATCTTTTGTAGAAACTTTTGTGCATCCTACCTCTAGTAAGAATTCTTTACTAGGTACTTTTTTTTATTAATTTTTTTATTTTATTTTATAATTATAATATTTTTTGACAGTACATATGCATGGGTAATTTTTTACAACATTATCCCTTGCACTTACTTCTATTCAGATTTTTTCCCTTCCTCCCCCAGCCCCCTCCCCCAGATGGCAAGCAGTCTTATATATGTTAAATATATTACAGTATATTCTAGATACAATATATGTGTGTAGAACCAAATTTTTTGTTGCACAGGAAGAATTGGATTCAGAAGGTAAAAATAACAGTTTACATTCATTTCCCAGTGTTCCTTTCCTGGATGTAGCTGGTTCTGTCCATCATTAATCAATTGGAATTGGATTAGCTCTTCTCTATGTTGAAGAAATCCACTTCCATCAGCATACATCCTCATACAGTATCATTGTTGAAGTGTATAATAATCTTCTGGTTCTGCTCGTTTCACTCAGCATCAGTTGATGTAAGTCTCTCCAAGCCTCTCTGTATTTCTCCTGTTGGTCATTTCTTATAGAACAATAATATTCCATAACATTCATATACCATAGTTTACCCAACCATTCTCCAATTGATGGACATCCATTCATTTTCCAGCTTCTAGCCACTATGAAAAGGGCTGCCACAAACATTTTGGCACATACAGGATCCTTTCCCTTCTCTAGTAGTTCCTTGGGGTATAAGCCCAGTAGTAGTATGGCTACTACTTCTACTACTTCTTCTGAAATCATGTTTTTTTTTGGTTAGATTCTTTTCTGGAGTATAATTGAAGAAAACATTTTTAGATACTTTTCTAGTGATTCCCTTTAGAAAAGACACTTTTCTAGATTCTTTTCGAAAACCTCAATTTCGAAAATAATCTTTTCTAGGAACTTTTCTACATACTTTCTCTAGAAAAAATCCTTTTCTAGATCATTTGCTAGAGCCTCAATCTAGAAAACATTTTTTTCTGGATCCTCTCTCTAGAAAAAAACACTTTTCTAGATTCTTTTCTAGAGTCTCAACCTAAAAACGTTCCTTTCTAGATTATTTTATGGATAACTCTCTTAAAAGAAAGATTTGTAGATTCTTTTTTAGAGCCTCATTTTAGAAAATTTTTTTCTAGATACGTTTCTAGTTCTTCTCTCTAGAAACATGTCTTTTCTTGATGATTTTCTAGAACTTCAATCTAGAGAAAAATCTTTTGTAGAAACTTTTCTGCATCCTCCCTCTAGTAAGAATTCTTTACTAGATCGTTTTCTAGAGCCTCAACTTTGAAAACATAGTTTTCTAGATCTTCTATCTAGAAACAAGTCTTTTCTAGATTTTTTTCTAGAGACTTATGCTAGAAAAAAATTTTTCTAGGCTCTTTTCTGGATCCTCTGTCTAGAAAAAACTCTTTTCAAGATTCTTTTCTAGAGCCTCAATCTAAAAACCGTTCTTTTCTGGATTCTTTTCTGCATCATTTCTTCTGAAAAAATGTTTTATTTATTTTTTGCTGTTAGATTCTTTTCTGGAGCCTCATTCAAGAAAAAAACTTTTAGATACTTTTCTAGTTATTCCCTTTAGAAAAGAGAGTTTTCTAGATTCTTTTCGAAAACATCAATTTCGAAAAAAATCTTTTCTAGGAACTTTTCTAGATACTTTCTCTAGAAACAATTCCTTTCTAGATCATTTTCTAGAGCCTGAATCTAGAAAACATTTTTTCTGGATTCTCTCTCTAGAAAAAACACTTTTCTAGATTCTTTTCTAGAGTCTCAACCTAAAAACGTCCCTTTCTAGATTCTTTTACGCATAACTCTCTTAAAAGAAAAATTTGTAGATCCTTTTTTAGAGCCTCATTCTAGAAAATTTTTTTCTAAATACATTTTTCGTTCTTCTCTCTAGAAACCTGTCTTTTCTAGATGATTTTCTAGAACTTCAATCTAGAGAAATATCTTTTGTAGAAACTTTTCTGCATCCACTTTCTAGAAACCATTCTTTACTAGATGCCTTTCTAGAGCCTCAACTTTGAAAACATAGTTTTCTAGATCTATCTAGAAACAAGTCTTTTCTAGTTTCCTTTCTAGAGCCTCATGCTAGAAAAAAGTTTTTCTAGGCTCTTTTCTGGATCCTCTTTCTAGGAAAAACCCTTTTTAAGATTCTTTTCTAGAGACTCAATCTAAAAAAACGTTCTTTTCTAAAATGTTTTATGGATCATTTCTTCTGAAATCATGGGTTTGTTTTTTTGTTAGATTCTTTTCTGGAGCCTCATTCAAGAAAAAAATTTTAAATACTTTTCTGCATATTCTCTTTTTAAACAGATACATGTCGAGAATTTTTTCAAAAACCTCAATCTAGAAAAAAAAATCTTTTCTTGGAAATTTTCTCTTTCCTGTCTCGTGAAACAATTCTTTTCTAGATCATTTTCTAGAACTCAATCTAGAAAACATTTTTTCTGGATGCTCTCTCTAGAAAAAACACTTTTCTAGAGTCTCTTCCTAAAGAAACGTTCTTTTCTAGATTCTTTTTATGGATGACTCTTAAAAGAAAGATTTGTAGATTCTTTTTTAGAGCCTCATTCTAGAAAATTTTTTTCTAGATATGTTTCTAGTTCTCTCTAGAAACACACCTTTTCTAGATGATTTTCTAGAACTTCAATCTAGACAAAAATCTTTTCTAGAAACTTTTCTGCCTCCCCTCTCTAGAAACAATTTTTACTAGATCCTTTTGTAGAGCCTCACTTAGAAAACATAGTTTCCAGATCTTTTATCTAGAAACCAGTCTTTTCTAGATTCTTTTCTAGAGCCTCCTGCTAGAAAATTTTTTCCTAGATTCATTTGTGGAACCTCTCTCTAGAAACAAATCTTTTCTAGATTCTTTTCTAGAGCCTCAATCTAAAAAAAAACGTTCTTTTCTAGATTCTTTTCTTGATGATTTCTTCTGAAATCATTTTTTTTCTAGATTCTTTGCTAGAGTATAATTGAAGAAAACATTTTTAGATACTTTTCTAGTTATTCCCTTTAGAAAAGACACTTTTCTAGATTCTTTTCAAAAACCTCAATTTCGAAAATAATCTTTTCTAGGAACTTTTCTAGATACTTTCTATAGAAACAATCCTTTTCTAGATCAGTTTCTAGAGCCTCAATTTAGAAAACATTTTTTTCTTGATCCTCTCTCTAGAAAAAACACTTTTCTAGATTCTTTTCTAGAGTCTCAACCTAAAAATGTTCCTTTCTAGATTCTTTTATGGATAACTCTCTTAAAAGAAAGATTTGTAGATTCTTTTTTAGAGCCTCATTCTAGAAAAATTTTTTCTAGATACGTTTCTAATTCTCTCTAGAAACATGTCTTTTCCAGATGATTTTCTAGAACTTCAATCTAGAGAAAAATCTTTTGTAGAAACTTTTCAGCCTCCTACCTCTAGTAAGAATTCTTTACTAGGTACTTTTCTAGAGCCTCAACTTTGAAAACATATTTTTCTATATCTTCTATCTAGAAACAAGTCTTTTCTAGATACTTTTCTAGGGACTTATCCTAGAAAAAGTTTTTTCTAGGATCCTCTGTCTAAGAAAAACTCTTTTTTAGATTCTTTTCTAGAGCCTCAATCTAAAAAACGTTCTTTTCTAGATTCTTTTATGGATCATTTCTTCTGAAAAAATGTTTTATTTATTTTTTGTTGTTAGATTCTTTTCTGGAAGCTCATTGAAGAAAACATTTTTAGATACTTTTCTAGTTATTCCCTTTAGAAAAGAGAGTTATCTAGATTCTTTTCGAAAACATCAATTTCGAAAAAAAAATCTTTTCTAGGAACTTTTCTAGATACTTTCTCTAGAAACAATTCCTTTCTAGATCATTTTCTAGAGCCTGAATCTAGAAAACATTTTTTCTGGATTCTTTCTCTAGAAAAAACACTTTTCTAGATTCTTTTCTAGAGTCTCAACCTAAAAATGTTCCTTTCTATATTCTTTTATGGATGACTCTCTTAAAGGAAAGATTTGTAGATTGTTTTTTAGAGCCTCATTCTAGAAAATTTTTTCTAGATACGTTTCTAGTTCTTCTCTCTAGAAACATGTCTTTTCTAGATGATTTTCTAGAACTTCAATCTAGAGAAAAATCTTTTATAGAAACATTTTTGCATCCTCCTTCTAGAAAGTATTCTTTACTAGATCGTTTTCTAAAGCCTCAACTTTGAAAACATAGTTTTCTAGATATTCTATCTAGAAACAAGTCTTTTCTAGATTTTTTTCTAGAGACTTATGCTAGAAAAAATTTTTTCTAGGCTCTTTTCTGGATCCTCTGTCTAGAAAAAACTCTTTTCAAGATTCTTTTCTAGAGCCTCAATCTAAAAACCGTTCTTTTCTGGATTCTTTTCTGCATCATTTCTTCTGAAAAAATGTTTTATTTATTTTTTGCTGTTAGATTCTTTTCTGGAGCCTCATTCAAGAAAAAAACTTTTAGATACTTTTCTAGTTATTCCCTTTAGAAAAGAGAGTTTTCTAGATTCTTTTCGAAAACATCAATTTCGAAAAAAATCTTTTCTAGGAACTTTTCTAGATACTTTCTCTGGAAACAATTCCTTTCTAGATCATTTTCTAGAGCCTGAATCTAGAAAACATTTTTTCTGGATTCTCTCTCTAGAAAAAACACTTTTCTAGATTCTTTTCTAGAGTCTCAACCTAAAAACGTCCCTTTCTAGATTCTTTTACGCATAACTCTCTTAAAAGAAAAATTTGTAGATCCTTTTTTAGAGCCTCATTCTAGAAAATTTTTTTCTAAATACATTTTTCGTTCTTCTCTCTAGAAACCTGTCTTTTCTAGATGATTTTCTAGAACTTCAATCTAGAGAAATATCTTTTGTAGAAACTTTTCTGCATCCACTTTCTAGAAACCATTCTTTACTAGATGCCTTTCTAGAGCCTCAACTTTGAAAACATAGTTTTCTAGATCTATCTAGAAACAAGTCTTTTCTAGCTTCCTTTCTAGAGCCTCATGCTAGAAAAAAGTTTTTCTAGGCTCTTTTCTGGATCCTCTTTCTAGGAAAAACCCTTTTTAAGATTCTTTTCTAGAGACTCAATCTAAAAAAACGTTCTTTTCTAAAATGTTTTATGGATCATTTCTTCTGAAATCATGGGTTTGTTTTTTTGTTAGATTCTTTTCTGGAGCCTCATTCAAGAAAAAAAATTTAAATACTTTTCTGCATATTCTCTTTTTAAACAGATACATGTCGAGAATTTTTTCAAAAACCTCAATCTAGAAAAAAAAATCTTTTCTTGGAAATTTTCTCTTTCCTGTCTCGTGAAACAATTCTTTTCTAGATCATTTTCTAGAACTCAATCTAGAAAACATTTTTTCTGGATGCTCTCTCTAGAAAAAACACTTTTCTAGAGTCTCTTCCTAAAGAAACGTTCTTTTCTAGATTCTTTTTATGGATGACTCTTAAAAGAAAGATTTGTAGATTCTTTTTTAGAGCCTCATTCTAGAAAATTTTTTTCTAGATATGTTTCTAGTTCTCTCTAGAAACACACCTTTTCTAGATGATTTTCTAGAACTTCAATCTAGACAAAAATCTTTTCTAGAAACTTTTCTGCCTCCCCTCTCTAGAAACAATTTTTACTAGATCCTTTTGTAGAGCCTCACTTAGAAAACATAGTTTCCAGATCTTTTATCTAGAAACCAGTCTTTTCTAGATTCTTTTCTAGAGCCTCCTGCTAGAAAATTTTTTCCTAGATTCATTTGTGGAACCTCTCTCTAGAAACAAATCTTTTCTAGATTCTTTTCTAGAGCCTCAATCTAAAAAAAACGTTCTTTTCTAGATTCTTTTCTTGATGATTTCTTCTGAAATCATTTTTTTTCTAGATTCTTTGCTAGAGTATAATTGAAGAAAACATTTTTAGATACTTTTCTAGTTATTCCCTTTAGAAAAGACACTTTTCTAGATTCTTTTCAAAAACCTCAATTTCGAAAATAATCTTTTCTAGGAACTTTTCTAGATACTTTCTATAGAAACAATCCTTTTCTAGATCAGTTTCTAGAGCCTCAATTTAGAAAACATTTTTTTCTTGATCCTCTCTCTAGAAAAAACACTTTTCTAGATTCTTTTCTAGAGTCTCAACCTAAAAATGTTCCTTTCTAGATTCTTTTATGGATAACTCTCTTAAAAGAAAGATTTGTAGATTCTTTTTTAGAGCCTCATTCTAGAAAAATTTTTTCTAGATACGTTTCTAATTCTCTCTAGAAACATGTCTTTTCCAGATGATTTTCTAGAACTTCAATCTAGAGAAAAATCTTTTGTAGAAACTTTTCAGCCTCCTACCTCTAGTAAGAATTCTTTACTAGGTACTTTTCTAGAGCCTCAACTTTGAAAACATATTTTTCTATATCTTCTATCTAGAAACAAGTCTTTTCTAGATACTTTTCTAGGGACTTATCCTAGAAAAAGTTTTTTCTAGGATCCTCTGTCTAAGAAAAACTCTTTTCTAGATTCTTTTCTAGAGCCTCAATCTAAAAAACGTTCTTTTCTAGATTCTTTTATGGATCATTTCTTCTGAAAAAATGTTTTATTTATTTTTTGTTGTTAGATTCTTTTCTGGAAGCTCATTGAAGAAAACATTTTTAGATACTTTTCTAGTTATTCCCTTTAGAAAAGAGAGTTATCTAGATTCTTTTCGAAAACATCAATTTCGAAAAAAAAATCTTTTCTAGGAACTTTTCTAGATACTTTCTCTAGAAACAATTCCTTTCTAGATCATTTTCTAGAGCCTGAATCTAGAAAACATTTTTTCTGGATTCTTTCTCTAGAAAAAACACTTTTCTAGATTCTTTTCTAGAGTCTCAACCTAAAAATGTCCCTTTCTATATTCTTTTATGGATGACTCTCTTAAAGGAAAGATTTGTAGATTGTTTTTTAGAGCCTCATTCTAGAAAATTTTTTCTAGATACGTTTCTAGTTCTTCTCTCTAGAAACATGTCTTTTCTAGATGATTTTCTAGAACTTCAATCTAGAGAAAAATCTTTTATAGAAACATTTTTGCATCCTCCTTCTAGAAAGTATTCTTTACTAGATCCTTTTCTAAAGCCTCAACTTTGAAAACATAGTTTTCTAGATCTTCTATCTAGAAACAAGTCTTTTCTAGATTCCTTATTAGAGCCTCATGCTAGAAAAAAAGATTTTGTAGGCTCTTTTCTGGATCCTCTTTCTAGAAAAAACCCTTTTCAACATTCTTTTCTAGACCCTCAATCTAAAAAAACGTTCTTTTCTAGAATGTTTTATGGATCATTCCTTCTGAAATCATGGGTTTTTTTTTTTTTTTTTTTTTTTGTTAGATTCTTTTCTGGAGCCTTATTCAAGAAAAAGAAATTTAAATACTTTTCTACATATTCTCTTTTTAAACAGATACATTTCTAGAATTTTTTCAAAAACCTCAATCCATAAAAAAAAAATCTTTTCTTGGAATTTTTCTCTATCCTCTCTCGTGAAACAATTCTTTTCTAGATCCTTTTCTAGAGCCTCAATCTAGAAAATATTTTTTCTGGATCCTCTCTCTAGAAAAAAACTTTTCTAGATTCTTTTCTAGAGTCTCTACCTAAAAAAAACGTTCTTTTCTAGATTCTTTTATGGATAACTCTCTTAGAAGAAAGATCTGTAGATTCCTTTTTAGAGCCTCATTCTAGAAAAAAATTTTTCTAGATACGTTTCTAATTCTCTCTAGAAACATGTCTTTTCCAGATGATTTTCTAGAACTTCAATCTAGAGAAAAATCTTTTGTAGAAACTTTTGTGCATCCTACCTCTAGTAAGAATTCTTTACTAGGTACTTTTTTTTTTAATTTTTTATTTTATTTTATAATTATAACATTTTTTGACAGTACATATGCATGGGTAATTTTTTACAACATTATCCCTTGCACTTACTTCTATTCAGATTTTTTCCCTTCCTCCCCCAACCCCCTCCCCCAGATGGCAAGCAGTCTTATATACGTTAAATATATTACAGTATATTCTAGATACAATATATGTGTGTAGAACCAAATTTTTTGTTGCACAGGAAGAATTGGATTCAGAAGGTAAAAATAACAGTTTACATTCATTTCCCAGTGTTCCTTTTCTGGATGTAGCTGGTTCTGTCCATCATTAATCAATTGGAATTGGATTAGCTCTTCTCTATGTTGAAGAAATCCACTTCCATCAGCATACATCCTCATACAGTATCATTGTTGAAGTGTATAATAATCTTCTGGTTCTGCTCGTTTCACTCAGCATCAGTTGATGTAAGTCTCTCCAAGCCTCTCTGTATTTCTCCTGTTGGTCATTTCTTATAGAACAATAATATTCCATAACATTCATATACCATAGTTTACCCAACCATTCTCCAATTGATGGACATCCATTCATTTTCCAGCTTCTAGCCACTATGAAAAGGGCTGCCACAAACATTTTGGCACATAGAGGATCCTTTCCCTTCTCTAGTAGTTCCTTGGGGTATAAGCCCAGTAGTAGTATGGCTACTACTTCTACTACTTCTTCTGAAATCATGTTTTTTTTTTTGGTTAGATTCTTTTCTGGAGTATAATTGAAGAAAACATTTTTAGATACTTTTCTAGTGATTCCCTTTAGAAAAGACACTTTTCTAGATTCTTTTCGAAAACCTCAATTTCGAAAATAATCTTTTCTAGGAACTTTTCTAGATACTTTCTCTAGAAAAAATCCTTTTCTAGATCATTTGCTAGAGCCTCAATCTAGAAAACATTTTTTCCTGGATCCTCTCTCTAGAAAAAACACTTTTCTAGATTCTTTTCTAGAGTCTCAACCTAAAAACGTTCCTTTCTAGATTCTTTTATGGATAACTCTCTTAAAAGAAAGATTTGTAGATTCTATTTTAGAGCCTCATTCTAGAAAAAATTTTTTCTAGATACGTTTCTAGTTCCTCTCTAGAAACACGCCTTTTCTAGATGATTTTCTAGAACTTCAATCTAGACAAAAATCTTTTCTAGAAACTTTTCTGCCTCCTCTCTCTAGAAACAATTTTTACTAGATCCTTTTGTAGAGCCTCACTTAGAAAACATAGTTTCCAGATCTTTTATCTAGAACCCAGTCTTTTCTAGATTCTTTTCTAGAGCCTCCTGCTAGAATTTTTTTTTCTAGATTCATTTGTGGAACCTCTCTCTAGAAACAACTCTTTTCTAGATTCTTTTCTAGAGCCTCAATCTAAAAAAAAACGTTCTTTTCTAGATTCTTTTCTGCATGATTTCTTCTGAAATCATGTTGTTTTTTTTCTAGCTTCTTTGCTGGAGTATAATTGAAGAAAACATTTTTAGATACTTTTCTAGTTATTCCCTTTAGAAAAGACAGTTTTCTACATTCTTTTCAAAAACCTCAATTTCGAAAATAATGTTTTCTAGGAACTTTTCTAGACACTTTCTCTAGAAACAATCCTTTTCTAGATCATTTTCTAGAGCCTCAATCTAGAAAACATTTTTTCTGGATCCTCTCTCTAGAAAAAACACTTTTCTAGATTCTTTTCTAGAGTCTCAACCTAAAAACGTCCCTTTCTAGATTCTTTTATGGATAACTCTCTTAAAAGAAAGATTTGTAGATTCTTTTTTAGAGCCTAATTTTAGAAATTTTTTTCTAGATACGTTTCTAGTTCTTCTCTCTAGAAACATGTCTTTTCTAGATGATTTTCTAGAACTTCAATCTAGAGAAATATCTTTTGTAGAAACTTTTCTGCATCCACTTTCTAGAAACCATTCTTTACTAGATGCCTTTCTAGAGCCTCAACTTTGAAAACATAGTTTTCTAGATCTATCTAGAAACAAGCCTTTTCTAGTTTCCTTTCTAGAGCCTCATGCTTGAAAAAAGTTTTTCTAGGCTCTTTTCTGGATCCTCTTTCTAGGAAAAACTCTTTTCAAGATTCTTTTCTAGAGACTCAATCTAAAAAAACGTTCTTTTCTAAAATGTTTTATGGATCATTTCTTCTGAAATCATGGTTTTTTTTTTTTTTTTTTTTGTTAGATTCTTTTCTGGAGCCTCATTCAAGAAAAAAATTTTAAATACTTTTCTACATATTCTCTTTTTAAACAGATACATTTCTAGAATTTTTTCAAAAACCACAATCTAGAAAAAAAAAACCTTTCTTGTAAATTTTCTCTATCCTCTCTCGTGAAACAATTCTTTTCTAGATCATTTTCTAGAACTCAATCTAGAAAACATTTTTTCTGGATGCTCTCTCTAGAAAAAACACTTTTCTAGAGTCTCTTCCTAAAGAAACGTTCTTTGCTAGATTCTTTTATGGATGACTCTTAAAAGTAAGATTTATAGATTCTTTTTTAGAGCCTCATTCTAGAAAATTTTTTTCTAGATACGTTTCTAGTTCTTCTCTCTAGAAACACGCCTTTTCTAAATGATTTTCTAGAACTTCAATCTAGAGAAAAATCTTTTGTAAAAACTCTTTTGCATCCTCCTTCTAGAAAGAATTCCTTTACTAGATCGTTTTCTAGAGCCTCAACTTTGAAACATAGTTTCTAGATCTTCAATCTAGAAACAAGTCTTTTCCAGATTCTTTTCTGGAGACTTATGCTAGAAAAAATTTTTCTAGGCTGTTTTCTGGATCCTCTCTCTAGAAACAACTCTTTTCTAGACCCTCAAACTAAAAAAACCTTCTTTTCTAGAATGTTTTATGGATCATTTCTTCTGAAATCCTGTTTTTTTTTTTTTTTTTTTTTTTTTTTTTTTTTTTTTTTTTTTTTTTTTTTTTTTGTTAAATTCTTTTCTGGAGCCTCATTCCAGAAAAAAAAATTTAAAAACTTTTCTACTTATTCTCTTTTTAAACAGATACATTTCTAGAATTTTTTCAAAAACCTCAATCTAGAAAAAAAAATCTTTTCTTGGAAATTTTCACTATCCTCTCTCGTGAAGCAATTCTTTTCTAGATGCTTTTCTAGAGCCTCAATCTAGAAAACATTTTTTCTGGATCCTCTCTCTAGAAAAAAACACTTTTCTAGATTCTTTTCTAGAGTCTATATTGAAAAAAAAGTTTTTTTCTAGATTCTTTTATTGATAACTCTCTTAGAAGAAAGATCTGTAGATTCCTTTTTAGAGCCTCATTCTAGAAAATATTTTTTTCTAGATACGTTTCTAGTTCTTTCTAGAAACATGTCTTTTCGAAATGATTTTCTAGAACTTCAATCTAGAGAAAAATCTTTTGTAGCAACTTTTCTGCATCCTCCTTCTAGAAAGAATTCCTTACTAGATCCTTTTCTAGAGCCTCAACTTTGAAAACATAGTTTTCTAGATCTTCTATTTAGAAAGAAGTCTTTTCTAGATTCCTTTCTAGAGCCTCATGCTAGAAAAAAAAAATTTTTGTAGGCTCTTTTCTGGATCCTCTTTCTACGAAAAACCCTTTTCAAGATTCTTTTCTAGAGCCTCAATCTAAAAAAACGTTCTTTTCTAGAATTTTTTATGGATCATTTCTTCTGAAATCATGTTTTTTGTTTTTTTTTTTTTTGTTTTTTTTTTGTTAGATTCTTTTCTGGAGCCTAATTCAAGAAAAAAAAATTTTTAAATACTTTTCTACATATTCTCTTTTGAAACAGATACATTTCTAGATTTTTTTCAAAAACCTCAATCTAGAAAAAAAAATCTTTTCTTGTAAATTTTCTCTATACTCTCTCGTGTGAAACAATTGTTTTCTAGATCATTTTCTAAAGCCTCAATCTAGAAAACATTTTTTTCTGCATTCTCTCTCTAGAAAAAACACTTTTCTAGATTATTTTCTAGAGTCTCAACCTAAAAACGTTCCTTTCTAGATACTTTTATGGATAACTTTCTTAAAAAAAGTTTTGTAGATTATTTTTTAGAGCCTCATTCTAGAAAATTTTTTTCTAGATACGTTTCTAGTTCTCTCTAGAAACAAGCCTTTTCTAGATGATTTTCTAGAACTTCAATCTAGAGAAAAATCTTTTGTATAAACTCTTTTGCATCCTCCTTCTAGAAAGAATTCTTTACTAGATCGTTTTCTAGTTCCTCAACTTTGAAAACATAGTTTTCTAGATCTTCTATCTACAAACAAGTCTTTTCCAGATTCTTTTCTGGAGACTTATGCTAGAAAAAAGTTTTTCTAGGCTCTTTTCTGGATCCTCTCTCTAGAAACAACTCTTTTCTAGATTCTTTTCTAGAACCTCAATCTAAAAAAACGTTCTTTTCTAGATTCTTTTATGGATAACTCTCTTAGAAGAAAGATCTGTAGATTCCTTATTAGAGCCTCATGCTAGAAAAAAGATTTTGTAGGCTCTTTTCTGGATCCTCTTTCTAGAAAAAATCCTTTTCAACATTCTTTTCTAGACCCTCAATCTAAAAAAACGTTCTTTTCTAGAATGTTTTATGGAGCATTCCTTCTGAAATCATGGTTTTTTTTTTTTTTTTTTTTTTTTTTTTGTTGTTGTTGTTGTTAGATTCTTTTCTGGAGCCTTATTCAAGAAAAAAAAATTTAAATACTTTTCTACATATTCTCTTTTTAAACAGATACATTTCTAGAATTTTTTCAAAAACCTCAATCCATAAAAAAAAATCTTTTCTTGGAATTTTTCTCTATCCTCTCTCGTGAAACAATTCTTTTCTAGATCCTTTTCTAGAGCCTCAATCTAGAAAATATTTTTTCTGGATCCTCTCTCTAGAAAAAAACTTTTCTAGATTCTTTTCTAGAGTCTCTACCTAAAAAAAGTTCTTTTCTAGATTCTTTTATGGATAACTCTCTTAGAAGAATGATCTGTAGATTCCTTTTTAGAGCATCATTCTAGAAAAAATTTTTCTAGATACATTTCTAATTCTCTCTAGAAACATGTCTTTTCCAGATGATTTTCTAGAACTTCAATCTAGAGAAAAATCTTTTGTAGAAACTTTTGTGCATCCTACCTCTAGTAAGAATTCTTTACTAGGTACTTTTTTTTTATTAATTTTTTATTTTATTTTATAATTATAACATTTTTTGACAGTACATATGCATGGGTAATTTTTTACAACATTATCCCTTGCACTTACTTCTATTCAGATTTTTTCCCTTCCTCCCCCAGCCCCCTCCCCCAGATGGCAAGCAGTCTTATATATGTTAAATATATTACAGTATATTCTAGATACAATATATGTGTGTAGAACCAAATTTTTTGTTGCACAGGAAGAATTGGATTCAGAAGGTAATAATAACAGTTTACATTCATTTCCCAGTGTTCCTTTTCTGGATGTAGCTGGTTCTGTCCATCATTAATCAATTGGAATTGGATTAGCTCTTCTCTATGTTGAAGAAATCCACTTCCATCAGCATACATCCTCATACAGTATCATTGTTGAAGTGTATAATAATCTTCTGGTTCTGCTCGTTTCACTCAGCATCAGTTGATGTAAGTCTCTCCAAGCCTCTCTGTATTTCTCCTGTTGGTCATTTCTTATAGAACAATAATATTCCATAACATTCATATACCATAGTTTACCCAACCATTCTCCAATTGATGGACATCCATTCATTTTCCAGCTTCTAGCCACTATGAAAAGGGCTGCCACAAACATTTTGGCACATACAGGATCCTTTCCCTTCTCTAGTAGTTCCTTGGGGTATAAGCCCAGTAGTAGTATGGCTACTACTTCTACTACTTCTTCTGAAATCATGTTTTTTTTTGGTTAGATTCTTTTCTGGAGTATAATTGAAGAAAACATTTTTAGATACTTTTCTAGTGATTCCCTTTAGAAAAGACACTTTTCTAGATTCTTTTCGAAAACCTCAATTTCGAAAATAATCTTTTCTAGGAACTTTTCTAGATACTTTCTCTAGAAAAAATCCTTTTCTAGATCATTTGCTAGAGCCTCAATCTAGAAAACATTTTTTTCTGGATCCTCTCTCTAGAAAAAACACTTTTCTAGATTCTTTTCTAGAGTCTCAACCTAAAAAGGTTCCTTTCTAGATTCTTTTATGGATAACTCTCTTAAAAGAAAGATTTGTAGATTCTTTTTTAGAGCCTCATTTTAGAAAATTTTTTTCTAGATACGTTTCTAGTTCTCTCTAGAAACATGTCTTTTCCAGATGATTTTCTAGAACTTCAATCTAGAGAAAAATCTTTTGTAGAAACTTTTGTGCATCCTACCTCTAGTAAGAATTCTTTACTAGGTACTTTTTTTTTATTAATTTTTTTATTTTATTTTATAATTATAATATTTTTTGACAGTACATATGCATGGGTAATTTTTTACAACATTATCCCTTGCACTTACTTCTATTCAGATTTTTTCCCTTCCTCCCCCAGCCCCCTCCCCCAGATGGCAAGCAGTCTTATATATGTTAAATATATTACAGTATATTCTAGATACAATATATGTGTGTAGAACCAAATTTTTTGTTGCACAGGAAGAATTGGATTCAGAAGGTAAAAATAACAGTTTACATTCATTTCCCAGTGTTCCTTTCCTGGATGTAGCTGGTTCTGTCCATCATTAATCAATTGGAATTGGATTAGCTCTTCTCTATGTTGAAGAAATCCACTTCCATCAGCATACATCCTCATACAGTATCATTGTTGAAGTATATAATAATCTTCTGGTTCTGCTCGTTTCACTCAGCATCAGTTGATGTAAGTCTCTCCAAGCCTCTCTGTATTTCTCCTGTTGGTCATTTCTTATAGAACAATAATATTCCATAACATTCATATACCATAGTTTACCCAACCATTCTCCAATTGATGGACATCCATTCATTTTCCAGCTTCTAGCCATTATGAAAAGGGCTGCCACAAACATTTTGGCACATAGAGGATCCTTTCCCTTCTCTAGTAGTTCCTTGGGGTATAAGCCCAGTAGTAGTATGGCTACTACTTCTACTACTTCTTCTGAAATAATGTTTTTTTTTGGTTAGATTCTTTTCTGGAGTATAATTGAAGAAAACATTTTTAGATACTTTTCTAGTGATTCCCTTTAGAAAAGACACTTTTCTAGATTCTTTTCGAAAACCTCAATTTCGAAAATAATCTTTTCTAGGAACTTTTCTACATACTTTCTCTAGAAAAAATCCTTTTCTAGATCATTTGCTAGAGCCTCAATCTAGAAAACATTTTTTTCTGGATCCTCTCTCTAGAAAAAAACACTTTTCTAGATTCTTTTCTAGAGTCTCAACCTAAAAACGTTCCTTTCTAGATTCTTTTATGGATAACTCTCTTAAAAGAAAGATTTGTAGATTCTTTTTTAGAGCCTCATTTTAGAAAATTTTTTTCTAGATACGTTTCTAGTTCTTCTCTCTAGAAACATGTCTTTTCTTGATGATTTTCTAGAACTTCAATCTAGAGAAAAATCTTTTGTAGAAACTTTTCTGCATCCTCCCTCTAGTAAGAATTCTTTACTAGATTGTTTTCTAGAGCCTCAACTTTGAAAACATAGTTTTCTAGATCTTCTATCTAGAAACAAGTCTTTTCTAGATTTTTTTCTAGAGACTTATGCTAGAAAAAAATTTTTCTAGGCTCTTTTCTGGATCCTCTGTCTAGAAAAAACTCTTTTCAAGATTCTTTTCTAGAGCCTCAATCTAAAAACCGTTCTTTTCTGGATTCTTTTCTGCATCATTTCTTCTGAAAAAATGTTTTATTTATTTTTTGCTGTTAGATTCTTTTCTGGAGCCTCATTCAAGAAAAAAACTTTTAGATACTTTTCTAGTTATTCCCTTTAGAAAAGAGAGTTTTCTAGATTCTTTTCGAAAACATCAATTTCGAAAAAAATCTTTTCTAGGAACTTTTCTAGATACTTTCTCTAGAAACAATTCCTTTCTAGATCATTTTCTAGAGCCTGAATCTAGAAAACATTTTTTCTGGATTCTCTCTCTAGAAAAAACACTTTTCTAGATTCTTTTCTAGAGTCTCAACCTAAAAACGTCCCTTTCTAGATTCTTTTACGCATAACTCTCTTAAAAGAAAAATTTGTAGATCCTTTTTTAGAGCCTCATTCTAGAAAATTTTTTTCTAAATACATTTTTCGTTCTTCTCTCTAGAAACCTGTCTTTTCTAGATGATTTTCTAGAACTTCAATCTAGAGAAATATCTTTTGTAGAAACTTTTCTGCATCCACTTTCTAGAAACCATTCTTTACTAGATGCCTTTCTAGAGCCTCAACTTTGAAAACATAGTTTTCTAGATCTATCTAGAAACAAGTCTTTTCTAGTTTCCTTTCTAGAGCCTCATGCTAGAAAAAAGTTTTTCTAGGCTCTTTTCTGGATCCTCTTTCTAGGAAAAACCCTTTTTAAGATTCTTTTCTAGAGACTCAATCTAAAAAAACGTTCTTTTCTAAAATGTTTTATGGATCATTTCTTCTGAAATCATGGGTTTGTTTTTTTGTTAGATTCTTTTCTGGAGCCTCATTCAAGAAAAAAATTTTAAATACTTTTCTGCATATTCTCTTTTTAAACAGATACATGTCGAGAATTTTTTCAAAAACCTCAATCTAGAAAAAAAAATCTTTTCTTGGAAATTTTCTCTTTCCTGTCTCGTGAAACAATTCTTTTCTAGATCATTTTCTAGAACTCAATCTAGAAAACATTTTTTCTGGATGCTCTCTCTAGAAAAAACACTTTTCTAGAGTCTCTTCCTAAAGAAACGTTCTTTTCTAGATTCTTTTTATGGATGACTCTTAAAAGAAAGATTTGTAGATTCTTTTTTAGAGCCTCATTCTAGAAAATTTTTTTCTAGATATGTTTCTAGTTCTCTCTAGAAACACACCTTTTCTAGATGATTTTCTAGAACTTCAATCTAGACAAAAATCTTTTCTAGAAACTTTTCTGCCTCCCCTCTCTAGAAACAATTTTTACTAGATCCTTTTGTAGAGCCTCACTTAGAAAACATAGTTTCCAGATCTTTTATCTAGAAACCAGTCTTTTCTAGATTCTTTTCTAGAGCCTCCTGCTAGAAAATTTTTTCCTAGATTCATTTGTGGAACCTCTCTCTAGAAACAAATCTTTTCTAGATTCTTTTCTAGAGCCTCAATCTAAAAAAAACGTTCTTTTCTAGATTCTTTTCTTGATGATTTCTTCTGAAATCATTTTTTTTCTAGATTCTTTGCTAGAGTATAATTGAAGAAAACATTTTTAGATACTTTTCTAGTTATTCCCTTTAGAAAAGACACTTTTCTAGATTCTTTTCAAAAACCTCAATTTCGAAAATAATCTTTTCTAGGAACTTTTCTAGATGCTTTCTATAGAAACAATCCTTTTCTAGATCAGTTTCTAGAGCCTCAATTTAGAAAACATTTTTTTCTTGATCCTCTCTCTAGAAAAAACACTTTTCTAGATTCTTTTCTAGAGTCTCAACCTAAAAATGTTCCTTTCTAGATTCTTTTATGGATAACTCTCTTAAAAGAAAGATTTGTAGATTCTTTTTTAGAGCCTCATTCTAGAAAAATTTTTTCTAGATACGTTTCTAATTCTCTCTAGAAACATGTCTTTTCCAGATGATTTTCTAGAACTTCAATCTAGAGAAAAATCTTTTGTAGAAACTTTTCAGCCTCCTACCTCTAGTAAGAATTCTTTACTAGGTACTTTTCTAGAGCCTCAACTTTGAAAACATATTTTTCTATATCTTCTATCTAGAAACAAGTCTTTTCTAGATACTTTTCTAGGGACTTATCCTAGAAAAAGTTTTTTCTAGGATCCTCTGTCTAAGAAAAACTCTTTTTTAGATTCTTTTCTAGAGCCTCAATCTAAAAAACGTTCTTTTCTAGATTCTTTTATGGATCATTTCTTCTGAAAAAATGTTTTATTTATTTTTTGTTGTTAGATTCTTTTCTGGAAGCTCATTGAAGAAAACATTTTTAGATACTTTTCTAGTTATTCCCTTTAGAAAAGAGAGTTATCTAGATTCTTTTCGAAAACATCAATTTCGAAAAAAAAATCTTTTCTAGGAACTTTTCTAGATACTTTCTCTAGAAACAATTCCTTTCTAGATCATTTTCTAGAGCCTGAATCTAGAAAACATTTTTTCTGGATTCTTTCTCTAGAAAAAACACTTTTCTAGATTCTTTTCTAGAGTCTCAACCTAAAAATGTTCCTTTCTATATTCTTTTATGGATGACTCTCTTAAAGGAAAGATTTGTAGATTGTTTTTTAGAGCCTCATTCTAGAAAATTTTTTCTAGATACGTTTCTAGTTCTTCTCTCTAGAAACATGTCTTTTCTAGATGATTTTCTAGAACTTCAATCTAGAGAAAAATCTTTTATAGAAACATTTTTGCATCCTCCTTCTAGAAAGTATTCTTTACTAGATCCTTTTCTAAAGCCTCAACTTTGAAAACATAGTTTTCTAGATCTTCTATCTAGAAACAAGTCTTTTCTAGATTCCTTATTAGAGCCTCATGCTAGAAAAAAAGATTTTGTAGGCTCTTTTCTGGATCCTCTTTCTAGAAAAAACCCTTTTCAACATTCTTTTCTAGACCCTCAATCTAAAAAAACGTTCTTTTCTAGAATGTTTTATGGATCATTCCTTCTGAAATCATGGGTTTTTTTTTTTTTTTTTTTTTTTTTTGTTGTTAGATTCTTTTCTGGAGCCTTATTCAAGAAAAAAAAATTTAAATACTTTTCTACATATTCTCTTTTTAAACAGATACATTTCTAGAATTTTTTCAAAAACCTCAATCCATAAAAAAAAATCTTTTCTTGGAATTTTTCTCTATCCTCTCTCGTGAAACAATTCTTTTCTAGATCCTTTTCTAGAGCCTCAATCTAGAAAATATTTTTTCTGGATCCTCTCTCTAGAAAAAAACTTTTCTAGATTCTTTTCTAGAGTCTCTACCTAAAAAAACGTTCTTTTCTAGATTCTTTTATGGATAACTCTCTTAGAAGAAAGATCTGTAGATTCCTTTTTAGAGCCTCATTCTAGAAAAAAATTTTTCTAGATACGTTTCTAATTCTCTCTAGAAACATGTCTTTTCCAGATGATTTTCTAGAACTTCAATCTAGAGAAAAATCTTTTGTAGAAACTTTTGTGCATCCTACCTCTAGTAAGAATTCTTTACTAGGTACTTTTTTTTTTAATTTTTTATTTTATTTTATAATTATAACATTTTTTGACAGTACATATGCATGGGTAATTTTTTACAACATTATCCCTTGCACTTACTTCTATTCAGATTTTTTCCCTTCCTCCCCCAACCCCCTCCCCCAGATGGCAAGCAGTCTTATATACGTTAAATATATTACAGTATATTCTAGATACAATATATGTGTGTAGAACCAAATTTTTTGTTGCACAGGAAGAATTGGATTCAGAAGGTAAAAATAACAGTTTACATTCATTTCCCAGTGTTCCTTTTCTGGATGTAGCTGGTTCTGTCCATCATTAATCAATTGGAATTGGATTAGCTCTTCTCTATGTTGAAGAAATCCACTTCCATCAGCATACATCCTCATACAGTATCATTGTTGAAGTGTATAATAATCTTCTGGTTCTGCTCGTTTCACTCAGCATCAGTTGATGTAAGTCTCTCCAAGCCTCTCTGTATTTCTCCTGTTGGTCATTTCTTATAGAACAATAATATTCCATAACATTCATATACCATAGTTTACCCAACCATTCTCCAATTGATGGACATCCATTCATTTTCCAGCTTCTAGCCACTATGAAAAGGGCTGCCACAAACATTTTGGCACATAGAGGATCCTTTCCCTTCTCTAGTAGTTCCTTGGGGTATAAGCCCAGTAGTAGTATGGCTACTACTTCTACTACTTCTTCTGAAATCATGTTTTTTTTTTGGTTAGATTCTTTTCTGGAGTATAATTGAAGAAAACATTTTTAGATACTTTTCTAGTGATTCCCTTTAGAAAAGACACTTTTCTAGATTCTTTTCGAAAACCTCAATTTCGAAAATAATCTTTTCTAGGAACTTTTCTAGATACTTTCTCTAGAAAAAATCCTTTTCTAGATCATTTGCTAGAGCCTCAATCTAGAAAACATTTTTTCCTGGATCCTCTCTCTAGAAAAAACACTTTTCTAGATTCTTTTCTAGAGTCTCAACCTAAAAACGTTCCTTTCTAGATTCTTTTATGGATAACTCTCTTAAAAGAAAGATTTGTAGATTCTATTTTAGAGCCTCATTCTAGAAAAAATTTTTTCTAGATACGTTTCTAGTTCCTCTCTAGAAACACGCCTTTTCTAGATGATTTTCTAGAACTTCAATCTAGACAAAAATCTTTTCTAGAAACTTTTCTGCCTCCTCTCTCTAGAAACAATTTTTACTAGATCCTTTTGTAGAGCCTCACTTAGAAAACATAGTTTCCAGATCTTTTATCTAGAACCCAGTCTTTTCTAGATTCTTTTCTAGAGCCTCCTGCTAGAATTTTTTTTTCTAGATTCATTTGTGGAACCTCTCTCTAGAAACAACTCTTTTCTAGATTCTTTTCTAGAGCCTCAATCTAAAAAAAAACGTTCTTTTCTAGATTCTTTTCTGCATGATTTCTTCTGAAATCATGTTGTTTTTTTTCTAGCTTCTTTGCTGGAGTATAATTGAAGAAAACATTTTTAGATACTTTTCTAGTTATTCCCTTTAGAAAAGACAGTTTTCTAGATTCTTTTCAAAAACCTCAATTTCGAAAATAATGTTTTCTAGGAACTTTTCTAGACACTTTCTCTAGAAACAATCCTTTTCTAGATCATTTTCTAGAGCCTCAATCTAGAAAACATTTTTTCTGGATCCTCTCTCTAGAAAAAACACTTTTCTAGATTCTTTTCTAGAGTCTCAACCTAAAAACGTCCCTTTCTAGATTCTTTTATGGATAACTCTCTTAAAAGAAAGATTTGTAGATTCTTTTTTAGAGCCTAATTTTAGAAATTTTTTTCTAGATACGTTTCTAGTTCTTCTCTCTAGAAACATGTCTTTTCTAGATGATTTTCTAGAACTTCAATCTAGAGAAATATCTTTTGTAGAAACTTTTCTGCATCCACTTTCTAGAAACCATTCTTTACTAGATGCCTTTCTAGAGCCTCAACTTTGAAAACATAGTTTTCTAGATCTATCTAGAAACAAGCCTTTTCTAGTTTCCTTTCTAGAGCCTCATGCTTGAAAAAAGTTTTTCTAGGCTCTTTTCTGGATCCTCTTTCTAGGAAAAACTCTTTTCAAGATTCTTTTCTAGAGACTCAATCTAAAAAAACGTTCTTTTCTAAAATGTTTTATGGATCATTTCTTCTGAAATCATGGTTTTTTTTTTTTTTTTTTTGTTAGATTCTTTTCTGGAGCCTCATTCAAGAAAAAAATTTTAAATACTTTTCTACATATTCTCTTTTTAAACAGATACATTTCTAGAATTTTTTCAAAAACCACAATCTAGAAAAAAAAAACCTTTCTTGTAAATTTTCTCTATCCTCTCTCGTGAAACAATTCTTTTCTAGATCATTTTCTAGAACTCAATCTAGAAAACATTTTTTCTGGATGCTCTCTCTAGAAAAAACACTTTTCTAGAGTCTCTTCCTAAAGAAACGTTCTTTGCTAGATTCTTTTATGGATGACTCTTAAAAGTAAGATTTATAGATTCTTTTTTAGAGCCTCATTCTAGAAAATTTTTTTCTAGATAAGTTTCTAGTTCTTCTCTCTAGAAACACGCCTTTTCTAGATGATTTTCTAGAACTTCAATCTAGACAAAAATCTTTTCTAGAAACTTTTCTGCCTCCTCTCTCTAGAAACAATTTTTACTAGATCCTTTTGTAGAGCCTCACTTAGAAAACATAGTTTCCAGATCTTTTATCTAGAAACCAGTCTTTTCTAGATTCTTTTCTAGAGCCTCCTGCTAGAAAATTTTTTTCTAAATTCATTTGTGGAACCTCTCTCTAGAAACAACTCTTTTCTAGATTCTTTTCTAGAGCCTCAGTCTAAAAAAACGTTCTTTTCTAGATTCTTTTTTGGATGATTTCTTCTGAAATCATGTTTTTTTTTTTTTTTTTTTTTTTTTTTCTAGATTCTTTGCTGGAGTATAATTGAAGAAAACATTTTTAGATACTTTTCTCGTTATTCCCTTTAGAAAAGACACTTTTCTAGATTCTTTTAAAAAACCTCAATTTCGAAAATAATCTTTTCTAGGAACTTTTCTAGATACTTTCTCTAGAAACAATCCTTTTCTAGATCATTTTCTAGAGCCTCAATTTAGAAAACATTTTTTCTTGATCCTCTCTCTAGAAAAAACACTTTTCTAGATTCTTTTCTAGAGTCTCAACCTAAAAACGTTCCTTTCTAGATTCTTTTATGGATAACTCTCTTAAAAGAAAGATTTGTAGATTCTTTTTTAGAGCTTCATTCCAGAAAATTTTTTTCTAGATACGTTTCTAGTTCTTCTCTCTAGAAACATGTCTTTTCTAGATGATTTTCTAGAACTTCCATCTAGAGAAATATCTTTTGTAGAAACTTTTCTGCATCCACTTTCTAGAAACTATTCTTTACTAGATGCCTTCCTAGAGCCTCAACTTTGAAAACATAGTTTTCTAGATCTTCTATCTAGAAACAAGTCTTTTCTAGATTCTTTTCTAGAGACTTATGCTAGAAAAAGTTTTTTCTAGGCTCTTTTCTGGATCCTCTGTCTAGAAAAAACTCTTTTCAGGATTCTTTTCTAGAGCCTCAATCTAAAAAACGTTCTTTTCTGCATTCTTTTATGCATCATTTCTTCTAAAAAAATGTTTTATTTATTTTTTGCTGTTAGATTATTTTCTAGAGCCTCATTCAAGAAAATATTTTTAGATACTTTTCTAGTTATTCCCTTTAGAAAAGAGAGTTTTCTAGATTCTTTTCGAAAACATCAATTTCGAAAAAAATCTTTTCTAGGAACTTTTCTAGATACTTTCTCTAGATCATTTTCTAGAGCCTCAATCTAGAGAACATTTTTTCTGGATTCTCTCTCTAGAAAAAACACTTTTCTAGATTATTTTCTAGAGTCTCAACCTAAAAACGTCCCTTTCTAGATTCTTTTATGGATAACTCTCTTAAAAGAAAGATTTGTAGATTATTTTTTAGAGCCTCATTCTAGAAAAAATTTTTCTAGATATGTTTCTTGTTCTTCTCTCTAGAAACATGTCTTTTCTAGATGATTTTCTAGAAGTTCAATCTAGAGAAATATCTTTTGTAGAAACTTTTCTGCATCCACTTTCTAAAAACCATTCTTTACGAGATGCCTTTTTAGAGCCTCAACTTTGAAAACATAGTTTTCTAGATCTATCTAGAAACAAGTCTTTTCTAGTTTCCTTTCTAGAGCCTCATGCTTGAAAAAAAGTTTTTCTAGGCTCTTTTCTGGATCCTCTTTCTAGGAAAAACTCTTTTCAAGATTCTTTTCTAGAGACTCAATCTAAAAAAAAGTTCTTTTCTAAAATGTTTTATGGATCATTTCTTCTGAAATCATGTGTTTTTTTTTGTTTTTTTTTTAGATTCTTTTCTGGAACCTCATTCAAGAAAAAAATTTTAAATACTTTTCTACATATTCTCTTTTTAAACAGATACATTTCTAGAATTTTTTCAAAAACCACAATCTAGAAAAAAATCTTTTCTTGTAAATTTTCTTTATCCTCTCTCGTGAAACAATTCTTTTCTAGATCATTTTCTAGAACTCAATCTAGAAAACATTTTTTCTGGATGCTCTCTCTAGAAAAAACACTTTTCTAGAGTCTCTTCCTAAAGAAACGTTCTTTTCTAGATTTTTTTTATGGATAACTCTCTTAAAAGAAAGATTTGTAGATTCTTTTTTAGAGCCTCATTCTAGAAAATTTATTTCTAGATACGTTTCTAGTTCTTCTCTCTAGAAACAGGTCTTTTCTAGATGATTTTCTAGAACTTCAATCTAGAGAAAAATCTTTTGTAGAAACTTTTTTGCATCCTCCTTCTAGAAAGTATTCTTTACTAGATCCTTTTCTAGAGATTCAACTTTGAAAACATAGTTTTCTAGATCTATCTAGAAACAAGTCTTTTCTAGATTCCTTTCTATAGTCTCATGCTAAAAAAAAGTTTTATTAGGCTCTTTTCTGGATCCTCTTTCTAGAAAAAACTCTTTTCAAGATTCTTTTCTAGAGCCTCAATCTAAAAAAACGTTCTTTTCTGCATTCTTTTATGCATCATTTCTTCTGAAAAAAATGTTTTATTTATTTTTTGCTGTTAGATTCTTTTCTGGAGCCTCATTCAAGAAAAAATTTTTTAGATACTTTTCTAGTTATTCCCTTTAGAAAAGAGAGTTTTCTAGATTCTTTTCGAAAACATCAATTTCGAAAAAAATCTTTTCTAGGAACTTTTCTAGATACTTTCTCTAGAAACAATTCTTTTCTAGATCATTTTCTAGAGCCTCAATCTAGAAAACACATTTTTTCTGGATTCTCTCTCTAGAAAAAACACTTTTCTAGATTCTTTTCTAGAGTCTCAACCTAAAAACGTCCCTTTCTAGATTCTTTTATGGATAACTCTCTTAAAAGAAAGATTTGTAGATTCTTTTTTAGAGCCTCATTCTAGAAAAATTTTTTCTAGATACGTTTCTAGTTCTCTCTAGAAACATGTCTTTTCTAGATGATTTTTTAGACCTCCAATCTAGAGAAATATCTTTTGTAGAAACTTTTCTGCATCCACTTTCTAGAAACCATTCTTTACTAGATCCCTTTCTAGAGCCTGAACTTTGAAAACATAGTTTTCTAGATCTATCTAGAAACAAGTCTTTTCTAGATTCTTTTCTAGAGACTTATCCTAGAAAAAAATTTTTTCTAGGCTCTTTTCTGGATCCTCATTCTAGGAAAAACTCTTTTGAAGATTCTTTTCTAGAGACTCAATCTAAAAAAACGTTCTTTTCTAAAATGTTTTATGGATCATTTCTTCTGAAATCATGGTGTTTTTTTTTTTTTGTTAGATTCTTTTCTGGAGCCTCATTCAAGAAAAAAATTTTAAATACTTTTCTACATATTCTCTTTTTAAACAGATCCATTCCTAGAATTTTTTCAAAAACCACAATCTAGAAAAAAATCTTTTCTTGGAAATTTTCTCTATCCTCTCTCGTGAAACAATTCTTTTCTAGATCATTTTCTAGAACTCAATCTAGAAAACATTTTTTCTAGATCCTCTCTCTAGAAAAAACACTTTTCTAGATTCTTTTCTAGAGTCTCTTCCTAAAGAAACATTCTTTTCTAGATTTTTTTTATGGATAACTCTCTTAAAAGAAAGATTTGTAGATTCTTTTTTAGAGCCTCATTCTAGAAAATTTATTTCTAGATACGTTTCTAGTTCTTCTCTCTAGAAACAGGTCTTTTCTAGATGATTTTCTAGAACTTCAATCTAGAGAAAAATCTTTTGTAGAAACTTTTTTGCATCCTCCTTCTAGAAAGTATTCTTTACTAGATCCTTTTCTAGAGATTCAACTTTGAAAACATAGTTTTCTAGATCTATCTAGAAACAAGTCTTTTCTAGATTCCTTTCTATAGTCTCATGCTAAAAAAGAGTTTTATTAGGCTCTTTTCTGGATCCTCTTTCTAGAAAAAACTCTTTTCAAGATTCTTTTCTAGAGCCTCAATCTAAAAAAACGTTCTTTTCTGCATTCTTTTATGCATCATTTCTTCTGAAAAAAATGTTTTATTTATTTTTTGCTGTTAGATTCTTTTCTGGAGCCTCATTCAAGAAAAAAATTTTTAGATACTTTTCTAGTTATTCCCTTTAGAAAAGAGAGTTTTCTAGATTCTTTTCGAAAACATCAATTTCGAAAAAAATCTTTTCTAGGAACTTTTCTAGATACTTTCTCTAGAAACAATTCTTTTCTAGATCATTTTCTAGAGCCTCAATCTAGAAAACACATTTTTTCTGGATTCTCTCTCTAGAAAAAACACTTTTCTAGATTCTTTTCTAGAGTCTCAACCTAAAAACGTCCCTTTCTAGATTCTTTTATGGATAACTCTCTTAAAAGAAAGATTTGTAGATTCTTTTTTAGAGCCTCATTCTAGAAAAATTTTTTCTAGATACGTTTCTAGTTCTCTCTAGAAACATGTCTTTTCTAGATGATTTTTTAGACCTCCAATCTAGAGAAATATCTTTTGTAGAAACTTTTCTGCATCCACTTTCTAGAAACCATTCTTTACTAGATCCCTTTCTAGAGCCTGAACTTTGAAAACATAGTTTTCTAGATCTATCTAGAAACAAGTCTTTTCTAGATTCTTTTCTAGAGACTTATCCTAGAAAAAAATTTTTTCTAGGCTCTTTTCTGGATCCTCATTCTAGGAAAAACTCTTTTGAAGATTCTTTTCTAGAGACTCAATCTAAAAAAACGTTCTTTTCTAAAATGTTTTATGGATCATTTCTTCTGAAATCATGGTGTTTTTTTTTTTTTGTTAGATTCTTTTCTGGAGCCTCATTCAAGAAAAAAATTTTAAATACTTTTCTACATATTCTCTTTTTAAACAGATCCATTCCTAGAATTTTTTCAAAAACCACAATCTAGAAAAAAATCTTTTCTTGGAAATTTTCTCTATCCTCTCTCGTGAAACAATTCTTTTCTAGATCATTTTCTAGAACTCAATCTAGAAAACATTTTTTCTAGATCCTCTCTCTAGAAAAAACACTTTTCTAGATTCTTTTCTAGAGTCTCTTCCTAAAGAAACATTCTTTTCTAGATTCTTTTATGGATGACTCTTAAAAGAAAGATTTGTAGATTCTTTTTTAGAGCCTCATTCTAGAAAATTTTTTTCTAGATACGTTTCTAGTTCTTCTCTCTAGAAACACGCCTTTTCTAGATTATTTTCTAGAACTTCAATCTAGACAAAAATCTTTTCTAGAAACTTTTCTGCCTTCTCTCTCTAGAAACAATTTTTACTAGACCCTTTTGTAGAGCCTCACTTAGAAAACATAGTTTCCAGATCTTTTATCTAGAAACCAGTCTTTTCTAGATTCTTTTCTAGAGCCTCCTGCTAGAATTTTTTTTCTAGATTCATTTGTGGAACCTCTCTCTAGAAACAACTCTTTTCTAGATTCTTTTCTAGAGCCTCAATTAAAAAACAACGTTCTTTTCTAGATTCTTTTCTGGATGATTTCTTCTGAAATCATGTTTTTTTTTTTTTTTTCCTAGATTCTTTGCTAGAGTATAATTGAAGAAAACATTTTTAGATACTTTTCTCGTTATTCCCTTTAGAAAAGACACTTTTCTAGATTCTTTTCAAAAACCTCAATTTCGAAAATAATATTTTCTAGGAACTTTTCTAGATACTTTCTCTAGAAACAATCCTTTTCTAGATCATTTTCTAGAGCCTCAATCTAGAAAACATTTTTTTCTAGATCCTCTCTCTAGAAAAAACACTTTTCTAGATTCTTTTCTAGTCTCTTCCTAAAAAAAAACGTACTTTTCTAGATTTTTTTATGGATAACTCTCTTAAAAGAAAGATTTGTAGATTCTTTTATAGAGCCTCATTTTAGAAAATTTTTTTCTAGATACATTTCTAGTTCTTCTCTCTAGAAATAGGTCTTTTCTAGATGATTTTCTAGAACTTCAATCTAGAGAAAAATATTTTGTAGAAACTTTTTTGCATCCTCCTACTAGAAAGTATTCTTTACTAGATCCTTTTCTAGAGCCTCAACTTTGAAAACATAGTTTTCTAGATCTTCTATCTAGAAACAAGTCTTTTCTAGATTCCTTTCTATAGCCTCATGCTAAAAAAAAGTTTTATTAGGCTCTTTTCTGGATCCTCTTTCTAGGAAAAACTCTTTTCAAGATTCTTTTCTAGAGACTCAATCTAAAAAAACGTTCTTTTCTAGAATGTTTTATGGATCATTTCTTCTGAAATCATGTTTTTTTTTTTTGTTAAATTCTTTTCTGGAGCCTCATTCAAGAAAAAAATTTTAAATACTTTTCTACATATTCTCTTTTTAAACAGATACATTTCTAGAATTTTTTGAAAAACCTCAGTCTAGAAAAAAAAATCTTTTCTTGGAAATTTTCTCTATCCTCTCTCGTGAAACAATTCTTTTCTAGATCATTTTCTAGAGCCTCAATCTAGAAAACATTTTTTCTGGATGCTCTCTCTAGAAAAAACAATTTTCTAGATACTTTTCTAGTCTCTTCCTAAAAAAAAAAAAAAAAAAAAAAAAAAAAAAAAAAAAAAAAACGTTCTTTTCTAGATTTTTTTATGGATAACTCTCTTAGAAGAAAATCTGTAGATTCCTTTTTAGAGACTCATTCTAGAAAAATTTTTTCTAGATATGTTTCTAGTTCTCTCTAGAAACATGTCTTTTCTTGATGATTTTCTAGAACTTCAATCTAGAGAAAAATCTTTTGTAGAAACATTTCTGCATCCTTCCTTCTAGTAAGAATTTTTTAGAGATCCTTTTCTAGAGCCTCAACTTTGAAAACATAGTTTTCTAGATCTTCTATCTAGAAACAAGTCTTTTCTAGATTCTTTTCTAGAGACTTATGCTAGAAAAAGTTTTTTCTAGGCTCTTTTCTGGATCCTCTGTCTAGAAAAAACTCTTTTCAGGATTCTTTTCTAGAGCCTCAATCTAAAAAACGTTCTTTTCTGCATTCTTTTATGCATCATTTCTTCTAAAAAAATGTTTTATTTATTTTTTGCTGTTAGATTATTTTCTAGAGCCTCATTCAAGAAAATATTTTTGGATACTTTTCTAGTTATTCCCTTTAGAAAAGAGAGTTTTCTAGATTCTTTTCGAAAACATCAATTTCGAAAAAAATCTTTTCTAGGAACTTTTCTAGATACTTTCTCTAGAAACAATTTTTTTCTAGATCATTTTCTAGAGCCTCAATCTAGAAAACATTTTTTTCTGGATTCTCTCTCTAGAAAAAACACTTTTCTAGATTATTTTCTAGAGTCTCAACCTAAAAACGTCCCTTTCTAGATTCTTTTATGGATAACTCTCTTAAAAGAAAGATTTGTAGATTCTTTTTTAGAGCTTCATTCCAGAAAATTTTTTTCTAGATACGTTTCTAGTTCTTCTCTCTAGAAACATGTCTTTTCTAGATGATTTTCTAGAACTTCCATCTAGAGAAATATCTTTTGTAGAAACTTTTCTGCATCCACTTTCTAGAAACTATTCTTTACTAGATGCCTTCCTAGAGCCTCAACTTTGAAAACATAGTTTTCTAGATCTTCTATCTAGAAACAAGTCTTTTCTAGATTCTTTTCTAGAGACTTATGCTAGAAAAAGTTTTTTCTAGGCTCTTTTCTGGATCCTCTGTCTAGAAAAAACTCTTTTCAGGATTCTTTTCTAGAGCCTCAATCTAAAAAACGTTCTTTTCTGCATTCTTTTATGCATCATTTCTTCTAAAAAAATGTTTTATTTATTTTTTGCTGTTAGATTATTTTCTAGAGCCTCATTCAAGAAAATATTTTTAGATACTTTTCTAGTTATTCCCTTTAGAAAAGAGAGTTTTCTAGATTCTTTTCGAAAACATCAATTTCGAAAAAAATCTTTTCTAGGAACTTTTCTAGATACTTTCTCTAGATCATTTTCTAGAGCCTCAATCTAGAGAACATTTTTTCTGGATTCTCTCTCTAGAAAAAACACTTTTCTAGATTATTTTCTAGAGTCTCAACCTAAAAACGTCCCTTTCTAGATTCTTTTATGGATAACTCTCTTAAAAGAAAGATTTGTAGATTATTTTTTAGAGCCTCATTCTAGAAAAAATTTTTCTAGATATGTTTCTTGTTCTTCTCTCTAGAAACATGTCTTTTCTAGATGATTTTCTAGAAGTTCAATCTAGAGAAATATCTTTTGTAGAAACTTTTCTGCATCCACTTTCTAAAAACCATTCTTTACGAGATGCCTTTTTAGAGCCTCAACTTTGAAAACATAGTTTTCTAGATCTATCTAGAAACAAGTCTTTTCTAGTTTCCTTTCTAGAGCCTCATGCTTGAAAAAAAGTTTTTCTAGGCTCTTTTCTGGATCCTCTTTCTAGGAAAAACTCTTTTCAAGATTCTTTTCTAGAGACTCAATCTAAAAAAAAGTTCTTTTCTAAAATGTTTTATGGATCATTTCTTCTGAAATCATGTGTTTTTTTTTGTTTTTTTTTTAGATTCTTTTCTGGAACCTCATTCAAGAAAAAAATTTTAAATACTTTTCTACATATTCTCTTTTTAAACAGATACATTTCTAGAATTTTTTCAAAAACCACAATCTAGAAAAAAATCTTTTCTTGTAAATTTTCTTTATCCTCTCTCGTGAAACAATTCTTTTCTAGATCATTTTCTAGAACTCAATCTAGAAAACATTTTTTCTGGATGCTCTTTCTAGAAAAAACACTTTTCTAGAGTCTCTTCCTAAAGAAACGTTCTTTTCTAGATTTTTTTTATGGATAACTCTCTTAAAAGAAAGATTTGTAGATTCTTTTTTAGAGCCTCATTCTAGAAAATTTATTTCTAGATACGTTTCTAGTTCTTCTCTCTAGAAACAGGTCTTTTCTAGATGATTTTCTAGAACTTCAATCTAGAGAAAAATCTTTTGTAGAAACTTTTTTGCATCCTCCTTCTAGAAAGTATTCTTTACTAGATCCTTTTCTAGAGATTCAACTTTGAAAACATAGTTTTCTAGATCTATCTAGAAACAAGTCTTTTCTAGATTCCTTTCTATAGTCTCATGCTAAAAAAAAGTTTTATTAGGCTCTTTTCTGGATCCTCTTTCTAGAAAAAACTCTTTTCAAGATTCTTTTCTAGAGCCTCAATCTAAAAAAACGTTCTTTTCTGCATTCTTTTATGCATCATTTCTTCTGAAAAAAATGTTTTATTTATTTTTTGCTGTTAGATTCTTTTCTGGAGCCTCATTCAAGAAAAAATTTTTTAGATACTTTTCTAGTTATTCCCTTTAGAAAAGAGAGTTTTCTAGATTCTTTTCGAAAACACCAATTTCGAAAAAAATCTTTTCTAGGAACTTTTCTAGATACTTTCTCTAGAAACAATTCTTTTCTAGATCATTTTCTAGAGCCTCAATCTAGAAAACACATTTTTTCTGGATTCTCTCTCTAGAAAAAACACTTTTCTAGATTCTTTTCTAGAGTCTCAACCTAAAAACGTCCCTTTCTAGATTCTTTTATGGATAACTCTCTTAAAAGAAAGATTTGTAGATTCTTTTTTAGAGCCTCATTCTAGAAAAATTTTTTCTAGATACGTTTCTAGTTCTCTCTAGAAACATGTCTTTTCTAGATGATTTTTTAGACCTCCAATCTAGAGAAATATCTTTTGTAGAAACTTTTCTGCATCCACTTTCTAGAAACCATTCTTTACTAGATCCCTTTCTAGAGCCTGAACTTTGAAAACATAGTTTTCTAGATCTATCTAGAAACAAGTCTTTTCTAGATTCTTTTCTAGAGACTTATCCTAGAAAAAAATTTTTTCTAGGCTCTTTTCTGGATCCTCATTCTAGGAAAAACTCTTTTGAAGATTCTTTTCTAGAGACTCAATCTAAAAAAACGTTCTTTTCTAAAATGTTTTATGGATCATTTCTTCTGAAATCATGGTGTTTTTTTTTTTTTTGTTAGATTCTTTTCTGGAGCCTCATTCAAGAAAAAAATTTTAAATACTTTTCTACATATTCTCTTTTTAAACAGATCCATTCCTAGAATTTTTTCAAAAACCACAATCTAGAAAAAAATCTTTTCTTGGAAATTTTCTCTATCCTCTCTCGTGAAACAATTCTTTTCTAGATCATTTTCTAGAACTCAATCTAGAAAACATTTTTTCTAGATCCTCTCTCTAGAAAAAACACTTTTCTAGATTCTTTTCTAGAGTCTCTTCCTAAAGAAACATTCTTTTCTAGATTTTTTTTATGGATAACTCTCTTAAAAGAAAGATTTGTAGATTCTTTTTTAGAGCCTCATTCTAGAAAATTTATTTCTAGATACGTTTCTAGTTCTTCTCTCTAGAAACAGGTCTTTTCTAGATGATTTTCTAGAACTTCAATCTAGAGAAAAATCTTTTGTAGAAACTTTTTTGCATCCTCCTTCTAGAAAGTATTCTTTACTAGATCCTTTTCTAGAGATTCAACTTTGAAAACATAGTTTTCTAGATCTATCTAGAAACAAGTCTTTTCTAGATTCCTTTCTATAGTCTCATGCTAAAAAAAAGTTTTATTAGGCTCTTTTCTGGATCCTCTTTCTAGAAAAAACTCTTTTCAAGATTCTTTTCTAGAGCCTCAATCTAAAAAAACGTTCTTTTCTGCATTCTTTTATGCATCATTTCTTCTGAAAAAAATGTTTTATTTATTTTTTGCTGTTAGATTCTTTTCTGGAGCCTCATTCAAGAAAAAATTTTTTAGATACTTTTCTAGTTATTCCCTTTAGAAAAGAGAGTTTTCTAGATTCTTTTCGAAAACATCAATTTCGAAAAAAATCTTTTCTAGGAACTTTTCTAGATACTTTCTCTAGAAACAATTCTTTTCTAGATCATTTTCTAGAGCCTCAATCTAGAAAACACATTTTTTCTGGATTCTCTCTCTAGAAAAAACACTTTTCTAGATTCTTTTCTAGAGTCTCAACCTAAAAACGTCCCTTTCTAGATTCTTTTATGGATAACTCTCTTAAAAGAAAGATTTGTAGATTCTTTTTTAGAGCCTCATTCTAGAAAAATTTTTTCTAGATACGTTTCTAGTTCTCTCTAGAAACATGTCTTTTCTAGATGATTTTTTAGACCTCCAATCTAGAGAAATATCTTTTGTAGAAACTTTTCTGCATCCACTTTCTAGAAACCATTCTTTACTAGATCCCTTTCTAGAGCCTGAACTTTGAAAACATAGTTTTCTAGATCTATCTAGAAACAAGTCTTTTCTAGATTCTTTTCTAGAGACTTATCCTAGAAAAAAATTTTTTCTAGGCTCTTTTCTGGATCCTCATTCTAGGAAAAACTCTTTTGAAGATTCTTTTCTAGAGACTCAATCTAAAAAAACGTTCTTTTCTAAAATGTTTTATGGATCATTTCTTCTGAAATCATGGTGTTTTTTTTTTTTTGTTAGATTCTTTTCTGGAGCCTCATTCAAGAAAAAAATTTTAAATACTTTTCTACATATTCTCTTTTTAAACAGATCCATTCCTAGAATTTTTTCAAAAACCACAATCTAGAAAAAAATCTTTTCTTGGAAATTTTCTCTATCCTCTCTCGTGAAACAATTCTTTTCTAGATCATTTTCTAGAACTCAATCTAGAAAACATTTTTTCTAGATCCTCTCTCTAGAAAAAACACTTTTCTAGATTCTTTTCTAGAGTCTCTTCCTAAAGAAACATTCTTTTCTAGATTTTTTTTATGGATAACTCTCTTAAAAGAAAGATTTGTAGATTCTTTTTTAGAGCCTCATTCTAGAAAATTTATTTCTAGATACGTTTCTAGTTCTTCTCTCTAGAAACAGGTCTTTTCTAGATGATTTTCTAGAACTTCAATCTAGAGAAAAATCTTTTGTAGAAACTTTTTTGCATCCTCCTTCTAGAAAGTATTCTTTACTAGATCCTTTTCTAGAGATTCAACTTTGAAAACATAGTTTTCTAGATCTATCTAGAAACAAGTCTTTTCTAGATTCCTTTCTATAGTCTCATGCTAAAAAAGAGTTTTATTAGGCTCTTTTCTGGATCCTCTTTCTAGAAAAAACTCTTTTCAAGATTCTTTTCTAGAGCCTCAATCTAAAAAAACGTTCTTTTCTGCATTCTTTTATGCATCATTTCTTCTGAAAAAAATGTTTTATTTATTTTTTGCTGTTAGATTCTTTTCTGGAGCCTCATTCAAGAAAAAAATTTTTAGATACTTTTCTAGTTATTCCCTTTAGAAAAGAGAGTTTTCTAGATTCTTTTCGAAAACATCAATTTCGAAAAAAATCTTTTCTAGGAACTTTTCTAGATACTTTCTCTAGAAACAATTCTTTTCTAGATCATTTTCTAGAGCCTCAATCTAGAAAACACATTTTTTCTGGATTCTCTCTCTAGAAAAAACACTTTTCTAGATTCTTTTCTAGAGTCTCAACCTAAAAACGTCCCTTTCTAGATTCTTTTATGGATAACTCTCTTAAAAGAAAGATTTGTAGATTCTTTTTTAGAGCCTCATTCTAGAAAAATTTTTTCTAGATACGTTTCTAGTTCTCTCTAGAAACATGTCTTTTCTAGATGATTTTTTAGACCTCCAATCTAGAGAAATATCTTTTGTAGAAACTTTTCTGCATCCACTTTCTAGAAACCATTCTTTACTAGATCCCTTTCTAGAGCCTGAACTTTGAAAACATAGTTTTCTAGATCTATCTAGAAACAAGTCTTTTCTAGATTCTTTTCTAGAGACTTATCCTAGAAAAAAATTTTTTCTAGGCTCTTTTCTGGATCCTCATTCTAGGAAAAACTCTTTTGAAGATTCTTTTCTAGAGACTCAATCTAAAAAAACGTTCTTTTCTAAAATGTTTTATGGATCATTTCTTCTGAAATCATGGTGTTTTTTTTTTTTTGTTAGATTCTTTTCTGGAGCCTCATTCAAGAAAAAAATTTTAAATACTTTTCTACATATTCTCTTTTTAAACAGATCCATTCCTAGAATTTTTTCAAAAACCACAATCTAGAAAAAAATCTTTTCTTGGAAATTTTCTCTATCCTCTCTCGTGAAACAATTCTTTTCTAGATCATTTTCTAGAACTCAATCTAGAAAACATTTTTTCTAGATCCTCTCTCTAGAAAAAACACTTTTCTAGATTCTTTTCTAGAGTCTCTTCCTAAAGAAACATTCTTTTCTAGATTCTTTTATGGATGACTCTTAAAAGAAAGATTTGTAGATTCTTTTTTAGAGCCTCATTCTAGAAAATTTTTTTCTAGATACGTTTCTAGTTCTTCTCTCTAGAAACACGCCTTTTCTAGATTATTTTCTAGAACTTCAATCTAGACAAAAATCTTTTCTAGAAACTTTTCTGCCTTCTCTCTCTAGAAACAATTTTTACTAGACCCTTTTGTAGAGCCTCACTTAGAAAACATAGTTTCCAGATCTTTTATCTAGAAACCAGTCTTTTCTAGATTCTTTTCTAGAGCCTCCTGCTAGAATTTTTTTTCTAGATTCATTTGTGGAACCTCTCTCTAGAAACAACTCTTTTCTAGATTCTTTTCTAGAGCCTCAATTAAAAAACAACGTTCTTTTCTAGATTCTTTTCTGGATGATTTCTTCTGAAATCATGTTTTTTTTTTTTTTTTTCCTAGATTCTTTGCTAGAGTATAATTGAAGAAAACATTTTTAGATACTTTTCTCGTTATTCCCTTTAGAAAAGACACTTTTCTAGATTCTTTTCAAAAACCTCAATTTCGAAAATAATATTTTCTAGGAACTTTTCTAGATACTTTCTCTAGAAACAATCCTTTTCTAGATCATTTTCTAGAGCCTCAATCTAGAAAACATTTTTTTCTAGATCCTCTCTCTAGAAAAAACACTTTTCTAGATTCTTTTCTAGTCTCTTCCTAAAAAAAAACGTACTTTTCTAGATTTTTTTATGGATAACTCTCTTAAAAGAAAGATTTGTAGATTCTTTTATAGAGCCTCATTTTAGAAAATTTTTTTCTAGATACATTTCTAGTTCTTCTCTCTAGAAATAGGTCTTTTCTAGATGATTTTCTAGAACTTCAATCTAGAGAAAAATATTTTGTAGAAACTTTTTTGCATCCTCCTACTAGAAAGTATTCTTTACTAGATCCTTTTCTAGAGCCTCAACTTTGAAAACATAGTTTTCTAGATCTTCTATCTAGAAACAAGTCTTTTCTAGATTCCTTTCTATAGCCTCATGCTAAAAAAAAGTTTTATTAGGCTCTTTTCTGGATCCTCTTTCTAGGAAAAACTCTTTTCAAGATTCTTTTCTAGAGACTCAATCTAAAAAAACGTTCTTTTCTAGAATGTTTTATGGATCATTTCTTCTGAAATCATGTTTTTTTTTTTTGTTAAATTCTTTTCTGGAGCCTCATTCAAGAAAAAAATTTTAAATACTTTTCTACATATTCTCTTTTTAAACAGATACATTTCTAGAATTTTTTGAAAAACCTCAGTCTAGAAAAAAAAATCTTTTCTTGGAAATTTTCTCTATCCTCTCTCGTGAAACAATTCTTTTCTAGATCATTTTCTAGAGCCTCAATCTAGAAAACATTTTTTCTGGATGCTCTCTCTAGAAAAAACAATTTTCTAGATACTTTTCTAGTCTCTTCCTAAAAAAAAAAAAAAAAAAAAAAAAAAAAAAAAAAAAACGTTCTTTTCTAGATTTTTTTATGGATAACTCTCTTAGAAGAAAATCTGTAGATTCCTTTTTAGAGACTCATTCTAGAAAAATTTTTTCTAGATATGTTTCTAGTTCTCTCTAGAAACATGTCTTTTCTTGATGATTTTCTAGAACTTCAATCTAGAGAAAAATCTTTTGTAGAAACATTTCTGCATCCTTCCTTCTAGTAAGAATTTTTTAGAGATCCTTTTCTAGAGCCTCAACTTTGAAAACATAGTTTTCTAGATCTTCTATCTAGAAACAAGTCTTTTCTAGATTCTTTTCTAGAGACTTATGCTAGAAAAAGTTTTTTCTAGGCTCTTTTCTGGATCCTCTGTCTAGAAAAAACTCTTTTCAGGATTCTTTTCTAGAGCCTCAATCTAAAAAACGTTCTTTTCTGCATTCTTTTATGCATCATTTCTTCTAAAAAAATGTTTTATTTATTTTTTGCTGTTAGATTATTTTCTAGAGCCTCATTCAAGAAAATATTTTTGGATACTTTTCTAGTTATTCCCTTTAGAAAAGAGAGTTTTCTAGATTCTTTTCGAAAACATCAATTTCGAAAAAAATCTTTTCTAGGAACTTTTCTAGATACTTTCTCTAGAAACAATTTTTTTCTAGATCATTTTCTAGAGCCTCAATCTAGAAAACATTTTTTTCTGGATTCTCTCTCTAGAAAAAACACTTTTCTAGATTATTTTCTAGAGTCTCAACCTAAAAACGTCCCTTTCTAGATTCTTTTATGGATAACTCTCTTAAAAGAAAGATTTGTAGATTATTTTTTAGAGCCTCATTCTAGAAAAAATTTTTCTAGATACGTTTCTTGTTCTTCTCTCTAGAAACATGTCTTTTCTAGATGATTTTCTAGACCTCCAATCTAGAGAAATATCTTTTGTAGAAACTTTTCTGCATCCACTTTCTAGAAACCATTCTTTACTAGATCCCTTTCTAGAGCCTCAACTTTGAAAACATAGTTTTCTAGATCTATCTAGAAACAAGTCTTTTCTAGATTATTTTCTAGAGACTTATGCTAGAAAAAAAATTTTTCTAGGCTCTTTTCTGGATCCTCTTTCTAGGAAAAACACTTTTCAAGATTCTTTTCTAGAGACTCAATCTAAAAAAACGTTATTTTCTAAAATGTTTTATGGATCATTTCTTCTGAAATCATGGTGTTGTTTTTTTTTTTTTTGTTAGATTCTTTTCTGGAGCCTCATTCAAGAAAAAAATTTTAAATACTTTTCTACATATTCTCTTTTTAAACAGATACATTTCTAGAATTTTTTCAAAAACCACAATCTAGAAAAAAATCTTTTCTTGGAAATTTTCTCTATCCTCTCTCGTGAAACAATTCTTTTCTAGATCATTTTCTAGAACTCAATCTAGAAAACATTTTTTCTAGATCCTCTCTCTAGAAAAAACAATTTTCTAGATTCTTTTCTAGAGTCTCTTCCTAAAGAAACATTCTTTTCTAGATTCTTTTATGGATGACTCTTAAAAGAAAGATTTGTAGATTCTTTTTTAGAGCCTCATTCTAGAAAATTTTTTTCTAGTACGTTTCTAGTTCTTCTCTCTAGAAACACGCCTTTTCTAGATCATTTTCTAGAACTTCAATCTAGACAAAAATCTTTTCTAGAAACTTTTCTGCCTTCTCTCTCTAGAAACAATTTTTACTAGACCCTTTTGTAGAGCCTCACTTAGAAAACATAGTTTCCAGATCTTTTATCTAGAAACCAGTCTTTTCTAGATTCTTTTCTAGAGCCTCCTGCTAGAATTTTTTTTCTAGATTCATTTGTGGAACCTCTCTCTAGAAACAACTCTTTTCTAGATTCTTTTCTAGAGCCTCAATTAAAAAACAACGTTCTTTTCTAGATTCTTTTCTGGATGATTTCTTCTGAAATCATGTTTTTTTTTTTTTTTTTTCCTAGATTCTTTGCTAGAGTATAATTGAAGAAAACATTTTTAGATACTTTTCTCGTTATTCCCTTTAGAAAAGACACTTTTCTAGATTCTTTTCAAAAACCTCAATTTCGAAAATAATATTTTCTAGGAACTTTTCTAGATACTTTCTCTAGAAACAATCCTTTTCTAGATCATTTTCTAGAGCCTCAATCTAGAAAACATTTTTTTCTAGATCCTCTCTCTAGAAAAAACACTTTTCTAGATTCTTTTCTAGTCTCTTCCTAAAAAAAACCGTACTTTTCTAGATTTTTTTATGGATAACTCTCTTAAAAGAAAGATTTGTAGATTCTTTTATAGAGCCTCATTTTAGAAAATTTTTTTCTAGATACATTTCTAGTTCTTCTCTCTAGAAATAGGTCTTTTCTAGATGATTTTCTAGAACTTCAATCTAGAGAAAAATATTTTGTAGAAACTTTTTTGCATCCTCCTACTAGAAAGTATTCTTTACTAGATCCTTTTCTAGAGCCTCAACTTTGAAAACATAGTTTTCTAGATCTTCTATCTAGAAACAAGTCTTTTCTAGATTCCTTTCTATAGCCTCATGCTAAAAAAAAGTTTTATTAGGCTCTTTTCTGGATCCTCTTTCTAGGAAAAACTCTTTTCAAGATTCTTTTCTAGAGACTCAATCTAAAAAAACGTTCTTTTCTAGAATGTTTTATGGATCATTTCTTCTGAAATCATGTTTTTTTTTTTTGTTAAATTCTTTTCTGGAGCCTCATTCAAGAAAAAAATTTTAAATACTTTTCTACATATTCTCTTTTTAAACAGATACATTTCTAGAATTTTTTGAAAAACCTCAGTCTAGAAAAAAAAATCTTTTCTTGGAAATTTTCTCTATCCTCTCTCGTGAAACAATTCTTTTCTAGATCATTTTCTAGAGCCTCAATCTAGAAAACATTTTTTCTGGATGCTCTCTCTAGAAAAAACAATTTTCTAGATACTTTTCTAGTCTCTTCCTAAAAAAAAAAAAAAAAAAAAAAAAAAAAAAAAAAAAAAAAAACGTTCTTTTCTAGATTTTTTTATGGATAACTCTCTTAGAAGAAAATCTGTAGATTCCTTTTTAGAGACTCATTCTAGAAAAATTTTTTCTAGATATGTTTCTAGTTCTCTCTAGAAACATGTCTTTTCTTGATGATTTTCTAGAACTTCAATCTAGAGAAAAATCTTTTGTAGAAACATTTCTGCATCCTTCCTTCTAGTAAGAATTTTTTAGAGATCCTTTTCTAGAGCCTCAACTTTGAAAACATAGTTTTCTAGATCTTCTATCTAGAAACAAGTCTTTTCTAGATTCTTTTCTAGAGACTTATGCTAGAAAAAGTTTTTTCTAGGCTCTTTTCTGGATCCTCTGTCTAGAAAAAACTCTTTTCAGGATTCTTTTCTAGAGCCTCAATCTAAAAAACGTTCTTTTCTGCATTCTTTTATGCATCATTTCTTCTAAAAAAATGTTTTATTTATTTTTTGCTGTTAGATTATTTTCTAGAGCCTCATTCAAGAAAATATTTTTGGATACTTTTCTAGTTATTCCCTTTAGAAAAGAGAGTTTTCTAGATTCTTTTCGAAAACATCAATTTCGAAAAAAATCTTTTCTAGGAACTTTTCTAGATACTTTCTCTAGAAACAATTTTTTTCTAGATCATTTTCTAGAGCCTCAATCTAGAAAACATTTTTTTCTGGATTCTCTCTCTAGAAAAAACACTTTTCTAGATTATTTTCTAGAGTCTCAACCTAAAAACGTCCCTTTCTAGATTCTTTTATGGATAACTCTCTTAAAAGAAAGATTTGTAGATTATTTTTTAGAGCCTCATTCTAGAAAAAATTTTTCTAGATACGTTTCTTGTTCTTCTCTCTAGAAACATGTCTTTTCTAGATGATTTTCTAGACCTCCAATCTAGAGAAATATCTTTTGTAGAAACTTTTCTGCATCCACTTTCTAGAAACCATTCTTTACTAGATCCCTTTCTAGAGCCTCAACTTTGAAAACATAGTTTTCTAGATCTATCTAGAAACAAGTCTTTTCTAGATTATTTTCTAGAGACTTATGCTAGAAAAAAAATTTTTCTAGGCTCTTTTCTGGATCCTCTTTCTAGGAAAAACACTTTTCAAGATTCTTTTCTAGAGACTCAATCTAAAAAAACGTTATTTTCTAAAATGTTTTATGGATCATTTCTTCTGAAATCATGGTGTTGTTTTTTTTTTTTTTGTTAGATTCTTTTCTGGAGCCTCATTCAAGAAAAAAAATTTTAAATACTTTTCTACATATTCTCTTTTTAAACAGATACATTTCTAGAATTTTTTCAAAAACCACAATCTAGAAAAAAATCTTTTCTTGGAAATTTTCTCTATCCTCTCTCGTGAAACAATTCTTTTCTAGATCATTTTCTAGAACTCAATCTAGAAAACATTTTTTCTAGATCCTCTCTCTAGAAAAAACAATTTTCTAGATTCTTTTCTAGAGTCTCTTCCTAAAGAAACATTCTTTTCTAGATTCTTTTATGGATGACTCTTAAAAGAAAGATTTGTAGATTCTTTTTTAGAGCCTCATTCTAGAAAATTTTTTTCTAGTACGTTTCTAGTTCTTCTCTCTAGAAACACGCCTTTTCTAGATCATTTTCTAGAACTTCAATCTAGACAAAAATCTTTTCTAGAAACTTTTCTGCCTTCTCTCTCTAGAAACAATTTTTACTAGACCCTTTTGTAGAGCCTCACTTAGAAAACATAGTTTCCAGATCTTTTATCTAGAAACCAGTCTTTTCTAGATTCTTTTCTAGAGCCTCCTGCTAGAATTTTTTTTCTAGATTCATTTGTGGAACCTCTCTCTAGAAACAACTCTTTTCTAGATTCTTTTCTAGAGCCTCAATTAAAAAACAACGTTCTTTTCTAGATTCTTTTCTGGATGATTTCTTCTGAAATCATGTTTTTTTTTTTTTTTTCCTAGATTCTTTGCTAGAGTATAATTGAAGAAAACATTTTTAGATACTTTTCTCGTTATTCCCTTTAGAAAAGACACTTTTCTAGATTCTTTTCAAAAACCTCAATTTCGAAAATAATATTTTCTAGGAACTTTTCTAGATACTTTCTCTAGAAACAATCCTTTTCTAGATCATTTTCTAGAGCCTCAATCTAGAAAACATTTTTTTCTAGATCCTCTCTCTAGAAAAAACACTTTTCTAGATTCTTTTCTAGTCTCTTCCTAAAAAAAACCGTACTTTTCTAGATTTTTTTATGGATAACTCTCTTAAAAGAAAGATTTGTAGATTCTTTTATAGAGCCTAATTTTAGAAAATTTTTTTCTAGATACATTTCTAGTTCTTCTCTCTAGAAATAGGTCTTTTCTAGATGATTTTCTAGAACTTCAATCTAGAGAAAAATATTTTGTAGAAACTTTTTTGCATCCTCCTACTAGAAAGTATTCTTTACTAGATCCTTTTCTAGAGCCTCAACTTTGAAAACATAGTTTTCTAGATCTTCTATCTAGAAACAAGTCTTTTCTAGATTCCTTTCTATAGCCTCATGCTAAAAAAAAGTTTTATTAGGCTCTTTTCTGGATCCTCTTTCTAGGAAAAACTCTTTTCAAGATTCTTTTCTAGAGACTCAATCTAAAAAAACGTTCTTTTCTAGAATGTTTTATGGATCATTTCTTCTGAAATCATGTTTTTTTTTTTTGTTAAATTCTTTTCTGGAGCCTCATTCAAGAAAAAAATTTTAAATACTTTTCTACATATTCTCTTTTTAAACAGATACATTTCTAGAATTTTTTGAAAAACCTCAGTCTAGAAAAAAAAATCTTTTCTTGGAAATTTTCTCTATCCTCTCTCGTGAAACAATTCTTTTCTAGATCATTTTCTAGAGCCTCAATCTAGAAAACATTTTTTCTGGATGCTCTCTCTAGAAAAAACAATTTTCTAGATACTTTTCTAGTCTCTTCCTAAAAAAAAAAAAAAAAAAAAAAAAAAAAAAAAAAAAAAAAACGTTCTTTTCTAGATTTTTTTATGGATAACTCTCTTAGAAGAAAATCTGTAGATTCCTTTTTAGAGACTCATTCTAGAAAAATTTTTTCTAGATATGTTTCTAGTTCTCTCTAGAAACATGTCTTTTCTTGATGATTTTCTAGAACTTCAATCTAGAGAAAAATCTTTTGTAGAAACATTTCTGCATCCTTCCTTCTAGTAAGAATTTTTTAGAGATCCTTTTCTAGAGCCTCAACTTTGAAAACATAGTTTTCTAGATCTTCTATCTAGAAACAAGTCTTTTCTAGATTCTTTTCTAGAGACTTATGCTAGAAAAAGTTTTTTCTAGGCTCTTTTCTGGATCCTCTGTCTAGAAAAAACTCTTTTCAGGATTCTTTTCTAGAGCCTCAATCTAAAAAACGTTCTTTTCTGCATTCTTTTATGCATCATTTCTTCTAAAAAAATGTTTTATTTATTTTTTGCTGTTAGATTATTTTCTAGAGCCTCATTCAAGAAAATATTTTTGGATACTTTTCTAGTTATTCCCTTTAGAAAAGAGAGTTTTCTAGATTCTTTTCGAAAACATCAATTTCGAAAAAAATCTTTTCTAGGAACTTTTCTAGATACTTTCTCTAGAAACAATTTTTTTCTAGATCATTTTCTAGAGCCTCAATCTAGAAAACATTTTTTTCTGGATTCTCTCTCTAGAAAAAACACTTTTCTAGATTATTTTCTAGAGTCTCAACCTAAAAACGTCCCTTTCTAGATTCTTTTATGGATAACTCTCTTAAAAGAAAGATTTGTAGATTATTTTTTAGAGCCTCATTCTAGAAAAAATTTTTCTAGATACGTTTCTTGTTCTTCTCTCTAGAAACATGTCTTTTCTAGATGATTTTCTAGACCTCCAATCTAGAGAAATATCTTTTGTAGAAACTTTTCTGCATCCACTTTCTAGAAACCATTCTTTACTAGATCCCTTTCTAGAGCCTCAACTTTGAAAACATAGTTTTCTAGATCTATCTAGAAACAAGTCTTTTCTAGATTATTTTCTAGAGACTTATGCTAGAAAAAAAATTTTTCTAGGCTCTTTTCTGGATCCTCATTCTAGGAAAAACTCTTTTGAAGATTCTTTTCTAGAGACTCAATCTAAAAAAACGTTCTTTTCTAAAATGTTTTATGGATCATTTCTTCTGAAATCATGGTGTTTTTTTTTTTTTTGTTAGATTCTTTTCTGGAGCCTCATTCAAGAAAAAAATTTTAAATACTTTTCTACATATTCTCTTTTTAAACAGATCCATTCCTAGAATTTTTTCAAAAACCACAATCTAGAAAAAAATCTTTTCTTGGAAATTTTCTCTATCCTCTCTCGTGAAACAATTCTTTTCTAGATCATTTTCTAGAACTCAATCTAGAAAACATTTTTTCTAGATCCTCTCTCTAGAAAAAACACTTTTCTAGATTCTTTTCTAGAGTCTCTTCCTAAAGAAACATTCTTTTCTAGATTTTTTTTATGGATAACTCTCTTAAAAGAAAGATTTGTAGATTCTTTTTTAGAGCCTCATTCTAGAAAATTTATTTCTAGATACGTTTCTAGTTCTTCTCTCTAGAAACAGGTCTTTTCTAGATGATTTTCTAGAACTTCAATCTAGAGAAAAATCTTTTGTAGAAACTTTTTTGCATCCTCCTTCTAGAAAGTATTCTTTACTAGATCCTTTTCTAGAGATTCAACTTTGAAAACATAGTTTTCTAGATCTATCTAGAAACAAGTCTTTTCTAGATTCCTTTCTATAGTCTCATGCTAAAAAAAAAGTTTTATTAGGCTCTTTTCTGGATCCTCTTTCTAGAAAAAACTCTTTTCAAGATTCTTTTCTAGAGCCTCAATCTAAAAAAACGTTCTTTTCTGCATTCTTTTATGCATCATTTCTTCTGAAAAAAATGTTTTATTTATTTTTTGCTGTTAGATTCTTTTCTGGAGCCTCATTCAAGAAAAAAATTTTTAGATACTTTTCTAGTTATTCCCTTTAGAAAAGAGAGTTTTCTAGATTCTTTTCGAAAACATCAATTTCGAAAAAAATCTTTTCTAGGAACTTTTCTAGATACTTTCTCTAGAAACAATTCTTTTCTAGATCATTTTCTAGAGCCTCAATCTAGAAAACACATTTTTTCTGGATTCTCTCTCTAGAAAAAACACTTTTCTAGATTCTTTTCTAGAGTCTCAACCTAAAAACGTCCCTTTCTAGATTCTTTTATGGATAACTCTCTTAAAAGAAAGATTTGTAGATTCTTTTTTAGAGCCTCATTCTAGAAAAATTTTTTCTAGATACGTTTCTAGTTCTCTCTAGAAACATGTCTTTTCTAGATGATTTTTTAGACCTCCAATCTAGAGAAATATCTTTTGTAGAAACTTTTCTGCATCCACATTCTAGAAACCATTCTTTACTAGATCCCTTTCTAGAGCCTGAACTTTGAAAACATAGTTTTCTAGATCTATCTAGAAACAAGTCTTTTCTAGATTCTTTTCTAGAGACTTATCCTAGAAAAAAATTTTTTCTAGGCTCTTTTCTGGATCCTCATTCTAGGAAAAACTCTTTTGAAGATTCTTTTCTAGAGACTCAATCTAAAAAAACGTTCTTTTCTAAAATGTTTTATGGATCATTTCTTCTGAAATCATGGTGTTTTTTTTTTTTTGTTAGATTCTTTTCTGGAGCCTCATTCAAGAAAAAAATTTTAAATACTTTTCTACATATTCTCTTTTTAAACAGATCCATTCCTAGAATTTTTTCAAAAACCACAATCTAGAAAAAAATCTTTTCTTGGAAATTTTCTCTATCCTCTCTCGTGAAACAATTCTTTTCTAGATCATTTTCTAGAACTCAATCTAGAAAACATTTTTTCTAGATCCTCTCTCTAGAAAAAACACTTTTCTAGATTCTTTTCTAGAGTCTCTTCCTAAAGAAACATTCTTTTCTAGATTCTTTTATGGATGACTCTTAAAAGAAAGATTTGTAGATTCTTTTTTAGAGCCTCATTCTAGAAAATTTTTTTCTAGATACGTTTCTAGTTCTTCTCTCTAGAAACACGCCTTTTCTAGATTATTTTCTAGAACTTCAATCTAGACAAAAATCTTTTCTAGAAACTTTTCTGCCTTCTCTCTCTAGAAACAATTTTTACTAGACCCTTTTGTAGAGCCTCACTTAGAAAACATAGTTTCCAGATCTTTTATCTAGAAACCAGTCTTTTCTAGATTCTTTTCTAGAGCCTCCTGCTAGAATTTTTTTTCTAGATTCATTTGTGGAACCTCTCTCTAGAAACAACTCTTTTCTAGATTCTTTTCTAGAGCCTCAATTAAAAAACAACGTTCTTTTCTAGATTCTTTTCTGGATGATTTCTTCTGAAATCATGTTTTTTTTTTTTTTTTCCTAGATTCTTTGCTAGAGTATAATTGAAGAAAACATTTTTAGATACTTTTCTCGTTATTCCCTTTAGAAAAGACACTTTTCTAGATTCTTTTCAAAAACCTCAATTTCGAAAATAATATTTTCTAGGAACTTTTCTAGATACTTTCTCTAGAAACAATCCTTTTCTAGATCATTTTCTAGAGCCTCAATCTAGAAAACATTTTTTTCTAGATCCTCTCTCTAGAAAAAACACTTTTCTAGATTCTTTTCTAGTCTCTTCCTAAAAAAAAACGTACTTTTCTAGATTTTTTTATGGATAACTCTCTTAAAAGAAAGATTTGTAGATTCTTTTATAGAGCCTCATTTTAGAAAATTTTTTTCTAGATACATTTCTAGTTCTTCTCTCTAGAAATAGGTCTTTTCTAGATGATTTTCTAGAACTTCAATCTAGAGAAAAATATTTTGTAGAAACTTTTTTGCATCCTCCTACTAGAAAGTATTCTTTACTAGATCCTTTTCTAGAGCCTCAACTTTGAAAACATAGTTTTCTAGATCTTCTATCTAGAAACAAGTCTTTTCTAGATTCCTTTCTATAGCCTCATGCTAAAAAAAAGTTTTATTAGGCTCTTTTCTGGATCCTCTTTCTAGGAAAAACTCTTTTCAAGATTCTTTTCTAGAGACTCAATCTAAAAAAACGTTCTTTTCTAGAATGTTTTATGGATCATTTCTTCTGAAATCATGTTTTTTTTTTTTGTTAAATTCTTTTCTGGAGCCTCATTCAAGAAAAAAATTTTAAATACTTTTCTACATATTCTCTTTTTAAACAGATACATTTCTAGAATTTTTTGAAAAACCTCAGTCTAGAAAAAAAAATCTTTTCTTGGAAATTTTCTCTATCCTCTCTCGTGAAACAATTCTTTTCTAGATCATTTTCTAGAGCCTCAATCTAGAAAACATTTTTTCTGGATGCTCTCTCTAGAAAAAACAATTTTCTAGATACTTTTCTAGTCTCTTCCTAAAAAAAAAAAAAAAAAAAAAAAAAAAAAAAAAAAAACGTTCTTTTCTAGATTTTTTTATGGATAACTCTCTTAGAAGAAAATCTGTAGATTCCTTTTTAGAGACTCATTCTAGAAAAATTTTTTCTAGATATGTTTCTAGTTCTCTCTAGAAACATGTCTTTTCTTGATGATTTTCTAGAACTTCAATCTAGAGAAAAATCTTTTGTAGAAACATTTCTGCATCCTTCCTTCTAGTAAGAATTTTTTAGAGATCCTTTTCTAGAGCCTCAACTTTGAAAACATAGTTTTCTAGATCTTCTATCTAGAAACAAGTCTTTTCTAGATTCTTTTCTAGAGACTTATGCTAGAAAAAGTTTTTTCTAGGCTCTTTTCTGGATCCTCTGTCTAGAAAAAACTCTTTTCAGGATTCTTTTCTAGAGCCTCAATCTAAAAAACGTTCTTTTCTGCATTCTTTTATGCATCATTTCTTCTAAAAAAATGTTTTATTTATTTTTTGCTGTTAGATTATTTTCTAGAGCCTCATTCAAGAAAATATTTTTGGATACTTTTCTAGTTATTCCCTTTAGAAAAGAGAGTTTTCTAGATTCTTTTCGAAAACATCAATTTCGAAAAAAATCTTTTCTAGGAACTTTTCTAGATACTTTCTCTAGAAACAATTTTTTTCTAGATCATTTTCTAGAGCCTCAATCTAGAAAACATTTTTTTCTGGATTCTCTCTCTAGAAAAAACACTTTTCTAGATTATTTTCTAGAGTCTCAACCTAAAAACGTCCCTTTCTAGATTCTTTTATGGATAACTCTCTTAAAAGAAAGATTTGTAGATTATTTTTTAGAGCCTCATTCTAGAAAAAATTTTTCTAGATACGTTTCTTGTTCTTCTCTCTAGAAACATGTCTTTTCTAGATGATTTTCTAGACCTCCAATCTAGAGAAATATCTTTTGTAGAAACTTTTCTGCATCCACTTTCTAGAAACCATTCTTTACTAGATCCCTTTCTAGAGCCTCAACTTTGAAAACATAGTTTTCTAGATCTATCTAGAAACAAGTCTTTTCTAGATTATTTTCTAGAGACTTATGCTAGAAAAAAAATTTTTCTAGGCTCTTTTCTGGATCCTCTTTCTAGGAAAAACACTTTTCAAGATTCTTTTCTAGAGACTCAATCTAAAAAAACGTTATTTTCTAAAATGTTTTATGGATCATTTCTTCTGAAATCATGGTGTTGTTTTTTTTTTTTTTGTTAGATTCTTTTCTGGAGCCTCATTCAAGAAAAAAATTTTAAATACTTTTCTACATATTCTCTTTTTAAACAGATACATTTCTAGAATTTTTTCAAAAACCACAATCTAGAAAAAAATCTTTTCTTGGAAATTTTCTCTATCCTCTCTCGTGAAACAATTCTTTTCTAGATCATTTTCTAGAACTCAATCTAGAAAACATTTTTTCTAGATCCTCTCTCTAGAAAAAACAATTTTCTAGATTCTTTTCTAGAGTCTCTTCCTAAAGAAACATTCTTTTCTAGATTCTTTTATGGATGACTCTTAAAAGAAAGATTTGTAGATTCTTTTTTAGAGCCTCATTCTAGAAAATTTTTTTCTAGTACGTTTCTAGTTCTTCTCTCTAGAAACACGCCTTTTCTAGATCATTTTCTAGAACTTCAATCTAGACAAAAATCTTTTCTAGAAACTTTTCTGCCTTCTCTCTCTAGAAACAATTTTTACTAGACCCTTTTGTAGAGCCTCACTTAGAAAACATAGTTTCCAGATCTTTTATCTAGAAACCAGTCTTTTCTAGATTCTTTTCTAGAGCCTCCTGCTAGAATTTTTTTTCTAGATTCATTTGTGGAACCTCTCTCTAGAAACAACTCTTTTCTAGATTCTTTTCTAGAGCCTCAATTAAAAAACAACGTTCTTTTCTAGATTCTTTTCTGGATGATTTCTTCTGAAATCATGTTTTTTTTTTTTTTTTTTCCTAGATTCTTTGCTAGAGTATAATTGAAGAAAACATTTTTAGATACTTTTCTCGTTATTCCCTTTAGAAAAGACACTTTTCTAGATTCTTTTCAAAAACCTCAATTTCGAAAATAATATTTTCTAGGAACTTTTCTAGATACTTTCTCTAGAAACAATCCTTTTCTAGATCATTTTCTAGAGCCTCAATCTAGAAAACATTTTTTTCTAGATCCTCTCTCTAGAAAAAACACTTTTCTAGATTCTTTTCTAGTCTCTTCCTAAAAAAAACCGTACTTTTCTAGATTTTTTTATGGATAACTCTCTTAAAAGAAAGATTTGTAGATTCTTTTATAGAGCCTCATTTTAGAAAATTTTTTTCTAGATACATTTCTAGTTCTTCTCTCTAGAAATAGGTCTTTTCTAGATGATTTTCTAGAACTTCAATCTAGAGAAAAATATTTTGTAGAAACTTTTTTGCATCCTCCTACTAGAAAGTATTCTTTACTAGATCCTTTTCTAGAGCCTCAACTTTGAAAACATAGTTTTCTAGATCTTCTATCTAGAAACAAGTCTTTTCTAGATTCCTTTCTATAGCCTCATGCTAAAAAAAAGTTTTATTAGGCTCTTTTCTGGATCCTCTTTCTAGGAAAAACTCTTTTCAAGATTCTTTTCTAGAGACTCAATCTAAAAAAACGTTCTTTTCTAGAATGTTTTATGGATCATTTCTTCTGAAATCATGTTTTTTTTTTTTGTTAAATTCTTTTCTGGAGCCTCATTCAAGAAAAAAATTTTAAATACTTTTCTACATATTCTCTTTTTAAACAGATACATTTCTAGAATTTTTTGAAAAACCTCAGTCTAGAAAAAAAAATCTTTTCTTGGAAATTTTCTCTATCCTCTCTCGTGAAACAATTCTTTTCTAGATCATTTTCTAGAGCCTCAATCTAGAAAACATTTTTTCTGGATGCTCTCTCTAGAAAAAACAATTTTCTAGATACTTTTCTAGTCTCTTCCTAAAAAAAAAAAAAAAAAAAAAAAAAAAAAAAAAAAAAAAAAAACGTTCTTTTCTAGATTTTTTTATGGATAACTCTCTTAGAAGAAAATCTGTAGATTCCTTTTTAGAGACTCATTCTAGAAAAATGTTTTCTAGATATGTTTCTAGTTCTCTCTAGAAACATGTCTTTTCTTGATGATTTTCTAGAACTTCAATCTAGAGAAAAATCTTTTGTAGAAACATTTCTGCATCCTTCCTTCTAGTAAGAATTTTTTAGAGATCCTTTTCTAGAGCCTCAACTTTGAAAACATAGTTTTCTAGATCTTCTATCTAGAAACAAGTCTTTTCTAGATTCTTTTCTAGAGACTTATGCTAGAAAAAGTTTTTTCTAGGCTCTTTTCTGGATCCTCTGTCTAGAAAAAACTCTTTTCAGGATTCTTTTCTAGAGCCTCAATCTAAAAAACGTTCTTTTCTGCATTCTTTTATGCATCATTTCTTCTAAAAAAATGTTTTATTTATTTTTTGCTGTTAGATTATTTTCTAGAGCCTCATTCAAGAAAATATTTTTGGATACTTTTCTAGTTATTCCCTTTAGAAAAGAGAGTTTTCTAGATTCTTTTCGAAAACATCAATTTCGAAAAAAATCTTTTCTAGGAACTTTTCTAGATACTTTCTCTAGAAACAATTTTTTTCTAGATCATTTTCTAGAGCCTCAATCTAGAAAACATTTTTTTCTGGATTCTCTCTCTAGAAAAAACACTTTTCTAGATTATTTTCTAGAGTCTCAACCTAAAAACGTCCCTTTCTAGATTCTTTTATGGATAACTCTCTTAAAAGAAAGATTTGTAGATTATTTTTTAGAGCCTCATTCTAGAAAAAATTTTTCTAGATACGTTTCTTGTTCTTCTCTCTAGAAACATGTCTTTTCTAGATGATTTTCTAGACCTCCAATCTAGAGAAATATCTTTTGTAGAAACTTTTCTGCATCCACTTTCTAGAAACCATTCTTTACTAGATCCCTTTCTAGAGCCTCAACTTTGAAAACATAGTTTTCTAGATCTATCTAGAAACAAGTCTTTTCTAGATTATTTTCTAGAGACTTATGCTAGAAAAAAAATTTTTCTAGGCTCTTTTCTGGATCCTCTTTCTAGGAAAAACACTTTTCAAGATTCTTTTCTAGAGACTCAATCTAAAAAAACGTTATTTTCTAAAATGTTTTATGGATCATTTCTTCTGAAATCATGGTGTTGTTTTTTTTTTGTTGTTAGATTCTTTTCTGGAGCCTCATTCAAGAAAAAAATTTTAAATACTTTTCTACATATTCTCTTTTTAAACAGATACATTTCTAGAATTTTTTCAAAAACCACAATCTAGAAAAAAATCTTTTCTTGGAAATTTTCTCTATCCTCTCTCGTGAAACAATTCTTTTCTAGATCATTTTCTAGAACTCAATCTAGAAAACATTTTTTCTAGATCCTCTCTCTAGAAAAAACAATTTTCTAGATTCTTTTCTAGAGTCTCTTCCTAAAGAAACATTCTTTTCTAGATTCTTTTATGGATGACTCTTAAAAGAAAGATTTGTAGATTCTTTTTTAGAGCCTCATTCTAGAAAATTTTTTTCTAGTACGTTTCTAGTTCTTCTCTCTAGAAACACGCCTTTTCTAGATCATTTTTTAGAACTTCAATCTAGACAAAAATCTTTTCTAGAAACTTTTTTGCCTCCTCTCTCTAGAAACAATTTTTACTAGATGCTTTTGTAGAGCCTCACTTAGAAAACATAGTTTCCAGATCTTTTATCTAGAAACCAGTCTTTTCTAGATTCTTTTCTAGAGCCTCCTGCTAGAAAATTTTTTTCTAGATTCATTTGTGGAACCTCTCTCTAGAAACAACTCTTTTCTAGATTCTTTTCTAGAGCCTCAATCTAAAAAAAAACGTTCTTTTCTAGATTCTTTTCTGGATGATTTCTTCTGAAATCATGTTGTTTTTTTTTTCTAGATTCTTTGCTGGAGTATAATTGAAGAAGCATTTTTAGATACTTTTCTCGTTATTCCCTTTAGAAAAGACACTTTTCTAGATTCTTTTTGAAAACCTCAATTTCGAAAAAAATCTTTTCTAGGAACTTTTCTAGATACTTTCTCTAGATCATTTTCTAGAGCCTCAATCTAGAAAACATTATTTCTGGATGCTCTCTCTAGAAAAAACACTTTTCTAGATTCTTTTCTAGAGTCTCAACCTAAAAACGTCCCTTTCTAGATTCTTTTATGGATAACTCTCTTAAAAGAAAGATTTGTAGATTCTTTTTTAGAGCCTCATTCTAGAAAATTTTTTTCTAGATACATTTCTAGTTCTTCTCTCTGGAAACATGTCTTTTCTAGATGATTTTCTAGAACTTCAACATAGAGAAATATCTTTTGTAGAATCTTTTCTGCATCCACTTTCTAGAAACCATTCTTTACTAGATGCCTTTCTAGAGCCTCAACTTTGAAAACATAGTTTTCTAGATCTATCTAGAAACAAGTCTTTTATAGTTACCTTTCTTGAGCCTCATGCTAGAAAAAAGTTTTTCTAGGCTCTTTTCTGGATCCTCTTTCTAGGAAAAACTCTTTTCAAGATTCTTTTCTAGAGACTCAATCTAAAAAAACGTTCTTTTCTGAAATGTTTTATGGATCATTTCTTCTGAAATCATGGTTTGTTTTTTTTTTTTTTAGATTCTTTTCTGGAGCCTCATTCAAGAAAAAAATTTTAAATAATTTTCTACATATTCTCTTTTTAAACAGATACATTTCTAGAATTTTTTCAAAAACCACAATCTAGAAAAAAAATATTTTCTTGTAAATTTTCTCTATCCTCTCTCGTGACACAATTCTTTTCTAGATCATTTTCTAGAACTCAATCTAGAAAACATTTTTTCTGGATGCTCTCTCTAGAAAAAACACTTTTCTAGAGTCTCTTCCTAAAGAAACGTTCTTTTCTAGATTCTTTTATGGATGACTCTTAAAAGAAAGATTTGTAGATTCTTTTTTAGAGCCTCATTCTAGGAAATTTTTTTCTAGTAAGTTTCTAGTTCTTCTCTCTAGAAACACGCCTTTTCTAGATCATTTTCTAGAACTTCAATCTAGACAAAAATCTTTTCTAGAAACTTTTCTGCCTCCTCTCTCTAGAAACAATTTTTACTAGATCCTTTTGTAGAGCCTCACTTAGAAAACACAGTTTCCAGATCTTTTATCTAGAAACCAGTCTTTTCTAGATTCTTTTCTAGAGCCTCCTGCTAGAAAATTTTTTTCTAGATTCATTTGTGGAACCTCTCTCTAGAAACAACTCTTTTCTAGATTCCTTTCTAGAGCCTCAGTCTAAAAAAACGTTCTTTTCTATATTCTTTTCTGGATGATTTCTTCTGAAATCATGTTTTTTTTTTTTTTTCTAGATTCTTTGCTGGAGTATAATTGAAGAAAACATTTTTAGATACTTTTCTAGTTATTCCCTTTAGAAAAGACACTTTTCTAGATTCTTTTCAAAAACCTCAATTTCGAAAATAATATTTTCTAGGAACTTTTCTAGATACTTTCTCTAGAAACAATCCTTTTCTAGATCATTTTCTAGAGCCTCAATTTAGAAAACATTTTTTTCTTGATCCTCTCTCTAGAAAAAACACTTTTCTAGATTCTTTTCTAGAGTCTCAATCTAAAAACGTTCCTTTCTAGATTCTTTTATGGATAACTCTCTTAAAAGAAAGATTTGTAGATTCTTTTTTAGAGCCTCATTCCAGAAAATTTTTTTCTAGATACGTTTCTAGTTCTTCTCTCTAGAAACATGTCTTTTCTAGATGATTTTCTAGAACTTCAATCTAGAGAAATATCTTTTGTAGAAACTTTTCTGCATCCACTTTCTAGAAACCATTCTTTACTAGATGCCTTTCTAGAGCCTCAACTTTGAAAACATAGTTTTCTAGATCTTCTATCTAGAAACAAGTCTTTTCTAGATTCTTTTCTAGAGACTTATGCTAGAAAAAGTTTTTTCTAGGCTCTTTTCTGGATCCTCTGTCTAGAAAAAACTCTTTTCAGGATTCTTTTCTAGAGCCTCAATCTAAAAAACGTTCTTTTCTGCATTCTTTTATGCATCATTTCTTCTGAAAAAATGTTTTATTTATTTTTTGCTGTTAGATTCTTTTCTGGAGCCTCATTCAAGAAAAAAATTTTTAGATACTTTTCTTGTTATTCCCTTTAAAAAAGAGAGTTTTCTAGATTCTTTTCAAAAACATCAATATCGAAAAAAATCTTTTCTAGGAACTTTTCTAGATACTTTCTCTAGAAACAATTCTTTTCTAGATCATTTTCTAGAGCCTCAATCTAGAAAACATTTTTTCTGGATTCTCTCTCTAGAAAAAACACTTTTCTAGATTCTTTTCTAGAGTCTCAACCTAAAAACGTCCTATTCTAGATTCTTTTATGGATAACTCTCTTAAAAGAAAGATTTGTAGATTCTTTTTTAGAGCCTCATTCTAGAAAAAAATTTTCTAGATACGTTTCTAGTTCTTCTCTCTAGAAACATGTCTTTTCTAGATGATTTTCTAGACCTCCAATCTAGAGAAATATCTTTTGTAGAAACTTTTCTGCATCCACTTTCTAGAAACCATTCTTTACTAGATCCCTTTCTAGAGCCTCAACTTTGAAAACATAGTTTTCTAGATCTATCTAGAAACAAGTCTTTTCTAGATTATTTTCTAGAGACTTATGCTAGAAAAAAATTTTTTCTAGGCTCTTTTCTGGATCCTCTTTCTAGGAAAAACACTTTTCAAGATTCTTTTCTAGAGACTCAATCTAAAAAAACGTTATTTTCTAAAATGTTTTATGGATCATTTCTTCTGAAATCATGGTGTTGTTTTTTTTTTTTTGTTAGATTCTTTTCTGGAGCCTCATTCAAGAAAAAAATTTTAAATACTTTTCTACATATTCTCTTTTTAAACAGATACATTTCTAGAATTTTTTCAAAAACCACAATCTAGAAAAAAATCTTTTCTTGGAAATTTTCTCTATCCTCTCTCGTGAAACAATTCTTTTCTAGATCATTTTCTAGAACTCAATCTAGAAAACATTTTTTCTAGATCCTCTCTCTAGAAAAAACAATTTTCTAGATTCTTTTCTAGAGTCTCTTCCTAAAGAAACATTCTTTTCTAGATTCTTTTATGGATGACTCTTAAAAGAAAGATTTGTAGATTCTTTTTTAGAGCCTCATTCTAGAAAATTTTTTTTCTAGTAAGTTTCTAGTTCTTCTCTCTAGAAACACGCCTTTTCTGGATCATTTTTTAGAACTTCAATCTAGACAAAAATCTTTTCTAGAAACTTTTTTGCCTCCTCTCTCTAGAAACAATTTTTACTAGATGCTTTTGTAGAGCCTCACTTAGAAAACATAGTTTCCAGATCTTTTATCTAGAAACCAGTCTTTTCTAGATTCTTTTCTAGAGCCTACTGCTAGAAAATTTTTTTCTAGATTCATTTGTGGAACCTCTCTCTAGAAACAACTATTTTCTTGATTCTTTTCTAGAGCCTCAATCTAAAAAAAAACGTTCTTTTCTAGATTCTTTTCTGGATGATTTCTTCTGAAATCATGTTTTTTTTTTTTCTAGATTCTTTGCTGGAGTATAATTGAAGAAACATTTTTAGATACTTTTCTCGTTATTCCCTTTAGAAAAGACACTTTTCTGGATTCTTTTTGAAAACCTCAATTTCGAAAAAAATCTTTTCTAGGAACTTTTCTAGATACTTTCTCTAGATCATTTTCTAGAGCCTCAATCTAGAAAACATTATTTCTGGATGCTCTCTCTAGAAAAAACACTTTTCTAGATTCTTTTCTAGAGTCTCAACCTAAAAACGTCCCTTTCTAGATTCTTTTATGGATAACTCTCTTAAAAGAAAGATTTGTAGATTCTTTTTTAGAGCCTCATTCTAGAAAATTTTTTTCTAGATACATTTCTAGTTCTTCTCTCTGGAAACATGTCTTTTCTAGATGATTTTCTAGAACTTCAATCTAGAGAAATATCTTTTGTAGAAACTTTTCTGCATCCACTTTCTAGAAACCATTCTTTACTAGATGCCTTTCTAGAGCCTCAACTTTGAAAACATAGTTTTCTAGATCTTCTATCTAGAAACAAGTCTTTTCTAGATTCTTTTCTAGAGACTTATGCTAGAAAAAGTTTTTTCTAGGCTCTTTTCTGGATCCTCTGTCTAGAAAAAACTCTTTTCAGGAATCTTTTCTAGAGCCTCAATCTAAAAAACGTTCTTTTCTGCATTCTTTTATGCATCATTTCTTCTGAAAAAATGTTTTATTTATTTTTTGCTGTTAGATTCTTTTCTGGAGCCTCATTCAAGAAAAAAATTTTTAGATACTTTTCTTGTTATTCCCTTTAAAAAAGAGAGTTTTCTAGATTCTTTTCAAAAACATCAATATCGAAAAAAATCTTTTCTAGGAACTTTTCTAGATACTTTCTCTAGAAACAATTCTTTTCTAGATCATTTTCTAGAGCCTCAATCTAGAAAACATTTTTTCTGGATTCTCTCTCTAGAAAAAACACTTTTCTAGATTCTTTTCTAGAGTCTCAACCTAAAAACGTCCCTTTCTAGATTCTTTTATGGATAACTCTCTTAAAAGAAAGATTTGTAGATTCTTTTTTAGAGCCTCATTCTAGAAAAAAATTTTCTAGATACGTTTCTAGTTCTTCTCTCTAGAAACATGTCTTTTCTAGATGATTTTCTAGACCTCCAATCTAGAGAAATATCTTTTGTAGAAACTTTTCTGCATCCACTTTCTAGAAACCATTCTTTTCTAGATCCCTTTCTAGAGCCTCAACTTTGAAAACATAGTTTTCTAGATCTATCTAGAAACAAGTCTTTTCTAGATTATTTTCTAGAGACTTATGCTAGAAAAAAATTTTTTCTAGGCTCTTTTCTGGATCCTCTTTCTAGGAAAAACACTTTTCAAGATTCTTTTCTAGAGACTCAATCTAAAAAAACGTTATTTTCTAAAATGTTTTATGGATCATTTCTTCTGAAATCATGGTGTTGTTTTTTTTTTTTGTTAGATTCTTTTCTGGAGCCTCATTCAAGAAAAAAATTTTAAATACTTTTCTACATATTCTCTTTTTAAACAGATACATTTCTAGAATTTTTTCAAAAACCACAATCTAGAAAAAAATCTTTTCTTGGAAATTTTCTCTATCCTCTCTCGTGAAACAATTCTTTTCTAGATCATTTTCTAGAACTCAATCTAGAAAACATTTTTTCTAGATCCTCTCTCTAGAAAAAACAATTTTCTAGATTCTTTTCTAGAGTCTCTTCCTAAAGAAACATTCTTTTCTAGATTCTTTTATGGATGACTCTTAAAAGAAAGATTTGTAGATTCTTTTTTAGAGCCTCATTCTAGAAAATTTTTTTCTAGTACGTTTCTAGTTCTTCTCTCTAGAAACACGCCTTTTCTAGATCATTTTTTAGAACTTCAATCTAGACAAAAATCTTTTCTAGAAACTTTTTTGCCTCCTCTCTCTAGAAACAATTTTTACTAGATGCTTTTGTAGAGCCTCACTTAGAAAACATAGTTTCCAGATCTTTTATCTAGAAACCAGTCTTTTCTAGATTCTTTTCTAGAGCCTCCTGCTAGAAAATTTTTTTCTAGATTCATTTGTGGAACCTCTCTCTAGAAACAACTATTTTCTTGATTCTTTTCTAGAGCCTCAATCTAAAAAAAACGTTCTTTTCTAGATTCTTTTCTGGATGATTTCTTCTGAAATCATGTTTTTTTTTTTTTTTTTTCTAGATTCTTTGCTGGAGTATAATTGAAGAAACATTTTTAGATACTTTTCTCGTTATTCCCTTTAGAAAAGACACTTTTCTAGATTCTTTTTGAAAACCTCAATTTCGAAAAAAATCTTTTCTAGGAACTTTTCTAGATACTTTCTCTAGATCATTTTCTAGAGCCTCAATCTAGAAAACATTATTTCTGGATGCTCTCTCTAGAAAAAACACTTTTCTAGATTCTTTTCTAGAGTCTCAACCTAAAAACGTCCCTTTCTAGATTCTTTTATGGATAACTCTCTTAAAAGAAAGATTTGTAGATTCTTTTTTAGAGCCTCATTCTAGAAAATTTTTTTCTAGATACATTTCTAGTTCTTCTCTCTGGAAACATGTCTTTTCTAGATGATTTTCTAGAACTTCAACATAGAGAAATATCTTTTGTAGAATCTTTTCTGCATCCACTTTCTAGAAACCATTCTTTACTAGATGCCTTTCTAGAGCCTCAACTTTGAAAACATAGTTTTCTAGATCTATCTAGAAACAAGTCTTTTATAGTTACCTTTCTTGAGCCTCATGCTAGAAAAAAGTTTTTCTAGGCTCTTTTCTGGATCCTCTTTCTAGGAAAAACTCTTTTCAAGATTCTTTTCTAGAGACTCAATCTAAAAAAACGTTCTTTTCTGAAATGTTTTATGGATCATTTCTTCTGAAATCATGGTTTGTTTTTGTTTTTTTTTAGATTCTTTTCTGGAGCATCATTCAAGAAAAAAATTTTAAATAATTTTCTACATATTCTCTTTTTAAACAGATACATTTCTAGAATTTTTTCAAAAACCACAATCTAGAAAAAAAATATTTTCTTGTAAATTTTCTCTATCCTCTCTCGTGAAACAATTCTTTTCTAGATCATTTTCTAGAACTCAATCTAGAAAACATTTTTTCTGGATGCTCTCTCTAGAAAAAACACTTTTCTAGAGTCTCTTCCTAAAGAAACGTTCTTTTCTAGATTCTTTTATGGATGACTCTTAAAAGAAAGATTTGTAGATTCTTTTTTAGAGCCTCATTCTAGGAAATTTTTTTCTAGATACGTTTCTAGTTCTTCTCTCTAGAAACACGCCTTTTCTAGATCATTTTCTAGAACTTCAATCTAGACAAAAATCTTTTCTAGAAACTTTTCTGCCTCCTCTCTCTAGAAACAATTTTTACTAGATCCTTTTGTAGAGCCTCACTTAGAAAACACAGTTTCCAGATCTTTTATCTAGAAACCAGTCTTTTCTAGATTCTTTTCTAGAGCCTCCTGCTAGAAATTTTTTTTCTAGATTCATTTGTGGAACCTCTCTCTAGAAACAACTCTTTTCTAGATTCCTTTCTAGAGCCTCAGTCTAAAAAAACGTTCTTTTCTAGATTCTTTTCTGGATGATTTCTTCTGAAATCATGTTTTTTTTTTTTTCTAGATTCTTTGCTGGAGTATAATTGAAGAAAACATTTTTAGATACTTTTCTAGTTATTCCCTTTAGAAAAGACACTTTTCTAGATTCTTTTCAAAAACCTCAATTTCGAAAATAATATTTTCTAGGAACTTTTCTAGATACTTTCTCTAGAAACAATCCTTTTCTAGATCATTTCTAGAGCCTCAATTTAGAAAACATTTTTTTCTTGATCCTCTCTCTAGAAAAAACACTTTTCTAGATTCTTTTCTAGAGTCTCAATCTAAAAACGTTCCTTTCTAGATTCTTTTATGGATAACTCTCTTAAAAGAAAGATTTGTAGATTCTTTTTTAGAGCCTCATTCCAGAAAATTTTTTTCTAGATACGTTTCTAGTTCTTCTCTCTAGAAACATGTCTTTTCTAGATGATTTTCTAGAACTTCAATCTAGAGAAATATCTTTTGTAGAAACTTTTCTGCATCCACTTTCTAGAAACCATTCTTTACTAGATGCCTTTCTAGAGCCTCAACTTTGAAAACATAGTTTTCTAGATCTTCTATCTAGAAACAAGTCTTTTCTAGATTCTTTTCTAGAGACTTATGCTAGAAAAAGTTTTTTCTAGGCTCTTTTCTGGATCCTCTGTCTAGAAAAAACTCTTTTCAGGATTCTTTTCTAGAGCCTCAATCTAAAAAACGTTCTTTTCTGCATTCTTTTATGCATCATTTCTTCTGAAAAAATGTTTTATTTATTTTTTGCTGTTAGATTCTTTTCTGGAGCCTCATTCAAGAAAAAAATTTTTAGATACTTTTCTTGTTATTCCCTTTAAAAAAGAGAGTTTTCTAGATTCTTTTCAAAAACATCAATATCGAAAAAAATCTTTTCTAGGAACTTTTCTAGATACTTTCTCTAGAAACAATTCTTTTCTAGATCATTTTCTAGAGCCTCAATCTAGAAAACATTTTTTTCTGGATTCTCTCTCTAGAAAAAACACTTTTCTAGATTCTTTTCTAGAGTCTCAACCTAAAAACGTCCCTTTCTAGATTCTTTTATGGATAACTCTCTTAAAAGAAAGATTTGTAGATTCTTTTTTAGAGCCTCATTCTAGAAAAAAATTTTCTAGATACGTTTCTAGTTCTTCTCTCTAGAAACATGTCTTTTCTAGATGATTTTCTAGACCTCCAATCTAGAGAAATATCTTTTGTAGAAACTTTTCTGCATCCACTTTCTAGAAACCATTCTTTACTAGATCCCTTTCTAGAGCCTCAACTTTGAAAACATAGTTTTCTAGATCTATCTAGAAACAAGTCTTTTCTAGATTATTTTCTAGAGACTTATGCTAGAAAAAAAATTTTTCTAGGCTCTTTTCTGGATCCTCTTTCTAGGAAAAACACTTTTCAAGATTCTTTTCTAGAGACTCAATCTAAAAAAACGTTATTTTCTAAAATGTTTTATGGATCATTTCTTCTGAAATCATGGTGTTGTTTTTTTTTTTTTTGTTAGATTCTTTTCTGGAGCCTCATTCAAGAAAAAAATTTTAAATACTTTTCTACATATTCTCTTTTTAAACAGATACATTTCTAGAATTTTTTCAAAAACCACAATCTAGAAAAAAATCTTTTCTTGGAAATTTTCTCTATCCTCTCTCGTGAAACAATTCTTTTCTAGATCATTTTCTAGAACTCAATCTAGAAAACATTTTTTCTAGATCCTCTCTCTAGAAAAAACAATTTTCTAGATTCTTTTCTAGAGTCTCTTCCTAAAGAAACATTCTTTTCTAGATTCTTTTATGGATGACTCTTAAAAGAAAGATTTGTAGATTCTTTTTTAGAGCCTCATTCTAGAAAATTTTTTTCTAGTACGTTTCTAGTTCTTCTCTCTAGAAACACGCCTTTTCTAGATCATTTTTTAGAACTTCAATCTAGACAAAAATCTTTTCTAGAAACTTTTTTGCCTCCTCTCTCTAGAAACAATTTTTACTAGATGCTATTGTAGAGCCTCACTTAGAAAACATAGTTTCCAGATCTTTTATCTAGAAACCAGTCTTTTCTAGATTCTTTTCTAGAGCCTCCTGCTAGAAAATTTTTTTCTAGATTCATTTGTGGAACCTCTCTCTAGAAACAACTCTTTTCTAGATTCTTTTCTAGTGCCTCAATCTAAAAAAAACGTTCTTTTCTAGATTCTTTTCTGGATGATTTCTTCTGAAATCATGTTTTTTTTTTTTTCTAGATTCTTTGCTGGAGTATAATTGAAGAAACATTTTTAGATACTTTTCTCGTTATTCCCTTTAGAAAAGACACTTTTCTAGATTCTTTTTGAAAACCTCAATTTCGAAAAAAATCTTTTCTATGAACTTTTCTAGATACTTTCTCTAGATCATTTTCTAGAGCCTCAATCTAGAAAACATTATTTCTGGATGCTCTCTCTAGAAAAAACACTTTTCTAGATTCTTTTCTAGAGTCTCAACCTAAAAGCGTCCCTTTCTAGATTCTTTTATGGATAACTCTCTTAAAAGAAAGATTTGTAGATTCTTTTTTAGAGCCTCATTCTAGAAAATTTTTTTCTAGATACATTTCTAGTTCTTCTCTCTGGAAACATGTCTTTTCTAGATGATTTTCTAGAACTTCAACATAGAGAAATATCTTTTGTAGAATCTTTTCTGCATCCACTTTCTAGAAACCATTCTTTACTAGATGCCTTTCTAGAGCCTCAACTTTGAAAACATAGTTTTCTAGATCTATCTAGAAACAAGTCTTTTATAGTTACCTTTCTTGAGCCTCATGCTAGAAAAAAGTTTTTCTAGGCTCTTTTCTGGATCCTCTTTCTAGGAAAAACTCTTTTCAAGATTCTTTTCTAGAGACTCAATCTAAAAAAACGTTCTTTTCTGAAATGTTTTATGGATCATTTCTTCTGAAATCATGGTTTGTTTTTGTTTTTTTTTAGATTCTTTTCTGGAGCATCATTCAAGAAAAAAATTTTAAATAATTTTCTACATATTCTCTTTTTAAACAGATACATTTCTAGAATTTTTTCAAAAACCACAATCTAGAAAAAAAATATTTTCTTGTAAATTTTCTCTATCCTCTCTCGTGAAACAATTCTTTTCTAGATCATTTTCTAGAACTCAATCTAGAAAACATTTTTTCTGGATGCTCTCTCTAGAAAAAACACTTTTCTAGAGTCTCTTCCTAAAGAAACGTTCTTTTCTAGATTCTTTTATGGATGACTCTTAAAAGAAAGATTTGTAGATTCTTTTTTAGAGCCTCATTCTAGGAAATTTTTTTCTAGATACGTTTCTAGTTCTTCTCTCTAGAAACACGCCTTTTCTAGATCATTTTCTAGAACTTCAATCTAGACAAAAATCTTTTCTAGAAACTTTTCTGCCTCCTCTCTCTAGAAACAATTTTTACTAGATCCTTTTGTAGAGCCTCACTTAGAAAACACAGTTTCCAGATCTTTTATCTAGAAACCAGTCTTTTCTAGATTCTTTTCTAGAGCCTCCTGCTAGAAAATTTTTTTCTAGATTCATTTGTGGAACCTCTCTCTAGAAACAACTCTTTTCTAGATTCCTTTCTAGAGCCTCAGTCTAAAAAAACGTTCTTTTCTAGATTCTTTTCTGGATGATTTCTTCTGAAATCATGTTTTTTTTTTTTTTTCTAGATTCTTTGCTGGAGTATAATTGAAGAAAACATTTTTAGATACTTTTCTAGTTATTCCCTTTAGAAAAGACACTTTTCTAGATTCTTTTCAAAAACCTCAATTTCGAAAATAATGTTTTCTAGGAACTTTTCTAGATACTTTCTCTAGAAACAATCCTTTTCTAGATCATTTTCTAGAGCCTCAATTTAGAAAACATTTTTTTCTTGATCCTCTCTCTAGAAAAAACACTTTTCTAGATTCTTTTCTAGAGTCTCAACCTAAAAACGTTCCTTTCTAGATTCTTTTATGGATAACTCTCTTAAAAGAAAGATTTGTAGATTCTTTTTTAGAGCCTCATTCTAGAAAATTTTTTTCTAGATACATTTCTAGTTCTTCTCTCTGGAAACATGTCTTTTCTAGATGATTTTCTAGAACTTCAACATAGAGAAATATCTTTTGTAGAATCTTTTCTGCATCCACTTTCTAGAAACCATTCTTTACTAGATGCCTTTCTAGAGCCTCAACTTTGAAAACATAGTTTTCTAGATCTTCTATCTAGAAACAAGTCTTTTCTAGATTCTTTTCTAGAGACTTATGCTAGAAAAAGTTTTTTCTAGGCTCTTTTCTGGATCCTCTGTCTAGAAAAAACTCTTTTCAGGAATCTTTTCTAGAGCCTCAATCTAAAAAACGTTCTTTTCTGCATTCTTTTATGCATCATTTCTTCTGAAAAAATGTTTTATTTATTTTTTGCTGTTAGATTCTTTTCTGGAGCCTCATTCAAGAAAAAAATTTTTAGATACTTTTCTTGTTATTCCCTTTAAAAAAGAGAGTTTTCTAGATTCTTTTCAAAAACATCAATATCGAAAAAAATCTTTTCTAGGAACTTTTCTAGATACTTTCTCTAGAAACAATTCTTTTCTAGATCATTTTCTAGAGCCTCAATCTAGAAAACATTTTTTCTGGATTCTCTCTCTAGAAAAAACACTTTTCTAGATTCTTTTCTAGAGTCTCAACCTAAAAACGTCCCTTTCTAGATTCTTTTATGGATAACTCTCTTAAAAGAAAGATTTGTAGATTCTTTTTTAGAGCCTCATTCTAGAAAAAAATTTTCTAGATACGTTTCTAGTTCTTCTCTCTAGAAACATGTCTTTTCTAGATGATTTTCTAGACCTCCAATCTAGAGAAATATCTTTTGTAGAAACTTTTCTGCATCCACTTTCTAGAAACCATTCTTTACTAGATCCCTTTCTAGAGCCTCAACTTTGAAAACATAGTTTTCTAGATCTATCTAGAAACAAGTCTTTTCTAGATTATTTTCTAGAGACTTATGCTAGAAAAAAATTTTTTCTAGGCTCTTTTCTGGATCCTCTTTCTAGGAAAAACACTTTTCAAGATTCTTTTCTAGAGACTCAATCTAAAAAAACGTTATTTTCTAAAATGTTTTATGGATCATTTCTTCTGAAATCATGGTGTTGTTTTTTTTTTTTTTGTTAGATTCTTTTCTGGAGCCTCATTCAAGAAAAAAATTTTAAATACTTTTCTACATATTCTCTTTTTAAACAGATACATTTCTAGAATTTTTTCAAAAACCACAATCTAGAAAAAAATCTTTTCTTGGAAATTTTCTCTATCCTCTCTCGTGAAACAATTCTTTTCTAGATCATTTTCTAGAACTCAATCTAGAAAACATTTTTTCTAGATCCTCTCTCTAGAAAAAACAATTTTCTAGATTCTTTTCTAGAGTCTCTTCCTAAAGAAACATTCTTTTCTAGATTCTTTTATGGATGACTCTTAAAAGAAAGATTTGTAGATTCTTTTTTAGAGCCTCATTCTAGAAAATTTTTTTCTAGTACGTTTCTAGTTCTTCTCTCTAGAAACACGCCTTTTCTAGATCATTTTTTAGAACTTCAATCTAGACAAAAATCTTTTCTAGAAACTTTTTTGCCTCCTCTCTCTAGAAACAATTTTTACTAGATGCTTTTGTAGAGCCTCACTTAGAAAACATAGTTTCCAGATCTTTTATCTAGAAACCAGTCTTTTCTAGATTCTTTTCTAGAGCCTCCTGCTAGAAAATTTTTTTCTAGATTCATTTGTGGAACCTCTCTCTAGAAACAACTCTTTTCTAGATTCTTTTCTAGTGCCTCAATCTAAAAAAAACGTTCTTTTCTAGATTCTTTTCTGGATGATTTCTTCTGAAATCATGTTTTTTTTTTTTTTTTCTAGATTCTTTGCTGGAGTATAATTGAAGAAACATTTTTAGATACTTTTCTCGTTATTCCCTTTAGAAAAGACACTTTTCTAGATTCTTTTTGAAAACCTCAATTTCGAAAAAAATCTTTTCTAGGAACTTTTCTAGATACTTTCTCTAGATCATTTTCTAGAGCCTCAATCTAGAAAACATTATTTCTGGATGCTCTCTCTAGAAAAAACACTTTTCTAGATTCTTTTCTAGAGTCTCAACCTAAAAACGTCCCTTTCTAGATTCTTTTATGGATAACTCTCTTAAAAGAAAGATTTGTAGATTCTTTTTTAGAGCCTCATTCTAGAAAATTTTTTTCTAGATACATTTCTAGTTCTTCTCTCTGGAAACATGTCTTTTCTAGATGATTTTCTAGAACTTCAACATAGAGAAATATCTTTTGTAGAATCTTTTCTGCATCCACTTTCTAGAAACCATTCTTTACTAGATGCCTTTCTAGAGCCTCAACTTTGAAAACATAGTTTTCTAGATCTTCTATCTAGAAACAAGTCTTTTCTAGATTCTTTTCTAGAGACTTATGCTAGAAAAAGTTTTTTCTAGGCTCTTTTCTGGATCCTCTGTCTAGAAAAAACTCTTTTCAGGAATCTTTTCTAGAGCCTCAATCTAAAAAACGTTCTTTTCTGCATTCTTTTATGCATCATTTCTTCTGAAAAAATGTTTTATTTATTTTTTGCTGTTAGATTCTTTTCTGGAGCCTCATTCAAGAAAAAAATTTTTAGATACTTTTCTTGTTATTCCCTTTAAAAAAGAGAGTTTTCTAGATTCTTTTCAAAAACATCAATATCGAAAAAAATCTTTTCTAGGAACTTTTCTAGATACTTTCTCTAGAAACAATTCTTTTCTAGATCATTTTCTAGAGCCTCAATCTAGAAAACATTTTTTCTGGATTCTCTCTCTAGAAAAAACACTTTTCTAGATTCTTTTCTAGAGTCTCAACCTAAAAACGTCCCTTTCTAGATTCTTTTATGGATAACTCTCTTAAAAGAAAGATTTGTAGATTCTTTTTTAGAGCCTCATTCTAGAAAAAAATTTTCTAGATACGTTTCTAGTTCTTCTCTCTAGAAACATGTCTTTTCTAGATGATTTTCTAGACCTCCAATCTAGAGAAATATCTTTTGTAGAAACTTTTCTGCATCCACTTTCTAGAAACCATTCTTTACTAGATCCCTTTCTAGAGCCTCAACTTTGAAAACATAGTTTTCTAGATCTATCTAGAAACAAGTCTTTTCTAGATTATTTTCTAGAGACTTATGCTAGAAAAAAATTTTTTCTAGGCTCTTTTCTGGATCCTCTTTCTAGGAAAAACACTTTTCAAGATTCTTTTCTAGAGACTCAATCTAAAAAAACGTTATTTTCTAAAATGTTTTATGGATCATTTCTTCTGAAATCATGGTGTTGTTTTTTTTTTTTTGTTAGATTCTTTTCTGGAGCCTCATTCAAGAAAAAAATTTTAAATACTTTTCTACATATTCTCTTTTTAAACAGATACATTTCTAGAATTTTTTCAAAAACCACAATCTAGAAAAAAATCTTTCTTGGAAATTTTCTCTATCCTCTCTCGTGAAACAATTCTTTTCTAGATCATTTTCTAGAACTCAATCTAGAAAACATTTTTTCTAGATCCTCTCTCTAGAAAAAACAATTTTCTAGATTCTTTTCTAGAGTCTCTTCCTAAAGAAACATTCTTTTCTAGATTCTTTTATGGATGACTCTTAAAAGAAAGATTTGTAGATTCTTTTTTAGAGCCTCATTCTAGAAAATTTTTTTCTAGTACGTTTCTAGTTCTTCTCTCTAGAAACACGCCTTTTCTAGATCATTTTTTAGAACTTCAATCTAGACAAAAATCTTTTCTAGAAACTTTTTTGCCTCCTCTCTCTAGAAACAATTTTTACTAGATGCTTTTGTAGAGCCTCACTTAGAAAACATAGTTTCCAGATCTTTTATCTAGAAACCAGTCTTTTCTAGATTCTTTTCTAGAGCCTCCTGCTAGAAAATTTTTTTCTAGATTCATTTGTGGAACCTCTCTCTAGAAACAACTCTTTTCTAGATTCTTTTCTAGTGCCTCAATCTAAAAAAAACGTTCTTTTCTAGATTCTTTTCTGGATGATTTCTTCTGAAATCATGTTTTTTTTTTTTTTTCTAGATTCTTTGCTGGAGTATAATTGAAGAAACATTTTTAGATACTTTTCTCGTTATTCCCTTTAGAAAAGACACTTTTCTAGATTCTTTTTGAAAACCTCAATTTCGAAAAAAATCTTTTCTAGGAACTTTTCTAGATACTTTCTCTAGATCATTTTCTAGAGCCTCAATCTAGAAAACATTATTTCTGGATGCTCTCTCTAGAAAAAACACTTTTCTAGATTCTTTTCTAGAGTCTCAACCTAAAAACGTCCCTTTCTAGATTCTTTTATGGATAACTCTCTTAAAAGAAAGATTTGTAGATTCTTTTTTAGAGCCTCATTCTAGAAAATTTTTTTCTAGATACATTTCTAGTTCTTCTCTCTGGAAACATGTCTTTTCTAGATGATTTTCTAGAACTTCAACATAGAGAAATATCTTTTGTAGAATCTTTTCTGCATCCACTTTCTAGAAACCATTCTTTACTAGATGCCTTTCTAGAGCCTCAACTTTGAAAACATAGTTTTCTAGATCTATCTAGAAACAAGTCTTTTATAGTTACCTTTCTTGAGCCTCATGCAAGAAAAAAGTTTTTCTAGGCTCTTTTCTGGATCCTCTTTCTAGGAAAAACTCTTTTCAAGATTCTTTTCTAGAGACTCAATCTAAAAAAACGTTCTTTTCTGAAATGTTTTATGGATCATTTCTTCTGAAATCATGGTTTGTTTTTGTTTTTTTTTAGATCCTTTTCTGGAGCATCATTCAAGAAAAAAATTTTAAATAATTTTCTACATATTCTCTTTTTAAACAGATACATTTCTAGAATTTTTTCAAAAACCACAATCTAGAAAAAAAATATTTTCTTGTAAATTTTCTCTATCCTCTCTCGTGAAACAATTCTTTTCTAGATCATTTTCTAGAACTCAATCTAGAAAACATTTTTTCTGGATGCTCTCTCTAGAAAAAACACTTTTCTAGAGTCTCTTCCTAAAGAAACGTTCTTTTCTAGATTCTTTTATGGATGACTCTTAAAAGACAGATTTGTAGATTCTTTTTTAGAGCCTCATTCTAGGAAATTTTTTTCTAGATACGTTTCTAGTTCTTCTCTCTAGAAACACGCCTTTTCTAGATCATTTTTTAGAACTTCAATCTAGACAAAAATCTTTTCTAGAAACTTTTTTGCCTCCTCTCTCTAGAAACAATTTTTACTAGATGCTTTTGTAGAGCCTCACTTAGAAAACATAGTTTCCAGATCTTTTATCTAGAAACCAGTCTTTTCTAGATTCTTTTCTAGAGCCTCCTGCTAGAAAATTTTTTTCTAGATTCATTTGTGGAACCTCTCTCTAGAAACAACTCTTTTCTAGATTCTTTTCTAGAGCCTCAATCTAAAAAAAACGTTCTTTTCTAGATTCTTTTCTGGATGATTTCTTCTGAAATCATGTTTTTTTTTTCTAGATTCTTTGCTGGAGTATAATTGAAGAAACATTTTTAGATACTTTTCTCGTTATTCCCTTTAGAAAAGACACTTTTCTAGATTCTTTTTGAAAACCTCAATTTCGAAAAAAATCTTTTCTAGGAACTTTTCTAGATACTTTCTCTAGATCATTTTCTAGAGCCTCAATCTAGAAAACATTATTTCTGGATGCTCTCTCTAGAAAAAACACTTTTCTAGATTCTTTTCTAGAGTCTCAACCTAAAAACGTCCCTTTCTAGATTCTTTTATGGATAACTCTCTTAAAAGAAAGATTTGTAGATTCTTTTTTAGAGCCTCATTCTAGAAAATTTTTTTCTAGATACATTTCTAGTTCTTCTCTCTGGAAACATGTCTTTTCTAGATGATTTTCTAGAACTTCAACATAGAGAAATATCTTTTGTAGAATCTTTTCTGCATCCACTTTCTAGAAACCATTCTTTACTAGATGCCTTTCTAGAGCCTCAACTTTGAAAACATAGTTTTCTAGATCTTCTATCTAGAAACAAGTCTTTTCTAGATTCTTTTCTAGAGACTTATGCTAGAAAAAGTTTTTTCTAGGCTCTTTTCTGGATCCTCTGTCTAGAAAAAACTCTTTTCAGGAATCTTTTCTAGAGCCTCAATCTAAAAAACGTTCTTTTCTGCATTCTTTTATGCATCATTTCTTCTGAAAAAATGTTTTATTTATTTTTTGCTGTTAGATTCTTTTCTGGAGCCTCATTCAAGAAAAAAATTTTTAGATACTTTTCTTGTTATTCCCTTTAAAAAAGAGAGTTTTCTAGATTCTTTTCAAAAACATCAATATCGAAAAAAATCTTTTCTAGGAACTTTTCTAGATACTTTCTCTAGAAACAATTCTTTTCTAGATCATTTTCTAGAGCCTCAATCTAGAAAACATTTTTTCTGGATTCTCTCTCTAGAAAAAACACTTTTCTAGATTCTTTTCTAGAGTCTCAACCTAAAAACGTCCCTTTCTAGATTCTTTTATGGATAACTCTCTTAAAAGAAAGATTTGTAGATTCTTTTTTAGAGCCTCATTCTAGAAAAAAATTTTCTAGATACGTTTCTAGTTCTTCTCTCTAGAAACATGTCTTTTCTAGATGATTTTCTAGACCTCCAATCTAGAGAAATATCTTTTGTAGAAACTTTTCTGCATCCACTTTCTAGAAACCATTCTTTACTAGATCCCTTTCTAGAGCCTCAACTTTGAAAACATAGTTTTCTAGATCTATCTAGAAACAAGTCTTTTCTAGATTATTTTCTAGAGACTTATGCTAGAAAAAAATTTTTTCTAGGCTCTTTTCTGGATCCTCTTTCTAGGAAAAACACTTTTCAAGATTCTTTTCTAGAGACTCAATCTAAAAAAACGTTATTTTCTAAAATGTTTTATGGATCATTTCTTCTGAAATCATGGTGTTGTTTTTTTTTTTTGTTAGATTCTTTTCTGGAGCCTCATTCAAGAAAAAAATTTTAAATACTTTTCTACATATTCTCTTTTTAAACAGATACATTTCTAGAATTTTTTCAAAAACCACAATCTAGAAAAAAATCTTTTCTTGGAAATTTTCTCTATCCTCTCTCGTGAAACAATTCTTTTCTAGATCATTTTCTAGAACTCAATCTAGAAAACATTTTTTCTAGATCCTCTCTCTAGAAAAAACAATTTTCTAGATTCTTTTCTAGAGTCTCTTCCTAAAGAAACATTCTTTTCTAGATTCTTTTATGGATGACTCTTAAAAGAAAGATTTGTAGATTCTTTTTTAGAGCCTCATTCTAGAAAATTTTTTTCTAGTACGTTTCTAGTTCTTCTCTCTAGAAACACGCCTTTTCTAGATCATTTTTTAGAACTTCAATCTAGACAAAAATCTTTTCTAGAAACTTTTTTGCCTCCTCTCTCTAGAAACAATTTTTACTAGATGCTTTTGTAGAGCCTCACTTAGAAAACATAGTTTCCAGATCTTTTATCTAGAAACCAGTCTTTTCTAGATTCTTTTCTAGAGCCTCCTGCTAGAAAATTTTTTTCTAGATTCATTTGTGGAACCTCTCTCTAGAAACAACTCTTTTCTAGATTCTTTTCTAGTGCCTCAATCTAAAAAAAACGTTCTTTTCTAGATTCTTTTCTGGATGATTTCTTCTGAAATCATGTTTTTTTTTTTTTTTTTCTAGATTCTTTGCTGGAGTATAATTGAAGAAACATTTTTAGATACTTTTCTCGTTATTCCCTTTAGAAAAGACACTTTTCTAGATTCTTTTTGAAAACCTCAATTTCGAAAAAAATCTTTTCTAGGAACTTTTCTAGATACTTTCTCTAGATCATTTTCTAGAGCCTCAATCTAGAAAACATTATTTCTGGATGCTCTCTCTAGAAAAAACACTTTTCTAGATTCTTTTCTAGAGTCTCAACCTAAAAACGTCCCTTTCTAGATTCTTTTATGGATAACTCTCTTAAAAGAAAGATTTGTAGATTCTTTTTTAGAGCCTCATTCTAGAAAATTTTTTTCTAGATACATTTCTAGTTCTTCTCTCTGGAAACATGTCTTTTCTAGATGATTTTCTAGAACTTCAACATAGAGAAATATCTTTTGTAGAATCTTTTCTGCATCCACTTTCTAGAAACCATTCTTTACTAGATGCCTTTCTAGAGCCTCAACTTTGAAAACATAGTTTTCTAGATCTATCTAGAAACAAGTCTTTTATAGTTACCTTTCTTGAGCCTCATGCTAGAAAAAAGTTTTTCTAGGCTCTTTTCTGGATCCTCTTTCTAGGAAAAACTCTTTTCAAGATTCTTTTCTAGAGACTCAATCTAAAAAAACGTTCTTTTCTGAAATGTTTTATGGATCATTTCTTCTGAAATCATGGTTTGTTTTTGTTTTTTTTTAGATTCTTTTCTGGAGCATCATTCAAGAAAAAAATTTTAAATAATTTTCTACATATTCTCTTTTTAAACAGATACATTTCTAGAATTTTTTCAAAAACCACAATCTAGAAAAAAAATATTTTCTTGTAAATTTTCTCTATCCTCTCTCGTGAAACAATTCTTTTCTAGATCATTTTCTAGAACTCAATCTAGAAAACATTTTTTCTGGATGCTCTCTCTAGAAAAAACACTTTTCTAGAGTCTCTTCCTAAAGAAACGTTCTTTTCTAGATTCTTTTATGGATGACTCTTAAAAGAAAGATTTGTAGATTCTTTTTTAGAGCCTCATTCTAGGAAAATTTTTTCTAGATACGTTTCTAGTTCTTCTCTCTAGAAACACGCCTTTTCTAGATCATTTTCTAGAACTTCAATCTAGACAAAAATCTTTTCTAGAAACTTTTCTGCCTCCTCTCTCTAGAAACAATTTTTACTAGATCCTTTTGTAGAGCCTCACTTAGAAAACACAGTTTCCAGATCTTTTATCTAGAAACCAGTCTTTTCTAGATTCTTTTCTAGAGCCTCCTGCTAGAAAATTTTTTTCTAGATTCATTTGTGGAACCTCTCTCTAGAAACAACTCTTTTCTAGATTCCTTTCTAGAGCCTCAGTCTAAAAAAACGTTCTTTTCTAGATTCTTTTCTGGATGATTTCTTCTGAAATCATGTTTTTTTTTTTTTTTTTCTAGATTCTTTGCTGGAGTATAATTGAAGAAAACATTTTTAGATACTTTTCTAGTTATTCCCTTTAGAAAAGACACTTTTCTAGATTCTTTTCAAAAACCTCAATTTCGAAAATAATGTTTTCTAGGAACTTTTCTAGATACTTTCTCTAGAAACAATCCTTTTCTAGATCATTTTCTAGAGCCTCAATTTAGAAAACATTTTTTTCTTGATCCTCTCTCTAGAAAAAACACTTTTCTAGATTCTTTTCTAGAGTCTCAACCTAAAAACGTTCCTTTCTAGATTCTTTTATGGATAACTCTCTTAAAAGAAAGATTTGTAGATTCTTTTTTAGAGCCTCATTCCAGAAAATTTTTTTCTAGATACGTTTCTAGTTCTTCTCTCTAGAAACATGTCTTTTCTAGATGATTTTCTAGAACTTCAATCTAGAGAAATATCTTTTGTAGAAACTTTTCTGCATCCACTTTCTAGAAACCATTCTTTACTAGATGCCTTTCTAGAGCCTCAACTTTGAAAACATAGTTTTCTAGATCTTCTATCTAGAAACAAGTCTTTTCTAGATTCTTTTCTAGAGACTTATGCTAGAAAAAGTTTTTTCTAGGCTCTTTTCTGGATCCTCTGTCTAGAAAAAACTCTTTTCAGGATTCTTTTCTAGAGCCTCAATCTAAAAAACGTTCTTTTCTGCATTCTTTTATGCATCATTTCTTCTGAAAAAATGTTTTATTTATTTTTTGCTGTTAGATTCTTTTCTGGAGCCTCATTCAAGAAAAAAATTTTTAGATACTTTTCTTGTTATTCCCTTTAAAAAAGAGAGTTTTCTAGATTCTTTTCAAAAACATCAATATCGAAAAAAATCTTTTCTAGGAACTTTTCTAGATACTTTCTCTAGAAACAATTCTTTTCTAGATCATTTTCTAGAGCCTCAATCTAGAAAACATTTTTTTTCTGGATTCTCTCTCTAGAAAAAACACTTTTCTAGATTCTTTTCTAGAGTCTCAACCTAAAAACGTCCCTTTCTAGATTCTTTTATGGATAACTCTCTTAAAAGAAAGATTTGTAGATTCTTTTTTAGAGCCTCATTCTAGAAAAAAATTTTCTAGATACGTTTCTAGTTCTTCTCTCTAGAAACATGTCTTTTCTAGATGATTTTCTAGACCTCCAATCTAGAGAAATATCTTTTGTAGAAACTTTTCTGCATCCACTTTCTAGAAACCATTCTTTACTAGATCCCTTTCTAGAGCCTCAACTTTGAAAACATAGTTTTCTAGATCTATCTAGAAACAAGTCTTTTCTAGATTATTTTCTAGAGACTTATGCTAGAAAAAAATTTTTTCTAGGCTCTTTTCTGGATCCTCTTTCTAGGAAAAACACTTTTCAAGATTCTTTTCTAGAGACTCAATCTAAAAAAACGTTATTTTCTAAAATGTTTTATGGATCATTTCTTCTGAAATCATGGTGTTGTTTTTTTTTTTTTTTGTGTTAGATTCTTTTCTGGAGCCTCATTCAAGAAAAAAATTTTAAATACTTTTCTACATATTCTCTTTTTAAACAGATACATTTCTAGAATTTTTTCAAAAACCACAATCTAGAAAAAAATCTTTTCTTGGAAATTTTCTCTATCCTCTCTCGTGAAACAATTCTTTTCTAGATCATTTTCTAGAACTCAATCTAGAAAACATTTTTTCTAGATCCTCTCTCTAGAAAAAACAATTTTCTAGATTCTTTTCTAGAGTCTCTTCCTAAAGAAACATTCTTTTCTAGATTCTTTTATGGATGACTCTTAAAAGAAAGATTTGTAGATTCTTTTTTAGAGCCTCATTCTAGAAAATTTTTTTCTAGTACGTTTCTAGTTCTTCTCTCTAGAAACACGCCTTTTCTAGATCATTTTTTAGAACTTCAATCTAGACAAAAATCTTTTCTAGAAACTTTTTTGCCTCCTCTCTCTAGAAACAATTTTTACTAGATGCTTTTGTAGAGCCTCACTTAGAAAACATAGTTTCCAGATCTTTTATCTAGAAACCAGTCTTTTCTAGATTCTTTTCTAGAGCCTCCTGCTAGAAAATTTTTTTCTAGATTCATTTGTGGAACCTCTCTCTAGAAACAACTCTTTTCTAGATTCTTTTCTAGTGCCTCAATCTAAAAAAAACGTTCTTTTCTAGATTCTTTTCTGGATGATTTCTTCTGAAATCATGTTTTTTTTTTTTTTTTCTAGATTCTTTGCTGGAGTATAATTGAAGAAACATTTTTAGATACTTTTCTCGTTATTCCCTTTAGAAAAGACACTTTTCTAGATTCTTTTTGAAAACCTCAATTTCGAAAAAAATCTTTTCTAGGAACTTTTCTAGATACTTTCTCTAGATCATTTTCTAGAGCCTCAATCTAGAAAACATTATTTCTGGATGCTCTCTCTAGAAAAAACACTTTTCTAGATTCTTTTCTAGAGTCTCAACCTAAAAACGTCCCTTTCTAGATTCTTTTATGGATAACTCTCTTAAAAGAAAGATTTGTAGATTCTTTTTTAGAGCCTCATTCTAGAAAATTTTTTTCTAGATACATTTCTAGTTCTTCTCTCTGGAAACATGTCTTTTCTAGATGATTTTCTAGAACTTCAACATAGAGAAATATCTTTTGTAGAATCTTTTCTGCATCCACTTTCTAGAAACCATTCTTTACTAGATGCCTTTCTAGAGCCTCAACTTTGAAAACATAGTTTTCTAGATCTATCTAGAAACAAGTCTTTTATAGTTACCTTTCTTGAGCCTCATGCTAGAAAAAAGTTTTTCTAGGCTCTTTTCTGGATCCTCTTTCTAGGAAAAACTCTTTTCAAGATTCTTTTCTAGAGACTCAATCTAAAAAAACGTTCTTTTCTGAAATGTTTTATGGATCATTTCTTCTGAAATCATGGTTTGTTTTTGTTTTTTTTTAGATCCTTTTCTGGAGCATCATTCAAGAAAAAAATTTTAAATAATTTTCTACATATTCTCTTTTTAAACAGATACATTTCTAGAATTTTTTCAAAAACCACAATCTAGAAAAAAAATATTTTCTTGTAAATTTTCTCTATCCTCTCTCGTGAAACAATTCTTTTCTAGATCATTTTCTAGAACTCAATCTAGAAAACATTTTTTCTGGATGCTCTCTCTAGAAAAAACACTTTTCTAGAGTCTCTTCCTAAAGAAACGTTCTTTTCTAGATTCTTTTATGGATGACTCTTAAAAGAAAGATTTGTAGATTCTTTTTTAGAGCCTCATTCTAGGAAATTTTTTTCTAGATACGTTTCTAGTTCTTCTCTCTAGAAACACGCCTTTTCTAGATCATTTTTTAGAACTTCAATCTAGACAAAAATCTTTTCTAGAAACTTTTTTGCCTCCTCTCTCTAGAAACAATTTTTACTAGATGCTTTTGTAGAGCCTCACTTAGAAAACATAGTTTCCAGATCTTTTATCTAGAAACCAGTCTTTTCTAGATTCTTTTCTAGAGCCTCCTGCTAGAAAATTTTTTTCTAGATTCATTTGTGGAACCTCTCTCTAGAAACAACTCTTTTCTAGATTCTTTTCTAGAGCCTCAATCTAAAAAAAAACGTTCTTTTCTAGATTCTTTTCTGGATGATTTCTTCTGAAATCATGTTTTTTTTTTTCTAGATTCTTTGCTGGAGTATAATTGAAGAAACATTTTTAGATACTTTTCTCGTTATTCCCTTTAGAAAAGACACTTTTCTAGATTCTTTTTGAAAACCTCAATTTCGAAAAAAATCTTTTCTAGGAACTTTTCTAGATACTTTCTCTAGATCATTTTCTAGAGCCTCAATCTAGAAAACATTATTTCTGGATGCTCTCTCTAGAAAAAACACTTTTCTAGATTCTTTTCTAGAGTCTCAACCTAAAAACGTCCCTTTCTAGATTCTTTTATGGATAACTCTCTTAAAAGAAAGATTTGTAGATTCTTTTTTAGAGCCTCATTCTAGAAAATTTTTTTCTAGATACATTTCTAGTTCTTCTCTCTGGAAACATGTCTTTTCTAGATGATTTTCTAGAACTTCAACATAGAGAAATATCTTTTGTAGAATCTTTTCTGCATCCACTTTCTAGAAACCATTCTTTACTAGATGCCTTTCTAGAGCCTCAACTTTGAAAACATAGTTTTCTAGATCTTCTATCTAGAAACAAGTCTTTTCTAGATTCTTTTCTAGAGACTTATGCTAGAAAAAGTTTTTTCTAGGCTCTTTTCTGGATCCTCTGTCTAGAAAAAACTCTTTTCAGGAATCTTTTCTAGAGCCTCAATCTAAAAAACGTTCTTTTCTGCATTCTTTTATGCATCATTTCTTCTGAAAAAATGTTTTATTTATTTTTTGCTGTTAGATTCTTTTCTGGAGCCTCATTCAAGAAAAAAATTTTTAGATACTTTTCTTGTTATTCCCTTTAAAAAAGAGAGTTTTCTAGATTCTTTTCAAAAACATCAATATCGAAAAAAATCTTTTCTAGGAACTTTTCTAGATACTTTCTCTAGAAACAATTCTTTTCTAGATCATTTTCTAGAGCCTCAATCTAGAAAACATTTTTTCTGGATTCTCTCTCTAGAAAAAACACTTTTCTAGATTCTTTTCTAGAGTCTCAACCTAAAAACGTCCCTTTCTAGATTCTTTTATGGATAACTCTCTTAAAAGAAAGATTTGTAGATTCTTTTTTAGAGCCTCATTCTAGAAAAAAATTTTCTAGATACGTTTCTAGTTCTTCTCTCTAGAAACATGTCTTTTCTAGATGATTTTCTAGACCTCCAATCTAGAGAAATATCTTTTGTAGAAACTTTTCTGCATCCACTTTCTAGAAACCATTCTTTACTAGATCCCTTTCTAGAGCCTCAACTTTGAAAACATAGTTTTCTAGATCTATCTAGAAACAAGTCTTTTCTAGATTATTTTCTAGAGACTTATGCTAGAAAAAAATTTTTTCTAGGCTCTTTTCTGGATCCTCTTTCTAGGAAAAACACTTTTCAAGATTCTTTTCTAGAGACTCAATCTAAAAAAACGTTATTTTCTAAAATGTTTTATGGATCATTTCTTCTGAAATCATGGTGTTGTTTTTTTTTTTGTTAGATTCTTTTCTGGAGCCTCATTCAAGAAAAAAATTTTAAATACTTTTCTACATATTCTCTTTTTAAACAGATACATTTCTAGAATTTTTTCAAAAACCACAATCTAGAAAAAAATCTTTTCTTGGAAATTTTCTCTATCCTCTCTCGTGAAACAATTCTTTTCTAGATCATTTTCTAGAACTCAATCTAGAAAACATTTTTTCTAGATCCTCTCTCTAGAAAAAACAATTTTCTAGATTCTTTTCTAGAGTCTCTTCCTAAAGAAACATTCTTTTCTAGATTCTTTTATGGATGACTCTTAAAAGAAAGATTTGTAGATTCTTTTTTAGAGCCTCATTCTAGAAAATTTTTTTCTAGTACGTTTCTAGTTCTTCTCTCTAGAAACACGCCTTTTCTAGATCATTTTTTAGAACTTCAATCTAGACAAAAATCTTTTCTAGAAACTTTTTTGCCTCCTCTCTCTAGAAACAATTTTTACTAGATGCTTTTGTAGAGCCTCACTTAGAAAACATAGTTTCCAGATCTTTTATCTAGAAACCAGTCTTTTCTAGATTCTTTTCTAGAGCCTCCTGCTAGAAAATTTTTTTCTAGATTCATTTGTGGAACCTCTCTCTAGAAACAACTCTTTTCTAGATTCTTTTCTAGTGCCTCAATCTAAAAAAAACGTTCTTTTCTAGATTCTTTTCTGGATGATTTCTTCTGAAATCATGTTTTTTTTTTTTTTTTTCTAGATTCTTTGCTGGAGTATAATTGAAGAAACATTTTTAGATACTTTTCTCGTTATTCCCTTTAGAAAAGACACTTTTCTAGATTCTTTTTGAAAACCTCAATTTCGAAAAAAATCTTTTCTAGGAACTTTTCTAGATACTTTCTCTAGATCATTTTCTAGAGCCTCAATCTAGAAAACATTATTTCTGGATGCTCTCTCTAGAAAAAACACTTTTCTAGATTCTTTTCTAGAGTCTCAACCTAAAAACGTCCCTTTCTAGATTCTTTTATGGATAACTCTCTTAAAAGAAAGATTTGTAGATTCTTTTTTAGAGCCTCATTCTAGAAAATTTTTTTCTAGATACATTTCTAGTTCTTCTCTCTGGAAACATGTCTTTTCTAGATGATTTTCTAGAACTTCAACATAGAGAAATATCTTTTGTAGAATCTTTTCTGCATCCACTTTCTAGAAACCATTCTTTACTAGATGCCTTTCTAGAGCCTCAACTTTGAAAACATAGTTTTCTAGATCTATCTAGAAACAAGTCTTTTATAGTTACCTTTCTTGAGCCTCATGCTAGAAAAAAGTTTTTCTAGGCTCTTTTCTGGATCCTCTTTCTAGGAAAAACTCTTTTCAAGATTCTTTTCTAGAGACTCAATCTAAAAAAACGTTCTTTTCTGAAATGTTTTATGGATCATTTCTTCTGAAATCATGGTTTGTTTTTGTTTTTTTTTAGATTCTTTTCTGGAGCATCATTCAAGAAAAAAATTTTAAATAATTTTCTACATATTCTCTTTTTAAACAGATACATTTCTAGAATTTTTTCAAAAACCACAATCTAGAAAAAAAATATTTTCTTGTAAATTTTCTCTATCCTCTCTCGTGAAACAATTCTTTTCTAGATCATTTTCTAGAACTCAATCTAGAAAACATTTTTTCTGGATGCTCTCTCTAGAAAAAACACTTTTCTAGAGTCTCTTCCTAAAGAAACGTTCTTTTCTAGATTCTTTTATGGATGACTCTTAAAAGAAAGATTTGTAGATTCTTTTTTAGAGCCTCATTCTAGGAAAATTTTTTCTAGATACGTTTCTAGTTCTTCTCTCTAGAAACACGCCTTTTCTAGATCATTTTCTAGAACTTCAATCTAGACAAAAATCTTTTCTAGAAACTTTTCTGCCTCCTCTCTCTAGAAACAATTTTTACTAGATCCTTTTGTAGAGCCTCACTTAGAAAACACAGTTTCCAGATCTTTTATCTAGAAACCAGTCTTTTCTAGATTCTTTTCTAGAGCCTCCTGCTAGAAAATTTTTTTCTAGATTCATTTGTGGAACCTCTCTCTAGAAACAACTCTTTTCTAGATTCCTTTCTAGAGCCTCAGTCTAAAAAAACGTTCTTTTCTAGATTCTTTTCTGGATGATTTCTTCTGAAATCATGTTTTTTTTTTTTTTTTTTCTAGATTCTTTGCTGGAGTATAATTGAAGAAAACATTTTTAGATACTTTTCTAGTTATTCCCTTTAGAAAAGACACTTTTCTAGATTCTTTTCAAAAACCTCAATTTCGAAAATAATGTTTTCTAGGAACTTTTCTAGATACTTTCTCTAGAAACAATCCTTTTCTAGATCATTTTCTAGAGCCTCAATTTAGAAAACATTTTTTTCTTGATCCTCTCTCTAGAAAAAACACTTTTCTAGATTCTTTTCTAGAGTCTCAACCTAAAAACGTTCCTTTCTAGATTCTTTTATGGATAACTCTCTTAAAAGAAAGATTTGTAGATTCTTTTTTAGAGCCTCATTCCAGAAAATTTTTTTCTAGATACGTTTCTAGTTCTTCTCTCTAGAAACATGTCTTTTCTAGATGATTTTCTAGAACTTCAATCTAGAGAAATATCTTTTGTAGAAACTTTTCTGCATCCACTTTCTAGAAACCATTCTTTACTAGATGCCTTTCTAGAGCCTCAACTTTGAAAACATAGTTTTCTAGATCTTCTATCTAGAAACAAGTCTTTTCTAGATTCTTTTCTAGAGACTTATGCTAGAAAAAGTTTTTTCTAGGCTCTTTTCTGGATCCTCTGTCTAGAAAAAACTCTTTTCAGGATTCTTTTCTAGAGCCTCAATCTAAAAAACGTTCTTTTCTGCATTCTTTTATGCATCATTTCTTCTGAAAAAATGTTTTATTTATTTTTTGCTGTTAGATTCTTTTCTGGAGCCTCATTCAAGAAAAAAATTTTTAGATACTTTTCTTGTTATTCCCTTTAAAAAAGAGAGTTTTCTAGATTCTTTTCAAAAACATCAATATCGAAAAAAATCTTTTCTAGGAACTTTTCTAGATACTTTCTCTAGAAACAATTCTTTTCTAGATCATTTTCTAGAGCCTCAATCTAGAAAACATTTTTTTTCTGGATTCTCTCTCTAGAAAAAACACTTTTCTAGATTCTTTTCTAGAGTCTCAACCTAAAAACGTCCCTTTCTAGATTCTTTTATGGATAACTCTCTTAAAAGAAAGATTTGTAGATTCTTTTTTAGAGCCTCATTCTAGAAAAAAATTTTCTAGATACGTTTCTAGTTCTTCTCTCTAGAAACATGTCTTTTCTAGATGATTTTCTAGACCTCCAATCTAGAGAAATATCTTTTGTAGAAACTTTTCTGCATCCACTTTCTAGAAACCATTCTTTACTAGATCCCTTTCTAGAGCCTCAACTTTGAAAACATAGTTTTCTAGATCTATCTAGAAACAAGTCTTTTCTAGATTATTTTCTAGAGACTTATGCTAGAAAAAAATTTTTTCTAGGCTCTTTTCTGGATCCTCTTTCTAGGAAAAACACTTTTCAAGATTCTTTTCTAGAGACTCAATCTAAAAAAACGTTATTTTCTAAAATGTTTTATGGATCATTTCTTCTGAAATCATGGTGTTGTTTTTTTTTTTTTTTGTGTTAGATTCTTTTCTGGAGCCTCATTCAAGAAAAAAATTTTAAATACTTTTCTACATATTCTCTTTTTAAACAGATACATTTCTAGAATTTTTTCAAAAACCACAATCTAGAAAAAAATCTTTTCTTGGAAATTTTCTCTATCCTCTCTCGTGAAACAATTCTTTTCTAGATCATTTTCTAGAACTCAATCTAGAAAACATTTTTTCTAGATCCTCTCTCTAGAAAAAACAATTTTCTAGATTCTTTTCTAGAGTCTCTTCCTAAAGAAACATTCTTTTCTAGATTCTTTTATGGATGACTCTTAAAAGAAAGATTTGTAGATTCTTTTTTAGAGCCTCATTCTAGAAAATTTTTTTCTAGTACGTTTCTAGTTCTTCTCTCTAGAAACACGCCTTTTCTAGATCATTTTTTAGAACTTCAATCTAGACAAAAATCTTTTCTAGAAACTTTTTTGCCTCCTCTCTCTAGAAACAATTTTTACTAGATGCTTTTGTAGAGCCTCACTTAGAAAACATAGTTTCCAGATCTTTTATCTAGAAACCAGTCTTTTCTAGATTCTTTTCTAGAGCCTCCTGCTAGAAAATTTTTTTCTAGATTCATTTGTGGAACCTCTCTCTAGAAACAACTCTTTTCTAGATTCTTTTCTAGTGCCTCAATCTAAAAAAAACGTTCTTTTCTAGATTCTTTTCTGGATGATTTCTTCTGAAATCATGTTTTTTTTTTTTTTTTCTAGATTCTTTGCTGGAGTATAATTGAAGAAACATTTTTAGATACTTTTCTCGTTATTCCCTTTAGAAAAGACACTTTTCTAGATTCTTTTTGAAAACCTCAATTTCGAAAAAAATCTTTTCTAGGAACTTTTCTAGATACTTTCTCTAGATCATTTTCTAGAGCCTCAATCTAGAAAACATTATTTCTGGATGCTCTCTCTAGAAAAAACACTTTTCTAGATTCTTTTCTAGAGTCTCAACCTAAAAACGTCCCTTTCTAGATTCTTTTATGGATAACTCTCTTAAAAGAAAGATTTGTAGATTCTTTTTTAGAGCCTCATTCTAGAAAATTTTTTTCTAGATACATTTCTAGTTCTTCTCTCTGGAAACATGTCTTTTCTAGATGATTTTCTAGAACTTCAACATAGAGAAATATCTTTTGTAGAATCTTTTCTGCATCCACTTTCTAGAAACCATTCTTTACTAGATGCCTTTCTAGAGCCTCAACTTTGAAAACATAGTTTTCTAGATCTATCTAGAAACAAGTCTTTTATAGTTACCTTTCTTGAGCCTCATGCTAGAAAAAAGTTTTTCTAGGCTCTTTTCTGGATCCTCTTTCTAGGAAAAACTCTTTTCAAGATTCTTTTCTAGAGACTCAATCTAAAAAAACGTTCTTTTCTGAAATGTTTTATGGATCATTTCTTCTGAAATCATGGTTTGTTTTTGTTTTTTTTTAGATCCTTTTCTGGAGCATCATTCAAGAAAAAAATTTTAAATAATTTTCTACATATTCTCTTTTTAAACAGATACATTTCTAGAATTTTTTCAAAAACCACAATCTAGAAAAAAAATATTTTCTTGTAAATTTTCTCTATCCTCTCTCGTGAAACAATTCTTTTCTAGATCATTTTCTAGAACTCAATCTAGAAAACATTTTTTCTGGATGCTCTCTCTAGAAAAAACACTTTTCTAGAGTCTCTTCCTAAAGAAACGTTCTTTTCTAGATTCTTTTATGGATGACTCTTAAAAGAAAGATTTGTAGATTCTTTTTTAGAGCCTCATTCTAGGAAATTTTTTTCTAGATACGTTTCTAGTTCTTCTCTCTAGAAACACGCCTTTTCTAGATCATTTTTTAGAACTTCAATCTAGACAAAAATCTTTTCTAGAAACTTTTTTGCCTCCTCTCTCTAGAAACAATTTTTACTAGATGCTTTTGTAGAGCCTCACTTAGAAAACATAGTTTCCAGATCTTTTATCTAGAAACCAGTCTTTTCTAGATTCTTTTCTAGAGCCTCCTGCTAGAAAATTTTTTTCTAGATTCATTTGTGGAACCTCTCTCTAGAAACAACTCTTTTCTAGATTCTTTTCTAGAGCCTCAATCTAAAAAAAAACGTTCTTTTCTAGATTCTTTTCTGGATGATTTCTTCTGAAATCATGTTTTTTTTTTTCTAGATTCTTTGCTGGAGTATAATTGAAGAAACATTTTTAGATACTTTTCTCGTTATTCCCTTTAGAAAAGACACTTTTCTAGATTCTTTTTGAAAACCTCAATTTCGAAAAAAATCTTTTCTAGGAACTTTTCTAGATACTTTCTCTAGATCATTTTCTAGAGCCTCAATCTAGAAAACATTATTTCTGGATGCTCTCTCTAGAAAAAACACTTTTCTAGATTCTTTTCTAGAGTCTCAACCTAAAAACGTCCCTTTCTAGATTCTTTTATGGATAACTCTCTTAAAAGAAAGATTTGTAGATTCTTTTTTAGAGCCTCATTCTAGAAAATTTTTTTCTAGATACATTTCTAGTTCTTCTCTCTGGAAACATGTCTTTTCTAGATGATTTTCTAGAACTTCAACATAGAGAAATATCTTTTGTAGAATCTTTTCTGCATCCACTTTCTAGAAACCATTCTTTACTAGATGCCTTTCTAGAGCCTCAACTTTGAAAACATAGTTTTCTAGATCTATCTAGAAACAAGTCTTTTATAGTTACCTTTCTTGAGCCTCATGCTAGAAAAAAGTTTTTCTAGGCTCTTTTCTGGATCCTCTTTCTAGGAAAAACTCTTTTCAAGATTCTTTTCTAGAGACTCAATCTAAAAAAACGTTCTTTTCTGAAATGTTTTATGGATCATTTCTTCTGAAATCATGGTTTGTTTTTGTTTTTTTTTAGATTCTTTTCTGGAGCATCATTCAAGAAAAAAATTTTAAATAATTTTCTACATATTCTCTTTTTAAACAGATACATTTCTAGAATTTTTTCAAAAACCACAATCTAGAAAAAAAATATTTTCTTGTAAATTTTCTCTATCCTCTCTCGTGAAACAATTCTTTTCTAGATCATTTTCTAGAACTCAATCTAGAAAACATTTTTTCTGGATGCTCTCTCTAGAAAAAACACTTTTCTAGAGTCTCTTCCTAAAGAAACGTTCTTTTCTAGATTCTTTTATGGATGACTCTTAAAAGAAAGATTTGTAGATTCTTTTTTAGAGCCTCATTCTAGGAAAATTTTTTCTAGATACGTTTCTAGTTCTTCTCTCTAGAAACACGCCTTTTCTAGATCATTTTCTAGAACTTCAATCTAGACAAAAATCTTTTCTAGAAACTTTTCTGCCTCCTCTCTCTAGAAACAATTTTTACTAGATCCTTTTGTAGAGCCTCACTTAGAAAACACAGTTTCCAGATCTTTTATCTAGAAACCAGTCTTTTCTAGATTCTTTTCTAGAGCCTCCTGCTAGAAAATTTTTTTCTAGATTCATTTGTGGAACCTCTCTCTAGAAACAACTCTTTTCTAGATTCCTTTCTAGAGCCTCAGTCTAAAAAAACGTTCTTTTCTAGATTCTTTTCTGGATGATTTCTTCTGAAATCATGTTTTTTTTTTTTTTTCTAGATTCTTTGCTGGAGTATAATTGAAGAAAACATTTTTAGATACTTTTCTAGTTATTCCCTTTAGAAAAGACACTTTTCTAGATTCTTTTCAAAAACCTCAATTTCGAAAATAATGTTTTCTAGGAACTTTTCTAGATATTTTCTCTAGAAACAATCCTTTTCTAGATCATTTTCTAGAGCCTCAATTTAGAAAACATTTTTTTCTTGATCCTCTCTCTAGAAAAAACACTTTTCTAGATTCTTTTCTAGAGTCTCAACCTAAAAACGTTCCTTTCTAGATTCTTTTATGGATAACTCTCTTAAAAGAAAGATTTGTAGATTCTTTTTTAGAGCCTCATTCCAGAAAATTTTTTTCTAGATACGTTTCTAGTTCTTCTCTCTAGAAACATGTCTTTTCTAGATGATTTTCTAGAACTTCAATCTAGAGAAATATCTTTTGTAGAAACTTTTCTGCATCCACTTTCTAGAAACCATTCTTTACTAGATGCCTTTCTAGAGCCTCAACTTTGAAAACATAGTTTTCTAGATCTTCTATCTAGAAACAAGTCTTTTCTAGATTCTTTTCTAGAGACTTATGCTAGAAAAAGTTTTTTCTAGGCTCTTTTCTGGATCCTCTGTCTAGAAAAAACTCTTTTCAGGATTCTTTTCTAGAGCCTCAATCTAAAAAATGTTCTTTTCTGCATTCTTTTATGCATCATTTCTTCTGAAAAAATGTTTTATTTATTTTTTGCTGTTAGATTCTTTTCTGGAACCTCATTCAAGAAAAAAATTTTTAGATACTTTTCTTGTTATTCCCTTTAAAAAAGAGAGTTTTCTAGATTCTTTTCAAAAACATCAATATCGAAAAAAATCTTTTCTAGGAACTTTTCTAGATACTTTCTCTAGAAACAATTCTTTTCTAGATCATTTTCTAGAGCCTCAATCTAGAAAACATTTTTTTTCTGGATTCTCTCTCTAGAAAAAACACTTTTCTAGATTCTTTTCTAGAGTCTCAACCTAAAAACGTCCCTTTCTAGATTCTTTTATGGATAACTCTCTTAAAAGAAAGATTTGTAGATTCTTTTTTAGAGCCTCATTCTAGAAAAAAATTTTCTAGATACGTTTCTAGTTCTTCTCTCTAGAAACATGTCTTTTCTAGATGATTTTCTAGACCTCCAATCTAGAGAAATATCTTTTGTAGAAACTTTTCTGCATCCACTTTCTAGAAACCATTCTTAACTAGATCCCTTTCTAGAGCCTCAACTTTGAAAACATAGTTTTCTAGATCTATCTAGAAACAAGTCTTTTCTAGATTCTTTTCTAGAGACTTATGCTAGAAAAAAATTTTTTCTAGGCTCTTTTCTGGATCCTCTTTCTAGGAAAAACACTTTTCAAGATTCTTTTCTAGAGACTCAATCTAAAAAAACGTTATTTTCTAAAATGTTTTATGGATCATTTCTTCTGAAATCATGGTGTTGGTTTTTTTTTTTTGGTGTTAGATTCTTTTCTGGAGCCTCATTCAAGAAAAAAATTTTAAATACTTTTCTACATATTCTCTTTTTAAACAGATACATTTCTAGAATTTTTTCAAAAACCACAATCTAGAAAAAAATCTTTTCTTGGAAATTTTCTCTATCCTCTCTCGTGAAACAATTCTTTTCTAGATCATTTTCTAGAACTCAATCTAGAAAACATTTTTTCTAGATCCTCTCTCTAGAAAAAACAATTTTCTAGATTCTTTTCTAGAGTCTCTTCCTAAAGAAACATTCTTTTCTAGATTCTTTTATGGATGACTCTTAAAAGAAAGATTTGTAGATTCTTTTTTAGAGCCTCATTCTAGAAAATTTTTTTCTAGTACGTTTCTAGTTCTTCTCTCTAGAAACACGCCTTTTCTAGATCATTTTTTAGAACTTCAATCTAGACAAAAATCTTTTCTAGAAACTTTTTTGCCTCCTCTCTCTAGAAACAATTTTTACTAGATGCTTTTGTAGAGCCTCACTTAGAAAACATAGTTTCCAGATCTTTTATCTAGAAACCAGTCTTTTCTAGATTCTTTTCTAGAGCCTCCTGCTAGAAAATTTTTTTCTAGATTCATTTGTGGAACCTCTCTCTAGAAACAACTCTTTTCTAGATTCTTTTCTAGTGCCTCAATCTAAAAAAAACGTTCTTTTCTAGATTCTTTTCTGGATGATTTCTTCTGAAATCATGTTTTTTTTTTTTTTTTCTAGATTCTTTGCTGGAGTATAATTGAAGAAACATTTTTAGATACTTTTCTCGTTATTCCCTTTAGAAAAGACACTTTTCTAGATTCTTTTTGAAAACCTCAATTTCGAAAAAAATCTTTTCTAGGAACTTTTCTAGATACTTTCTCTAGATCATTTTCTAGAGCCTCAATCTAGAAAACATTATTTCTGGATGCTCTCTCTAGAAAAAACACTTTTCTAGATTCTTTTCTAGAGTCTCAACCTAAAAACGTCCCTTTCTAGATTCTTTTATGGATAACTCTCTTAAAAGAAAGATTTGTAGATTCTTTTTTAGAGCCTCATTCTAGAAAATTTTTTTCTAGATACATTTCTAGTTCTTCTCTCTGGAAACATGTCTTTTCTAGATGATTTTCTAGAACTTCAACATAGAGAAATATCTTTTGTAGAATCTTTTCTGCATCCACTTTCTAGAAACCATTCTTTACTAGATGCCTTTCTAGAGCCTCAACTTTGAAAACATAGTTTTCTAGATCTATCTAGAAACAAGTCTTTTATAGTTACCTTTCTTGAGCCTCATGCTAGAAAAAAGTTTTTCTAGGCTCTTTTCTGGATCCTCTTTCTAGGAAAAACTCTTTTCAAGATTCTTTTCTAGAGACTCAATCTAAAAAAACGTTCTTTTCTGAAATGTTTTATGGATCATTTCTTCTGAAATCATGGTTTGTTTTTGTTTTTTTTTAGATTCTTTTCTGGAGCATCATTCAAGAAAAAAATTTTAAATAATTTTCTACATATTCTCTTTTTAAACAGATACATTTCTAGAATTTTTTCAAAAACCACAATCTAGAAAAAAAATATTTTCTTGTAAATTTTCTCTATCCTCTCTCGTGAAACAATTCTTTTCTAGATCATTTTCTAGAACTCAATCTAGAAAACATTTTTTCTGGATGCTCTCTCTAGAAAAAACACTTTTCTAGAGTCTCTTCCTAAAGAAACGTTCTTTTCTAGATTCTTTTATGGATGACTCTTAAAAGAAAGATTTGTAGATTCTTTTTTAGAGCCTCATTCTAGGAAAATTTTTTCTAGATACGTTTCTAGTTCTTCTCTCTAGAAACACGCCTTTTCTAGATCATTTTCTAGAACTTCAATCTAGACAAAAATCTTTTCTAGAAACTTTTCTGCCTCCTCTCTCTAGAAACAATTTTTACTAGATCCTTTTGTAGAGCCTCACTTAGAAAACACAGTTTCCAGATCTTTTATCTAGAAACCAGTCTTTTCTAGATTCTTTTCTAGAGCCTCCTGCTAGAAAATTTTTTTCTACATTCATTTGTGGAACCTCTCTCTAGAAACAACTCTTTTCTAGATTCCTTTCTAGAGCCTCAGTCTAAAAAAACGTTCTTTTCTAGATTCTTTTCTGGATGATTTCTTCTGAAATCATGTTTTTTTTTTTTTTTTCTAGATTCTTTGCTGGAGTATAATTGAAGAAAACATTTTTAGATACTTTTCTAGTTATTCCCTTTAGAAAAGACACTTTTCTAGATTCTTTTCAAAAACCTCAATTTCGAAAATAATGTTTTCTAGGAACTTTTCTAGATATTTTCTCTAGAAACAATCCTTTTCTAGATCATTTTCTAGAGCCTCAATTTAGAAAACATTTTTTTCTTGATCCTCTCTCTAGAAAAAACACTTTTCTAGATTCTTTTCTAGAGTCTCAACCTAAAAACGTTCCTTTCTAGATTCTTTTATGGATAACTCTCTTAAAAGAAAGATTTGTAGATTCTTTTTTAGAGCCTCATTCCAGAAAATTTTTTTCTAGATACGTTTCTAGTTCTTCTCTCTAGAAACATGTCTTTTCTAGATGATTTTCTAGAACTTCAATCTAGAGAAATATCTTTTGTAGAAACTTTTCTGCATCCACTTTCTAGAAACCATTCTTTACTAGATGCCTTTCTAGAGCCTCAACTTTGAAAACATAGTTTTCTAGATCTTCTATCTAGAAACAAGTCTTTTCTAGATTCTTTTCTAGAGACTTATGCTAGAAAAAGTTTTTTCTAGGCTCTTTTCTGGATCCTCTGTCTAGAAAAAACTCTTTTCAGGATTCTTTTCTAGAGCCTCAATCTAAAAAACGTTCTTTTCTGCATTCTTTTATGCATCATTTCTTCTGAAAAAATGTTTTATTTATTTTTTGCTGTTAGATTCTTTTCTGGAGCCTCATTCAAGAAAAAAATTTTTAGATACTTTTCTTGTTATTCCCTTTAAAAAAGAGAGTTTTCTAGATTCTTTTCAAAAACATCAATATCGAAAAAAATCTTTTCTAGGAACTTTTCTAGATACTTTCTCTAGAAACAATTCTTTTCTAGATCATTTTCTAGAGCCTCAATCTAGAAAACATTTTTTTCTGGATTCTCTCTCTAGAAAAAACACTTTTCTAGATTCTTTTCTAGAGTCTCAACCTAAAAACGTCCCTTTCTAGATTCTTTTATGGATAACTCTCTTAAAAGAAAGATTTGTAGATTCTTTTTTAGAGCCTCATTCTAGAAAAAATTTTTCTAGATAAGTTTCTTTTTCTTCTCTCAAGAAACATGTCTTTTCTAGATGATTTTCTAGAACTTCAATCTAGAGAAATATCTTTTGCAGAAACTTTTCTGCATCCACTTTCTAAAAACCATTCTTTATGAGATGCCTTTCTAGAGCCTCAACTTTGAAAACATAGTTTTCTAGATCTATCTAGAAACAAGTCTTTTCTAGTTTCCTTTCTAGAGCCTCATGCTTGAAAAAAAGTTTTTCTAGGCTCTTTTCTGGATCCTCTTTCTAGGAAAAACTCTTTTCAAGATTCTTTTCTAGAGACTCAATCTAAAAAAACGTTCTTTTCTAAAATGTTTTATGGATCATTTCTTCTGAAATCATGTTTTTTTGTTTTGTTTTTTTTTGTTTTTTGTTTTTTTTTTTTTTAGATTCTTTTCTGGAACCTCATTCAAGAAAAAAATTTTAAATACTTTTCTACATATTCTCTTTTTAAACAGATACATTTCTAGAATTTTTTCAAAAACCACAATCTAGAAAAAAATCTTTTTTTGGAAATTTTCTCTATCCTCTCTCGTGAAACAATTCTTTTCTAGATCATTTTCTAGAACTCAGTCTAGAAAACATTTTTTCTTGATCTTCTCTCTAGAAAAAACAATTTTCTAGATTCTTTTCTAGAGTCTCTTCCTAAAGAAAAGTTCTTTTCTAGATTCTTTTATGGATGACTCTTAAAAGAAAGATTTATAGTTTTTTTTTTAGAGCCTCATTCTAGAAAATTTTTTTCTAGATACGTTTCTAGTTCTTCTCTCTAGAAACACGCCTTTTCTAGATGATTTTCTAGAACTTCAATCTAGACAAAAATCTTTTCTAGAAACTTTTCTGCCTCCTCTCTCTAGAAACAATTTTTACTCGATCCTTTTGTAGAGCCTCACTTAGAAAACATAGTTTCCAGATCTTTTATCTAGAAACCAGTCTTTTCTAGATTCTTTTCTAGAGCCTCCTGCTAGAAAATTTTTTTCTAGATTCATTTGTGGAACCTCTGTCTAGATACAACTCTTTTCTAGATTCTTTTCTAGAGCCTCAATCTAGAAAAAAAATCTTTTCTTGGAAATGTTCTCTATCCTCTCTCGTGAAAAAATTCTTTTCTAGATCATTTTTTCTTGTTTCTCTCTTTAGAAAAAACACCTTTCTAGATTCTTTTCTAGAGTCTCAACCTAAAAACGTTCCTTTCTAGATTCTTTTATGGACAACACTCTTAAAAGAAAGATTTGTAGATTCTTTTTTAGAGCCTCATTCTACAAATTTTTTTCTAGATACGTTTCTAGTTCTCTCTAGAAACACGCCTTTTCTAGATGATTTTCTAGAACTTCAATCTAGAGAAAAATCTTTTGTAGAAACTCTTTTGCATCCTTCTTCTAGAAAGAATTCTTTACTAGATCCTTTTCTAGAGCCTTAACTTTGAAAACATAGTTTTCTAGATCTTCTATCTAGAAACAAGTCTTTTCCAGATTCTTTTCTAGAGACTTATGCTAGAAAAAGTTTTTCTAGGCTCTTTTCTGGATCCTCTCTCTAGAAAAAACTCTTTTCTAGATTCTTTTCTAGAGCCTCAATCAAAAACGTTCTTTTCTAAATTCTTTTATGCATCATTTCTTCTGAAAAACTGTTTTATTTATTTTTTGCTGTTAGATTCTTTTCTGGAGCCTCATTCAAGAAAACATTTTTAGGTACTTTTCTAGTTATTCACTTTAGAAAGACACTTTTCTAGTTTCTTTTTGAAAACCTCAATTTCGAAAAAAATCTTTTCTAGGAACTTTTCTAGATACTTTCTCTAGAAACAATTCTTTTCTAGATGATTTTCTAGAGCCTCAATCTAGAAAACATTTTTTTCTGCATCCTCTCTCTAGAAAAAACACTTTTCTAGATTCTTTTCTAGAGTCTCAACCTAAAAACGTCCCTTTCTAGATTCTTTTATGGATAACTTAAAAGAAAGATTTATAGATTCTTTTTTAGAGCCTCATTCTAGAAAAATTTTTTCTAGATACGTTTCTAGTTCTTCTCTCTAGAAACATGTCTTTTCTAGATGATTTTTTAGAACTTCAATCTAGAGAAAAATCTTTTGTAGAAACTTTTTTGCATCCTCCTTCTAGAAAGAATTCTTTACTAGATCCTTTTCTAGAGCCTCAACTTTGAAAACATAGTTTTCTAGATCTTCTATCTAGAGACAAGTCTTTTCTAGATTCCTTTCTAGAGCCTCATGCTAGAAAAAAGTTTTTCTAGGCTCTTTTCTGGATCCTCTTTCTAGGAAAAACTCTTTTCAAGATTCTTTTTTAGAGCCTCAATCTAAAAAAACGTTCTTTTCTAGAATGTTTTATGGATTATTTCTTCTGAAATCATGTTTTTTTTTTTTTTTGTTAGATTCTTTTCTGGAGCCTCATTCAAGAAAAAAAAATAAATACTTTTCTACTTATTCTCTTTTTAAACAGATACATTTCTAGAATTTTTTCAAAAACCTCAATCTAGAAAAAAAATCTTTTCTTGGAAATTTTCTCTATCCTTTCTCGTTAAACAATTCTTTTCTAGATCATTTTCTAGAATTCAATCTAGAAAATATTTTTTCTGGATCCTCTCTCTAGAAAAAACACTTTTCTAGATTCTTTTCTAGAGTCTCAACATAAAAATACGTTCTTTTCTAGATTCTTTTATGGATAACAATCTTAGAAGAAAGATCTGTAGATTCCTTTTTAGAGACTCATTCAATAATTTTTTTTTCTAGATACGATTCTAGTTCTCTCTAGAAACATGTCTTTTCTAAATGATTTTCTAGAACTTCAATCTTGAGAAAAATCTTTTGAAGAAACTTTTCTGTATCCTCCTTTTAGAAAGAATTCTTTACTAGATCCTTTTCTAGAGCCTCAACTTTGAAAACATAGTTTTCTAGATCTTCTATCTAGAAACAAGTCTTTTTCAGATTCTTTTCTAGAGACTTATCCTAGAAAACTTTTTTCTAATCTCTTTTCTGGATCCTCTGTCTAGAAAAAACTCTTTTCAAGATTCTTTTCTAGAGCCTCAATCTAAAAAACGTTCTTTTCTAAATTCTTTTATGCATCATTTCTTCTGAAAAAATGATTTATTTATTTTTTGCTGTTAGATTCTTTTCTGGGGGCTCATTCAAGAAAACATTTTTAGATACTTTTCTAGTTATTCCCCTTAGAAAAACACTTTTCTACATTCTTTTTGAAAACCTCAATTTCGAAAATAATCTTTTCTTGGAACTTTTCTAGATACTTTCTTTAGAAATAATTCTTTTCTAGATAATTTTCTAGAGCCTCAATCTAGAAAACTTTTTTTCTGGATTCTCTCTCTAGAAAAAACACTTTTCTAGATTCTTTTCTAGAGTCTCAACCTAAAAACGTCCCTTTCTAGATTCTTTTATGGATGACTCTCTTAAAAGAAAGATTTGTAGATTCTTTTTTAGAGCCTCATTCTAGAAAATTTTTTTCTAGATACGTTTCTAGTTCTTCTCTCTAGAAACATGTCTTTTCTTGATGATTTTCTAGAACTTCAATCTAGAGAAAATCTTTTGTAGAAACTTTTCTGCATCCTCCTTCTAGAAAGAATTTTTTACTAGATCCTTTTCTATAGCCTCAGCTTTGAAAACATAGTTTTCTATATCTTCTATCTAGAAACAAGTCTTTTCTAGATTCTTTTCTAGAACCTCATGGTAAAAAAATTTTTCTAGGCTTTTTTCTAGATCCTCTATCTAGGAAAAACTCTTTTTAAGATTCTTTTCTAGAGCTTCAATCTAAAAAAACGTTCTTTTTTTGGTTCATTTCTTCTGAAACAAGTTTTTTTTTTTTTTTTTTTTTTGTTAGATTCTTTCCTGGAGTGTCATTCAAGAAAACATTTTTTAGATACTTTTCTAGTTATTGCCTTTAGAAAAGACACTTTTCTAGATTCTTTTACGTTTCATTTCTTCTGAAATTATGTTGTTGTTTTTTTTGGTTAGATTCTTTTCTGGAACCTCATTCAACAAAACATTTTTAGATACTTTTCTAGTTATTGCCTTTAGAAAACATACTTTTCTAGATTCTTTTCGAAAACCTCAATTTCGAAAAAAATCTTTTCTAGGAACTATTTTATATACTTTCTCTAGAAACAATTCCTTCCTAGATCATTTTCTAGAGCCTCAATCTAGAAAACATTTTTTTTCTGGATTCTCTCTCTAGAAAAAACTCTTTCCTAGTTTCTTTTCTAGAGTCTCAACCTAAAAACGTTCCTTTCTAGTTTCTTTTATGGATAACTCTCTTAAAAGAAAGATTTGTAGATTCTTTTTTAGAGCCTCATTCTAGAAAAAATTTTTCTAGATACGTTTCTAGTTCTTCTCTCTAGAAACATGTCTTTTTTAGATGATTTTCTAGATCTTCAATCTAGAGAAAATCTTTTGTAGAAACTTTTCTGCATCCTCCTTCTAGAACGAATTCTTTACTAGATCCTTTTCTAGAGCCTCAGCTTTGAAAACATAGTTTTCTAGATTTTCTATCTAGAAACAAGTCTTTTCTAGATTCTTTTCTAGAACCTCATGGTAGAAAAAGTTTTTCTAGGCTCTTTTCTAGATCCTCTATCTAGGAAAAACTCTTTTTAAGATTCTTTTCTAGAGCTTCAATCTAAAAAAAACGTTCTTTTCCAGAATGTTTTATGGATCATTTCTTCTGAAAAAATGATTTATTTATTTTTTGCTGTTAGATTCTTTTCTGGTGGCTCATTCACTAAAACATTTTTAGATACTTTTCTAGTTATTCCCCTTAGAAAAACACTTCTACATTCTTTTCGAAAACCTCAATTTTGAAAAAAATCTTTTCTAGGAATGTTGAGAGTATAAAGTACTTGGGAATCCATCTTCCAAAGAATAATCAGGAATTATATGAGAAAAATTACAAAACACTTGCCACAAAAATAAAGTCAGATTTAAATAATTTGAAAGACATTCAGTGTTCTTGGATAGGCCGAGCGAATATAATAAAGATGACAATACTCCCCAAACTAATCTATTTATTTAGTGCTATACCAATCAGACTCCCAAAAAACTATTTTAATGACCTAGAAAAAATAACAACAAAATTCATATGGAAGAATAAAAGGTCGAGAATTGCAAGGGAACTAATGAAAAAAAAGTCAGAGGAAGGTGGTCTAAGTGTACCTGATTTAAAGCTATATTATAAAGCAACAGTCACCAAAACCATTTAGTATTGGCTAAGAAATAGACTAGTTGATCAGTGGCATAGGTTAGGTTCACAGGGCAAGATAGTGAATAAAAATAGCAATCTAATCTTTGACAAACCCAAAGATCCCAAATTTTGGGATAAGAATTCATTATTTGACAAAAACTGCTGGGAAAACTGGAAATTAGTATGGCAGAAACTAGGCATGGACCCACATTTAACACCACATACTAAGATTAGATCAAAATGGGTCCAAGATTTAGGCATAAAAAACGAAATCATAAATAAATTGGAGGAACATGGGATGGTTTACCTCTCAGACTTGTGGAGGAGGAAGGAGTTTGTGTCCAAGGGAGAACTAGAGACCATTATTGATCACAAAATAGAACATTTTGATTACACCAAATTAAAAAGTTTCTGCACAAACAAAACTAATGCAAACAAGATCAGAAGGGAAGTAACAAATTGGGAAAAAAATTTTACAATTAAAGGTTCTGATAAAGGCCTCATCTCCAAAATATACAGAGAATTGACTTTAATTTATAAGAAATCAAGCCATTCTCCAATTGATAAATGGTCAAGGGATATGAACAGACAATTTTCGGATGAAGAAATTAAAACTATTTCCACTCATATGAAAGAGTGTTCCAAATCACTATTGATCAGAGAAATGCAAATTAAAACAACTCTGAGGTATCATTACACACTTGTCAGATTGGCTAAGATGACAGGAACAAATAACGATGAATGTTGTAGGGGCTGTGGGAAAACTGGGACACTGATGCATTGTTGGTGGAGTTGTGAAAGAATCCAACCATTCTGGAGAGCAATCTGGAATTATGCCCAAAAAGTTATCAAAATGTGCATACCCTTTGACCCAGCCATACTACTACTGGGCTTATATCCCAAGGAACTACTAAAGAAGGGAAAGGGACCTGTATGTGCCAAAATGTTTGTGGCAGCCCTTTTCATAGTGGCTAGAAGCTGGAAGATGAATGGATGTCCATCAATTGGAGAATGGTTGGGTAAACTATGGTATATGAATGTTATGGAATATTATTGTTCTATAAGAAATGACCAACAGGAGAAATACAGAGAGGCTTGGAGAGACTTACATCAACTGATGCTGAGTGAAACGAGCAGAACCAGAAGATCATTATACACTTCAACAATGATACTGTACGAGGATGTATGCTGATGGAAGTGGATTTCTTCAACATAGAGAAGAGCTAATCCAATTCCAATTGATTAATGATGGACAGAACCAGCTACATCCAGAAAAGGAACACTGGGAAATGAATGTAAACTGTTATTTTTACCTTCTGAATCCAATTCTTCCTGTGCAACAAAAAATTCGGTTCTACACACATATATTGTATCTAGAATATACTGTAATATATTTAACATATATAAGACTGCTTGCCATCTGGGGGAGGGGGTTGGGGGAGGAAGGGAAAAAATCTGAATAGAAGTAAGTGCAAAGGATAATGTTGTAAAAAATTACCCATGCATATGTACTGTCAAAAAATGTTATAATTATAAAATTTAAAAAAAAAAATAATCATTTGATACAACTTTAAATATAAAGAAGTTAATGCAACTTGTACAGAAAGTTCCACTGAAGCAAATGGGAGAGAATTTACATGAAAGGGAAAACTTGACTATATAGAAGGGGAAAAAGAGAAGAACAAGTATCCAAAGGAATGGATTTTTCAAAAGGAAATAACTGGAAGATTTGTCGCAGTTCACTCTTTCCACTTAATAGGACTCCTGTTAAGAATCCTTTGATCCAGCTTAAATATAAAGAAGATAATGCATGGTGCACAAAATGTTTAATTGAAGCAAATATGAGTGAATTGATATCAATTCACTATCCCCACCTGCAAAAGGAACAAAGGGAAAACTAGACTCAATGGAATGTGAATTAGGGAAGAACAAGTAAGAAAGGGAATTCTTTTTTAGAAAGGGAATTAACTGGATCACTTCTTTGGACAAAAACTTTTTAGACTGAAAAGGATGGCTGTTATGAAACCCTTGATGAAGCTTTAAATATAAAGAGGTTAATGCAACTTGTACGGAAAGTTCCCCTGAAGCAAATGGGAGAGAATTAACATCAATTATAATGATCCGAAATGGAAGGGAATGTAAGGGAAAGCTAGACGCAATAGAATGGGAAAAGGAGCAGAACAAGGATCCAAAATAATGGATTCTTAAACAGGGAATATCAAGAAGGTATCTCTGCACATTCAGCCTTTCCGCTGAATAAGAATCCTTTCACACAGCTTTAAATAAAAAGAACATAATACATTGTACACAAAAATTCTATTGAAGCAAATGCCAGATAATTGATATCAACTATAATATCCCAAACTGCAAAAGGAACAAAGGGAAAACTAGACTCAATAGAATGTGAAATAGAGAAGAACAAGAAAAGGAATTGTTTCTTCGAAAAGGGAATAAGTGGATCATTTCTTTGAATGTAAATTTTATGACTTAAAAGGATTGCTGTTACAAAACCTTTGATCAAGTTTTAAATATAAAGAAGTTACTGCATTGTGCATAAAAATTCTATTGAAGCAAATGCCAGATAATTGATATCAACTATAATATCCCAAACTGCAAAAGGAACAAAGGGAAAACTAGACTCAGTAGATAGTGAAACAGAGAAGAACAAGTAAGAAAAGGAATTGTTTTTTCGAAAGGGAATAACTGGATCATTTCTTTGGACGTAAAGTATTTAGACTGAAAACGATTGCTGTTATGAAACTTGTGATCAAGCTTTAAATATAAAGAACATAATGCAACTTGGACAGAAAGTTCTACTGAAACAAATGGGAGAGAATTAACATCACTTATAATGATCCCAAATGCAAGGGAAACAAAGGGAAACCTAGACTCAATGAAATGGGTAATAGAGAAAAACAAGTAAACAAAGGAATGGATTTTTCAAAAGGGAATAACTGGAGGACTGCTCTGCACATTCACAATTTCCGCCGAATTGGAGCCCTGTTAATAATCCTTTGATACAACTTTTAATAGAAAGAAGATAATGCAACTTGTACAGAAAGTTCCATTGAATCAAATTTGAGAGAATTAACATCAAAGGAAAAACTTGACTACATAGAAAAGGAAATACAGATGAACAAGTATCCAAAAGGAATGGATTTTCCAAAAGGGAATAACTGGAGGACTGCTCTGCACATTCACAATTTCCGCTGAATTGGAGCCCTGTTAATAATAATGATAATAATAATAAAGTTGATGCAACTTTAAATATAAAGAAGTTAATGCAACTTGTACAGAAAGTTCCACTGAAGCAAATGGGAGAGAATTTACATGAAAGGGAAAACTTGACTATATAGAAGGGGAAAAAGAGAAGAACAAGTATCCAAAGGAATGGATTTTTCAAAAAGAAATAACTGGAAGATTTGTCTGCAGTTCACTCTTTCCACTTAATAGGACTCCTGTTAAGAATCCTTTGATCCAGCTTAAATATAAAGAAGATAATGCAGGTGCACAAAATGTTTAAGTGAAGCAAATATGAATGAATTGATATCAACTATAATATCCCCACCTGCAAAAGGAACAAAGGGAAAACTAGACTCAATAGAATGTGACATAGAGAAGAACAAGTAAGCAAAGGAAGTGTTGCTTTGAAAGGGAATAACTGGATCATTTCTTTGAACGTAAATTTTATGACTGAAAAGGAATGCTGTTACAAAACCTTTGATCAAGCTTTAAAAATAAAGAAGTTATTGTAACTTATACAGAAAGTTCCGCTGAATCAAATTGGAGAGAATTAACATCAAGTATAATGAACCCAAATGCAAGGGAAACAAAGCGAAACCTAGACACAATGGAATGGGTAATAGAGAAGAACAAGTAAGCAAAGGAATGGACTTTTCAAAAGTGAACAACTAGAAGACTGCTCTGCACATTCACCCTTTCCGCTGAATAAGATTTCTTTGACACAGCTTTAAATATAAAGAAGTTAATGCATTGTGCACAAAATGTTTCCTTGAAGCAAATATGAGAGAATTGAAATCAAGTATAATATCCCAAAATGCAAAAGGAACAAAGGGAAAACTAGACTCAAGTGAATGTGAAATAGAGAAGAACAAGTAAGCAAAGGAATTGTTTCTTTGAAAGGTAATAACTGGATCATTTCTTTGAACGTAAATTTTATGACTGAAAAGGATTGCTGTTACAAAACCTTTGATCAAGCTTTAAAAATAAAGAAGTTATTGTAACTTGTACAGAAAGTTCCGCTGAATCAAATTGGAGAGAATTAACATCAAGTATAATGAACCCAAATGCAAGGGAAACAAAGCGAAACCTAGACACAATGGAATGGGTAATAGAGAAGAACAAGTAAGCAAAGGAATGGACTGTTCAAAAGTGAACAACTAGAAGACTGCTCTGCACGTTCACCCTTTCCGCTGAATAAGATTTCTTTGACACAGCTTTAAATATAAAGAAGTTAATGCATTGTGCACAAAATGTGTCCTTGAAGCAAATATGAGAGAATTGATATCAACTATAATATCCCAAAATGCAAAGGGAACAAAGGGAAAACTAGACTCAATAGAATGTGAAATAGAGAAGAACAAGTAAGCAAAGGAATTGTTTCTTTGAAAGGGAATAATTGGATCATTTCTTAGAACGTAAATTTTATGACTTAAAAGGATTGCTGTTACAAAACCTTTGATCAAGCTTTACATATAAAGAAGTTATTGTAACTTGTACAGAAAGTTCCGCTGAATCAAATTTGAGAGAATTAACATCAAAGGGAAAACTGAACTACATAGAAAAGGAAATAGAGAAGAAAAAGTATCCAAAAGGAAAGGATTTTTCAAAAGGAAATAACTGGAAGATTTGTCTGCAGTTCACTCTTTCCACTTAATAGGACTCCTGTTAAGAATCCTTTGATCCAGTTTAAATATAAAGAAGATAATGCATGGTGCACAAAATGTTTAATTGAAGCAAATATGAGTGAATTGATATCAACTATAATATCCACACCTGCAAAAGGAACAAAGGAAAAACTAGACTCAATGGAATGTGAATTAGGGAAGAACAAGTAAGAAAGGGAATTCTTTTTTAGAAAGGGAATTAACTGGATCACTTCTTTGGACAAAAACTTTTTAGACTGAAAAGGATGGCTGTTATGAAACCCTTGATGAAGCTTTAAATATAAAGAGATTAATGCAACTTGTACGGAAAGTTCCCCTGAAGCAAATGGGAAAGAATTAACATCAATTATAATGATCCGAAATGGAAGGGAAAGTAAGGGAAAGCTAGAATCAATAGAATGGGAAAAGGAGCAGAACAAGGATCCAAAATAATGGATTCTTAAAAAGGGAATATCAAGAAGGTATCTCTGCACATTGAGCCTTTCCGCTGAATAAGAATCCTTTCACACAGCTTTAAATATAAAGAACATAAAACAGTGTACACAAAAATTCTATTGAAGCAAATGCCAGATAATTGATATCAAATATAATATCCCCAAATACAAAAGGAACAAAGAAAAAAACTAAAATCAATATAATGTGAAATAGAGAAGAACAAGTAAGCAAAGAAATTGTTTCTTTGAAAGGGAATAACTGGATCATTTCTTTAAACACAAATTTTATCAATTTATCAAATTTATCAATTTATCAATTTAATCAAATTTGAGAGAATTAACATCAAAGGGAAAACTGAACTACATAGAAAAGGAAATAGAGAAGAACAAGTATCCAAAGGAATGGATCTTTCAATAGGGAATAATTCAAAGATTTCTCAACCCAGTCACCCTTAACACTGTATAGGATTGTTGGTACAGTTTGAATATAAGGAAGATAATGCATTGTGTACAAAACTTCTATTGAAGGAAATGAGAGAGAATTGATAAGAATCCTTTCATACAATTTTTTGATTAAGAATCCTTTAATACAATTTTAATATAAAAAAGATAATGCATTGTGCACAAAACTTCTATTGAAGCAAATGGAGAAAATTGATATCAACTATAATATCCCAAACTGCAAAAGAAACCAAGGGAAAACTAGACTCAGAATGTGAAATATTACTGGAATGTGAAATTGGTACTGGAATAACCGGAACATTCCTTTGGACAAAACCTTTTTCAGACTGAAAAGGATTGCTGTTACGAATCCTTTGATCAATCTTTAAATATAATGAAGAAAATCGATCTTGTACAGACATTTCCATTGAAGCAAATGGGAGACAATTTACATCAAGTATAATGATCCCAAATGCAAGGGAAACAAAGCGAAACCTAGACTCAATAGAATGGGAAATAGAGAAGAACAAGTAAAAGCAATTATTTTTTCGTACTGGAATAACCGGAACATTCCTTTGGATAAAAGCTTTTTCAGACTGAAAAGGATTGCTGTTACGAATCTTTTGATCAATCTTTAAATATAATGAAGATAATGGATATTGTACAGACATTTCCATTGAAGCAAATGGGAGAGAATTTACATCAATTACAATGATCTGAAATGCAAGGGAAACAAAGGGAAACCTAGACTCAATACAATGGGAAATAGAGAAGAACAAATATCCAAAGGAATGGAATTTTCAATAGGAAATAACTTGAAGATTTCTCTACCCAGTCACCCTTTCCACTGTACAGGACTGTTGTTAAGAATCCTTTGGTACAGTTTTAATATAAGGAAGATAATGCATTGTGTACAAAACTTCTATTGAAGGAAATGCGAGAGAATTGATATCCACTATAATATCACAAACAGTAAAAGAAGCAAATGGAAAACTAGACTCAGAATGTGAATTAGTAAAGAACAAGTGAGAAAAGGAATTGTTTTTTCATACAGGAATAACAGGAACATTGCTTTGGACAAAACATTTTCAGACTGAAAAGGATTGCTGTTACGAATCCTTTGATCAATCTTTAAATATAAAGAAGATTATGCAACTTGTACAGAAAGTTCCATTGAAACAAATGGGAGAGAATTTACATCAATTACAATGATCTGAAATGCAAGGGAAACAAAGGGAAACCTAGACTCAAGAGAATGGGAAATAGAGAAGAACAAGTATCCAAAGGAATGGAATTTTCAATACGAAATAACTTGAAGATTTCGCAACCCAGTCACCGTTTCCACTGTACAGGACTGTTGTTAAGAATCCTTTGGTACAGTGTGAATATAAGGAAGATAATGCATTGTGTACAAAACTTTTAATGAAGGAAATGCGAGAGAATTGATATCCACTATAATATCCCAAACTGCAAAAGAAACAAAGGGAAAACTAGACTCAGAATGTGAAATAGAGAAGAACAAGTAAGAAAACCAATTGTTTTTTGGTACTGGAATAACCGGAACATTCCTTTGGACAAAACCTTTTTCAGACTGAAAAGGATTGCTGTTACGAATCCTTTGATCAATCTTTAAATATAAAGAAGATTATGCAACTTGTACAGAAAGTTCCATTGAAACAAATGGGAGAGAATTTACATCAATTACAATGATCTGAAATGCAAGGGAAACAAAGCGAAACCTAGACTCAATAGAATGGGAAATAGAGAAGAACAAGTAAAAGCAATTATTTTTTCGTACTGGAATAACCGGAACATTCCTTTGGATAAAAGCTTTTTCAGACTGAAAAGGATTGCTGTTACGAATCTTTTGATCAATCTTTAAATATAATGAAGATAATGGATATTGTACAGACATTTCCATTGAAGCAAATGGGAGAGAATTTACATCAATTACAATGATCTGAAATGCAAGGGAAACAAAGGGAAACCTAGACTCAATACAATGGGAAATAGAGAAGAACAAATATGCAACGGAATGGAATTTTCAATAGGAAATAACTTGAAGATTTCGCAACCCAGTCACCGTTTCCACTGTACAGGACTGTTGTTAAGAATCCTTTGGTACAGTTTGAATATAAGGAAGATTATGCATTGTGTACAAAACTTCTAATGAAGGAAATGCGAGTGAATTGATATCCACTATAATATCCCAAACTGCAAAAGAAACAAAGGGAAAACTAGACTCAGAATGTGAAATAGAGAAGAACAAGTAAGAAAACCAATTGTTTTTTGGTACTGGAATAATCGGAACATTCCTTTGGACAAAACCTTTTTCAGACTGAAAAGGATTGCTGTTATGAATCCTTTGATCAATCTTTAAATATAATGAAGAAAATCGATCTTGTACAGACATTTCCATTGAAGCAAATGGGAGACAATTTACATCAAGTATAATGATCCCAAATGCAAGGGAAACAAAGCGAAACCTAGACTCGATAGAATGGGAAATAGAGAAGAACAAGTAAAAGCAATTATTTTTTCGTACTGGAATAACCGGAACATTCCTTTGGATAAAAGCTTTTTCAGACTGAAAAGGATTGCTGTTACGCATCTTTTGATCAATCTTTAAATATAATGAAGATAATGGATCTTGTACAGACATTTCCATTGAAGCAAATGGGAGAGAATTTACATCAATTACAATGATCTCAAATGCAAGGGAAACAAAGGGAAACCTAGACTCAAGAGAATGGGAAATAGAGAAGAACAAGTATCCAAAGGAATGGAATTTTCAATACGAAATAACTTGAAGATTTCGCAACTCAGTCACCGTTTCCACTGTACAGGACTGTTGTTACGAATCCTTTGGTACAGTTTTAATATAAGGAAGATAATGCATTGTGTACAAAACTTTTAATGAAGGAAATGCGAGAGAATTGATATCCACTATAATATCCCAAACTGCAAAAGAAACAAAGGGAAAACTAGACTCAGAATGTGAAATAGAGAAGAACAAATAAGAAAACCAATTGTTTTTTGGTACTGGAATAACCGGAACATTCCTTTGGACAAAACCTTTTTCAGACTGAAAAGGATTGCTGTTACGAATCCTTTGATCAATCTTTAAATATAAAGAAGATTATGCAACTTGTACAGAAAGTTCCATTGAAACAAATGGGAGAGAATTTACATCAATTACAATGATCTGAAATGCAAGGGAAACAAAGGGAAACCTAGACTCAAGAGAATGGGAAATAGAGAAGAACAAGTATCCAAAGGAATGGAATTATCAATACGAAATAACTTGAAGATTTCGCAACCCAGTCACCGTTTCCACTGTACAGGACTGTTGTTAAGAATCCTTTGGTACAGTTTGAATATAAGGAAGATAATGCATTGTGTACAAAACTTTTAATGAAGGAAATGTGAGAGAATTGATATCCACTATAATATCCCAAACTGCAAAAGAAACAAAGGGAAAACTAGACTCAGAATGTGAAATAGAGAAGAACAAGTAAGAAAACCAATTGTTTTTTGGTACTGGAATAACCGGAACATTCCTTTGGACAAAACCTTTTTCAGACTGAAAAGGATTGCTGTTACGAATCCTTTGATCAATTTTAAATATAAAGAAGATTATGCAACTTGTACAGAAAGTTCCATTGAAACAAATGGGAGAGAATTTACATCAATTACAATGATCTGAAATGCAAGGGAAACAAAGGGAAACCTAGACTCAAGAGAATGGGAAATAGAGAAGAACAAGTATCCAAAGGAATGGAATTTTCAATATGAAATAACTTGAAGATTTCGCAACCCAGTCACCGTTTCCACTGTACAGGACTGTTGTTAAGAATCCTTTGGTACAGTTTGAATATAAGGAAGATAATGCATTGTGTACAAAACTTTTAATGAAGGAAATGCGAGAGAATTGATATCCACTATAATATCCCAAACTGCAAAAGAAACAAAGGGAAAACTAGACTCAGAATGTGAAATAGAGAAGAACAAGTAAGAAAACCAATTGTTTTTTGGTACTGGAATAACCGGAACATTCCTTTGGACAAAACCTTTTTCAGACTGAAAAGGATTGCTGTTACGAATCCTTTGATCAATCTTTAAATATAATGAAGAAAATCGATCTTGTACAGACATTTCCATTGAAGCAAATGGGAGACAATTTACATCAAGTATAATGATCCCAAATGCAAGGGAAACAAAGCGAAACCTAGACTCGATAGAATGGGAAATAGAGAAGAACAAGTAAAAGAAATTATTTTTTCGTACTGGAATAACCGGAACATTCCTTTGGATAAAAGCTTTTTCAGACTGAAAAGGATTGCTGTTACGCATCTTTTGATCAATCTTTAAATATAATGAAGATAATGGATCTTGTACAGACATTTCCATTGAAGCAAATGGGAGAGAATTTACATCAATTACAATGATCTCAAATGCAAGGGAAACAAAGGGAAACCTAGACTCAAGAGAATGGGAAATAGAGAAGAACAAGTATCCAAAGGAATAGAATTTTCAATACGAAATAACTTGAAGATTTCGCAACTCAGTCACCGTTTCCACTGTACAGGACTGTTGTTACGAATCCTTTGGTACAGTTTTAATATAAGGAAGATAATGCATTGTGTACAAAACTTTTAATGAAGGAAATGCGAGAGAATTGATATCCACTATAATATCCCAAACTGCAAAAGAAACAAAGGGAAAACTAGACTCAGAATGTGAAATAGAGAAGAACAAATAAGAAAACCAATTGTTTTTTGGTACTGGAATAACCGGAACATTCCTTTGGACAAAACCTTTTTCAGACTGAAAAGGATTGCTGTTACGAATCCTTTGATCAATCTTTAAATATAAAGAAGATTATGCAACTTGTACAGAAAGTTCCATTGAAACAAATGGGAGAGAATTTACATCAATTACAATGATCTGAAATGCAAGGGAAACAAAGGGAAACCTAGACTCAAGAGAATGGGAAATAGAGAAGAACAAGTATCCAAAGGAATGGAATTATCAATACGAAATAACTTGAAGATTTCGCAACCCAGTCACCGTTTCCACTGTACAGGACTGTTGTTAAGAATCCTTTGGTACAGTTTGAATATAAGGAAGATAATGCATTGTGTACAAAACTTTTAATGAAGGAAATGTGAGAGAATTGATATCCACTATAATATCCCAAACTGCAAAAGAAACAAAGGGAAAACTAGACTCAGAATGTGAAATAGAGAAGAACAAGTAAGAAAACCAATTGTTTTTTGGTACTGGAATAACCGGAACATTCCTTTGGACAAAACCTTTTTCAGACTGAAAAGGATTGCTGTTACGAATCCTTTGATCAATTTTAAATATAAAGAAGATTATGCAACTTGTACAGAAAGTTCCATTGAAACAAATGGGAGAGAATTTACATCAATTACAATGATCTGAAATGCAAGGGAAACAAAGGGAAACCTAGACTCAAGAGAATGGGAAATAGAGAAGAACAAGTAAAAGCAATTATTTTTTCGTACTGGAATAACCGGAACATTCCTTTGGATAAAAGCTTTTTCAGACTGAAAAGGATTGCTGTTACGAATCTTTTGATCAATCTTTAAATATAATGAAGATAATGGATATTGTACAGACATTTCCATTGAAGCAAATGGGAGAGAATTTACATCAATTACAATGATCTGAAATGCAAGGGAAACAAAGGGAAACCTAGACTCAATACAATGGGAAATAGAGAAGAACAAATATGCAACGGAATGGAATTTTCAATAGGAAATAACTTGAAGATTTCGCAACCCAGTCACCGTTTCCACTGTACAGGACTGTTGTTAAGAATCCTTTGGTACAGTTTGAATATAAGGAAGATTATGCATTGTGTACAAAACTTCTAATGAAGGAAATGCGAGTGAATTGATATCCACTATAATATCCCAAACTGCAAAAGAAACAAAGGGAAAACTAGACTCAGAATGTGAAATAGAGAAGAACAAGTAAGAAAACCAATTGTTTTTTGGTACTGGAATAATCGGAACATTCCTTTGGACAAAACCTTTTTCAGACTGAAAAGGATTGCTGTTATGAATCCTTTGATCAATCTTTAAATATAATGAAGAAAATCGATCTTGTACAGACATTTCCATTGAAGCAAATGGGAGACAATTTACATCAAGTATAATGATCCCAAATGCAAGGGAAACAAAGCGAAACCTAGACTCGATAGAATGGGAAATAGAGAAGAACAAGTAAAAGCAATTATTTTTTCGTACTGGAATAACCGGAACATTCCTTTGGATAAAAGCTTTTTCAGACTGAAAAGGATTGCTGTTACGCATCTTTTGATCAATCTTTAAATATAATGAAGATAATGGATCTTGTACAGACATTTCCATTGAAGCAAATGGGAGAGAATTTACATCAATTACAATGATCTCAAATGCAAGGGAAACAAAGGGAAACCTAGACTCAAGAGAATGGGAAATAGAGAAGAACAAGTATCCAAAGGAATGGAATTTTCAATACGAAATAACTTGAAGATTTCGCAACTCAGTCACCGTTTCCACTGTACAGGACTGTTGTTACGAATCCTTTGGTACAGTTTTAATATAAGGAAGATAATGCATTGTGTACAAAACTTTTAATGAAGGAAATGCGAGAGAATTGATATCCACTATAATATCCCAAACTGCAAAAGAAACAAAGGGAAAACTAGACTCAGAATGTGAAATAGAGAAGAACAAATAAGAAAACCAATTGTTTTTTGGTACTGGAATAACCGGAACATTCCTTTGGACAAAACCTTTTTCAGACTGAAAAGGATTGCTGTTACGAATCCTTTGATCAATCTTTAAATATAAAGAAGATTATGCAACTTGTACAGAAAGTTCCATTGAAACAAATGGGAGAGAATTTACATCAATTACAATGATCTGAAATGCAAGGGAAACAAAGGGAAACCTAGACTCAAGAGAATGGGAAATAGAGAAGAACAAGTATCCAAAGGAATGGAATTATCAATACGAAATAACTTGAAGATTTCGCAACCCAGTCACCGTTTCCACTGTACAGGACTGTTGTTAAGAATCCTTTGGTACAGTTTGAATATAAGGAAGATAATGCATTGTGTACAAAACTTTTAATGAAGGAAATGTGAGAGAATTGATATCCACTATAATATCCCAAACTGCAAAAGAAACAAAGGGAAAACTAGACTCAGAATGTGAAATAGAGAAGAACAAGTAAGAAAACCAATTGTTTTTTGGTACTGGAATAACCGGAACATTCCTTTGGACAAAACCTTTTTCAGACTGAAAAGGATTGCTGTTACGAATCCTTTGATCAATTTTAAATATAAAGAAGATTATGCAACTTGTACAGAAAGTTCCATTGAAACAAATGGGAGAGAATTTACATCAATTACAATGATCTGAAATGCAAGGGAAACAAAGGGAAACCTAGACTCAAGAGAATGGGAAATAGAGAAGAACAAGTATCCAAAGGAATGGAATTTTCAATATGAAATAACTTGAAGATTTCGCAACCCAGTCACCGTTTCCACTGTACAGGACTGTTGTTACGAATCCTTTGGTACAGTTTTAATATAAGGAAGATAATGCATTGTGTACAAAACTTTTAATGAAGGAAATGCGAGAGAATTGATATCCACTATAATATCCCAAACTGCAAAAGAAACAAAGGGAAAACTAGACTCAGAATGTGAAATAGAGAAGAACAAATAAGAAAACCAATTGTTTTTTGGTACTGGAATAACCGGAACATTCCTTTGGACAAAACCTTTTTCAGACTGAAAAGGATTGCTGTTACGAATCCTTTGATCAATCTTTAAATATAAAGAAGATTATGCAACTTGTACAGAAAGTTCCATTGAAACAAATGGGAGAGAATTTACATCAATTACAATGATCTGAAATGCAAGGGAAACAAAGGGAAACCTAGACTCAAGAGAATGGGAAATAGAGAAGAACAAGTATCCAAAGGAATGGAATTATCAATACGAAATAACTTGAAGATTTCGCAACCCAGTCACCGTTTCCACTGTACAGGACTGTTGTTAAGAATCCTTTGGTACAGTTTGAATATAAGGAAGATAATGCATTGTGTACAAAACTTTTAATGAAGGAAATGTGAGAGAATTGATATCCACTATAATATCCCAAACTGCAAAAGAAACAAAGGGAAAACTAGACTCAGAATGTGAAATAGAGAAGAACAAGTAAGAAAACCAATTGTTTTTTGGTACTGGAATAACCGGAACATTCCTTTGGACAAAACCTTTTTCAGACTGAAAAGGATTGCTGTTACGAATCCTTTGATCAATTTTAAATATAAAGAAGATTATGCAACTTGTACAGAAAGTTCCATTGAAACAAATGGGAGAGAATTTACATCAATTACAATGATCTGAAATGCAAGGGAAACAAAGGGAAACCTAGACTCAAGAGAATGGGAAATAGAGAAGAACAAGTATCCAAAGGAATGGAATTTTCAATATGAAATAACTTGAAGATTTCGCAACCCAGTCACCGTTTCCACTGTACAGGACTGTTGTTAAGAATCCTTTGGTACAGTTTGAATATAAGGAAGATAATGCATTGTGTACAAAACTTTTAATGAAGGAAATGCGAGAGAATTGATATCCACTATAATATCCCAAACTGCAAAAGAAACAAAGGGAAAACTAGACTCAGAATGTGAAATAGAGAAGAACAAGTAAGAAAACCAATTGTTTTTTGGTACTGGAATAACCGGAACATTCCTTTGGACAAAACCTTTTTCAGACTGAAAAGGATTGCTGTTACGAATCCTTTGATCAATCTTTAAATATAATGAAGAAAATCGATCTTGTACAGACATTTCCATTGAAGCAAATGGGAGACAATTTACATCAAGTATAATGATCCCAAATGCAAGGGAAACAAAGCGAAACCTAGACTCGATAGAATGGGAAATAGAGAAGAACAAGTAAAAGAAATTATTTTTTCGTACTGGAATAACCGGAACATTCCTTTGGATAAAAGCTTTTTCAGACTGAAAAGGATTGCTGTTACGCATCTTTTGATCAATCTTTAAATATAATGAAGATAATGGATCTTGTACAGACATTTCCATTGAAGCAAATGGGAGAGAATTTACATCAATTACAATGATCTCAAATGCAAGGGAAACAAAGGGAAACCTAGACTCAAGAGAATGGGAAATAGAGAAGAACAAGTATCCAAAGGAATAGAATTTTCAATACGAAATAACTTGAAGATTTCGCAACTCAGTCACCGTTTCCACTGTACAGGACTGTTGTTACGAATCCTTTGGTACAGTTTTAATATAAGGAAGATAATGCATTGTGTACAAAACTTTTAATGAAGGAAATGCGAGAGAATTGATATCCACTATAATATCCCAAACTGCAAAAGAAACAAAGGGAAAACTAGACTCAGAATGTGAAATAGAGAAGAACAAATAAGAAAACCAATTGTTTTTTGGTACTGGAATAACCGGAACATTCCTTTGGACAAAACCTTTTTCAGACTGAAAAGGATTGCTGTTACGAATCCTTTGATCAATCTTTAAATATAAAGAAGATTATGCAACTTGTACAGAAAGTTCCATTGAAACAAATGGGAGAGAATTTACATCAATTACAATGATCTGAAATGCAAGGGAAACAAAGGGAAACCTAGACTCAAGAGAATGGGAAATAGAGAAGAACAAGTATCCAAAGGAATGGAATTATCAATACGAAATAACTTGAAGATTTCGCAACCCAGTCACCGTTTCCACTGTACAGGACTGTTGTTAAGAATCCTTTGGTACAGTTTGAATATAAGGAAGATAATGCATTGTGTACAAAACTTTTAATGAAGGAAATGTGAGAGAATTGATATCAACTATAATATCCCAAACTGCAAAAGAAACAAAGGGAAAACTAGACTCAGAATGTGAAATAGAGAAGAACAAGTAAGAAAACCAATTGTTTTTTGGTACTGGAATAACCGGAACATTCCTTTGGACAAAACCTTTTTCAGACTGAAAAGGATTGCTGTTACGAATCCTTTGATCAATTTTAAATATAAAGAAGATTATGCAACTTGTACAGAAAGTTCCATTGAAACAAATGGGAGAGAATTTACATCAATTACAATGATCTGAAATGCAAGGGAAACAAAGGGAAACCTAGACTCAAGAGAATGGGAAATAGAGAAGAACAAGTAAAAGCAATTATTTTTTCGTACTGGAATAACCGGAACATTCCTTTGGATAAAAGCTTTTTCAGACTGAAAAGGATTGCTGTTACGAATCTTTTGATCAATCTTTAAATATAATGAAGATAATGGATATTGTACAGACATTTCCATTGAAGCAAATGGGAGAGAATTTACATCAATTACAATGATCTGAAATGCAAGGGAAACAAAGGGAAACCTAGACTCAATACAATGGGAAATAGAGAAGAACAAATATGCAACGGAATGGAATTTTCAATAGGAAATAACTTGAAGATTTCGCAACCCAGTCACCGTTTCCACTGTACAGGACTGTTGTTAAGAATCCTTTGGTACAGTTTGAATATAAGGAAGATTATGCATTGTGTACAAAACTTCTAATGAAGGAAATGCGAGTGAATTGATATCCACTATAATATCCCAAACTGCAAAAGAAACAAAGGGAAAACTAGACTCAGAATGTGAAATAGAGAAGAACAAGTAAGAAAACCAATTGTTTTTTGGTACTGGAATAATCGGAACATTCCTTTGGACAAAACCTTTTTCAGACTGAAAAGGATTGCTGTTATGAATCCTTTGATCAATCTTTAAATATAATGAAGAAAATCGATCTTGTACAGACATTTCCATTGAAGCAAATGGGAGACAATTTACATCAAGTATAATGATCCCAAATGCAAGGGAAACAAAGCGAAACCTAGACTCGATAGAATGGGAAATAGAGAAGAACAAGTAAAAGCAATTATTTTTTCGTACTGGAATAACCGGAACATTCCTTTGGATAAAAGCTTTTTCAGACTGAAAAGGATTGCTGTTACGCATCTTTTGATCAATCTTTAAATATAATGAAGATAATGGATCTTGTACAGACATTTCCATTGAAGCAAATGGGAGAGAATTTACATCAATTACAATGATCTCAAATGCAAGGGAAACAAAGGGAAACCTAGACTCAAGAGAATGGGAAATAGAGAAGAACAAGTATCCAAAGGAATGGAATTTTCAATACGAAATAACTTGAAGATTTCGCAACTCAGTCACCGTTTCCACTGTACAGGACTGTTGTTACGAATCCTTTGGTACAGTTTTAATATAAGGAAGATAATGCATTGTGTACAAAACTTTTAATGAAGGAAATGCGAGAGAATTGATATCCACTATAATATCCCAAACTGCAAAAGAAACAAAGGGAAAACTAGACTCAGAATGTGAAATAGAGAAGAACAAATAAGAAAACCAATTGTTTTTTGGTACTGGAATAACCGGAACATTCCTTTGGACAAAACCTTTTTCAGACTGAAAAGGATTGCTGTTACGAATCCTTTGATCAATCTTTAAATATAAAGAAGATTATGCAACTTGTACAGAAAGTTCCATTGAAACAAATGGGAGAGAATTTACATCAATTACAATGATCTGAAATGCAAGGGAAACAAAGGGAAACCTAGACTCAAGAGAATGGGAAATAGAGAAGAACAAGTATCCAAAGGAATGGAATTATCAATACGAAATAACTTGAAGATTTCGCAACCCAGTCACCGTTTCCACTGTACAGGACTGTTGTTAAGAATCCTTTGGTACAGTTTGAATATAAGGAAGATAATGCATTGTGTACAAAACTTTTAATGAAGGAAATGTGAGAGAATTGATATCCACTATAATATCCCAAACTGCAAAAGAAACAAAGGGAAAACTAGACTCAGAATGTGAAATAGAGAAGAACAAGTAAGAAAACCAATTGTTTTTTGGTACTGGAATAACCGGAACATTCCTTTGGACAAAACCTTTTTCAGACTGAAAAGGATTGCTGTTACGAATCCTTTGATCAATTTTAAATATAAAGAAGATTATGCAACTTGTACAGAAAGTTCCATTGAAACAAATGGGAGAGAATTTACATCAATTACAATGATCTGAAATGCAAGGGAAACAAAGGGAAACCTAGACTCAAGAGAATGGGAAATAGAGAAGAACAAGTATCCAAAGGAATGGAATTTTCAATATGAAATAACTTGAAGATTTCGCAACCCAGTCACCGTTTCCACTGTACAGGACTGTTGTTAAGAATCCTTTGGTACAGTTTGAATATAAGGAAGATAATGCATTGTGTACAAAACTTTTAATGAAGGAAATGCGAGAGAATTGATATCCACTATAATATCCCAAACTGCAAAAGAAACAAAGGGAAAACTAGACTCAGAATGTGAAATAGAGAAGAACAAGTAAGAAAACCAATTGTTTTTTGGTACTGGAATAACCGGAACATTCCTTTGGACAAAACCTTTTTCAGACTGAAAAGGATTGCTGTTACGAATCCTTTGATCAATCTTTAAATATAATGAAGAAAATCGATCTTGTACAGACATTTCCATTGAAGCAAATGGGAGACAATTTACATCAAGTATAATGATCCCAAATGCAAGGGAAACAAAGCGAAACCTAGACTCGATAGAATGGGAAATAGAGAAGAACAAGTAAAAGAAATTATTTTTTCGTACTGGAATAACCGGAACATTCCTTTGGATAAAAGCTTTTTCAGACTGAAAAGGATTGCTGTTACGCATCTTTTGATCAATCTTTAAATATAATGAAGATAATGGATCTTGTACAGACATTTCCATTGAAGCAAATGGGAGAGAATTTACATCAATTACAATGATCTCAAATGCAAGGGAAACAAAGGGAAACCTAGACTCAAGAGAATGGGAAATAGAGAAGAACAAGTATCCAAAGGAATAGAATTTTCAATACGAAATAACTTGAAGATTTCGCAACTCAGTCACCGTTTCCACTGTACAGGACTGTTGTTACGAATCCTTTGGTACAGTTTTAATATAAGGAAGATAATGCATTGTGTACAAAACTTTTAATGAAGGAAATGCGAGAGAATTGATATCCACTATAATATCCCAAACTGCAAAAGAAACAAAGGGAAAACTAGACTCAGAATGTGAAATAGAGAAGAACAAATAAGAAAACCAATTGTTTTTTGGTACTGGAATAACCGGAACATTCCTTTGGACAAAACCTTTTTCAGACTGAAAAGGATTGCTGTTACGAATCCTTTGATCAATCTTTAAATATAAAGAAGATTATGCAACTTGTACAGAAAGTTCCATTGAAACAAATGGGAGAGAATTTACATCAATTACAATGATCTGAAATGCAAGGGAAACAAAGGGAAACCTAGACTCAAGAGAATGGGAAATAGAGAAGAACAAGTATCCAAAGGAATGGAATTATCAATACGAAATAACTTGAAGATTTCGCAACCCAGTCACCGTTTCCACTGTACAGGACTGTTGTTAAGAATCCTTTGGTACAGTTTGAATATAAGGAAGATAATGCATTGTGTACAAAACTTTTAATGAAGGAAATGTGAGAGAATTGATATCCACTATAATATCCCAAACTGCAAAAGAAACAAAGGGAAAACTAGACTCAGAATGTGAAATAGAGAAGAACAAGTAAGAAAACCAATTGTTTTTTGGTACTGGAATAACCGGAACATTCCTTTGGACAAAACCTTTTTCAGACTGAAAAGGATTGCTGTTACGAATCCTTTGATCAATTTTAAATATAAAGAAGATTATGCAACTTGTACAGAAAGTTCCATTGAAACAAATGGGAGAGAATTTACATCAATTACAATGATCTGAAATGCAAGGGAAACAAAGGGAAACCTAGACTCAAGAGAATGGGAAATAGAGAAGAACAAGTATCCAAAGGAATGGAATTTTCAATATGAAATAACTTGAAGATTTCGCAACCCAGTCACCGTTTCCACTGTACAGGACTGTTGTTAAGAATCCTTTGGTACAGTTTGAATATAAGGAAGATAATGCATTGTGTACAAAACTTTTAATGAAGGAAATGCGAGAGAATTGATATCCACTATAATATCCCAAACTGCAAAAGAAACAAAGGGAAAACTAGACTCAGAATGTGAAATAGAGAAGAACAAGTAAGAAAACCAATTGTTTTTTGGTACTGGAATAACCGGAACATTCCTTTGGACAAAACCTTTTTCAGACTGAAAAGGATTGCTGTTACGAATCCTTTGATCAATCTTTAAATATAATGAAGAAAATCGATCTTGTACAGACATTTCCATTGAAGCAAATGGGAGACAATTTACATCAAGTATAATGATCCCAAATGCAAGGGAAACAAAGCGAAACCTAGACTCGATAGAATGGGAAATAGAGAAGAACAAGTAAAAGAAATTATTTTTTCGTACTGGAATAACCGGAACATTCCTTTGGATAAAAGCTTTTTCAGACTGAAAAGGATTGCTGTTACGCATCTTTTGATCAATCTTTAAATATAATGAAGATAATGGATCTTGTACAGACATTTCCATTGAAGCAAATGGGAGAGAATTTACATCAATTACAATGATCTCAAATGCAAGGGAAACAAAGGGAAACCTAGACTCAAGAGAATGGGAAATAGAGAAGAACAAGTATCCAAAGGAATAGAATTTTCAATACGAAATAACTTGAAGATTTCGCAACTCAGTCACCGTTTCCACTGTACAGGACTGTTGTTACGAATCCTTTGGTACAGTTTTAATATAAGGAAGATAATGCATTGTGTACAAAACTTTTAATGAAGGAAATGCGAGAGAATTGATATCCACTATAATATCCCAAACTGCAAAAGAAACAAAGGGAAAACTAGACTCAGAATGTGAAATAGAGAAGAACAAATAAGAAAACCAATTGTTTTTTGGTACTGGAATAACCGGAACATTCCTTTGGACAAAACCTTTTTCAGACTGAAAAGGATTGCTGTTACGAATCCTTTGATCAATCTTTAAATATAAAGAAGATTATGCAACTTGTACAGAAAGTTCCATTGAAGCAAATGGGAGAGAATTTACATCAATTACAATGATCTGAAATGCAAGGGAAACAAAGGGAAACCTAGACTCAAGAGAATGGGAAATAGAGAAGAACAAGTATCCAAAGGAATGGAATTTTCAATACGAAATAACTTGAAGATTTCGCAACCCAGTCACCGTTTCCACTGTACAGGACTGTTGTTAAGAATCCTTTGGTACAGTTTGAATATAAGGAAGATAATGCATTGTGTACAAAACTTTTAATGAAGGAAATGCGAGAGAATTGATATCCACTATAATATCCCAAACTGCAAAAGAAACAAAGGGAAAACTAGACTCAGAATGTGAAATAGAGAAGAACAAGTAAGAAAACCAATTGTTTTTTGGTACTGGAATAACCGGAACATTCCTTTGGACAAAACCTTTTTCAGACTGAAAAGGATTGCTGTTACGAATCCTTTGATCAATCTTTCAATATAATGAAGATGATGCATCTTGAAAAGAAAGTTTCACTGAAGGAAATGGTAGAGAATTTACACCAAGTATATTGATCCCAAATGCAAGAGAAACAAAGGGAACCGTAGACTCAATAGAATCGGAAATAAAGAACAAGTATCCAAAGGAATGGATTTTTCAATAGGGAATAATTTAAAGAATTCTCAACCCATTCACCCTTTCCACTGTCTAGGATTCCTATTAAGAATCCTTTCATGGAGTTTAAATATAAAGAAGATAGTGCATTGTGCACAAAACTTATATTGAAGGAAATTCGAGAGAATTGTTATCAACTATAATATCCCAAACTACAAAAGAAACAAAAGGAAAACTAGACTCAGTAGAATGTGAAATAGAGAAGAATAAGTAAGAAAACCAATTGTTTTTTGGTACTGGAATAACCGGAACATTCCTTTGGACAAAACCTTTTTCAGACTGAAAAGGATTGCTGTTACGAATCCTTTGATCAATCTTTAAATATAATGAAGATTATGCAACTTGTACAGAAAGTTCCATTGAAGTAAATGGGAGAGAATTTACATCAATTACAATGATCTGAAATGCAAGGGAAACAAAGGGAAACCTGGACTCAAGAGAATGGGAAATAGAGAAGAACAAGTATCCAAAGGAATGGAATTTTCAATACGAAATAACTTGAAGATTTCGCAACCCAGTCACCGTTTCCACTGTACAGGACTGTTGTTAAGAATCCTTTGGTACTGTTTGAATATAGGGAAGATAATGCATTGTGTACAAAACTTTTAATGAAGGAAATGCGAGAGAATTGATATCCACTATAATATCCTAAACTGCAAAAGAAAGAAAGGGAAAACTAGACTCAGAATGTGAAATAGAGAAGAACAAGTAAGAAAACCAATTGTTTTTTGGTACTGGAATAACCGGAACATTCCTTTGGACAAAACCTTTTTCAGACTGAAAAGGATTGCTGTTACGAATCCTTTGATCAATTTTAAATATAAAGAAGATTATGCAACTTGTACAGAAAGTTCCATTGAAACAAATGGGAGAGAATTTACATCAATTACAATGATCTGAAATGCAAGGGAAACAAAGGGAAACCTAGACTCAAGAGAATGGGAAATAGAGAAGAACAAGTATCCAAAGGAATGGAATTTTCAATATGAAATAACTTGAAGATTTCGCAACCCAGTCACCGTTTCCACTGTACAGGACTGTTGTTAAGAATCCTTTGGTACAGTTTGAATATAAGGAAGATAATGCATTGTGTACAAAACTTTTAATGAAGGAAATGCGAGAGAATTGATATCCACTATAATATCCCAAACTGCAAAAGAAACAAAGGGAAAACTAGACTCAGAATGTGAAATAGAGAAGAACAAGTAAGAAAACCAATTGTTTTTTGGTACTGGAATAACCGGAACATTCCTTTGGACAAAACCTTTTTCAGACTGAAAAGGATTGCTGTTACGAATCCTTTGATCAATCTTTAAATATAATGAAGAAAATCGATCTTGTACAGACATTTCCATTGAAGCAAATGGGAGACAATTTACATCAAGTATAATGATCCCAAATGCAAGGGAAACAAAGCGAAACCTAGACTCGATAGAATGGGAAATAGAGAAGAACAAGTAAAAGAAATTATTTTTTCGTACTGGAATAACCGGAACATTCCTTTGGATAAAAGCTTTTTCAGACTGAAAAGGATTGCTGTTACGCATCTTTTGATCAATCTTTAAATATAATGAAGATAATGGATCTTGTACAGACATTTCCATTGAAGCAAATGGGAGAGAATTTACATCAATTACAATGATCTCAAATGCAAGGGAAACAAAGGGAAACCTAGACTCAAGAGAATGGGAAATAGAGAAGAACAAGTATCCAAAGGAATAGAATTTTCAATACGAAATAACTTGAAGATTTCGCAACTCAGTCACCGTTTCCACTGTACAGGACTGTTGTTACGAATCCTTTGGTACAGTTTTAATATAAGGAAGATAATGCATTGTGTACAAAACTTTTAATGAAGGAAATGCGAGAGAATTGATATCCACTATAATATCCCAAACTGCAAAAGAAACAAAGGGAAAACTAGACTCAGAATGTGAAATAGAGAAGAACAAATAAGAAAACCAATTGTTTTTTGGTACTGGAATAACCGGAACATTCCTTTGGACAAAACCTTTTTCAGACTGAAAAGGATTGCTGTTACGAATCCTTTGATCAATCTTTAAATATAAAGAAGATTATGCAACTTGTACAGAAAGTTCCATTGAAGCAAATGGGAGAGAATTTACATCAATTACAATGATCTGAAATGCAAGGGAAACAAAGGGAAACCTAGACTCAAGAGAATGGGAAATAGAGAAGAACAAGTATCCAAAGGAATGGAATTTTCAATACGAAATAACTTGAAGATTTCGCAACCCAGTCACCGTTTCCACTGTACAGGACTGTTGTTAAGAATCCTTTGGTACAGTTTGAATATAAGGAAGATAATGCATTGTGTACAAAACTTTTAATGAAGGAAATGCGAGAGAATTGATATCCACTATAATATCCCAAACTGCAAAAGAAACAAAGGGAAAACTAGACTCAGAATGTGAAATAGAGAAGAACAAGTAAGAAAACCAATTGTTTTTTGGTACTGGAATAACCGGAACATTCCTTTGGACAAAACCTTTTTCAGACTGAAAAGGATTGCTGTTACGAATCCTTTGATCAATCTTTCAATATAATGAAGATGATGCATCTTGAAAAGAAAGTTTCACTGAAGGAAATGGTAGAGAATTTACACCAAGTATATTGATCCCAAATGCAAGAGAAACAAAGGGAACCGTAGACTCAATAGAATCGGAAATAAAGAACAAGTATCCAAAGGAATGGATTTTTCAATAGGGAATAATTTAAAGAATTCTCAACCCATTCACCCTTTCCACTGTCTAGGATTCCTATTAAGAATCCTTTCATGGAGTTTAAATATAAAGAAGATAGTGCATTGTGCACAAAACTTATATTGAAGGAAATTCGAGAGAATTGTTATCAACTATAATATCCCAAACTACAAAAGAAACAAAAGGAAAACTAGACTCAGTAGAATGTGAAATAGAGAAGAATAAGTAAGAAAACCAATTGTTTTTTGGTACTGGAATAACCGGAACATTCCTTTGGACAAAACCTTTTTCAGACTGAAAAGGATTGCTGTTACGAATCCTTTGATCAATCTTTAAATATAATGAAGATTATGCAACTTGTACAGAAAGTTCCATTGAAGTAAATGGGAGAGAATTTACATCAATTACAATGATCTGAAATGCAAGGGAAACAAAGGGAAACCTGGACTCAAGAGAATGGGAAATAGAGAAGAACAAGTATCCAAAGGAATGGAATTTTCAATACGAAATAACTTGAAGATTTCGCAACCCAGTCACCGTTTCCACTGTACAGGACTGTTGTTAAGAATCCTTTGGTACTGTTTGAATATAGGGAAGATAATGCATTGTGTACAAAACTTTTAATGAAGGAAATGCGAGAGAATTGATATCCACTATAATATCCTAAACTGCAAAAGAAAGAAAGGGAAAACTAGACTCAGAATGTGAAATAGAGAAGAACAAGTAAGAAAACCAATTGTTTTTTGGTACTGGAATAACCGGAACATTCCTTTGGACAAAACCTTTTTCAGACTGAAATGGATTGCTGTTACGAATCCTTTGATCAATCTTTAAATATACTGAAGAAAATCGATCTTGTACAGACATTTCCATTGAAGCAAATGGGAGACAATTTACATCAAGTATAATGATCCCAAATGCAAGGGAAACAAAGCGAAACCTAGACTCAATAGAATGGGAAATAGAGAAGAACAAGTAAAAGCAATTATTTTTTCGTACTGGAATAACCGGAACATTCCTTTGGATAAAAGCTTTTTCAGACTGAAAAGGATTGCTGTTACGAATCTTTTGATCAATCTTTAAATATAATGAAGATAATGGATCTTGTACAGAAATTTCAATTGAAGAAAATGCGAGAGAATTTACATCAATTACAATGATCTGAAATGCAAGGGAAACAAAGGGAAACCTAGACTCAATACAATGGGAAATAGAGAAGAACAAATATCCAAAGTAATGGAATTTTCAATAGGAAATAACTTGAAGATTTCTCTACCCAGTCACCGTTTCCACTGTACAGGACTGTTGTTAAGAATCCTTTGGTACAGTTTGAATATAAGGAAGATAATGCATTGTGTACAAAACTTCTATTGAAGGAAATGCGAGAGAATTGATATCAACTATAATATCACAAACAGTAAAAGAAGCAAATGGAAAACTAGACTCAGAATGTGAATTAGTAAAGAACAAGTAAGAAAAGGAATTGTTTTTTGGTACTGGAATAACCGGAACATTCCTTTGGACAAAACCTTTTTCAGACTGAAAAGGATTGCTGTTATGAATCCTTTGATCAATCTTTAAATATAATGAAGAAAATAGATCTTGTACAGACATTTCCATTGAAGCAAATGGGAGACAATTTACATCAAGTATAATGATCCCAAATGCAAGGGAAACAAAGCGAAACCTAGACTCAATAGAATGGGAAATAGAGAAGAACAAGTAAAAGCAATTATTTTTTCGTACTGGAATAACCGGAACATTCCTTTGGATAAAAGCTTTTTCAGACTGAAAAGGATTGCTGTTACGAATCCTTTGATCAATCTTTAAATATAAAGAAGATTATGCAACTTGTACAGAAAGTTCCATTGAAGCAAATGGGAGAGAATTTACATCAATTACAATGATCTGAAATGCAAGGGAAACAAAGGGAAACCTAGACTCTAGAGAATGGGAAATAGAGAAGAACAAGTATCCAAAGGAATGGAATTTTCAATACGAAATAACTTGAAGATTTCGCAACCCAGTCACCGTTTCCACTGTACAGGACTGTTGTTAAGAATCCTTTGGTACAGTTTGAATATAAGGAAGATAATGCATTGTGTACAAAACTTTTAAAGAAGGAAATGCGAGAGAATTGATATCCACTATAATATCCCAAACTGCAAAAGAAACAAAGGGAAACTAGACTCAGAATGTGAAATAGAGAAGAACAAGTAAGAAAACCAATTGTTTTTTGGTACTGGAATAACCGGAACATTCCTTTGGACAAAACCTTTTTCAGACTGAAAAGGATTGCTGTTACGAATCCTTTGATCAATCTTTAAATATAATGAAGAAAATAGATCTTGTACAGACATTTCCATTGAAGCAAATGGGAGACAATTTACATCAAGTATAATGATCCCAAATGCAAGGGAAACAAAGCGAAACCTAGACTCAATAGAATGGGAAATAGAGAAGAACAAGTAAAAGCAATTATTTTTTCGTACTGGAATAACTGGAACATTCCTTTGGATAAAAGCTTTTTCAGACTGAAAAGGATTGCTGTTACGAATCTTTTGATCAATCTTTAAATATAATGAAGATAATGGATCTTGTACAGAAATTTCAATTGAAGAAAATGCGAGAGAATTTACATCAATTACAATGATCTGAAATGCAAGGGAAACAAAGGGAAACCTAGACTCAATACAATGGGAAATAGAGAAGAACAAATATCCAAAGTAATGGAATTTTCAATAGGAAATAACTTGAAGATTTCTCTACCCAGTCACCGTTTCCACTGTACAGGACTGTTGTTAAGAATCCTTTGGTACAGTTTGAATATAAGGAAGATAATGCATTGTGTACAAAACTTCTATTGAAGGAAATGCGAGAGAATTGATATCAACTATAATATCACAAACAGTAAAAGAAGCAAATGGAAAACTAGACTCAGAATGTGAATTAGTAAAGAACAAGTAAGAAAAGGAATTGTTTTTTGGTACTGGAATAACCGGAACATTCCTTTGGACAAAACCTTTTTCAGACTGAAAAGGATTGCTGTTATGAATCCTTTGATCAATCTTTAAATATAATGAAGAAAATAGATCTTGTACAGACATTTCCATTGAAGCAAATGGGAGACAATTTACATCAAGTATAATGATCCCAAATGCAAGGGAAACAAAGCGAAACCTAGACTCAATAGAATGGGAAATAGAGAAGAACAAGTAAAAGCAATTATTTTTTCGTACTGGAATAACCGGAACATTCCTTTGGATAAAAGCTTTTTCAGACTGAAAAGGATTGCTGTTACGAATCCTTTGATCAATCTTTAAATATAAAGAAGATTATGCAACTTGTAAAGAAAGTTCCATTGAAGCAAATGGGAGAGAATTTACATCAATTACAATGATCTGAAATGCAAGGGAAACAAAGGGAAACCTAGACTCTAGAGAATGGGAAATAGAGAAGAACAAGTATCCAAAGGAATGGAATTTTCAATACGAAATAACTTGAAGATTTCGCAACCCAGTCACCGTTTCCACTGTACAGGACTGTTGTTAAGAATCCTTTGGTACAGTTTGAATATAAGGAAGATAATGCATTGTGTACAAAACTTCTATTGAAGGAAATGCGAGAGAATTGATATCAACTATAATATCACAAACAGTAAAAGAAGCAAATGGAAAACTAGACTCAGAATGTGAATTAGTAAAGAACAAGTAAGAAAAGGAATTGTTTTTTGGTACTGGAATAACCGGAACATTCCTTTGGACAAAACCTTTTTCAGACTGAAAAGGATTGCTGTTATGAATCCTTTGATCAATCTTTAAATATAATGAAGAAAATAGATCTAGTACAGACATTTCCATTGAAGCAAATGGGAGACAATTTACATCAAGTATAATGATCCCAAATGCAAGGGAAACAAAGCGAAACCTAGACTCAATAGAATGGGAAATAGAGAAGAACAAGTAAAAGCAATTATTTTTTCGTACTGGAATAACCGGAACATTCCTTTGGATAAAAGCTTTTTCAGACTGAAAAGGATTGCTGTTACGAATCCTTTGATCAATCTTTAAATATAAAGAAGATTATGCAACTTGTAAAGAAAGTTCCATTGAAGCAAATGGGAGAGAATTTACATCAATTACAATGATCTGAAATGCAAGGGAAACAAAGGGAAACCTAGACTCTAGAGAATGGGAAATAGAGAAGAACAAGTATCCAAAGGAATGGAATTTTCAATACGAAATAACTTGAAGATTTCGCAACCCAGTCACCGTTTCCACTGTACAGGACTGTTGTTAAGAATCCTTTGGTACAGTTTGAATATAAGGAAGATAATGCATTGTGTACAAAACTTTTAAAGAAGGAAATGCGAGAGAATTGATATCCACTATAATATCCCAAACTGCAAAAGAAACAAAGGGAAACTAGACTCAGAATGTGAAATAGAGAAGAACAAGTAAGAAAACCAATTGTTTTTTGGTACTGGAATAACCGGAACATTCCTTTGGACAAAACCTTTTTCAGACTGAAAAGGATTGCTGTTACGAATCCTTTGATCAATCTTTATATATAATGAAGATTATGCAACTTGTACAGAAAGTTCCATTGAAGCAAATGGGAGAGAATTTACATCAATTACAATGATCTGAAATGCAAGGGAAACAAAGGGAAACCTAGACTCAAGAGAATGGGAAATAGAGAAGAACAAGTATCCAAAGGAATGGAATTTTCAATACGAAATAACTTGAAGATTTCGCAACCCAGTCACCGTTTCCACTGTACAGGACTGTTGTTAAGAATCCTTTGGTACAGTTTGAATATAAGGAAGATAATGCATTGTGTACAAAACTTTTAATGAAGGAAATGCGAGAGAATTGATATCCACTATAATATCCCAAACTGCAAAAGAAACAAAGGGAAAACTAGACTCAGAATGTGAAATAGAGAAGAAGAAGTAAGAAAACCAATTGTTTTTTGGTACTGGAATAACCGGAACATTCCTTTGGACAAAACCTTTTTCAGACTGAAAAGGATTGCTGTTACGAATCCTTTGATCAATCTTTCAATATAATGAAGATGATGCATCTTGAAAAGAAAGTTTCACTGAAGGAAATGGTAGAGAATTTACACCAAGTATATTGATTCCAAATGCAAGAGAAACAAAGGGAACCGTAGACTCAATAGAATCGGAAATAAAGAACAAGTATCCAAAGGAATGGATTTTTCAATAGGGAATAATTTAAAGAATTCTCAACCCATTCACCCTTTCCACTGTCTAGGATTCCTATTAAGAATCCTTTCATGGAGTTTAAATATAAAGAAGATAGTGCATTGTGCACAAAACTTATATTGAAGGAAATTCGAGAGAATTGTTATCAACTATAATATCCCAAACTACAAAAGAAACAAAAGGAAAACTAGACTCAGTAGAATGTGAAATAGAGAAGAATAAGTAAGAAAACCAATTGTTTTTTGGTACTGGAATAACCGGAACATTCCTTTGGACAAAACCTTTTTCAGACTGAAAAGGATTGCTGTTACGAATCCTTTGATCAATCTTTCAATATAATGAAGATGATGCATCTTGAAAAGAAAGTTTCACTGAAGGAAATGGTAGAGAATTTACACCAAGTATATTGATTCCAAATGCAAGAGAAACAAAGGGAACCGTAGACTCAATAGAATCGGAAATAAAGAACAAGTATCCAAAGGAATGGATTTTTCAATAGGGAATAATTTAAAGAATTCTCAACCCATTCACCCTTTCCACTGTCTAGGATTCCTATTAAGAATCCTTTCATGGAGTTTAAATATAAAGAAGATAGTGCATTGTGCACAAAACTTATATTGAAGGAAATTCGAGAGAATTGTTATCAACTATAATATCCCAAACTACAAAAGAAACAAAAGGAAAACTAGACTCAGTAGAATGTGAAATAGAGAAGAATAAGTAAGAAAACCAATTGTTTTTTGGTACTGGAATAACCGGAACATTCCTTTGGACAAAACCTTTTTCAGACTGAAAAGGATTGCTGTTACGAATCCTTTGATCAATCTTTAAATATAATGAAGATTATGCAACTTGTACAGAAAGTTCCATTGAAGTAAATGGGAGAGAATTTACATCAATTACAATGATCTGAAATGCAAGGGAAACAAAGGGAAACCTGGACTCAAGAGAATGGGAAATAGAGAAGAACAAGTATCCAAAGGAATGGAATTTTCAATACGAAATAACTTGAAGATTTCGCAACCCAGTCACCGTTTCCACTGTACAGGACTGTTGTTAAGAATCCTTTGGTACTGTTTGAATATAGGGAAGATAATGCATTGTGTACAAAACTTTTAATGAAGGAAATGCGAGAGAATTGATATCCACTATAATATCCTAAACTGCAAAAGAAAGAAAGGGAAAACTAGACTCAGAATGTGAAATAGAGAAGAACAAGTAAGAAAACCAATTGTTTTTTGGTACTGGAATAACCGGAACATTCTTTTGGACAAAACCTTTTTCAGACTGAAATGGATTGCTGTTACGAATCCTTTGATCAATCTTTAAATATACTGAAGAAAATCGATCTTGTACAGACATTTCCATTGAAGCAAATGGGAGACAATTTACATCAAGTATAATGATCCCAAATGCAAGGGAAACAAAGCGAAACCTAGACTCAATAGAATGGGAAATAGAGAAGAACAAGTAAAAGCAATTATTTTTTCGTACTGGAATAACCAGAACATTCCTTTGGATAAAAGCTTTTTCAGACTGAAAAGGATTGCTGTTACGCATCTTTTGATCAATCTTTAAATATAATGAAGATAATGGATCTTGTACAGACATTTCCATTGAAGCAAATGGGAGAGAATTTACATCAATTACAATGATCTGAAATGCAAGGGAAACAAAGGGAAACCTAGACTCAATACAATGGGAAATAGAGAAGAATAAATATCCAAAGGAATAGAATTTTCAATAGGAAATAACTTGAAGATTTCTCTACCCAGTCACCCTTTCCACTGTATAGGACTGTTGTTAAGAATCCTTTGGTACAGTTTGAATATAAGGAAGATAATGAATTGTGTACAAGACTTCTAATGAAGGAAATGCGAGAGAATTGATATCCACTATAATATCCCAAACTGCAAAAGAAACAAAGGGAAAACTAGACTCAGTAGAATGTGAAATAGAGAAGAACAAGTAAGCAAACCAATTGTTTTTTGGTACTGGAATAACCGGAACATTCCTTTGGACAAAACCTTTTTCAGACTGAAAAGGATTGCTGTTACGAATCCTTTGATCAATCTTTAAATATAATGAAGAAAATAGATCTTGTACAGACATTTCCATTGAAGCAAATGGGAGACAATTTACATCAAGTATAATGATCCCAAATGCAAGGGAAACAAAGCGAAACCTAGACTCAATAGAATGGGAAATAGAGAAGAACATGTAAAAGCAATTATTTTTTCGTACTGGAATAACCGGAACATTCCTTTGGATAAAAGCTTTTTCAGACTGAAAAGGATTGCTGTTACGAATCTTTTGATCAATCTTTAAATATAATGAAGATAATGGATCTTGTACAGACATTTCCATTGAAGCAAATGGGAGAGAATTTACATCAATTACAATGATCTGAAATGCAAGGGAAACAAAGGGAAACCTAGACTCAATACAATGGGAAATAGAGAAGAACAAATATCAAAAGGAATGGAATTTTCAATAGGAAATAACTTGAAGATTTCTCTACCCAGTCACCCTTTCCACTGTATAGGACTGTTGTTAAGAATCCTTTGGTACAGTTTGAAAATAAGGAAGATAATGCATTGTGTACAAAACTTCTAATGAAGGAAATGCGAGAGAATTGATATCCACTATAATATCCCAAACTGCAAAAGAAACAAAGGGAAAACTAGACTCAGTAGAATGTGAAAGAGAGAAGAACAAGTAAGAAAACCAATTGTTTTTTGGTACTGGAATAACCGGAACATTCCTTTGGACAAAACCTTTTTCAGACTGAAAAGGATTGCTGTTACGAATCCTTTGATCAATCTTTAAATATAATGAAGAAAATAGATCTTGTACAGACATTTCCATTGAAGCAAATGGGAGACAATTTACATCAAGTATAATGATCCCAAATGCAAGGGAAACAAAGCGAAACCTAGACTCAATAGAATGGGAAATAGAGAAGAACAAGTAAAAGCATTTATTTTTTCGTACTGGAATAACCGGAACATTCCTTTGGATAAAGCTTTTTCAGACTGAAAAGGATTGCTGTTACGAATCTTTTGATCAATCTTTAAATATAATGAAGATAATGGATCTTGTACAGAAATTTCAATTGAAGAAAATGGGAGAGAATTTACATCAATTACAATGATCTGAAATGCAAGGGAAACAAAGGGAAACCTAGACTCAATACAATGGGAAATAGAGAAGAACAAATAACCAAAGTAATGGAATTTTCAATAGGAAATAACTTGAAGATTTCTCTACCCAGTCACCCTTTCCACTGTACAGGACTGTTGTTAAGAATCCTTTGGTACAGTTTTAATATAAGGAAGATAATGCATTGTGTACAAAACTTCTAATGAAGGAAATGCGAGAGAATTGATATCAACTATAATATCACAAACAGTAAAAGAAGGAAATGGAAAACTAGACTCAGAATGTGAAATAGAGAAGAACAAGTAAGAAAAGGAATTGTTTTTTGGTACTGGAATAACCGGAACATTCCTTTGGACAAAACATTTTCAGACTGAAAAGGATTGCTGTTACGAATCCTTTGATCAATCGTTCAATATAATGAAGATGATGCAACTTGAACAGAAAATTTCACTGAAGGAAATGGTAGAGTATTTACATCAAGTATATTGATCCCAAATGCAAGAGAAACAAAGGGAACCCCAGACTCAATAGAATCGGAAATAAAGAACAAGTATCCAAAGGAATGGATTTTTCAATAAGGAATAATTTAAAGAATTCTCAACCCATTCACCCTTTCCACTGTCTAGGATTCCTATTAAGAATCTTTTCATGGAGTTTAAATATAAAGAAGATAATGCATTGTGCACAAAACTTATATTGAAGGAAATTCGAGAGAATTGTTATCAACTATAATATCCCAAACTACAAAAGAAACAAAAGTAAAACTAGACTCAGTAGAATGTGAAATAGAGAAGAACAAGTAAGAAAACCAATTGTTTTTTGGTACTGGAATAACCGGAACATTCCTTTGGACAAAACCTTTTTCAGACTGAAAAGGATTGCTGTTACGAATCCTTTGATCAATCTTTAAATATAATGAAGAAAATAGATCTTGTACAGACATTTCCATTGAAGCAAATGGGAGACAATTTACATCAAGTATAATGATCCCAAATGCAAGGGAAACAAAGCGAAACCTAGACTCAATAGAATGGGAAATAGAGAAGAACAAGTAAAAGCAATTATTTTTTCGTACTGGAATAACCGGAACATTCCTTTGGATAAAAGCTTTTTCAGACTGAAAAGGATTGCTGTTACGAATCCTTTGATCAATCTTTAAATATAAAGAAGATTATGCAACTTGTACAGAAAGTTCCATTGAAGCAAATGGGAGAGAATTTACATCAATTACAATGATCTGAAATGCAAGGGAAACAAAGGGAAACCTAGACTCTAGAGAATGGGAAATAGAGAAGAACAAGTATCCAAAGGAATGGAATTTTCAATACGAAATAACTTGAAGATTTCGCAACCCAGTCACCGTTTCCACTGTACAGGACTGTTGTTAAGAATCCTTTGGTACAGTTTGAATATAAGGAAGATAATGCATTGTGTACAAAACTTTTAATGAAGGAAATGCGAGAGAATTGATATCCACTATAATATCCCAAACTGCAAAAGAAACAAAGGGAAACTAGACTCAGAATGTGAAATAGAGAAGAACAAGTAAGAAAACCAATTGTTTTTTGGTACTGGAATAACCGGAACATTCCTTTGGACAAAACCTTTTTCAGACTGAAAAGGATTGCTGTTACGAATCCTTTGATCAATCTTTAAATATAATGAAGAAAATAGATCTTGTACAGACATTTCCATTGAAGCAAATGGGAGACAATTTACATCAAGTATAATGATCCCAAATGCAAGGGAAACAAAGCGAAACCTAGACTCAATAGAATGGGAAATAGAGAAGAACAAGTAAAAGCAATTATTTTTTCGTACTGGAATAACCGGAACATTCCTTTGGATAAAAGCTTTTTCAGACTGAAAAGGATTGCTGTTACGAATCCTTTGATCAATCTTTAAATATAAAGAAGATTATGCAACTTGTACAGAAAGTTCCATTGAAGCAAATGGGAGAGAATTTACATCAATTACAATGATCTGAAATGCAAGGGAAACAAAGGGAAACCTAGACTCTAGAGAATGGGAAATAGAGAAGAACAAGTATCCAAAGGAATGGAATTTTCAATACGAAATAACTTGAAGATTTCGCAACCCAGTCACCGTTTCCACTGTACAGGACTGTTGTTAAGAATCCTTTGGTACAGTTTGAATATAAGGAAGATAATGCATTGTGTACAAAACTTTTAATGAAGGAAATGCGAGAGAATTGATATCCACTATAATATCCCAAACTGCAAAAGAAACAAAGGGAAACTAGACTCAGAATGTGAAATAGAGAAGAACAAGTAAGAAAACCAATTGTTTTTTGGTACTGGAATAACCGGAACATTCCTTTGGACAAAACCTTTTTCAGACTGAAAAGGATTGCTGTTACGAATCCTTTGATCAATCTTTAAATATAATGAAGAAAATAGATCTTGTACAGACATTTCCATTGAAGCAAATGGGAGACAATTTACATCAAGTATAATGATCCCAAATGCAAGGGAAACAAAGCGAAACCTAGACTCAATAGAATGGGAAATAGAGAAGAACATGTAAAAGCAATTATTTTTTCGTACTGGAATAACCGGAACATTCCTTTGGATAAAAGCTTTTTCAGACTGAAAAGGATTGCTGTTACGAATCTTTTGATCAATCTTTAAATATAATGAAGATAATGGATCTTGTACAGACATTTCCATTGAAGCAAATGGGAGAGAATTTACATCAATTACAATGATCTGAAATGCAAGGGAAACAAAGGGAAACCTAGACTCAATACAATGGGAAATAGAGAAGAACAAATATCAAAAGGAATGGAATTTTCAATAGGAAATAACTTGAAGATTTCTCTACCCAGTCACCCTTTCCACTGTATAGGACTGTTGTTAAGAATCCTTTGGTACAGTTTGAAAATAAGGAAGATAATGCATTGTGTACAAAACTTCTAATGAAGGAAATGCGAGAGAATTGATATCCACTATAATATCCCAAACTGCAAAAGAAACAAAGGGAAAACTAGACTCAGTAGAATGTGAAAGAGAGAAGAACAAGTAAGAAAACCAATTGTTTTTTGGTACTGGAATAACCGGAACATTCCTTTGGACAAAACCTTTTTCAGACTGAAAAGGATTGCTGTTACGAATCCTTTGATCAATCTTTCAATATAATGAAGATGATGCATCTTGAAAAGAAAGTTTCACTGAAGGAAATGGTAGAGAATTTACACCAAGTATATTGATTCCAAATGCAAGAGAAACAAAGGGAACCGTAGACTCAATAGAATCGGAAATAAAGAACAAGTATCCAAAGGAATGGATTTTTCAATAGGGAATAATTTAAAGAATTCTCAACCCATTCACCCTTTCCACTGTCTAGGATTCCTATTAAGAATCCTTTCATGGAGTTTAAATATAAAGAAGATAGTGCATTGTGCACAAAACTTATATTGAAGGAAATTCGAGAGAATTGTTATCAACTATAATATCCCAAACTACAAAAGAAACAAAAGGAAAACTAGACTCAGTAGAATGTGAAATAGAGAAGAATAAGTAAGAAAACCAATTGTTTTTTGGTACTGGAATAACCGGAACATTCCTTTGGACAAAACCTTTTTCAGACTGAAAAGGATTGCTGTTACGAATCCTTTGATCAATCTTTCAATATAATGAAGATGATGCATCTTGAAAAGAAAGTTTCACTGAAGGAAATGGTAGAGAATTTACACCAAGTATATTGATTCCAAATGCAAGAGAAACAAAGGGAACCGTAGACTCAATAGAATCGGAAATAAAGAACAAGTATCCAAAGGAATGGATTTTTCAATAGGGAATAATTTAAAGAATTCTCAACCCATTCACCCTTTCCACTGTCTAGGATTCCTATTAAGAATCCTTTCATGGAGTTTAAATATAAAGAAGATAGTGCATTGTGCACAAAACTTATATTGAAGGAAATTCGAGAGAATTGTTATCAACTATAATATCCCAAACTACAAAAGAAACAAAAGGAAAACTAGACTCAGTAGAATGTGAAATAGAGAAGAATAAGTAAGAAAACCAATTGTTTTTTGGTACTGGAATAACCGGAACATTCCTTTGGACAAAACCTTTTTCAGACTGAAAAGGATTGCTGTTACGAATCCTTTGATCAATCTTTAAATATAATGAAGATTATGCAACTTGTACAGAAAGTTCCATTGAAGTAAATGGGAGAGAATTTACATCAATTACAATGATCTGAAATGCAAGGGAAACAAAGGGAAACCTGGACTCAAGAGAATGGGAAATAGAGAAGAACAAGTATCCAAAGGAATGGAATTTTCAATACGAAATAACTTGAAGATTTCGCAACCCAGTCACCGTTTCCACTGTACAGGACTGTTGTTAAGAATCCTTTGGTACTGTTTGAATATAGGGAAGATAATGCATTGTGTACAAAACTTTTAATGAAGGAAATGCGAGAGAATTGATATCCACTATAATATCCTAAACTGCAAAAGAAAGAAAGGGAAAACTAGACTCAGAATGTGAAATAGAGAAGAACAAGTAAGAAAACCAATTGTTTTTTGGTACTGGAATAACCGGAACATTCTTTTGGACAAAACCTTTTTCAGACTGAAATGGATTGCTGTTACGAATCCTTTGATCAATCTTTAAATATACTGAAGAAAATCGATCTTGTACAGACATTTCCATTGAAGCAAATGGGAGACAATTTACATCAAGTATAATGATCCCAAATGCAAGGGAAACAAAGCGAAACCTAGACTCAATAGAATGGGAAATAGAGAAGAACAAGTAAAAGCAATTATTTTTTCGTACTGGAATAACCAGAACATTCCTTTGGATAAAAGCTTTTTCAGACTGAAAAGGATTGCTGTTACGCATCTTTTGATCAATCTTTAAATATAATGAAGATAATGGATCTTGTACAGACATTTCCATTGAAGCAAATGGGAGAGAATTTACATCAATTACAATGATCTGAAATGCAAGGGAAACAAAGGGAAACCTAGACTCAATACAATGGGAAATAGAGAAGAATAAATATCCAAAGGAATAGAATTTTCAATAGGAAATAACTTGAAGATTTCTCTACCCAGTCACCCTTTCCACTGTATAGGACTGTTGTTAAGAATCCTTTGGTACAGTTTGAATATAAGGAAGATAATGAATTGTGTACAAGACTTCTAATGAAGGAAATGCGAGAGAATTGATATCCACTATAATATCCCAAACTGCAAAAGAAACAAAGGGAAAACTAGACTCAGTAGAATGTGAAATAGAGAAGAACAAGTAAGCAAACCAATTGTTTTTTGGTACTGGAATAACCGGAACATTCCTTTGGACAAAACCTTTTTCAGACTGAAAAGGATTGCTGTTACGAATCCTTTGATCAATCTTTAAATATAATGAAGAAAATAGATCTTGTACAGACATTTCCATTGAAGCAAATGGGAGACAATTTACATCAAGTATAATGATCCCAAATGCAAGGGAAACAAAGCGAAACCTAGACTCAATAGAATGGGAAATAGAGAAGAACATGTAAAAGCAATTATTTTTTCGTACTGGAATAACCGGAACATTCCTTTGGATAAAAGCTTTTTCAGACTGAAAAGGATTGCTGTTACGAATCTTTTGATCAATCTTTAAATATAATGAAGATAATGGATCTTGTACAGACATTTCCATTGAAGCAAATGGGAGAGAATTTACATCAATTACAATGATCTGAAATGCAAGGGAAACAAAGGGAAACCTAGACTCAATACAATGGGAAATAGAGAAGAACAAATATCAAAAGGAATGGAATTTTCAATAGGAAATAACTTGAAGATTTCTCTACCCAGTCACCCTTTCCACTGTATAGGACTGTTGTTAAGAATCCTTTGGTACAGTTTGAAAATAAGGAAGATAATGCATTGTGTACAAAACTTCTAATGAAGGAAATGCGAGAGAATTGATATCCACTATAATATCCCAAACTGCAAAAGAAACAAAGGGAAAACTAGACTCAGTAGAATGTGAAAGAGAGAAGAACAAGTAAGAAAACCAATTGTTTTTTGGTACTGGAATAACCGGAACATTCCTTTGGACAAAACCTTTTTCAGACTGAAAAGGATTGCTGTTACGAATCCTTTGATCAATCTTTAAATATAATGAAGAAAATAGATCTTGTACAGACATTTCCATTGAAGCAAATGGGAGACAATTTACATCAAGTATAATGATCCCAAATGCAAGGGAAACAAAGCGAAACCTAGACTCAATAGAATGGGAAATAGAGAAGAACAAGTAAAAGCATTTATTTTTTCGTACTGGAATAACCGGAACATTCCTTTGGATAAAGCTTTTTCAGACTGAAAAGGATTGCTGTTACGAATCTTTTGATCAATCTTTAAATATAATGAAGATAATGGATCTTGTACAGAAATTTCAATTGAAGAAAATGGGAGAGAATTTACATCAATTACAATGATCTGAAATGCAAGGGAAACAAAGGGAAACCTAGACTCAATACAATGGGAAATAGAGAAGAACAAATAACCAAAGTAATGGAATTTTCAATAGGAAATAACTTGAAGATTTCTCTACCCAGTCACCCTTTCCACTGTACAGGACTGTTGTTAAGAATCCTTTGGTACAGTTTTAATATAAGGAAGATAATGCATTGTGTACAAAACTTCTAATGAAGGAAATGCGAGAGAATTGATATCAACTATAATATCACAAACAGTAAAAGAAGGAAATGGAAAACTAGACTCAGAATGTGAAATAGAGAAGAACAAGTAAGAAAAGGAATTGTTTTTTGGTACTGGAATAACCGGAACATTCCTTTGGACAAAACATTTTCAGACTGAAAAGGATTGCTGTTACGAATCCTTTGATCAATCGTTCAATATAATGAAGATGATGCAACTTGAACAGAAAATTTCACTGAAGGAAATGGTAGAGTATTTACATCAAGTATATTGATCCCAAATGCAAGAGAAACAAAGGGAACCCCAGACTCAATAGAATCGGAAATAAAGAACAAGTATCCAAAGGAATGGATTTTTCAATAAGGAATAATTTAAAGAATTCTCAACCCATTCACCCTTTCCACTGTCTAGGATTCCTATTAAGAATCCTTTCATGGAGTTTAAATATAAAGAAGATAATGCATTGTGCACAAAACTTATATTGAAGGAAATTCGAGAGAATTGTTATCAACTATAATATCCCAAACTACAAAAGAAACAAAAGTAAAACTAGACTCAGTAGAATGTGAAATAGAGAAGAACAAGTAAGAAAACCAATTGTTTTTTGGTACTGGAATAACCGGAACATTCCTTTGGACAAAACCTTTTTCAGACTGAAAAGGATTGCTGTTACGAATCCTTTGATCAATCTTTAAATATAATGAAGAAAATAGATCTTGTACAGACATTTCCATTGAAGCAAATGGGAGACAATTTACATCAAGTATAATGATCCCAAATGCAAGGGAAACAAAGCGAAACCTAGACTCAATAGAATGGGAAATAGAGAAGAACAAGTAAAAGCAATTATTTTTTCGTACTGGAATAACCGGAACATTCCTTTGGATAAAAGCTTTTTCAGACTGAAAAGGATTGCTGTTACGAATCCTTTGATCAATCTTTAAATATAAAGAAGATTATGCAACTTGTACAGAAAGTTCCATTGAAGCAAATGGGAGAGAATTTACATCAATTACAATGATCTGAAATGCAAGGGAAACAAAGGGAAACCTAGACTCTAGAGAATGGGAAATAGAGAAGAACAAGTATCCAAAGGAATGGAATTTTCAATACGAAATAACTTGAAGATTTCGCAACCCAGTCACCGTTTCCACTGTACAGGACTGTTGTTAAGAATCCTTTGGTACAGTTTGAATATAAGGAAGATAATGCATTGTGTACAAAACTTTTAATGAAGGAAATGCGAGAGAATTGATATCCACTATAATATCCCAAACTGCAAAAGAAACAAAGGGAAACTAGACTCAGAATGTGAAATAGAGAAGAACAAGTAAGAAAACCAATTGTTTTTTGGTACTGGAATAACCGGAACATTCCTTTGGACAAAACCTTTTTCAGACTGAAAAGGATTGCTGTTACGAATCCTTTGATCAATCTTTAAATATAATGAAGAAAATAGATCTTGTACAGACATTTCCATTGAAGCAAATGGGAGACAATTTACATCAAGTATAATGATCCCAAATGCAAGGGAAACAAAGCGAAACCTAGACTCAATAGAATGGGAAATAGAGAAGAACAAGTAAAAGCAATTATTTTTTCGTACTGGAATAACCGGAACATTCCTTTGGATAAAAGCTTTTTCAGACTGAAAAGGATTGCTGTTACGAATCCTTTGATCAATCTTTAAATATAAAGAAGATTATGCAACTTGTACAGAAAGTTCCATTGAAGCAAATGGGAGAGAATTTACATCAATTACAATGATCTGAAATGCAAGGGAAACAAAGGGAAACCTAGACTCTAGAGAATGGGAAATAGAGAAGAACAAGTATCCAAAGGAATGGAATTTTCAATACGAAATAACTTGAAGATTTCGCAACCCAGTCACCGTTTCCACTGTACAGGACTGTTGTTAAGAATCCTTTGGTACAGTTTGAATATAAGGAAGATAATGCATTGTGTACAAAACTTTTAATGAAGGAAATGCGAGAGAATTGATATCCACTATAATATCCCAAACTGCAAAAGAAACAAAGGGAAACTAGACTCAGAATGTGAAATAGAGAAGAACAAGTAAGAAAACCAATTGTTTTTTGGTACTGGAATAACCGGAACATTCCTTTGGACAAAACCTTTTTCAGACTGAAAAGGATTGCTGTTACGAATCCTTTGATCAATCTTTAAATATAATGAAGAAAATAGATCTTGTACAGACATTTCCATTGAAGCAAATGGGAGACAATTTACATCAAGTATAATGATCCCAAATGCAAGGGAAACAAAGCGAAACCTAGACTCAATAGAATGGGAAATAGAGAAGAACATGTAAAAGCAATTATTTTTTCGTACTGGAATAACCGGAACATTCCTTTGGATAAAAGCTTTTTCAGACTGAAAAGGATTGCTGTTACGAATCTTTTGATCAATCTTTAAATATAATGAAGATAATGGATCTTGTACAGACATTTCCATTGAAGCAAATGGGAGAGAATTTACATCAATTACAATGATCTGAAATGCAAGGGAAACAAAGGGAAACCTAGACTCAATACAATGGGAAATAGAGAAGAACAAATATCAAAAGGAATGGAATTTTCAATAGGAAATAACTTGAAGATTTCTCTACCCAGTCACCCTTTCCACTGTATAGGACTGTTGTTAAGAATCCTTTGGTACAGTTTGAAAATAAGGAAGATAATGCATTGTGTACAAAACTTCTAATGAAGGAAATGCGAGAGAATTGATATCCACTATAATATCCCAAACTGCAAAAGAAACAAAGGGAAAACTAGACTCAGTAGAATGTGAAAGAGAGAAGAACAAGTAAGAAAACCAATTGTTTTTTGGTACTGGAATAACCGGAACATTCCTTTGGACAAAACCTTTTTCAGACTGAAAAGGATTGCTGTTACGAATCCTTTGATCAATCTTTAAATATAATGAAGAAAATAGATCTTGTACAGACATTTCCATTGAAGCAAATGGGAGACAATTTACATCAAGTATAATGATCCCAAATGCAAGGGAAACAAAGCGAAACCTAGACTCAATAGAATGGGAAATAGAGAAGAACAAGTAAAAGCATTTATTTTTTCGTACTGGAATAACCGGAACATTCCTTTGGATAAAGCTTTTTCAGACTGAAAAGGATTGCTGTTACGAATCTTTTGATCAATCTTTAAATATAATGAAGATAATGGGTCTTGTACAGAAATTTCAATTGAAGAAAATGGGAGAGAATTTACATCAATTACAATGATCTGAAATGCAAGGGAAACAAAGGGAAACCTAGACTCAATACAATGGGAAATAGAGAAGAACAAATAACCAAAGTAATGGAATTTTCAATAGGAAATAACTTGAAGATTTCTCTACCCAGTCACCCTTTCCACTGTACAGGACTGTTGTTAAGAATCCTTTGGTACAGTTTTAATATAAGGAAGATAATGCATTGTGTACAAAACTTCTAATGAAGGAAATGCGAGAGAATTGATATCAACTATAATATCACAAACAGTAAAAGAAGGAAATGGAAAACTAGACTCAGAATGTGAAATAGAGAAGAACAAGTAAGAAAAGGAATTGTTTTTTGGTACTGGAATAACCGGAACATTCCTTTGGACAAAACATTTTCAGACTGAAAAGGATTGCTGTTACGAATCCTTTGATCAATCGTTCAATATAATGAAGATGATGCAACTTGAACAGAAAATTTCACTGAAGGAAATGGTAGAGTATTTACATCAAGTATATTGATCCCAAATGCAAGAGAAACAAAGGGAACCCCAGACTCAATAGAATCGGAAATAAAGAACAAGTATCCAAAGGAATGGATTTTTCAATAAGGAATAATTTAAAGAATTCTCAACCCATTCACCCTTTCCACTGTCTAGGATTCCTATTAAGAATCCTTTCATGGAGTTTAAATATAAAGAAGATAATGCATTGTGCACAAAACTTATATTGAAGGAAATTCGAGAGAATTGTTATCAACTATAATATCCCAAACTACAAAAGAAACAAAAGTAAAACTAGACTCAGTAGAATGTGAAATAGAGAAGAACAAGTAAGAAAACCAATTGTTTTTTGGTACTGGAATAACCGGAACATTCCTTTGGACAAAACCTTTTTCAGACTGAAAAGGATTGCTGTTACGAATCCTTTGATCAATCTTTAAATATAATGAAGAAAATAGATCTTGTACAGACATTTCCATTGAAGCAAATGGGAGACAATTTACATCAAGTATAATGATCCCAAATGCAAGGGAAACAAAGCGAAACCTAGACTCAATAGAATGGGAAATAGAGAAGAACAAGTAAAAGCAATTATTTTTTCGTACTGGAATAACCGGAACATTCCTTTGGATAAAAGCTTTTTCAGACTGAAAAGGATTGCTGTTACGAATCCTTTGATCAATCTTTAAATATAAAGAAGATTATGCAACTTGTACAGAAAGTTCCATTGAAGCAAATGGGAGAGAATTTACATCAATTACAATGATCTGAAATGCAAGGGAAACAAAGGGAAACCTAGACTCTAGAGAATGGGAAATAGAGAAGAACAAGTATCCAAAGGAATGGAATTTTCAATACGAAATAACTTGAAGATTTCGCAACCCAGTCACCGTTTCCACTGTACAGGACTGTTGTTAAGAATCCTTTGGTACAGTTTGAATATAAGGAAGATAATGCATTGTGTACAAAACTTTTAATGAAGGAAATGCGAGAGAATTGATATCCACTATAATATCCCAAACTGCAAAAGAAACAAAGGGAAACTAGACTCAGAATGTGAAATAGAGAAGAACAAGTAAGAAAACCAATTGTTTTTTGGTACTGGAATAACCGGAACATTCCTTTGGACAAAACCTTTTTCAGACTGAAAAGGATTGCTGTTACGAATCCTTTGATCAATCTTTCAATATAAAGAAGATTTTGCAACTTGTACAGAAAGTTCCATTGAAACAAATGGGAGAGAATTTACATCAATTACAATGATCTGAAATGCAAGGGAAACAAAGGGAAACCTAGACTCAATACAAGGGGAAATAGAGAAGAACAAATATCCAAAGGAATGGAATTTTCAATAGGAAATAACTTGAACATTTCTCTACCCAGTCACCCTTTCCACTGTTTAGGACTGTTGTTAAGAATCCTTTGGTACAGTTTGAATATAAGGAAGATAATGCATTGTGTACAAAACTTCTATTGAAGGAAATGCGAGAGAATTGATATCCACTATAATATCCCAAACTGAAAAAGAAACAAATGGAAAACTAGACTCAGAATGTGAATTAGTAAAGAACAAGTAAGAAAAGGAATTGTTTTTTCATACAGGAATAACAGGAACATTGCTTTGGACAAAATATTTTCAGACTGAAAAGGATTGCTGTTACGAATCCTTTGATCAATCTTTCAATATAATGAAGTTGATGCAACTTGAACAGAAAGTTTCACTGAAGGAAATGGTAGAGTATTTACATCAAGTATATTGATCCCAAATGCAAGAGAAACAAAGGGAACCCCAGACTCAATAGAATTGGAAATAAAGAACAAGTATCCAAAGGAATGGATTTTTCAATAAGGAATAATTTAAAGATTTCTCAACCCATTCACTCTTTCCACTGTCTAGGATTCCTATTAAGAATCCTTTCATGGAGTTTAAATATAAAGAAGATAATGCATTGTGCACAAAACTTATATTGAAGGAAATTCGAGAGAATTGTTATCAACTATAATATCCCAAACTACAAAAGAAACAAAAGTAAAACTAGACTCAGTAGAATGTGAAATAGAGAAGAACAAGTAAGAAAACCAATTGTTTTTTGGTACTGGAATAACCGGAACATTCCTTTGGACAAAACCTTTTTCAGACTGAAAAGGATTGCTGTTACGAATCCTTTGATCAATCTTTAAATATAATGAAGAAAATAGATCTTGTACAGACATTTCCATTGAAGCAAATGGGAGACAATTTACATCAAGTATAATGATCCCAAATGCAAGGGAAACAAAGCGAAACCTAGACTCAATAGAATGGGAAATAGAGAAGAACAAGTAAAAGCAATTATTTTTTCGTACTGGAATAACCGGAACATTCCTTTGGATAAAAGCTTTTTCAGACTGAAAAGGATTGCTGTTACGAATCTTTTGATCAATCTTTAAATATAAAGAAGATTATGCAACTTGTACAGAAAGTTCCATTGAAGCAAATGGGAGAGAATTTACATCAATTACAATGATCTGAAATGCAAGGGAAACAAAGGGAAACCTAGACTCAAGAGAATGGGAAATAGAGAAGAACAAGTATCCAAAGGAATGGAATTTTCAATACGAAATAACTTGAAGATTTCGCAACCCAGTCACCGTTTACACTGTACAGGACTGTTGTTAAGAATCCTTTGGTACAGTTTGAATATAAGGAAGATAATGCATTGTGTACAAAACTTTTAATGAAGGAAATGCGAGAGAATTGATATCCACTATAATATCCCAAACTGCAAAAGAAACAAAGGGAAAACTAGACTCAGAATGTGAAATAGAGAAGAACAAGTAAGAAAACCAATTGTTTTTTGGTACTGGAATAACCGGAACATTCCTTTGGACAAAACCTTTTTCAGACTGAAAAGGATTGCTGTTACGAATCCTTTGATCAATCTTTAAATATAATGAAGAAAATAGATCTTGTACAGACATTTCCATTGAAGCAAATGGGAGACAATTTACATCAAGTATAATGATCCCAAATGCAAGGGAAACAAAGCGAAACCTAGACTCAATAGAATGGGAAATAGAGAAGAACAAGTAAAAGCAATTATTTTTTCGTACTGGAATAACTGGAACATTCCTTTGGATAAAAGCTTTTTCAGACTGAAAAGGATTGCTGTTACGAATCTTTTGATCAATCTTTAAATATAATGAAGATAATGGATCTTGTACAGAAATTTCAATTGAAGAAAATGCGAGAGAATTTACATCAATTACAATGATCTGAAATGCAAGGGAAACAAAGGGAAACCTAGACTCAATACAATGGGAAATAGAGAAGAACAAATATCCAAAGTAATGGAATTTTCAATAGAAAATAACTTGAAGATTTCTCTACCCAGTCACCGTTTCCACTGTACAGGACTGTTGTTAAGAATCCTTTGGTACAGTTTGAATATAAGGAAGATAATGCATTGTGTACAAAACTTCTATTGAAGGAAATGCGAGAGAATTGATATCAACTATAATATCACAAACAGTAAAAGAAGCAAATGGAAAACTAGACTCAGAATGTGAATTAGTAAAGAACAAGTAAGAAAAGGAATTGTTTTTTGGTACTGGAATAACCGGAACATTCCTTTGGACAAAACCTTTTTCAGACTGAAAAGGATTGCTGTTACGAATCCTTTGATCAATCTTTAAATATAATGAAGAAAATAGATCTTGTACAGACATTTCCATTGAAGCAAATGGGAGACAATTTACATCAAGTATAATGATCCCAAATGCAAGGGAAACAAAGCGAAACCTAGACTCAATAGAATGGGAAATAGAGAAGAACAAGTAAAAGCAATTATTTTTTCGTACTGGAATAACCGGAACATTCCTTTGGATAAAAGCTTTTTCAGACTGAAAATTATTGCTGTTACGAATCCTTTGATCAATCTTTAAATATAAAGAAGATTATGCAACTTGTACAGAAAGTTCCATTGAAGCAAATGGGAGAGAATTTACATCAATTACAATGATCTGAAATGCAAGGGAAACAAAGGGAAACCTAGACTCAATACAATGGGAAATAGAGAAGAACAAATATCCAAATAATGGAATTTTCAATAGGAAATAACTTGAAGATTTCTCTACCCAGTCACCCTTTCCACTGTATAGGACTGTTGTTAAGAATCCTTTGGTACATCAGAAGGGGGGCGGAGCCAAGATGGCGGAGAAGAAACACACTACTCAGTGAACGTCCTCACTCCCTCACAACCAATTAGATAAATTAAGTCTCAAAATTAGCTCAGGACTGATAGATACCACAAGGACTGGAAGCACGACTTACCAGCTGAAGAGAATCTGGAGTTTCAACAGGAAAGGTCAGTTCTCAGGGGAGGAATAAGAAAGACCAGCACAGACGGTGGGGTAGGGGCACACTGCGCCCATTGCGCTGGGAGGGGCTCTGGGATCAGAGAAACCACTGAGGTAAAGGAATCTGGCACAGGCTGTTAGCTCTTCTCTGCTAATTATTTAGCAGTTCAGAAGAGAAAGCCAAAATATTTTAAAACTCAGATTAGATTTCCCCCCCCCCACCCTGGGGCAGACTAGGCACCAGGGGGTGTGGCCTCAGCTACCTCCTGAGAATAGTTAAGAGACTGACAAGTGGGTGGATACGGCCCAAGGCAACACACACGGCCTAGCTTAGCTGGAGGGAGTGGAACTCAGCTCCAGGAAGTCCCAGAGAAGCGGAACCTTTGAACTAGGGACCGCGGTTTCTGGCAGACACTTCCAGTTTGAGCGCAGGGGCTTCTCACGTCACCTGCTGCAGACGTCCACTCCCCACCCGGACACATAGGCTGAGCTTCTTGCTGTCTTCACTATTCTACGCCCTCAAAGCACAGCAGTGCTAATCACCTCTGAGGCGCTCCCAGGGAGGGGGTGGGGAACTCTCTCCCAGAGCTCTCTCTTAGCGCGGGCACAGGGGCCGCTGCATCCATCCGGTCTGGGAGGAAGCTGGTAAAGAAGTAAATAATTTCCTACCCCAGGGACAGACCCCAAAACATTTTTTAAGTATGAGCAAAAAAGCTAGAAAAACTATAGATTCCTTCTATACAGAGAAAGAGCGGGTATCCAACCCCGAGGAAGTTAACAGCAAAGATTCAGAAGATAACAACCTAAAGGGGAACGATTCCTGCCCCCCATCACATAACTCTCTCCTAGAAGAAGCTCTTAAGAAATTGAAGGAGATTGAAGAAAAATGGGGCAAGGAAAGGGAAGTTATGATAGAAAATAACAACGTCCTGAAATTGGAGTTGGAAAAAATAAAGAATTCACAGGAGATGCAGGGAAACAAAATTAGTGAATTAGAAAAGGTTAAAAAAACACAGGAAAGTAGGATTTCTGAATTGGAAAAGATAAAAAAGTCTCAAGAAAATAGAATTTCTGAATTGGAAAAAGAAAATAATTCTCAAAAAAAAAAATTAGGGAAATGGAAAAAAATTCAATAGAGCAAAATAATTCATTTAAAAACGAAATTGGGCATTTACAAAAAGAACTAAAAACTGTGAAAGAAGAAAATAACTCCTTAAAAGTCAGGATGGAACAAATAGAAATGAATGATTCACAGAGAACCCAAGAATCAGTCAAACAAAACAAAAAAAATGAGAAGCTGGAGAACAACGTCAAATACTTACTGGGAAAATCTATAGACCTGGAAAATAGATCTAGGAGAGATAATCTGCGGATTATTGGACTTCCAGAAAACTATGACCAAAAAAAGAGCCTAGATTCTATTTTACAGGAAATTATCAAAGAGAACTGTCCAGAGATAATAGAAACAGAAGGGAAAGTAGATGTGGAAAGAATTCATCGAACTCCTTCTGAAATAGACCCTAAAAAAAGAACACCACGGAATATTGTGGCTAAGCTGCAGAATTACCACACAAAGGAGAAAATCCTGCAAGCAGCTAGAAAAAAACAATTTAAATACCAAGGTGCCACAATAAGGGTCACCCAAGATCTGGCTGCCTCCACATTAAAAGATAGAAGGGCCTGGAACCTGATATTCCGTAAGGCAAAAGATCAAGGACTGCAACCAAGAATGAACTACCCAGCTAAGTTTAGCATCTTTTTCCACGGAAGAAGATGGTCATTCAATGAAACAGAGGAATTCTATATGTTTCTAAGAAAAAAACCAGACTTAAACAAAAAATTTGATCTACATCCACAAGACTGAAGAGAAACAGAAAAAGGTACACAGAACCCTTGAGAACTGTAACTCTGTTGTGGGTATATAAAAAATACTCAAGGATAATTTGATTTTACTGATATAAAAGAAAAAAAGGGGGGTGTAGTAAAGGGAAGGAGGTCGGTTCAGAAAAAGGGGAAGGAGTGATAAAAAGAGGGAAACTACATCCCAGGAAGAGACATAGAAAATACACCATATCTGAGGGAACTTAGTGAGGGGGAGAATCATTGTGTGAATCTTACTCTCATCAGAAGAGGCTCAAAGAGTAAATAATTAACATATTTGTTTTTCAGAGAATTTTCTCTCACCTCATTAAAAGGGGGGAGAGGAAAAGGGAAAAGGAAAAGGGGAATAAGTGAAGGGACTTGGAGGGAGGGGGGAGGGATCCTAAAAAAAAAAAAGAGGGAGGGTTGCGCGTCACAAGGGGGGTCTGTAAATTAAATATCGGGGAGGGGGATCAGGGGGGTCAAGGGAAAAAAGCATAATCTGGGGATAATACGATGGCAGGAAATACAGAATTAGTAATTTTAACTGTAAATGTAAATGGGATGAACGATCCCATCAAACGGAGACGGATAGTAGATTGGATCAAAAAGCAGAACCCTACAATATGTTGCCTACAGGAAACACACTTAAAGCAGGGAGATACATACAGAGTAAAGGTAAAAGGTTGGAACAGAGCCTATTATGCTTCAGGTAAAGCCAAAAAAGCAGGGGTAGCTATCCTTATCTCAGATCAAGCAAAAGCAGAAGTAGATCTCGTTAAAAAAGATAAGGAAGGAAATTATATCCTGCTGAAAGGTAGCATAAATAATGAAGCCATATCAATACTAAACATATATGCACCAAGTGGTATAGCATCTAACTTTCTAAAGGAAAAGTTAAGAGAACTGCAAGAAGAAATAGACAGTAAAACTATAATAGTGGGAGATCTCAACCTTGCACTCTCAGATTTAGACAAATCAAACCACAAAACAAACAAGAAAGAAATTAAAAAAGTAAATAGAACATTAGAAAAACTAGGTATGATAGACCTTTGGAGAAAACTGAATGGCAATAGGAAGGAATATACTTTCTTCTCAGCAGTTCATGGATCCTATACAAAAATTGACCATATACTAGGACATAAAGATCTCAAAATTAAATGTAGGAAGGCAGAAATAATAAATGCCTTCTTCTCAGATCACAATGCAATAAAAGCTACATTCAGTAAAAAGTTAGGGGTAAATAGACCAAAAAGTAATTGGAAACTGAATAATCTCATCTTAAAGAATGACTGGGTGAAAGAGCAAATTATAGAAACAATTAACAATTTCACCCAAGATAATGATAATGATGAGACATCATATCAAAATCTTTGGGATGCAGCTAAAGCGGTAATAAGGGGAAATTTTATATCTTTAGAGGCTTATTTGAAGAAAATTGAGAAAGAGAAGATTAACGAATTGGGCTTACAACTTAAAAGGCTAGAAAAAGACCAAATTATAAACCCCCAACCAAAATTAAACTCGAAATACAAAAATTAAAAGGAGAAATCAATAAAATTGAAAGTAAAAAAACTATTGAATTAATAAATAAAACCAAGAGTTGGTTTTATGAAAAAGCCAACAAAATAGATAAACCTTTGGTAAATTTGATCAAAAAAAAGAAAGAGGAAAATCAAATTGATAGTCTTACAAATGAAAAGGGGGATCTTTCCACCAATGAAGAGGAAATTAGAGAAATAATAAGGAGTTACTTTGCCCAACTTTATGCCAATAAATTTGATAACTTAAGTGAAATGGATGACTTCCTCCAAAAATATAGGCTCCCTAGATTAACAGAGGAGGAGATAAATTGCTTAAATAGTCCCATTTCAGAAAAAGAAATAGAACAAGCTATTAATCAACTCCCCAGGAAAAAATCCCCAGGGCCAGATGGATTCACATGTGAATTCTACCAAACATTTAAAGAACAATTAGCCCCAATGTTATATAAATTATTTGAAAAAATAGGGGATGAAGGAGTCCTACCAAATTCCTTTTATGACACAGACATGGTACTGATACCTAAACCTGGTAGATCGAAAACTGAGAAAGAAAATTATAGACCAATCTCCTTAATGAATATTGATGCTAAAATCTTAAATAAGATATTAGCAAAAAGACTTCAGAAAATCATCTCCAAGATAATACACTATGATCAAGTAGGATTTATTCCAGGAATGCAGGGCTGGTTTAATATTAGGAAAACTATTAATATAATTGACCATATTAATAATCAAATTAATAAGAACCATATGATCATCTCAATAGATGCAGAAAAAGCATTTGACAAAATCCAACATCCATTCCTACTAAAAACTCTTGAGAGTATAGGAATAAACGGATTATTCCTTAGAATAATCAGGAGTATATATTTAAGACCGTCAGTAAGCATAATATGCAATAGAAATAAACTGCAACCTTTCCCAGTAAGATCAGGAGTGAAACAAGGCTGCCCACTATCACCATTACTATTCAATATAGTACTAGAAACGCTAGCCTCGGCAATAAGAGCCGAGAAAGAGATTCAAGGAATTAGAGTAGGAAATGAGGAAATTAAACTATCACTTTTTGCAGATGACATGATGGTATACTTAGAGAACCCCAAAGACTCTGCTAAAAAGCTACTAGAAATAATTCAAAATTTCAGCAAAGTGGCAGGATACAAAATAAATCCACATAAATCCTCGGCATTTTTATATATCACTAACAAAATGCAACAGCAAGAGATACAAAGAGAAATTCCATTCCAAACAAATGTTGATAGTATAAAATATTTGGGAATCCATCTACCAAAGAAAAGTCAGGAATTATATGAGAAAAATTACAAAACACTTGCCACAAAAATAAAATCAGATTTAAATAATTGGAAAGACATTCAGTGCTCTTGGATAGGCCGAGCGAATATAATAAAGATGACAATACTCCCCAAACTAATCTATTTATTTAGTGCTATACCAATCAGACTCCCAAGAAACTATTTTAATGACCTAGAAAAAATAACAACAAAATTCATATGGAAGAATAAAAGGTCAAGAATTGCAAGGGAACTAATGAAAAAAAACTCAGAGGAAGGTGGTCTAAGTGTACCTGATCTAAAGCTATATTATATAGCAGCAGTCACCAAAACCATTTGGTATTGGCTACGAAATAGACCGGTAGATCAGTGGAACAGATTAGATACAAAGGACAAAAAAGGGTACATCTATAGCAATCTAATCTTTGACAAACCCAAAGATTCCAACATTAGGGATAAAAATTCATTATTCGGAAAAAACTGTTGGGAAAACTGGAAATTAGTATGGCAGAAATTAGATATGGATCCACACTTAACACCATATACCAAGATAAGATCAAAATGGGTCCATGACTTAGGCATAAAGAGGGAGATAATAAATAGATTAGAGGAACAGAGGATAATCTACCTCTCAGACTTGTGGAGGAGGAAGGAATTTATGACCAGAGGAGAACTAGAGATCATTATTGATCACAAAATAGAAGATTTTGATTACATCAAACTAAAAAGTTTCTGTACAAATAATACTAATGCAAACAAGATTAGAAGGGAAGTAACAAATTGGGAAAATATTTTTAAAAACAAAGGTTCTGACAAAGGTCTCATTTCCAAAATATATAGAGAACTGACCATAATTTATAAGAAACCAAACCATTCTCCAATTGATAAATGGTCAAAGGATATGAACAGACAATTCTCAGAGGAAGAAATTGAAACTATATCCACTCACATGAAAGAGTGTTCCAAATCACTACTGATCAGAGAAATGCAAATTAAGACCACTCTGAGATACCACTACACTACGCTAAGATGACAGGAACAAATAATGACAAATGTTGGAGGGGATGTGGGGAAATTGGGACACTAATGCATTGCTGGTGGAGTTGTGAAAGAATCCAGCCATTCTGGAGAGCAATCTGGAATTATGCCCAAAAAGTTATCAAACTGTGCATACCCTTTGACCCAGCAGCGCTACTACTGGGATTATATCCCAAAGAAATACTAAAGAGCGGAAAGAGACATATATGTGCCAAAATGTTTGTGGCAGCTCTTTTTGTTGTAGCTAGAAACTGGAAGATGAATGGATGTCCATCAGTTGGAGAATGGTTGGGTAAATTGTGGTATATGAAAGTAATGGAATATTATTGCTCAGTAAGAAATGACCAGCAGGAGGAATACAGAGAGGGTTGGAGAGACTTAAATCAACTGATGCTGAGTGAAATGAGCAGAACCAGAAGATCACTGTATACTTCAACAACGATACTGTATGAGGATGTATTCTGATGGAAGTGGAAATCTTCAACATAAAGAAGATCCAACTCACTTCCAGTTGATCAATGATGGACAGAGGTAGATACACCCAGAGAAGAAACACTGGGAGGGGAATGTAAATTGTTAGCACTAATATCTGTCTGCCCAGGTTGCATATACCTTCGGATTCTAATGTTTATTGTGCAACAAGAAAATGATATTCACACACATGTATTTTACTTAGACTATATTGTAACACATGTAAAATGTATGGTATTGCCTGTCGTCGGGGGGAGGGAATAAGGGAGGGGGGGTAATTTGGAAAAATGAATACAAGGGATAATATTATAAAATATATATATATATATAATAAAAAAAAAAAAAAAAAAAAAAAAAAAAAGAATCCTTTGGTACAGTTTGAATATAAGGAAGATAATGCATTGTGTACAAAACTTCTAATGAAGGAAATGCGAGAGAATTGATATCCACTATAATATCCCAAACTGCAAAAGAAACAAAGGGAAAACTAGACTCAGTAGAATGTGAAAGAGAGAAGAACAAGTAAGAAAACCAATTGTTTTTTGGTACTGGAATAACCGGAACATTCCTTTGGACAAAACCTTTTTCAGACTGAAAAGGATTGCTGTTACGAATCCTTTGATCAATCTTTCAATATAATGAAGATGATGCATCTTGAAAAGAAAGTTTCACTGAAGGAAATGGTAGAGAATTTACACCAAGTATATTGATTCCAAATGCAAGAGAAACAAAGGGAACCGTAGACTCAATAGAATCGGAAATAAAGAACAAGTATCCAAAGGAATGGATTTTTCAATAGGGAATAATTTAAAGAATTCTCAACCCATTCACCCTTTCCACTGTCTAGGATTCCTATTAAGAATCCTTTCATGGAGTTTAAATATAAAGAAGATAGTGCATTGTGCACAAAACTTATATTGAAGGAAATTCGAGAGAATTGTTATCAACTATAATATCCCAAACTACAAAAGAAACAAAAGGAAAACTAGACTCAGTAGAATGTGAAATAGAGAAGAATAAGTAAGAAAACCAATTGTTTTTTGGTACTGGAATAACCGGAACATTCCTTTGGACAAAACCTTTTTCAGACTGAAAAGGATTGCTGTTACGAATCCTTTGATCAATCTTTCAATATAATGAAGATGATGCATCTTGAAAAGAAAGTTTCACTGAAGGAAATGGTAGAGAATTTACACCAAGTATATTGATTCCAAATGCAAGAGAAACAAAGGGAACCGTAGACTCAATAGAATCGGAAATAAAGAACAAGTATCCAAAGGAATGGATTTTTCAATAGGGAATAATTTAAAGAATTCTCAACCCATTCACCCTTTCCACTGTCTAGGATTCCTATTAAGAATCCTTTCATGGAGTTTAAATATAAAGAAGATAGTGCATTGTGCACAAAACTTATATTGAAGGAAATTCGAGAGAATTGTTATCAACTATAATATCCCAAACTACAAAAGAAACAAAAGGAAAACTAGACTCAGTAGAATGTGAAATAGAGAAGAATAAGTAAGAAAACCAATTGTTTTTTGGTACTGGAATAACCGGAACATTCCTTTGGACAAAACCTTTTTCAGACTGAAAAGGATTGCTGTTACGAATCCTTTGATCAATCTTTAAATATAATGAAGATTATGCAACTTGTACAGAAAGTTCCATTGAAGTAAATGGGAGAGAATTTACATCAATTACAATGATCTGAAATGCAAGGGAAACAAAGGGAAACCTGGACTCAAGAGAATGGGAAATAGAGAAGAACAAGTATCCAAAGGAATGGAATTTTCAATACGAAATAACTTGAAGATTTCGCAACCCAGTCACCGTTTCCACTGTACAGGACTGTTGTTAAGAATCCTTTGGTACTGTTTGAATATAGGGAAGATAATGCATTGTGTACAAAACTTTTAATGAAGGAAATGCGAGAGAATTGATATCCACTATAATATCCTAAACTGCAAAAGAAAGAAAGGGAAAACTAGACTCAGAATGTGAAATAGAGAAGAACAAGTAAGAAAACCAATTGTTTTTTGGTACTGGAATAACCGGAACATTCTTTTGGACAAAACCTTTTTCAGACTGAAATGGATTGCTGTTACGAATCCTTTGATCAATCTTTAAATATACTGAAGAAAATCGATCTTGTACAGACATTTCCATTGAAGCAAATGGGAGACAATTTACATCAAGTATAATGATCCCAAATGCAAGGGAAACAAAGCGAAACCTAGACTCAATAGAATGGGAAATAGAGAAGAACAAGTAAAAGCAATTATTTTTTCGTACTGGAATAACCAGAACATTCCTTTGGATAAAAGCTTTTTCAGACTGAAAAGGATTGCTGTTACGCATCTTTTGATCAATCTTTAAATATAATGAAGATAATGGATCTTGTACAGACATTTCCATTGAAGCAAATGGGAGAGAATTTACATCAATTACAATGATCTGAAATGCAAGGGAAACAAAGGGAAACCTAGACTCAATACAATGGGAAATAGAGAAGAATAAATATCCAAAGGAATAGAATTTTCAATAGGAAATAACTTGAAGATTTCTCTACCCAGTCACCCTTTCCACTGTATAGGACTGTTGTTAAGAATCCTTTGGTACAGTTTGAATATAAGGAAGATAATGAATTGTGTACAAGACTTCTAATGAAGGAAATGCGAGAGAATTGATATCCACTATAATATCCCAAACTGCAAAAGAAACAAAGGGAAAACTAGACTCAGTAGAATGTGAAATAGAGAAGAACAAGTAAGCAAACCAATTGTTTTTTGGTACTGGAATAACCGGAACATTCCTTTGGACAAAACCTTTTTCAGACTGAAAAGGATTGCTGTTACGAATCCTTTGATCAATCTTTAAATATAATGAAGAAAATAGATCTTGTACAGACATTTCCATTGAAGCAAATGGGAGACAATTTACATCAAGTATAATGATCCCAAATGCAAGGGAAACAAAGCGAAACCTAGACTCAATAGAATGGGAAATAGAGAAGAACATGTAAAAGCAATTATTTTTTCGTACTGGAATAACCGGAACATTCCTTTGGATAAAAGCTTTTTCAGACTGAAAAGGATTGCTGTTACGAATCTTTTGATCAATCTTTAAATATAATGAAGATAATGGATCTTGTACAGACATTTCCATTGAAGCAAATGGGAGAGAATTTACATCAATTACAATGATCTGAAATGCAAGGGAAACAAAGGGAAACCTAGACTCAATACAATGGGAAATAGAGAAGAACAAATATCAAAAGGAATGGAATTTTCAATAGGAAATAACTTGAAGATTTCTCTACCCAGTCACCCTTTCCACTGTATAGGACTGTTGTTAAGAATCCTTTGGTACAGTTTGAAAATAAGGAAGATAATGCATTGTGTACAAAACTTCTAATGAAGGAAATGCGAGAGAATTGATATCCACTATAATATCCCAAACTGCAAAAGAAACAAAGGGAAAACTAGACTCAGTAGAATGTGAAAGAGAGAAGAACAAGTAAGAAAACCAATTGTTTTTTGGTACTGGAATAACCGGAACATTCCTTTGGACAAAACCTTTTTCAGACTGAAAAGGATTGCTGTTACGAATCCTTTGATCAATCTTTAAATATAATGAAGAAAATAGATCTTGTACAGACATTTCCATTGAAGCAAATGGGAGACAATTTACATCAAGTATAATGATCCCAAATGCAAGGGAAACAAAGCGAAACCTAGACTCAATAGAATGGGAAATAGAGAAGAACAAGTAAAAGCATTTATTTTTTCGTACTGGAATAACCGGAACATTCCTTTGGATAAAGCTTTTTCAGACTGAAAAGGATTGCTGTTACGAATCTTTTGATCAATCTTTAAATATAATGAAGATAATGGATCTTGTACAGAAATTTCAATTGAAGAAAATGGGAGAGAATTTACATCAATTACAATGATCTGAAATGCAAGGGAAACAAAGGGAAACCTAGACTCAATACAATGGGAAATAGAGAAGAACAAATAACCAAAGTAATGGAATTTTCAATAGGAAATAACTTGAAGATTTCTCTACCCAGTCACCCTTTCCACTGTACAGGACTGTTGTTAAGAATCCTTTGGTACAGTTTTAATATAAGGAAGATAATGCATTGTGTACAAAACTTCTAATGAAGGAAATGCGAGAGAATTGATATCAACTATAATATCACAAACAGTAAAAGAAGGAAATGGAAAACTAGACTCAGAATGTGAAATAGAGAAGAACAAGTAAGAAAAGGAATTGTTTTTTGGTACTGGAATAACCGGAACATTCCTTTGGACAAAACATTTTCAGACTGAAAAGGATTGCTGTTACGAATCCTTTGATCAATCGTTCAATATAATGAAGATGATGCAACTTGAACAGAAAATTTCACTGAAGGAAATGGTAGAGTATTTACATCAAGTATATTGATCCCAAATGCAAGAGAAACAAAGGGAACCCCAGACTCAATAGAATCGGAAATAAAGAACAAGTATCCAAAGGAATGGATTTTTCAATAAGGAATAATTTAAAGAATTCTCAACCCATTCACCCTTTCCACTGTCTAGGATTCCTATTAAGAATCCTTTCATGGAGTTTAAATATAAAGAAGATAATGCATTGTGCACAAAACTTATATTGAAGGAAATTCGAGAGAATTGTTATCAACTATAATATCCCAAACTACAAAAGAAACAAAAGTAAAACTAGACTCAGTAGAATGTGAAATAGAGAAGAACAAGTAAGAAAACCAATTGTTTTTTGGTACTGGAATAACCGGAACATTCCTTTGGACAAAACCTTTTTCAGACTGAAAAGGATTGCTGTTACGAATCCTTTGATCAATCTTTAAATATAATGAAGAAAATAGATCTTGTACAGACATTTCCATTGAAGCAAATGGGAGACAATTTACATCAAGTATAATGATCCCAAATGCAAGGGAAACAAAGCGAAACCTAGACTCAATAGAATGGGAAATAGAGAAGAACAAGTAAAAGCAATTATTTTTTCGTACTGGAATAACCGGAACATTCCTTTGGATAAAAGCTTTTTCAGACTGAAAAGGATTGCTGTTACGAATCCTTTGATCAATCTTTAAATATAAAGAAGATTATGCAACTTGTACAGAAATTTCAATTGAAGCAAATGGGAGAGAATTTACATCAATTACAATGATCTGAAATGCAAGGGAAACAAAGGGAAACCTAGACTCTAGAGAATGGGAAATAGAGAAGAACAAGTATCCAAAGGAATGGAATTTTCAATACGAAATAACTTGAAGATTTCGCAACCCAGTCACCGTTTCCACTGTACAGGACTGTTGTTAAGAATCCTTTGGTACAGTTTGAATATAAGGAAGATAATGCATTGTGTACAAAACTTTTAATGAAGGAAATGCGAGAGAATTGATATCCACTATAATATCCCAAACTGCAAAAGAAACAAAGGGAAACTAGACTCAGAATGTGAAATAGAGAAGAACAAGTAAGAAAACCAATTGTTTTTTGGTACTGGAATAACCGGAACATTCCTTTGGACAAAACCTTTTTCAGACTGAAAAGGATTGCTGTTACGAATCCTTTGATCAATCTTTAAATATAATGAAGAAAATAGATCTTGTACAGACATTTCCATTGAAGCAAATGGGAGACAATTTACATCAAGTATAATGATCCCAAATGCAAGGGAAACAAAGCGAAACCTAGACTCAATAGAATGGGAAATAGAGAAGAACAAGTAAAAGCAATTATTTTTTCGTACTGGAATAACCGGAACATTCCTTTGGATAAAAGCTTTTTCAGACTGAAAAGGATTGCTGTTACGAATCCTTTGATCAATCTTTAAATATAAAGAAGATTATGCAACTTGTACAGAAAGTTCCATTGAAGCAAATGGGAGAGAATTTACATCAATTACAATGATCTGAAATGCAAGGGAAACAAAGGGAAACCTAGACTCTAGAGAATGGGAAATAGAGAAGAACAAGTATCCAAAGGAATGGAATTTTCAATACGAAATAACTTGAAGATTTCGCAACCCAGTCACCGTTTCCACTGTACAGGACTGTTGTTAAGAATCCTTTGGTACAGTTTGAATATAAGGAAGATAATGCATTGTGTACAAAACTTTTAATGAAGGAAATGCGAGAGAATTGATATCCACTATAATATCCCAAACTGCAAAAGAAACAAAGGGAAACTAGACTCAGAATGTGAAATAGAGAAGAACAAGTAAGAAAACCAATTGTTTTTTGGTACTGGAATAACCGGAACATTCCTTTGGACAAAACCTTTTTCAGACTGAAAAGGATTGCTGTTACGAATCCTTTGATCAATCTTTAAATATAATGAAGAAAATAGATCTTGTACAGACATTTCCATTGAAGCAAATGGGAGACAATTTACATCAAGTATAATGATCCCAAATGCAAGGGAAACAAAGCGAAACCTAGACTCAATAGAATGGGAAATAGAGAAGAACATGTAAAAGCAATTATTTTTTCGTACTGGAATAACCGGAACATTCCTTTGGATAAAAGCTTTTTCAGACTGAAAAGGATTGCTGTTACGAATCTTTTGATCAATCTTTAAATATAATGAAGATAATGGATCTTGTACAGACATTTCCATTGAAGCAAATGGGAGAGAATTTACATCAATTACAATGATCTGAAATGCAAGGGAAACAAAGGGAAACCTAGACTCAATACAATGGGAAATAGAGAAGAACAAATATCAAAAGGAATGGAATTTTCAATAGGAAATAACTTGAAGATTTCTCTACCCAGTCACCCTTTCCACTGTATAGGACTGTTGTTAAGAATCCTTTGGTACAGTTTGAAAATAAGGAAGATAATGCATTGTGTACAAAACTTCTAATGAAGGAAATGCGAGAGAATTGATATCCACTATAATATCCCAAACTGCAAAAGAAACAAAGGGAAAACTAGACTCAGTAGAATGTGAAAGAGAGAAGAACAAGTAAGAAAACCAATTGTTTTTTGGTACTGGAATAACCGGAACATTCCTTTGGACAAAACCTTTTTCAGACTGAAAAGGATTGCTGTTACGAATCCTTTGATCAATCTTTAAATATAATGAAGAAAATAGATCTTGTACAGACATTTCCATTGAAGCAAATGGGAGACAATTTACATCAAGTATAATGATCCCAAATGCAAGGGAAACAAAGCGAAACCTAGACTCAATAGAATGGGAAATAGAGAAGAACAAGTAAAAGCATTTATTTTTTCGTACTGGAATAACCGGAACATTCCTTTGGATAAAGCTTTTTCAGACTGAAAAGGATTGCTGTTACGAATCTTTTGATCAATCTTTAAATATAATGAAGATAATGGGTCTTGTACAGAAATTTCAATTGAAGAAAATGGGAGAGAATTTACATCAATTACAATGATCTGAAATGCAAGGGAAACAAAGGGAAACCTAGACTCAATACAATGGGAAATAGAGAAGAACAAATAACCAAAGTAATGGAATTTTCAATAGGAAATAACTTGAAGATTTCTCTACCCAGTCACCCTTTCCACTGTACAGGACTGTTGTTAAGAATCCTTTGGTACAGTTTTAATATAAGGAAGATAATGCATTGTGTACAAAACTTCTAATGAAGGAAATGCGAGAGAATTGATATCAACTATAATATCACAAACAGTAAAAGAAGGAAATGGAAAACTAGACTCAGAATGTGAAATAGAGAAGAACAAGTAAGAAAAGGAATTGTTTTTTGGTACTGGAATAACCGGAACATTCCTTTGGACAAAACATTTTCAGACTGAAAAGGATTGCTGTTACGAATCCTTTGATCAATCGTTCAATATAATGAAGATGATGCAACTTGAACAGAAAATTTCACTGAAGGAAATGGTAGAGTATTTACATCAAGTATATTGATCCCAAATGCAAGAGAAACAAAGGGAACCCCAGACTCAATAGAATCGGAAATAAAGAACAAGTATCCAAAGGAATGGATTTTTCAATAAGGAATAATTTAAAGAATTCTCAACCCATTCACCCTTTCCACTGTCTAGGATTCCTATTAAGAATCCTTTCATGGAGTTTAAATATAAAGAAGATAATGCATTGTGCACAAAACTTATATTGAAGGAAATTCGAGAGAATTGTTATCAACTATAATATCCCAAACTACAAAAGAAACAAAAGTAAAACTAGACTCAGTAGAATGTGAAATAGAGAAGAACAAGTAAGAAAACCAATTGTTTTTTGGTACTGGAATAACCGGAACATTCCTTTGGACAAAACCTTTTTCAGACTGAAAAGGATTGCTGTTACGAATCCTTTGATCAATCTTTAAATATAATGAAGAAAATAGATCTTGTACAGACATTTCCATTGAAGCAAATGGGAGACAATTTACATCAAGTATAATGATCCCAAATGCAAGGGAAACAAAGCGAAACCTAGACTCAATAGAATGGGAAATAGAGAAGAACAAGTAAAAGCAATTATTTTTTCGTACTGGAATAACCGGAACATTCCTTTGGATAAAAGCTTTTTCAGACTGAAAAGGATTGCTGTTACGAATCCTTTGATCAATCTTTAAATATAAAGAAGATTATGCAACTTGTACAGAAAGTTCCATTGAAGCAAATGGGAGAGAATTTACATCAATTACAATGATCTGAAATGCAAGGGAAACAAAGGGAAACCTAGACTCTAGAGAATGGGAAATAGAGAAGAACAAGTATCCAAAGGAATGGAATTTTCAATACGAAATAACTTGAAGATTTCGCAACCCAGTCACCGTTTCCACTGTACAGGACTGTTGTTAAGAATCCTTTGGTACAGTTTGAATATAAGGAAGATAATGCATTGTGTACAAAACTTTTAATGAAGGAAATGCGAGAGAATTGATATCCACTATAATATCCCAAACTGCAAAAGAAACAAAGGGAAACTAGACTCAGAATGTGAAATAGAGAAGAACAAGTAAGAAAACCAATTGTTTTTTGGTACTGGAATAACCGGAACATTCCTTTGGACAAAACCTTTTTCAGACTGAAAAGGATTGCTGTTACGAATCCTTTGATCAATCTTTCAATATAAAGAAGATTTTGCAACTTGTACAGAAAGTTCCATTGAAACAAATGGGAGAGAATTTACATCAATTACAATGATCTGAAATGCAAGGGAAACAAAGGGAAACCTAGACTCAATACAAGGGGAAATAGAGAAGAACAAATATCCAAAGGAATGGAATTTTCAATAGGAAATAACTTGAACATTTCTCTACCCAGTCACCCTTTCCACTGTTTAGGACTGTTGTTAAGAATCCTTTGGTACAGTTTGAATATAAGGAAGATAATGCATTGTGTACAAAACTTCTATTGAAGGAAATGCGAGAGAATTGATATCCACTATAATATCCCAAACTGAAAAAGAAACAAATGGAAAACTAGACTCAGAATGTGAATTAGTAAAGAACAAGTAAGAAAAGGAATTGTTTTTTCATACAGGAATAACAGGAACATTGCTTTGGACAAAATATTTTCAGACTGAAAAGGATTGCTGTTACGAATCCTTTGATCAATCTTTCAATATAATGAAGTTGATGCAACTTGAACAGAAAGTTTCACTGAAGGAAATGGTAGAGTATTTACATCAAGTATATTGATCCCAAATGCAAGAGAAACAAAGGGAACCCCAGACTCAATAGAATTGGAAATAAAGAACAAGTATCCAAAGGAATGGATTTTTCAATAAGGAATAATTTAAAGATTTCTCAACCCATTCACTCTTTCCACTGTCTAGGATTCCTATTAAGAATCCTTTCATGGAGTTTAAATATAAAGAAGATAATGCATTGTGCACAAAACTTATATTGAAGGAAATTCGAGAGAATTGTTATCAACTATAATATCCCAAACTACAAAAGAAACAAAAGTAAAACTAGACTCAGTAGAATGTGAAATAGAGAAGAACAAGTAAGAAAACCAATTGTTTTTTGGTACTGGAATAACCGGAACATTCCTTTGGACAAAACCTTTTTCAGACTGAAAAGGATTGCTGTTACGAATCCTTTGATCAATCTTTAAATATAATGAAGAAAATAGATCTTGTACAGACATTTCCATTGAAGCAAATGGGAGACAATTTACATCAAGTATAATGATCCCAAATGCAAGGGAAACAAAGCGAAACCTAGACTCAATAGAATGGGAAATAGAGAAGAACAAGTAAAAGCAATTATTTTTTCGTACTGGAATAACCGGAACATTCCTTTGGATAAAAGCTTTTTCAGACTGAAAAGGATTGCTGTTACGAATCTTTTGATCAATCTTTAAATATAAAGAAGATTATGCAACTTGTACAGAAAGTTCCATTGAAGCAAATGGGAGAGAATTTACATCAATTACAATGATCTGAAATGCAAGGGAAACAAAGGGAAACCTAGACTCAAGAGAATGGGAAATAGAGAAGAACAAGTATCCAAAGGAATGGAATTTTCAATACGAAATAACTTGAAGATTTCGCAACCCAGTCACCGTTTACACTGTACAGGACTGTTGTTAAGAATCCTTTGGTACAGTTTGAATATAAGGAAGATAATGCATTGTGTACAAAACTTTTAATGAAGGAAATGCGAGAGAATTGATATCCACTATAATATCCCAAACTGCAAAAGAAACAAAGGGAAAACTAGACTCAGAATGTGAAATAGAGAAGAACAAGTAAGAAAACCAATTGTTTTTTGGTACTGGAATAACCGGAACATTCCTTTGGACAAAACCTTTTTCAGACTGAAAAGGATTGCTGTTACGAATCCTTTGATCAATCTTTAAATATAATGAAGAAAATAGATCTTGTACAGACATTTCCATTGAAGCAAATGGGAGACAATTTACATCAAGTATAATGATCCCAAATGCAAGGGAAACAAAGCGAAACCTAGACTCAATAGAATGGGAAATAGAGAAGAACAAGTAAAAGCAATTATTTTTTCGTACTGGAATAACTGGAACATTCCTTTGGATAAAAGCTTTTTCAGACTGAAAAGGATTGCTGTTACGAATCTTTTGATCAATCTTTAAATATAATGAAGATAATGGATCTTGTACAGAAATTTCAATTGAAGAAAATGCGAGAGAATTTACATCAATTACAATGATCTGAAATGCAAGGGAAACAAAGGGAAACCTAGACTCAATACAATGGGAAATAGAGAAGAACAAATATCCAAAGTAATGGAATTTTCAATAGAAAATAACTTGAAGATTTCTCTACCCAGTCACCGTTTCCACTGTACAGGACTGTTGTTAAGAATCCTTTGGTACAGTTTGAATATAAGGAAGATAATGCATTGTGTACAAAACTTCTATTGAAGGAAATGCGAGAGAATTGATATCAACTATAATATCACAAACAGTAAAAGAAGCAAATGGAAAACTAGACTCAGAATGTGAATTAGTAAAGAACAAGTAAGAAAAGGAATTGTTTTTTGGTACTGGAATAACCGGAACATTCCTTTGGACAAAACCTTTTTCAGACTGAAAAGGATTGCTGTTACGAATCCTTTGATCAATCTTTAAATATAATGAAGAAAATAGATCTTGTACAGACATTTCCATTGAAGCAAATGGGAGACAATTTACATCAAGTATAATGATCCCAAATGCAAGGGAAACAAAGCGAAACCTAGACTCAATAGAATGGGAAATAGAGAAGAACAAGTAAAAGCAATTATTTTTTCGTACTGGAATAACCGGAACATTCCTTTGGATAAAAGCTTTTTCAGACTGAAAAGGATTGCTGTTACGAATCCTTTGATCAATCTTTAAATATAAAGAAGATTATGCAACTTGTACAGAAAGTTCCATTGAAGCAAATGGGAGAGAATTTACATCAATTACAATGATCTGAAATGCAAGGGAAACAAAGGGAAACCTAGACTCAATACAATGGGAAATAGAGAAGAACAAATATCCAAATAATGGAATTTTCAATAGGAAATAACTTGAAGATTTCTCTACCCAGTCACCCTTTCCACTGTATAGGACTGTTGTTAAGAATCCTTTGGTACATCAGAAGGGGGGCGGAGCCAAGATGGCGGAGAAGAAACACACTACTCAGTGAACGTCCTCACTCCCTCACAACCAATTAGATAAATTAAGTCTCAAAATTAGCTCAGGACTGATAGATACCACAAGGACTGGAAGCACGACTTACCAGCTGAAGAGAATCTGGAGTTTCAACAGGAAAGGTCAGTTCTCAGGGGAGGAATAAGAAAGACCAGCACAGACGGTGGGGTAGGGGCACACTGCGCCCATTGCGCTGGGAGGGGCTCTGGGATCAGAGAAACCACTGAGGTAAAGGAATCTGGCACAGGCTGTTAGCTCTTCTCTGCTAATTATTTAGCAGTTCAGAAGAGAAAGCCAAAATATTTTAAAACTCAGATTAGATTTCCCCCCCCCCACCCTGGGGCAGACTAGGCACCAGGGGGTGTGGCCTCAGCTACCTCCTGAGAATAGTTAAGAGACTGACAAGTGGGTGGATACGGCCCAAGGCAACACACACGGCCTAGCTTAGCTGGAGGGAGTGGAACTCAGCTCCAGGAAGTCCCAGAGAAGCGGAACCTTTGAACTAGGGACCGCGGTTTCTGGCAGACACTTCCAGTTTGAGCGCAGGGGCTTCTCACGTCACCTGCTGCAGACGTCCACTCCCCACCCGGACACATAGGCTGAGCTTCTTGCTGTCTTCACTATTCTACGCCCTCAAAGCACAGCAGTGCTAATCACCTCTGAGGCGCTCCCAGGGAGGGGGTGGGGAACTCTCTCCCAGAGCTCTCTCTTAGCGCGGGCACAGGGGCCGCTGCATCCATCCGGTCTGGGAGGAAGCTGGTAAAGAAGTAAATAATTTCCTACCCCAGGGACAGACCCCAAAACATTTTTTAAGTATGAGCAAAAAAGCTAGAAAAACTATAGATTCCTTCTATACAGAGAAAGAGCGGGTATCCAACCCCGAGGAAGTTAACAGCAAAGATTCAGAAGATAACAACCTAAAGGGGAACGATTCCTGCCCCCCATCACATAACTCTCTCCTAGAAGAAGCTCTTAAGAAATTGAAGGAGATTGAAGAAAAATGGGGCAAGGAAAGGGAAGTTATGATAGAAAATAACAACGTCCTGAAATTGGAGTTGGAAAAAATAAAGAATTCACAGGAGATGCAGGGAAACAAAATTAGTGAATTAGAAAAGGTTAAAAAAACACAGGAAAGTAGGATTTCTGAATTGGAAAAGATAAAAAAGTCTCAAGAAAATAGAATTTCTGAATTGGAAAAAGAAAATAATTCTCAAAAAAAAAAATTAGGGAAATGGAAAAAAATTCAATAGAGCAAAATAATTCATTTAAAAACGAAATTGGGCATTTACAAAAAGAACTAAAAACTGTGAAAGAAGAAAATAACTCCTTAAAAGTCAGGATGGAACAAATAGAAATGAATGATTCACAGAGAACCCAAGAATCAGTCAAACAAAACAAAAAAAATGAGAAGCTGGAGAACAACGTCAAATACTTACTGGGAAAATCTATAGACCTGGAAAATAGATCTAGGAGAGATAATCTGCGGATTATTGGACTTCCAGAAAACTATGACCAAAAAAAGAGCCTAGATTCTATTTTACAGGAAATTATCAAAGAGAACTGTCCAGAGATAATAGAAACAGAAGGGAAAGTAGATGTGGAAAGAATTCATCGAACTCCTTCTGAAATAGACCCTAAAAAAAGAACACCACGGAATATTGTGGCTAAGCTGCAGAATTACCACACAAAGGAGAAAATCCTGCAAGCAGCTAGAAAAAAACAATTTAAATACCAAGGTGCCACAATAAGGGTCACCCAAGATCTGGCTGCCTCCACATTAAAAGATAGAAGGGCCTGGAACCTGATATTCCGTAAGGCAAAAGATCAAGGACTGCAACCAAGAATGAACTACCCAGCTAAGTTTAGCATCTTTTTCCACGGAAGAAGATGGTCATTCAATGAAACAGAGGAATTCTATATGTTTCTAAGAAAAAAACCAGACTTAAACAAAAAATTTGATCTACATCCACAAGACTGAAGAGAAACAGAAAAAGGTACACAGAACCCTTGAGAACTGTAACTCTGTTGTGGGTATATAAAAAATACTCAAGGATAATTTGATTTTACTGATATAAAAGAAAAAAAGGGGGGTGTAGTAAAGGGAAGGAGGTCGGTTCAGAAAAAGGGGAAGGAGTGATAAAAAGAGGGAAACTACATCCCAGGAAGAGACATAGAAAATACACCATATCTGAGGGAACTTAGTGAGGGGGAGAATCATTGTGTGAATCTTACTCTCATCAGAAGAGGCTCAAAGAGTAAATAATTAACATATTTGTTTTTCAGAGAATTTTCTCTCACCTCATTAAAAGGGGGGAGAGGAAAAGGGAAAAGGAAAAGGGGAATAAGTGAAGGGACTTGGAGGGAGGGGGGAGGGATCCTAAAAAAAAAAAAGAGGGAGGGTTGCGCGTCACAAGGGGGGTCTGTAAATTAAATATCGGGGAGGGGGATCAGGGGGGTCAAGGGAAAAAAGCATAATCTGGGGATAATACGATGGCAGGAAATACAGAATTAGTAATTTTAACTGTAAATGTAAATGGGATGAACGATCCCATCAAACGGAGACGGATAGTAGATTGGATCAAAAAGCAGAACCCTACAATATGTTGCCTACAGGAAACACACTTAAAGCAGGGAGATACATACAGAGTAAAGGTAAAAGGTTGGAACAGAGCCTATTATGCTTCAGGTAAAGCCAAAAAAGCAGGGGTAGCTATCCTTATCTCAGATCAAGCAAAAGCAGAAGTAGATCTCGTTAAAAAAGATAAGGAAGGAAATTATATCCTGCTGAAAGGTAGCATAAATAATGAAGCCATATCAATACTAAACATATATGCACCAAGTGGTATAGCATCTAACTTTCTAAAGGAAAAGTTAAGAGAACTGCAAGAAGAAATAGACAGTAAAACTATAATAGTGGGAGATCTCAACCTTGCACTCTCAGATTTAGACAAATCAAACCACAAAACAAACAAGAAAGAAATTAAAAAAGTAAATAGAACATTAGAAAAACTAGGTATGATAGACCTTTGGAGAAAACTGAATGGCAATAGGAAGGAATATACTTTCTTCTCAGCAGTTCATGGATCCTATACAAAAATTGACCATATACTAGGACATAAAGATCTCAAAATTAAATGTAGGAAGGCAGAAATAATAAATGCCTTCTTCTCAGATCACAATGCAATAAAAGCTACATTCAGTAAAAAGTTAGGGGTAAATAGACCAAAAAGTAATTGGAAACTGAATAATCTCATCTTAAAGAATGACTGGGTGAAAGAGCAAATTATAGAAACAATTAACAATTTCACCCAAGATAATGATAATGATGAGACATCATATCAAAATCTTTGGGATGCAGCTAAAGCGGTAATAAGGGGAAATTTTATATCTTTAGAGGCTTATTTGAAGAAAATTGAGAAAGAGAAGATTAACGAATTGGGCTTACAACTTAAAAGGCTAGAAAAAGACCAAATTATAAACCCCCAACCAAAATTAAACTCGAAATACAAAAATTAAAAGGAGAAATCAATAAAATTGAAAGTAAAAAAACTATTGAATTAATAAATAAAACCAAGAGTTGGTTTTATGAAAAAGCCAACAAAATAGATAAACCTTTGGTAAATTTGATCAAAAAAAAGAAAGAGGAAAATCAAATTGATAGTCTTACAAATGAAAAGGGGGATCTTTCCACCAATGAAGAGGAAATTAGAGAAATAATAAGGAGTTACTTTGCCCAACTTTATGCCAATAAATTTGATAACTTAAGTGAAATGGATGACTTCCTCCAAAAATATAGGCTCCCTAGATTAACAGAGGAGGAGATAAATTGCTTAAATAGTCCCATTTCAGAAAAAGAAATAGAACAAGCTATTAATCAACTCCCCAGGAAAAAATCCCCAGGGCCAGATGGATTCACATGTGAATTCTACCAAACATTTAAAGAACAATTAGCCCCAATGTTATATAAATTATTTGAAAAAATAGGGGATGAAGGAGTCCTACCAAATTCCTTTTATGACACAGACATGGTACTGATACCTAAACCTGGTAGATCGAAAACTGAGAAAGAAAATTATAGACCAATCTCCTTAATGAATATTGATGCTAAAATCTTAAATAAGATATTAGCAAAAAGACTTCAGAAAATCATCTCCAAGATAATACACTATGATCAAGTAGGATTTATTCCAGGAATGCAGGGCTGGTTTAATATTAGGAAAACTATTAATATAATTGACCATATTAATAATCAAATTAATAAGAACCATATGATCATCTCAATAGATGCAGAAAAAGCATTTGACAAAATCCAACATCCATTCCTACTAAAAACTCTTGAGAGTATAGGAATAAACGGATTATTCCTTAGAATAATCAGGAGTATATATTTAAGACCGTCAGTAAGCATAATATGCAATAGAAATAAACTGCAACCTTTCCCAGTAAGATCAGGAGTGAAACAAGGCTGCCCACTATCACCATTACTATTCAATATAGTACTAGAAACGCTAGCCTCGGCAATAAGAGCCGAGAAAGAGATTCAAGGAATTAGAGTAGGAAATGAGGAAATTAAACTATCACTTTTTGCAGATGACATGATGGTATACTTAGAGAACCCCAAAGACTCTGCTAAAAAGCTACTAGAAATAATTCAAAATTTCAGCAAAGTGGCAGGATACAAAATAAATCCACATAAATCCTCGGCATTTTTATATATCACTAACAAAATGCAACAGCAAGAGATACAAAGAGAAATTCCATTCCAAACAAATGTTGATAGTATAAAATATTTGGGAATCCATCTACCAAAGAAAAGTCAGGAATTATATGAGAAAAATTACAAAACACTTGCCACAAAAATAAAATCAGATTTAAATAATTGGAAAGACATTCAGTGCTCTTGGATAGGCCGAGCGAATATAATAAAGATGACAATACTCCCCAAACTAATCTATTTATTTAGTGCTATACCAATCAGACTCCCAAGAAACTATTTTAATGACCTAGAAAAAATAACAACAAAATTCATATGGAAGAATAAAAGGTCAAGAATTGCAAGGGAACTAATGAAAAAAAACTCAGAGGAAGGTGGTCTAAGTGTACCTGATCTAAAGCTATATTATATAGCAGCAGTCACCAAAACCATTTGGTATTGGCTACGAAATAGACCGGTAGATCAGTGGAACAGATTAGATACAAAGGACAAAAAAGGGTACATCTATAGCAATCTAATCTTTGACAAACCCAAAGATTCCAACATTAGGGATAAAAATTCATTATTCGGAAAAAACTGTTGGGAAAACTGGAAATTAGTATGGCAGAAATTAGATATGGATCCACACTTAACACCATATACCAAGATAAGATCAAAATGGGTCCATGACTTAGGCATAAAGAGGGAGATAATAAATAGATTAGAGGAACAGAGGATAATCTACCTCTCAGACTTGTGGAGGAGGAAGGAATTTATGACCAGAGGAGAACTAGAGATCATTATTGATCACAAAATAGAAGATTTTGATTACATCAAACTAAAAAGTTTCTGTACAAATAATACTAATGCAAACAAGATTAGAAGGGAAGTAACAAATTGGGAAAATATTTTTAAAAACAAAGGTTCTGACAAAGGTCTCATTTCCAAAATATATAGAGAACTGACCATAATTTATAAGAAACCAAACCATTCTCCAATTGATAAATGGTCAAAGGATATGAACAGACAATTCTCAGAGGAAGAAATTGAAACTATATCCACTCACATGAAAGAGTGTTCCAAATCACTACTGATCAGAGAAATGCAAATTAAGACCACTCTGAGATACCACTACACTACGCTAAGATGACAGGAACAAATAATGACAAATGTTGGAGGGGATGTGGGGAAATTGGGACACTAATGCATTGCTGGTGGAGTTGTGAAAGAATCCAGCCATTCTGGAGAGCAATCTGGAATTATGCCCAAAAAGTTATCAAACTGTGCATACCCTTTGACCCAGCAGCGCTACTACTGGGATTATATCCCAAAGAAATACTAAAGAGCGGAAAGAGACATATATGTGCCAAAATGTTTGTGGCAGCTCTTTTTGTTGTAGCTAGAAACTGGAAGATGAATGGATGTCCATCAGTTGGAGAATGGTTGGGTAAATTGTGGTATATGAAAGTAATGGAATATTATTGCTCAGTAAGAAATGACCAGCAGGAGGAATACAGAGAGGGTTGGAGAGACTTAAATCAACTGATGCTGAGTGAAATGAGCAGAACCAGAAGATCACTGTATACTTCAACAACGATACTGTATGAGGATGTATTCTGATGGAAGTGGAAATCTTCAACATAAAGAAGATCCAACTCACTTCCAGTTGATCAATGATGGACAGAGGTAGATACACCCAGAGAAGAAACACTGGGAGGGGAATGTAAATTGTTAGCACTAATATCTGTCTGCCCAGGTTGCATATACCTTCGGATTCTAATGTTTATTGTGCAACAAGAAAATGATATTCACACACATGTATTTTACTTAGACTATATTGTAACACATGTAAAATGTATGGTATTGCCTGTCGTCGGGGGGAGGGAATAAGGGAGGGGGGGTAATTTGGAAAAATGAATACAAGGGATAATATTATAAAATATATATATATATATAATAAAAAAAAAAAAAAAAAAAAAAAAAAAAGAATCCTTTGGTACAGTTTGAATATAAGGAAGATAATGCATTGTGTACAAAACTTCTAATGAAGGAAATGCGAGAGAATTGATATCCACTATAATATCCCAAACTGCAAAAGAAACAAAGGGAAAACTAGACTCAGTAGAATGTGAAAGAGAGAAGAACAAGTAAGAAAACCAATTGTTTTTTGGTACTGGAATAACCGGAACATTCCTTTGGACAAAACCTTTTTCAGACTGAAAAGGATTGCTGTTACGAATCCTTTGATCAAGCTTTAAATATAATGAAGAAAATAGATCTTGTACAGACATTTCCATTGAAGCAAATGGGAGACAATTTACATCAAGTATAATGATCCCAAATGCAAGGGAAACAAAGCGAAACCTAGACTCAATAGAATGGGAAATAGAGAAGAACAAGTAAAAGCATTTATTTTTTCGTACTGGAATAACCGGAACATTCCTTTGGATAAAAGCTTTTTCAGACTGAAAAGGATTGCTGTTACGAATCTTTTGATCAATCTTTAAATATAATGAAGATAATGGATCTTGTACAGAAATTTCAATTGAAGAAAATGGGAGAGAATTTACATCAATTACAATGATCTGAAATGCAAGGGAAACAAAGGGAAACCTAGACTCAATACAATGGGAAATAGAGAAGAACAAATAACCAAAGTAATGGAATTTTCAATAGGAAATAACTTGAAGATTTCTCTACGCAGTCACCCTTTCCACTGTACAGGACTGTTGTTAAGAATCCTTTGGTACAGTTTTAATATAAGGAAGATAATGCATTGTGTACAAAACTTCTATTGAAGGAAATGCGAGAGAATTGATATCAACTATAATATCACAAACAGTAAAAGAAGGAAATGGAAAACTAGACTCAGAATGTGAATTAGTAAAGAATAAGTAAGAAAAGGAATTGTTTTTTCATACAGGAATAACAGGAACATTGCTTTGGACAAAACATTTTCAGACTGAAAAGGATTGCTGTTACGAATCCTTTGATCAATCGTTCAATATAATGAAGATGATGCAACTTGAACAGAAAATTTCACTGAAGGAAATGGTAGAGAATTTACATCAAGTATATTGATCCCAAATGCAAGAGAAACAAAGGGAACCCCAGACTCAATAGAATCGGAAATAAAGAACAAGTATCCAAAGGAATGGATTTTTCAATAAGGAATAATTTAAAAAATTCTCAACCCATTCACTCTTTCCACTGTCTAGGATTCCTATTAAGAATCCTTTCATGGAGTTTAAATATAAAGAAGATAATGCATTGTGCACAAAACTTATATTGAAGGAAATTCGAGAGAATTGTTATCAACTATAATATCCCAAACTACAAAAGAAACAAAAGTAAAACTAGACTCAGTAGAATGTGAAATAGAGAAGAACAAGTAAGAAAACCAATTGTTTTTTGGTACTGGAATAACCGGAACATTCCTTTGGACAAAACCTTTTTCAGACTGAAAAGGATTGCTGTTACGAATCCTTTGATCAATCTTTAAATATAATGAAGAAAATAGATCTTGTACAGACATTTCCATTGAAGCAAATGGGAGACAATTTACATCAAGTATAATGATCCCAAATGCAAGGGAAACAAAGCGAAACCTAGACTCAATAGAATGGGAAATAGAGAAGAACAAGTAAAAGCAATTATTTTTTCGTACTGGAATAACCGGAACATTCCTTTGGATAAAAGCTTTTTCAGACTGAAAAGGATTGCTGTTACGAATCCTTTGATCAATCTTTAAATATAAAGAAGATTATGCAACTTGTACAGAAAGTTCCATTGAAGCAAATGGGAGAGAATTTACATCAATTACAATGATCTGAAATGCAAGGGAAACAAAGGGAAACCTAGACTCTAGAGAATGGGAAATAGAGAAGAACAAGTATCCAAAGGAATGGAATTTTCAATACGAAATAACTTGAAGATTTCGCAACCCAGTCACCGTTTCCACTGTACAGGACTGTTGTTAAGAATCCTTTGGTACAGTTTGAATATAAGGAAGATAATGCATTGTGTACAAAACTTTTAATGAAGGAAATGCGAGAGAATTGATATCCACTATAATATCCCAAACTGCAAAAGAAACAAAGGGAAAACTAGACTCAGAATGTGAAATAGAGAAGAACAAGTAAGAAAACCAATTGTTTTTTGGTACTGGAATAACCGGAACATTCCTTTGGACAAAACCTTTTTCAGACTGAAAAGGATTGCTGTTACGAATCCTTTGATCAATCTTTAAATATAATGAAGAAAATCGATCTTGTACAGACATTTCCATTGAAGCAAATGGGAGACAATTTACATCAAGTATAATGATCCCAAATGCAAGGGAAACAAAGCGAAACCTAGACTCAATAGAATGGGAAATAGAGAAGAACATGTAAAAGCAATTATTTTTTCGTACTGGAATAACCGGAACATTCCTTTGGATAAAAGCTTTTTCAGACTGAAAAGGATTGCTGTTACGAATCCTTTGATCAATCTTTAAATATAAAGAAGATTATGCAACTTGTACAGAAAGTTCCATTGAAGCAAATGGGAGAGAATTTACATCAATTACAATGATCTGAAATGCAAGGGAAACAAAGGGAAACCTAGACTCAATACAATGGGAAATAGAGAAGAACAAATATCCAAATAATGGAATTTTCAATAGGAAATAACTTGAAGATTTCTCTACCCAGTCACCCTTTCCACTGTATAGGACTGTTGTTAAGAATCCTTTGGTACAGTTTGAAAATAAGGAAGATAATGCATTGTGTACAAAACTTCTAATGAAGGAAATGCGAGAGAATTGATATCCACTATAATATCCCAAACTGCAAAAGAAACAAAGGGAAAACTAGACTCAGTAGAATGTGAAAGAGAGAAGAACAAGTAAGAAAACCAATTGTTTTTTGGTACTGGAATAACCGGAACATTCCTTTGGACAAAACCTTTTTCAGACTGAAAAGGATTGCTGTTACGAATCCTTTGATCAATCTTTAAATATAATGAAGAAAATAGATCTTGTACAGACATTTCCATTGAAGCAAATGGGAGACAATTTACATCAAGTATAATGATCCCAAATGCAAGGGAAACAAAGCGAAACCTAGACTCAATAGAATGGGAAATAGAGAAGAACAAGTAAAAGCATTTATTTTTTCGTACTGGAATAACCGGAACATTCCTTTGGATAAAGCTTTTTCAGACTGAAAAGGATTGCTGTTACGAATCCTTTGATCAATCTTTAAATATAATGAAGATAATGGATCTTGTACAGAAATTTCAATTGAAGAAAATGGGAGAGAATTTACATCAATTACAATGATCTGAAATGCAAGGGAAACAAAGGGAAACCTAGACTCAATATAATGGGAAATAGAGAAGAACAAATAACCAAAGTAATGGAATTTTCAATAGGAAATAACTTGAAGATTTCTCTACCCAGTCACCCTTTCCACTGTACAGGACTGTTGTTAAGAATCCTTTGGTACAGTTTTAATATAAGGAAGATAATGCATTGTGTACAAAACTTCTAATGAAGGAAATGCGAGAGAATTGATATCAACTATAATATCACAAACAGTAAAAGAAGGAAATGGAAAACTAGACTCAGAATGTGAAATAGAGAAGAACAAGTAAGAAAAGGAATTGTTTTTTGGTACTGGAATAACCGGAACATTCCTTTGGACAAAACATTTTCAGACTGAAAAGGATTGCTGTTACGAATCCTTTGATCAATCGTTCAATATAATGAAGATGATGCAACTTGAACAGAAAATTTCACTGAAGGAAATGGTAGAGAATTTACATCAAGTATATTGATCCCAAATGCAAGAGAAACAAAGGGAACCCCAGACTCAATAGAATCGGAAATAAAGAACAAGTATCCAAAGGAATGGATTTTTCAATAAGGAATAATTTAAAGAATTCTCAACCCATTCACCCTTTCCACTGTCTAGGATTCCTATTAAGAATCCTTTCATGGAGTTTAAATATAAAGAAGATAATGCATTGTGCACAAAACTTATATTGAAGGAAATTCGAGAGAATTGTTATCAACTATAATATCCCAAACTACAAAAGAAACAAAAGTAAAACTAGACTCAGTAGAATGTGAAATAGAGAAGAACAAGTAAGAAAACCAATTGTTTTTTGGTACTGGAATAACCGGAACATTCCTTTGGACAAAACCTTTTTCAGACTGAAAAGGATTGCTGTTACGAATCCTTTGATCAATCTTTAAATATAATGAAGAAAATAGAACTTGTACAGACATTTCCATTGAAGCAAATGGGAGACAATTTACATCAAGTATAATGATCCCAAATGCAAGGGAAACAAAGCGAAACCTAGACTCAATAGAATGGGAAATAGAGAAGAACAAGTAAAAGCAATTATTTTTTCGTACTGGAATAACCGGAACATTCCTTTGGATAAAAGCTTTTTCAGACTGAAAAGGATTGCTGTTACGAATCTTTTGATCAATCTTTAAATATAATGAAGATAATGGATCTTGTACAGAAATTTCAATTGAAGAAAATGGGAGAGAATTTACATCAATTACAATGATCTGAAATGCAAGGGAAACAAAGGGAAACCTAGACTCAATACAATGGGAAATAGAGAAGAACAAATAACCAAAGTAATGGAATTTTCAATAGGAAATAACTTGAAGATTTCTCTACGCAGTCACCCTTTCCACTGTACAGGACTGTTGTTAAGAATCCTTTGGTACAGTTTTAATATAAGGAAGATAATGCATTGTGTACAAAACTTCTATTGAAGGAAATGCGAGAGAATTGATATCAACTATAATATCACAAACAGTAAAAGAAGGAAATGGAAAACTAGACTCAGAATGTGAATTAGTAAAGAATAAGTAAGAAAAGGAATTGTTTTTTCATACAGGAATAACAGGAACATTGCTTTGGACAAAACATTTTCAGACTGAAAAGGATTGCTTTTACGAATCCTTTGATCAATCGTTCAATATAATGAAGATGATGCAACTTGAACAGAAAATTTCACTGAAGGAAATGGTAGAGAATTTACATCAAGTATATTGATCCCAAATGCAAGAGAAACAAAGGGAACCCCAGACTCAATAGAATCGGAAATAAAGAACAAGTATCCAAAGGAATGGATTTTTCAATAAGGAATAATTTAAAAAATTCTCAACCCATTCACTCTTTCCACTGTCTAGGATTCCTATTAAGAATCCTTTCATGGAGTTTAAATATAAAGAAGATAATGCATTGTGCACAAAACTTATATTGAAGGAAATTCGAGAGAATTGTTATCAACTATAATATCCCAAACTACAAAAGAAACAAAAGTAAAACTAGACTCAGTAGAATGTGAAATAGAGAAGAACAAGTAAGAAAACCAATTGTTTTTTGGTACTGGAATAACCGGAACATTCCTTTGGACAAAACCTTTTTCAGACTGAAAAGGATTGCTGTTACGAATCCTTTGATCAATCTTTAAATATAATGAAGAAAATAGATCTTGTACAGACATTTCCATTGAAGCAAATGGGAGACAATTTACATCAAGTATAATGATCCCAAATGCAAGGGAAACAAAGCGAAACCTAGACTCAATAGAATGGGAAATAGAGAAGAACAAGTAAAAGCAATTATTTTTTCGTACTGGAATAACCGGAACATTCCTTTGGATAAAAGCTTTTTCAGACTGAAAAGGATTGCTGTTACGAATCCTTTGATCAATCTTTAAATATAAAGAAGATTATGCAACTTGTACAGAAAGTTCCATTGAAGCAAATGGGAGAGAATTTACATCAATTACAATGATCTGAAATGCAAGGGAAACAAAGGGAAACCTAGACTCTAGAGAATGGGAAATAGAGAAGAACAAGTATCCAAAGGAATGGAATTTTCAATACGAAATAACTTGAAGATTTCGCAACCCAGTCACTGTTTCCACTGTACAGGACTGTTGTTAAGAATCCTTTGGTACAGTTTGAATATAAGGAAGATAATGCATTGTGTACAAAACTTTTAATGAAGGAAATGCGAGAGAATTGATATCCACTATAATATCCCAAACTGCAAAAGAAACAAAGGGAAAACTAGACTCAGAATGTGAAATAGAGAAGAACAAGTAAGAAAACCAATTGTTTTTTGGTACTGGAATAACCGGAACATTCCTTTGGACAAAACCTTTTTCAGACTGAAAAGGATTGCTGTTACGAATCCTTTGATCAATCTTTAAATATAATGAAGAAAATCGATCTTGTACAGACATTTCCATTGAAGCAAATGGGAGACAATTTACATCAAGTATAATGATCCCAAATGCAAGGGAAACAAAGCGAAACCTAGACTCAATAGAATGGGAAATAGAGAAGAACATGTAAAAGCAATTATTTTTTCGTACTGGAATAACCGGAACATTCCTTTGGATAAAAGCTTTTTCAGACTGAAAAGGATTGCTGTTACGAATCTTTTGATCAATCTTTAAATATAATGAAGATAATGGATCTTGTACAGACATTTCCATTGAAGCAAATGGGAGAGAATTTACATCAATTACAATGATCTGAAATGCAAGGGAAACAAAGGGAAACCTAGACTCAATACAATGGGAAATAGAGAAGAACAAATATCAAAAGGAATGGAATTTTCAATAGGAAATAACTTGAAGATTTCTCTACCCAGTCACCCTTTCCACTGTATAGGACTGTTGTTAAGAATCCTTTGGTACAGTTTGAAAATAAGGAAGATAATGCATTGTGTACAAAACTTCTAATGAAGGAAATGCGAGAGAATTGATATCCACTATAATATCCCAAAATGCAAAAGAAACAAAGGGAAAACTAGACTCAGTAGAATGTGAAAGAGAGAAGAACAAGTAAGAAAACCAATTGTTTTTTTGTACTGGAATAACCGGAACATTCCTTTGGACAAAACCTTTTTCAGACTGAAAAGGATTGCTGTTACGAATCCTTTGATCAATCTTTAAATATAATGAAGAAAATAGATCTTGTACAGACATTTCCATTGAAGCAAATGGGAGACAATTTACATCAAGTATAATGATCCCAAATGCAAGGGAAACAAAGCGAAACCTAGACTCAATAGAATGGGAAATAGAGAAGAACAAGTAAAAGCATTTATTTTTTCGTACTGGAATAACCGGAACATTCCTTTGGATAAAGCTTTTTCAGACTGAAAAGGATTGCTGTTACGAATCTTTTGATCAATCTTTAAATATAATGAAGATAATGGATCTTGTACAGAAAGTTCCATTGAAACAAATGGGAGAGAATTTACATCAATTACAATGATCTGAAATGCAAGGGAAACAAAGGGAAACCTAGACTCAATACAAGGGGAAATAGAGAAGAACAAATATCCAAAGGAATGGAATTTTCAATAGGAAATAACTTGAACATTTCTCTACCCAGTCACCCTTTCCACTGTATAGGACTGTTGTTAAGAATCCTTTGTTACAGTTTGAATATAAGGAAGATAATGCATTGTGTACAAAACTTCTATTGAAGGAAATGCGAGAGAATTGATATCCACTATAATATCCCAAACTGAAAAAGAAACAAATGGAAAACTAGACTCAGAATGTGAATTAGTAAAGAACAAGTAAGAAAAGGAATTGTTTTTTCCTACAGGAATAACAGGAACATTGCTTTGGACAAAATATTTTCAGACTGAAAAGGATTGCTGTTACGAATCCTTTGATCAATCTTTCAATATAATGAAGTTGATGCAACTTGAACAGAAAGTTTCACTGAAGGAAATGGTAGAGTATTTACATCAAGTATATTGATCCCAAATGCAAGAGAAACAAAGGGAACCCCAGACTCAATAGAATTGGAAATAAAGAACAAGTATCCAAAGGAATGGATTTTTCAATAAGGAATAATTTAAAGAATTCTCAACCCATTCACTCTTTCCACTGTCTAGGATTCCTATTAAGAATCCTTTCATGGAGTTTAAATATAAAGAAGATAATGCATTGTGCACAAAACTTATATTGAAGGAAATTCGAGAGAATTGTTATCAACTATAATATCCCAAACTACAAAAGAAACAAAAGTAAAACTAGACTCAGTAGAATGTGAAATAGAGAAGAACAAGTAAGAAAACCAATTGTTTTTTGGTACTGGAATAACCGGAACATTCCTTTGGACAAAACCTTTTTCAGACTGAAAAGGATTGCTCTTACGAATCCTTTGATCAATCTTTAAATATAATGAAGAAAATAGATCTTGTACAGACATTTCCATTGAAGCAAATGGGAGACAATTTACATCAAGTATAATGATCCCAAATGCAAGGGAAACAAAGCGAAACCTAGACTCAATAGAATGGGAAATAGAGAAGAACAAGTAAAAGCAATTATTTTTTCGTACTGGAATAACCGGAACATTCCTTTGGATAAAAGCTTTTTCAGACTGAAAAGGATTGCTGTTACGAATCTTTTGATCAATCTTTAAATATAAAGAAGATTATGCAACTTGTACAGAAAGTTCCATTGAAGCAAATGGGAGAGAATTTACATCAATTACAATGATCTGAAATGCAAGGGAAACAAAGGGAAACCTAGACTCTAGAGAATGGGAAATAGAGAAGAACAAGTATCCAAAGGAATGGAATTTTCAATACGAAATAACTTGAAGATTTCGCAACCCAGTCACCGTTTCCACTGTACAGGACTGTTGTTAAGAATCCTTTGGTACAGTTTGAATATAAGGAAGATAATGCATTGTGTACAAAACTTTTAATGAAGGAAATGCGAGAGAATTGATATCCACTATAATATCCCAAACTGCAAAAGAAACAAAGGGAAAACTAGACTCAGAATGTGAAATAGAGAAGAACAAGTAAGAAAACCAATTGTTTTTTGGTACTGGAATAACCGGAACATTCCTTTGGACAAAACCTTTTTCAGACTGAAAAGGATTGCTGTTACGAATCCTTTGATCAATCTTTAAATATAATGAAGAAAATAGATCTTGTACAGACATTTCCATTGAAGCAAATGGGAGACAATTTACATCAAGTATAATGATCCCAAATGCAAGGGAAACAAAGCGAAACCTAGACTCAATAGAATGGGAAATAGAGAAGAACAAGTAAAAGCAATTATTTTTTCGTACTGGAATAACCGGAACATTCCTTTGGATAAAAGCTTTTTCAGACTGAAAAGGATTGCTGTTACGAATCTTTTGATCAATCTTTAAATATAATGAAGATAATGGATCTTGTACAGACATTTCCATTGAAGCAAAAGGGAGAGAATTTACATCAATTACAATGATCTGAAATGCAAGGGAAACAAAGGGAAACCTAGACTCAATACAATGGGAAATAGAGAAGAACAAATATCCAAAGGAATGGAATTTTCAATAGGAAATAACTTGAAGATTTCTCTACGCAGTCACCCTTTCCACTGTACAGGACTGTTGTTAAGAATCCTTTGGTACAGTTTTAATATAAGGAAGATAATGCATTGTGTACAAAACTTCTATTGAAGGAAATGCGAGAGAATTGATATCAACTATAATATCACAAACAGTAAAAGAAGGAAATGGAAAACTAGACTCAGAATGTGAATTAGTAAAGAACAAGTAAGAAAAGGAATTGTTTTTTCATACAGGAATAACAGGAACATTGCTTTGGACAAAACATTTTCAGACTGAAAAGGATTGCTGTTACGAATCCTTTGATCAATCGTTCAATATAATGAAGATGATGCAACTTGAACAGAAAATTTCACTGAAGGAAATGGTAGAGAATTTACATCAAGTATATTGATCCCAAATGCAAGAGAAACAAAGGGAACCCCAGACTCAATAGAATCGGAAATAAAGAACAAGTATCCAAAGGAATGGATTTTTCAATAAGGAATAATTTAAAAAATTCTCAACCCATTCACCCTTTCCACTGTCTAGGATTCCTATTAAGAATCCTTTCATGGAGTTTAAATATAAAGAAGATAATGCATTGTGCACAAAACTTATATTGAAGGAAATTCGAGAGAATTGTTATCAACTATAATATCCCAAACTACAAAAGAAACAAAAGTAAAACTAGACTCAGTAGAATGTGAAATAGAGAAGAACAAGTAAGAAAACCAATTGTTTTTTGGTACTGGAATAACCGGAACATTCCTTTGGACAAAACCTTTTTCAGACTGAAAAGGATTGCTGTTACGAATCCTTTGATCAATCTTTCAATATAATGAAGTTGATGCAACTTGAACAGAAAGTTTCACTGAAGGAAATGGTAGAGTATTTACATCAAGTATATTGATCCCAAATGCAAGAGAAACAAAGGGAACCCCAGACTCAATAGAATTGGAAATAAAGAACAAGTATCCAAAGGAATGGATTCTTCAATAAGGAATAATTTAAAGAATTCTCAACCCATTCACTCTTTCCACTGTCTAGGATTCCTATTAAGAATCCTTTCATGGAGTTTAAATATAAAGAAGATAATGCATTGTGCACAAAACTTATATTGAAGGAAATTCGAGAGAATTGTTATCAACTATAATATCCCAAACTACAAAAGAAACAAAAGTAAAACTAGACTCAGTAGAATGTGAAATAGAGAAGAACAAGTAAGAAAACCAATTGTTTTTTGGTACTGGAATAACCGGAACATTCCTTTGGACAAAACCTTTTTCAGACTGAAAAGGATTGCTGTTACGAATCCTTTGATCAATCTTTAAATATAATGAAGAAAATAGATCTTGTACAGACATTTCCATTGAAGCAAATGGGAGACAATTTACATCAAGTATAATGATCCCAAATGCAAGGGAAACAAAGCGAAACCTAGACTCAATAGAATGGGAAATAGAGAAGAACAAGTAAAAGCAATTATTTTTTCGTACTGGAATAACCGGAACATTCCTTTGGATAAAAGCTTTTTCAGACTGAAAAGGATTGCTGTTACGAATCTTTTGATCAATCTTTAAATATAAAGAAGATTATGCAACTTGTACAGAAAGTTCCATTGAAGCAAATGGGAGAGAATTTACATCAATTACAATGATCTGAAATGCAAGGGAAACAAAGGGAAACCTAGACTCTAGAGAATGGGAAATAGAGAAGAACAAGTATCCAAAGGAATGGAATTTTCAATACGAAATAACTTGAAGATTTCGCAACCCAGTCACCGTTTCCACTGTACAGGACTGTTGTTAAGAATCCTTTGGTACAGTTTGAATTTAAGGAAGATAATGCATTGTGTACAAAACTTTTAATGAAGGAAATGCGAGAGAATTGATATCCACTATAATATCCCAAACTGCAAAAGAAACAAAGGGAAAACTAGACTCAGAATGTGAAATAGAGAAGAACAAGTAAGAAAACCAATTGTTTTTTGGTACTGGAATAACCGGAACATTCCTTTGGACAAAACCTTTTTCAGACTGAAAAGGATTGCTGTTACGAATCCTTTGATCAATCTTTAAATATAATGAAGAAAATAGATCTTGTACAGACATTTCCATTGAAGCAAATGGGAGACAATTTACATCAAGTATAATGATCCCAAATGCAAGGGAAACAAAGCGAAACCTAGACTCAATAGAATGGGAAATAGAGAAGAACAAGTAAAAGCAATTATTTTTTCGTACTGGAATAACCGGAACATTCCTTTGGATAAAAGCTTTTTCAGACTGAAAAGGATTGCTGTTACGAATCTTTTGATCAATCTTTAAATATAATGAAGATAATGGATCTTGTACAGACATTTCCATTGAAGCAAATGGGAGAGAATTTACATCAATTACAATGATCTGAAATGCAAGGGAAACAAAGGGAAACCTAGACTCAATACAATGGGAAATAGAGAAGAACAAATATCCAAAGGAATGGAATTTTCAATAGGAAATAACTTGAAGATTTCTCTACGCAGTCACCCTTTCCACTGTACAGGACTGTTGTTAAGAATCCTTTGGTACAGTTTTAATATAAGGAAGATAATGCATTGTGTACAAAACTTCTATTGAAGGAAATGCGAGAGAATTGATATCCACTATAATATCCCAAAATGCAAAAGAAACAAAGGGAAAACTAGACTCAGTAGAATGTGAAAGAGAGAAGAACAAGTAAGAAAACCAATTGTTTTTTGGTACTGGAATAACCGGAACATTCCTTTGGACAAAACCTTTTTCAGACTGAAAAGGATTGCTGTTACGAATCCTTTGATCAATCTTTAAATATAATGAAGAAAATAGATCTTGTACAGACATTTCCATTGAAGCAAATGGGAGACAATTTACATCAAGTATAATGATCCCAAATGCAAGGGAAACAAAGCGAAACCTAGTCTCAATAGAATGGGAAATAGAGAAGAACAAGTAAAAGCATTTATTTTTTCGTACTGGAATAACCGGAACATTCCTTTGGATAAAGCTTTTTCAGACTGAAAAGGATTGCTGTTACGAATCTTTTGATCAATCTTTAAATATAATGAAGATAATGGATCTTGTACAGAAATTTCAATTGAAGAAAATGGGAGAGAATTTACATCAATTACAATGATCTGAAATGCAAGGGAAACAAAGGGAAACCTAGACTCAATATAATGGGAAATAGAGAAGAACAAATAACCAAAGTAATGGAATTTTCAATAGGAAATAACTTGAAGATTTCTCTACCCAGTCACCCTTTCCACTGTACAGGACTGTTGTTAAGAATCCTTTGGTACAGTTTTAATATAAGGAAGATAATGCATTGTGTACAAAACTTCTAATGAAGGAAATGCGAGAGAATTGATATCAACTATAATATCACAAACAGTAAAAGAAGGAAATGGAAAACTAGACTCAGAATGTGAATTAGTAAAGAACAAGTAAGAAAAGGAATTGTTTTTTCATACAGGAATAACAGGAACATTGCTTTGGACAAAACATTTTCAGACTGAAAAGGATTGCTGTTACGAATCCTTTGATCAATCGTTCAATATAATGAAGATGATGCAACTTGAACAGAAAATTTCACTGAAGGAAATGGTAGAGAATTTACATCAAGTATATTGATCCCAAATGCAAGAGAAACAAAGGGAACCCCAGACTCAATAGAATCGGAAATAAAGAACAAGTATCCAAAGGAATGGATTTTTCAATAAGGAATAATTTAAAGAATTCTCAACCCATTCACCCTTTCCACTGTCTAGGATTCCTATTAAGAATCCTTTCATGGAGTTTAAATATAAAGAAGATAATGCATTGTGCACAAAACTTATATTGAAGGAAATTCGAGAGAATTGTTATCAACTATAATATCCCAAACTACAAAAGAAACAAAAGTAAAACTAGACTCAGTAGAATGTGAAATAGAGAAGAACAAGTAAGAAAACCAATTGTTTTTTGGTACTGGAATAACCGGAACATTCCTTTGGACAAAACCTTTTTCAGACTGAAAAGGATTGCTGTTACGAATCCTTTGATCAATCTTTAAATATAATGAAGAAAATAGATCTTGTACAGACATTTCCATTGAAGCAAATGGGAGACAATTTACATCAAGTATAATGATCCCAAATGCAAGGGAAACAAAGCGAAACCTAGACTCAATAGAATGGGAAATAGAGAAGAACAAGTAAAAGCAATTATTTTTTCGTACTGGAATAACCGGAACATTCCTTTGGATAAAAGCTTTTTCAGACTGAAAAGGATTGCTGTTACGAATCTTTTGATCAATCTTTAAATATAAAGAAGATTATGCAACTTGTACAGAAAGTTCCATTGAAGCAAATGGGAGAGAATTTACATCAATTACAATGATCTGAAATGCAAGGGAAACAAAGGGAAACCTAGACTCTAGAGAATGGGAAATAGAGAAGAACAAGTATCCAAAGGAATGGAATTTTCAATACGAAATAACTTGAAGATTTCGCAACCCAGTCACCGTTTCCACTGTACAGGACTGTTGTTAAGAATCCTTTCGTACAGTTTGAATATAAGGAAGATAATGCATTGTGTACAAAACTTTTAATGAAGGAAATGCGAGAGAATTGATATCCACTATAATATCCCAAACTGCAAAAGAAACAAAGGGAAAACTAGACTCAGAATGTGAAATAGAGAAGAACAAGTAAGAAAACCAATTGTTTTTTGGTACTGGAATAACCGGAACATTCCTTTGGACAAAACCTTTTTCAGACTGAAAAGGATTGCTGTTACGAATCCTTTGATCAATCTTTAAATATAATGAAGAAAATAGATCTTGTACAGACATTTCCATTGAAGCAAATGGGAGACAATTTACATCAAGTATAATGATCCCAAATGCAAGGGAAACAAAGCGAAACCTAGACTCAATAGAATGGGAAATAGAGAAGAACAAGTAAAAGCAATTATTTTTTCGTACTGGAATAACCGGAACATTCCTTTGGATAAAAGCTTTTTCAGACTGAAAAGGATTGCTGTTACGAATCTTTTGATCAATCTTTAAATATAATGAAGATAATGGATCTTGTACAGACATTTCCATTGAAGCAAATGGGAGAGAATTTACATCAATTACAATGATCTGAAATGCAAGGGAAACAAAGGGAAACCTAGACTCAATACAATGGGAAATAGAGAAGAACAAATATCCAAAGGAATGGAATTTTCAATAGGAAATAACTTGAAGATTTCTCTACGCAGTCACCCTTTCCACTGTACAGGACTGTTGTTAAGAATCCTTTGGTACAGTTTTAATATAAGGAAGATAATGCATTGTGTACAAAACTTCTATTGAAGGAAATGCGAGAGAATTGATATCCACTATAATATCCCAAAATGCAAAAGAAACAAAGGGAAAACTAGACTCAGTAGAATGTGAAAGAGAGAAGAACAAGTAAGAAAACCAATTGTTTTTTGGTACTGGAATAACCGGAACATTCCTTTGGACAAAACCTTTTTCAGACTGAAAAGGATTGCTGTTACGAATCCTTTGATCAATCTTTAAATATAATGAAGAAAATAGATCTTGTACAGACATTTCCATTGAAGCAAATGGGAGACAATTTACATCAAGTATAATGATCCCAAATGCAAGGGAAACAAAGCGAAACCTAGTCTCAATAGAATGGGAAATAGAGAAGAACAAGTAAAAGCATTTATTTTTTCGTACTGGAATAACCGGAACATTCCTTTGGATAAAGCTTTTTCAGACTGAAAAGGATTGCTGTTACGAATCTTTTGATCAATCTTTAAATATAATGAAGATAATGGATCTTGTACAGAAATTTCAATTGAAGAAAATGGGAGAGAATTTACATCAATTACAATGATCTGAAATGCAAGGGAAACAAAGGGAAACCTAGACTCAATATAATGGGAAATAGAGAAGAACAAATAACCAAAGTAATGGAATTTTCAATAGGAAATAACTTGAAGATTTCTCTACCCAGTCACCCTTTCCACTGTACAGGACTGTTGTTAAGAATCCTTTGGTACAGTTTTAATATAAGGAAGATAATGCATTGTGTACAAAACTTCTAATGAAGGAAATGCGAGAGAATTGATATCAACTATAATATCACAAACAGTAAAAGAAGGAAATGGAAAACTAGACTCAGAATGTGAATTAGTAAAGAACAAGTAAGAAAAGGAATTGTTTTTTCATACAGGAATAACAGGAACATTGCTTTGGACAAAACATTTTCAGACTGAAAAGGATTGCTGTTACGAATCCTTTGATCAATCGTTCAATATAATGAAGATGATGCAACTTGAACAGAAAATTTCACTGAAGGAAATGGTAGAGAATTTACATCAAGTATATTGATCCCAAATGCAAGAGAAACAAAGGGAACCCCAGACTCAATAGAATCGGAAATAAAGAACAAGTATCCAAAGGAATGGATTTTTCAATAAGGAATAATTTAAAGAATTCTCAACCCATTCACCCTTTCCACTGTCTAGGATTCCTATTAAGAATCCTTTCATGGAGTTTAAATATAAAGAAGATAATGCATTGTGCACAAAACTTATATTGAAGGAAATTCGAGAGAATTGTTATCAACTATAATATCCCAAACTACAAAAGAAACAAAAGTAAAACTAGACTCAGTAGAATGTGAAATAGAGAAGAACAAGTAAGAAAACCAATTGTTTTTTGGTACTGGAATAACCGGAACATTCCTTTGGACAAAACCTTTTTCAGACTGAAAAGGATTGCTGTTACGAATCCTTTGATCAATCTTTAAATATAATGAAGAAAATAGATCTTGTACAGACATTTCCATTGAAGCAAATGGGAGACAATTTACATCAAGTATAATGATCCCAAATGCAAGGGAAACAAAGCGAAACCTAGACTCAATAGAATGGGAAATAGAGAAGAACAAGTAAAAGCAATTATTTTTTCGTACTGGAATAACCGGAACATTCCTTTGGATAAAAGCTTTTTCAGACTGAAAAGGATTGCTGTTACGAATCTTTTGATCAATCTTTAAATATAAAGAAGATTATGCAACTTGTACAGAAAGTTCCATTGAAGCAAATGGGAGAGAATTTACATCAATTACAATGATCTGAAATGCAAGGGAAACAAAGGGAAACCTAGACTCTAGAGAATGGGAAATAGAGAAGAACAAGTATCCAAAGGAATGGAATTTTCAATACGAAATAACTTGAAGATTTCGCAACCCAGTCACCGTTTCCACTGTACAGGACTGTTGTTAAGAATCCTTTCGTACAGTTTGAATATAAGGAAGATAATGCATTGTGTACAAAACTTTTAATGAAGGAAATGCGAGAGAATTGATATCCACTATAATATCCCAAACTGCAAAAGAAACAAAGGGAAAACTAGACTCAGAATGTGAAATAGAGAAGAACAAGTAAGAAAACCAATTGTTTTTTGGTACTGGAATAACCGGAACATTCCTTTGGACAAAACCTTTTTCAGACTGAAAAGGATTGCTGTTACGAATCCTTTGATCAATCTTTAAATATAATGAAGAAAATAGATCTTGTACAGACATTTCCATTGAAGCAAATGGGAGACAATTTACATCAAGTATAATGATCCCAAATGCAAGGGAAACAAAGCGAAACCTAGTCTCAATAGAATGGGAAATAGAGAAGAACAAGTAAAAGCATTTATTTTTTCGTACTGGAATAACCGGAACATTCCTTTGGATAAAGCTTTTTCAGACTGAAAAGGATTGCTGTTACGAATCTTTTGATCAATCTTTAAATATAATGAAGATAATGGATCTTGTACAGAAATTTCAATTGAAGAAAATGGGAGAGAATTTACATCAATTACAATGATCTGAAATGCAAGGGAAACAAAGGGAAACCTAGACTCAATATAATGGGAAATAGAGAAGAACAAATAACCAAAGTAATGGAATTTTCAATAGGAAATAACTTGAAGATTTCTCTACCCAGTCACCCTTTCCACTGTACAGGACTGTTGTTAAGAATCCTTTGGTACAGTTTTAATATAAGGAAGATAATGCATTGTGTACAAAACTTCTAATGAAGGAAATGCGAGAGAATTGATATCAACTATAATATCACAAACAGTAAAAGAAGGAAATGGAAAACTAGACTCAGAATGTGAATTAGTAAAGAACAAGTAAGAAAAGGAATTGTTTTTTCATACAGGAATAACAGGAACATTGCTTTGGACAAAACATTTTCAGACTGAAAAGGATTGCTGTTACGAATCCTTTGATCAATCGTTCAATATAATGAAGATGATGCAACTTGAACAGAAAATTTCACTGAAGGAAATGGTAGAGAATTTACATCAAGTATATTGATCCCAAATGCAAGAGAAACAAAGGGAACCCCAGACTCAATAGAATCGGAAATAAAGAACAAGTATCCAAAGGAATGGATTTTTCAATAAGGAATAATTTAAAGAATTCTCAACCCATTCACCCTTTCCACTGTCTAGGATTCCTATTAAGAATCCTTTCATGGAGTTTAAATATAAAGAAGATAATGCATTGTGCACAAAACTTATATTGAAGGAAATTCGAGAGAATTGTTATCAACTATAATATCCCAAACTACAAAAGAAACAAAAGTAAAACTAGACTCAGTAGAATGTGAAATAGAGAAGAACAAGTAAGAAAACCAATTGTTTTTTGGTACTGGAATAACCGGAACATTCCTTTGGACAAAACCTTTTTCAGACTGAAAAGGATTGCTGTTACGAATCCTTTGATCAATCTTTAAATATAATGAAGAAAATAGATCTTGTACAGACATTTCCATTGAAGCAAATGGGAGACAATTTACATCAAGTATAATGATCCCAAATGCAAGGGAAACAAAGCGAAACCTAGACTCAATAGAATGGGAAATAGAGAAGAACAAGTAAAAGCAATTATTTTTTCGTACTGGAATAACCGGAACATTCCTTTGGATAAAAGCTTTTTCAGACTGAAAAGGATTGCTGTTACGAATCTTTTGATCAATCTTTAAATATAAAGAAGATTATGCAACTTGTACAGAAAGTTCCATTGAAGCAAATGGGAGAGAATTTACATCAATTACAATGATCTGAAATGCAAGGGAAACAAAGGGAAACCTAGACTCTAGAGAATGGGAAATAGAGAAGAACAAGTATCCAAAGGAATGGAATTTTCAATACGAAATAACTTGAAGATTTCGCAACCCAGTCACCGTTTCCACTGTACAGGACTGTTGTTAAGAATCCTTTCGTACAGTTTGAATATAAGGAAGATAATGCATTGTGTACAAAACTTTTAATGAAGGAAATGCGAGAGAATTGATATCCACTATAATATCCCAAACTGCAAAAGAAACAAAGGGAAAACTAGACTCAGAATGTGAAATAGAGAAGAACAAGTAAGAAAACCAATTGTTTTTTGGTACTGGAATAACCGGAACATTCCTTTGGACAAAACCTTTTTCAGACTGAAAAGGATTGCTGTTACGAATCCTTTGATCAATCTTTAAATATAATGAAGAAAATAGATCTTGTACAGACATTTCCATTGAAGCAAATGGGAGACAATTTACATCAAGTATAATGATCCCAAATGCAAGGGAAACAAAGCGAAACCTAGACTCAATAGAATGGGAAATAGAGAAGAACAAGTAAAAGCAATTATTTTTTCGTACTGGAATAACCGGAACATTCCTTTGGATAAAAGCTTTTTCAGACTGAAAAGGATTGCTGTTACGAATCTTTTGATCAATCTTTAAATATAATGAAGATAATGGATCTTGTACAGACATTTCCATTGAAGCAAATGGGAGAGAATTTACATCAATTACAATGATCTGAAATGCAAGGGAAACAAAGGGAAACCTAGACTCAATACAATGGGAAATAGAGAAGAACAAATATCCAAAGGAATGGAATTTTCAATAGGAAATAACTTGAAGATTTCTCTACCCAGTCACCCTTTCCACTGTACAGGACTGTTGTTAAGAATCCTTTGGTACAGTTTTAATATAAGGAAGATAATGCATTGTGTACAAAACTTCTAATGAAGGAAATGCGAGAGAATTGATATCAACTATAATATCACAAACAGTAAAAGAAGGAAATGGAAAACTAGACTCAGAATGTGAATTAGTAAAGAACAAGTAAGAAAAGGAATTGTTTTTTCATACAGGAATAACAGGAACATTGCTTTGGACAAAACATTTTCAGACTGAAAAGGATTGCTGTTACGAATCCTTTGATCAATCGTTCAATATAATGAAGATGATGCAACTTGAACAGAAAATTTCACTGAAGGAAATGGTAGAGAATTTACATCAAGTATATTGATCCCAAATGCAAGAGAAACAAAGGGAACCCCAGACTCAATAGAATCGGAAATAAAGAACAAGTATCCAAAGGAATGGATTTTTCAATAAGGAATAATTTAAAGAATTCTCAACCCATTCACCCTTTCCACTGTCTAGGATTCCTATTAAGAATCCTTTCATGGAGTTTAAATATAAAGAAGATAATGCATTGTGCACAAAACTTATATTGAAGGAAATTCGAGAGAATTGTTATCAACTATAATATCCCAAACTACAAAAGAAACAAAAGTAAAACTAGACTCAGTAGAATGTGAAATACAGAAGAATAAGTAAGAAATCCAATTGTTTTTTGGTACTGGAATAACCGGAACATTCCTTTGGACAAAACCTTTTTCAGACTGAAAAGGATTGCTGTTACGAATCCTTTGATCAATCTTTAAATATAATGAAGAAAATAGATCTTGTCCAGACATTTCCATTGAAGCAAATGGGAGAGAATTTACATCAATTACAATGATCTGAAATGCAAGGGAAACAAAGGGAAACCTAGACTCTAGAGAATGGGAAATAGAGAAGAACAAGTATCCAAAGGAATGGAATTTTCAATACGAAATAACTTGAAGATTTCGCAACCCAGTCACCGTTTCCACTGTACAGGACTGTTGTTAAGAATCCTTTGGTACAGTTTGAATATAAGGAAGATAATGCATTGTGTACAAAACTTTTAATGAAGGAAATGCGAGAGAATTGATATCCACTATAATATCCCAAACTGCAAAAGAAACAAAGGGAAACTAGACTCAGAATGTGAAATAGAGAAGAACAAGTAAGAAAACCAATTGTTTTTTGGTACTGGAATAACCGGAACATTCCTTTGGACAAAACCTTTTTCAGACTGAAAAGGATTGCTGTTACGAATCCTTTGATCAATCTTTCAATATAAAGAAGATTTTGCAACTTGTACAGAAAGTTCCATTGAAACAAATGGGAGAGAATTTACATCAATTACAATGATCTGAAATGCAAGGGAAACAAAGGGAAACCTAGACTCAATACAAGGGGAAATAGAGAAGAACAAATATCCAAAGGAATGGAATTTTCAATAGGAAATAACTTGAACATTTCTCTACCCAGTCACCCTTTCCACTGTATAGGACTGTTGTTAAGAATCCTTTGGTACAGTTTGAATATAAGGAAGATAATGCATTGTGTACAAAACTTCTATTGAAGGAAATGCGAGAGAATTGATATCCACTATAATATCCCAAACTGAAAAAGAAACAAAAGTAAAACTAGACTCAGTAGAATGTGAAATAGAGAAGAACAAGTAAGAAAACCAATTGTTTTTTGGTATTGGAATAACCGGAACATTCCTTTGGACAAAATATTTTCAGACTGAAAAGGATTGCTGTTACGAATCCTTTGATCAATCTTTCAATATAATGAAGTTGATGCAACTTGAACAGAAAGTTTCACTGAAGGAAATGGTAGAGTATTTACATCAAGTATATTGATCCCAAATGCAAGAGAAACAAAGGGAACCCCAGACTCAATAGAATTGGAAATAAAGAACAAGTATCCAAAGGAATGGATTTTTCAATAAGGAATAATTTAAAGAATTCTCAACCCATTCACTCTTTCCACTGTCTAGGATTCCTATTAAGAATCCTTTCATGGAGTTTAAATATAAAGAAGATAATGCATTGTGCACAAAACTTATATTGAAGGAAATTCGAGAGAATTGTTATCAACTATAATATCCCAAACTACAAAAGAAACAAAAGTAAAACTAGACTCAGTAGAATGTGAAATAGAGAAGAACAAGTAAGAAAACCAATTGTTTTTTGGTACTGGAATAACCGGAACATTCCTTTGGACAAAACCTTTTTCAGACTGAAAAGGATTGCTGTTACGAATCCTTTGATCAATCTTTAAATATAATGAAGAAAATAGATCTTGTACAGACATTTCCATTGAAGCAAATGGGAGACAATTTACATCAAGTATAATGATCCCAAATGCAAGGGAAACAAAGCGAAACCTAGACTCAATAGAATGGGAAATAGAGAAGAACAAGTAAAAGCAATTATTTTTTCGTACTGGAATAACCGGAACATTCCTTTGGATAAAAGCTTTTTCAGACTGAAAAGGATTGCTGTTACGAATCTTTTGATCAATCTTTAAATATAATGAAGATAATGGATCTTGTACAGACATTTCCATTGAAGCAAAAGGGAGAGAATTTACATCAATTACAATGATCTGAAATGCAAGGGAAACAAAGGGAAACCTAGACTCAATACAATGGGAAATAGAGAAGAACAAATATCCAAAGGAATGGAATTTTCAATAGGAAATAACTTGAAGATTTCTCTACGCAGTCACCCTTTCCACTGTACAGGACTGTTGTTAAGAATCCTTTGGTACAGTTTTAATATAAGGAAGATAATGCATTGTGTACAAAACTTCTATTGAAGGAAATGCGAGAGAATTGATATCAACTATAATATCACAAACAGTAAAAGAAGGAAATGGAAAACTAGACTCAGAATGTGAATTAGTAAAGAACAAGTAAGAAAAGGAATTGTTTTTTCATACAGGAATAACAGGAACATTGCTTTGGACAAAACATTTTCAGACTGAAAAGGATTGCTGTTACGAATCCTTTGATCAATCGTTCAATATAATGAAGATGATGCAACTTGAACAGAAAATTTCACTGAAGGAAATGGTAGAGAATTTACATCAAGTATATTGATCCCAAATGCAAGAGAAACAAAGGGAACCCCAGACTCAATAGAATCGGAAATAAAGAACAAGTATCCAAAGGAATGGATTTTTCAATAAGGAATAATTTAAAGAATTCTCAACCCATTCACCCTTTCCACTGTCTAGGATTCCTATTAAGAATCCTTTCATGGAGTTTAAATATAAAGAAGATAATGCATTGTGCACAAAACTTATATTGAAGGAAATTCGAGAGAATTGTTATCAACTATAATATCCCAAACTACAAAAGAAACAAAAGTAAAACTAGACTCAGTAGAATGTGAAATAGAGAAGAACAAGTAAGAAAACCAATTGTTTTTTGGTACTGGAATAACCGGAACATTCCTTTGGACAAAACCTTTTTCAGACTGAAAAGGATTGCTGTTACGAATCCTTTGATCAATCTTTAAATATAATGAAGAAAATAGATCTTGTACAGACATTTCCATTGAAGCAAATGGGAGACAATTTACATCAAGTATAATGATCCCAAATGCAAGGGAAACAAAGCGAAACCTAGACTCAATAGAATGGGAAATAGAGAAGAACAAGTAAAAGCAATTATTTTTTCGTACTGGAATAACCGGAACATTCCTTTGGATAAAAGCTTTTTCAGACTGAAAAGGATTGCTGTTACGAATCTTTTGATCAATCTTTAAATATAAAGAAGATTATGCAACTTGTACAGAAAGTTCCATTGAAGCAAATGGGAGAGAATTTACATCAATTACAATGATCTGAAATGCAAGGGAAACAAAGGGAAACCTAGACTCTAGAGAATGGGAAATAGAGAAGAACAAGTATCCAAAGGAATGGAATTTTCAATACGAAATAACTTGAAGATTTCGCAACCCAGTCACCGTTTCCACTGTACAGGACTGTTGTTAAGAATCCTTTCGTACAGTTTGAATATAAGGAAGATAATGCATTGTGTACAAAACTTTTAATGAAGGAAATGCGAGAGAATTGATATCCACTATAATATCCCAAACTGCAAAAGAAACAAAGGGAAAACTAGACTCAGAATGTGAAATAGAGAAGAACAAGTAAGAAAACCAATTGTTTTTTGGTACTGGAATAACCGGAACATTCCTTTGGACAAAACCTTTTTCAGACTGAAAAGGATTGCTGTTACGAATCCTTTGATCAATCTTTAAATATAATGAAGAAAATAGATCTTGTACAGACATTTCCATTGAAGCAAATGGGAGACAATTTACATCAAGTATAATGATCCCAAATGCAAGGGAAACAAAGCGAAACCTAGACTCAATAGAATGGGAAATAGAGAAGAACAAGTAAAAGCAATTATTTTTTCGTACTGGAATAACCGGAACATTCCTTTGGATAAAAGCTTTTTCAGACTGAAAAGGATTGCTGTTACGAATCTTTTGATCAATCTTTAAATATAATGAAGATAATGGATCTTGTACAGACATTTCCATTGAAGCAAATGGGAGAGAATTTACATCAATTACAATGATCTGAAATGCAAGGGAAACAAAGGGAAACCTAGACTCAATACAATGGGAAATAGAGAAGAACAAATATCCAAAGGAATGGAATTTTCAATAGGAAATAACTTGAAGATTTCTCTACGCAGTCACCCTTTCCACTGTACAGGACTGTTGTTAAGAATCCTTTGGTACAGTTTTAATATAAGGAAGATAATGCATTGTGTACAAAACTTCTATTGAAGGAAATGCGAGAGAATTGATATCCACTATAATATCCCAAAATGCAAAAGAAACAAAGGGAAAACTAGACTCAGTAGAATGTGAAAGAGAGAAGAACAAGTAAGAAAACCAATTGTTTTTTGGTACTGGAATAACCGGAACATTCCTTTGGACAAAACCTTTTTCAGACTGAAAAGGATTGCTGTTACGAATCCTTTGATCAATCTTTAAATATAATGAAGAAAATAGATCTTGTACAGACATTTCCATTGAAGCAAATGGGAGACAATTTACATCAAGTATAATGATCCCAAATGCAAGGGAAACAAAGCGAAACCTAGTCTCAATAGAATGGGAAATAGAGAAGAACAAGTAAAAGCATTTATTTTTTCGTACTGGAATAACCGGAACATTCCTTTGGATAAAGCTTTTTCAGACTGAAAAGGATTGCTGTTACGAATCTTTTGATCAATCTTTAAATATAATGAAGATAATGGATCTTGTACAGAAATTTCAATTGAAGAAAATGGGAGAGAATTTACATCAATTACAATGATCTGAAATGCAAGGGAAACAAAGGGAAACCTAGACTCAATATAATGGGAAATAGAGAAGAACAAATAACCAAAGTAATGGAATTTTCAATAGGAAATAACTTGAAGATTTCTCTACCCAGTCACCCTTTCCACTGTACAGGACTGTTGTTAAGAATCCTTTGGTACAGTTTTAATATAAGGAAGATAATGCATTGTGTACAAAACTTCTAATGAAGGAAATGCGAGAGAATTGATATCAACTATAATATCACAAACAGTAAAAGAAGGAAATGGAAAACTAGACTCAGAATGTGAATTAGTAAAGAACAAGTAAGAAAAGGAATTGTTTTTTCATACAGGAATAACAGGAACATTGCTTTGGACAAAACATTTTCAGACTGAAAAGGATTGCTGTTACGAATCCTTTGATCAATCGTTCAATATAATGAAGATGATGCAACTTGAACAGAAAATTTCACTGAAGGAAATGGTAGAGAATTTACATCAAGTATATTGATCCCAAATGCAAGAGAAACAAAGGGAACCCCAGACTCAATAGAATCGGAAATAAAGAACAAGTATCCAAAGGAATGGATTTTTCAATAAGGAATAATTTAAAGAATTCTCAACCCATTCACCCTTTCCACTGTCTAGGATTCCTATTAAGAATCCTTTCATGGAGTTTAAATATAAAGAAGATAATGCATTGTGCACAAAACTTATATTGAAGGAAATTCGAGAGAATTGTTATCAACTATAATATCCCAAACTACAAAAGAAACAAAAGTAAAACTAGACTCAGTAGAATGTGAAATAGAGAAGAACAAGTAAGAAAACCAATTGTTTTTTGGTACTGGAATAACCGGAACATTCCTTTGGACAAAACCTTTTTCAGACTGAAAAGGATTGCTGTTACGAATCCTTTGATCAATCTTTAAATATAATGAAGAAAATAGATCTTGTCCAGACATTTCCATTGAAGCAAATGGGAGAGAATTTACATCAATTACAATGATCTGAAATGCAAGGGAAACAAAGGGAAACCTAGACTCTAGAGAATGGGAAATAGAGAAGAACAAGTATCCAAAGGAATGGAATTTTCAATACGAAATAACTTGAAGATTTCGCAACCCAGTCACCGTTTCCACTGTACAGGACTGTTGTTAAGAATCCTTTGGTACAGTTTGAATATAAGGAAGATAATGCATTGTGTACAAAACTTTTAATGAAGGAAATGCGAGAGAATTGATATCCACTATAATATCCCAAACTGCAAAAGAAACAAAGGGAAACTAGACTCAGAATGTGAAATAGAGAAGAACAAGTAAGAAAACCAATTGTTTTTTGGTACTGGAATAACCGGAACATTCCTTTGGACAAAACCTTTTTCAGACTGAAAAGGATTGCTGTTACGAATCCTTTGATCAATCTTTCAATATAAAGAAGATTTTGCAACTTGTACAGAAAGTTCCATTGAAACAAATGGGAGAGAATTTACATCAATTACAATGATCTGAAATGCAAGGGAAACAAAGGGAAACCTAGACTCAATACAAGGGGAAATAGAGAAGAACAAATATCCAAAGGAATGGAATTTTCAATAGGAAATAACTTGAACATTTCTCTACCCAGTCACCCTTTCCACTGTATAGGACTGTTGTTAAGAATCCTTTGGTACAGTTTGAATATAAGGAAGATAATGCATTGTGTACAAAACTTCTATTGAAGGAAATGCGAGAGAATTGATATCCACTATAATATCCCAAACTACAAAAGAAACAAAAGTAAAACTAGACTCAGTAGAATGTGAAATAGAGAAGAACAAGTAAGAAAACCAATTGTTTTTTGGTACTGGAATAACCGGAACATTCCTTTGGACAAAACCTTTTTCAGACTGAAAAGGATTGCTGTTACGAATCCTTTGATCAATCTTTCAATATAATGAAGTTGATGCAACTTGAACAGAAAGTTTCACTGAAGGAAATGGTAGACTATTTACATCAAGTATATTGATCCCAAATGCAAGAGAAACAAAGGGAACCCCAGACTCAATAGAATTGGAAATAAAGAACAAGTATCCAAAGGAATGGATTTTTCAATAAGGAATAATTTAAAGAATTCTCAACCCATTCACTCTTTCCACTGTCTAGGATTCCTATTAAGAATCCTTTCATGGAGTTTAAATATAAAGAAGATAATGCATTGTGCACAAAACTTATATTGAAGGAAATTCGAGAGAATTGTTATCAACTATAATATCCCAAACTACAAAAGAAACAAAAGTAAAACTAGACTCAGTAGAATGTGAAATAGAGAAGAACAAGTAAGAAAACCAATTGTTTTTTGGTACTGGAATAACCGGAACATTCCTTTGGACAAAACCTTTTTCAGACTGAAAAGGATTGCTGTTACGAATCCTTTGATCAATCTTTAAATATAATGAAGAAAATAGATCTTGTACAGACATTTCCATTGAAGCAAATGGGAGACAATTTACATCAAGTATAATGATCCCAAATGCAAGGGAAACAAAGCGAAACCTAGACTCAATAGAATGGGAAATAGAGAAGAACAAGTAAAAGCAATTATTTTTTCGTACTGGAATAACCGGAACATTCCTTTGGATAAAAGCTTTTTCAGACTGAAAAGGATTGCTGTTACGAATCTTTTGATCAATCTTTAAATATAAAGAAGATTATGCAACTTGTACAGAAAGTTCCATTGAAGCAAATGGGAGAGAATTTACATCAATTACAATGATCTGAAATGCAAGGGAAACAAAGGGAAACCTAGACTCTAGAGAATGGGAAATAGAGAAGAACAAGTATCCAAAGGAATGGAATTTTCAATACGAAATAACTTGAAGATTTCGCAACCCAGTCACCGTTTCCACTGTACAGGACTGTTGTTAAGAATCCTTTGGTACAGTTTGAATATAAGGAAGATAATGCATTGTGTACAAAACTTTTAATGAAGGAAATGCGAGAGAATTGATATCCACTATAATATCCCAAACTGCAAAAGAAACAAAGGGAAAACTAGACTCAGAATGTGAAATAGAGAAGAACAAGTAAGAAAACCAATTGTTTTTTGGTACTGGAATAACCGGAACATTCCTTTGGACAAAACCTTTTTCAGACTGAAAAGGATTGCTGTTACGAATCCTTTGATCAATCTTTAAATATAATGAAGAAAATAGATCTTGTACAGACATTTCCATTGAAGCAAATGGGAGACAATTTACATCAAGTATAATGATCCCAAATGCAAGGGAAACAAAGCGAAACCTAGACTCAATAGAATGGGAAATAGAGAAGAACAAGTAAAAGCAATTATTTTTTCGTACTGGAATAACCGGAACATTCCTTTGGATAAAAGCTTTTTCAGACTGAAAAGGATTGCTGTTACGAATCTTTTGATCAATCTTTAAATATAATGAAGATAATGGATCTTGTACAGACATTTCCATTGAAGCAAATGGGAGAGAATTTACATCAATTACAATGATCTGAAATGCAAGGGAAACAAAGGGAAACCTAGACTTAATACAATGGGAAATAGAGAAGAACAAATATCCAAAGGAATGGAATTTTCAATAGGAAATAACTTGAAGATTTCTCTACGCAGTCACCCTTTCCACTGTACAGGACTGTTGTTAAGAATCCTTTGGTACAGTTTTAATATAAGGAAGATAATGCATTGTGTACAAAACTTCTATTGAAGGAAATGCGAGAGAATTGATATCAACTATAATATCACAAACAGTAAAAGAAGGAAATGGAAAACTAGACTCAGAATGTGAATTAGTAAAGAACAAGTAAGAAAAGGAATTGTTTTTTCATACAGGAATAACAGGAACATTGCTTTGGACAAAACATTTTCAGACTGAAAAGGATTGCTGTTACGAATCCTTTGATCAATCGTTCAATATAATGAAGATGATGCAACTTGAACAGAAAATTTCACTGAAGGAAATGGTAGAGAATTTACATCAAGTATATTGATCCCAAATGCAAGAGAAACAAAGGGAACCCCAGACTCAATAGAATCGGAAATAAAGAACAAGTATCCAAAGGAATGGATTTTTCAATAAGGAATAATTTAAAAAATTCTCAACCCATTCACCCTTTCCACTGTCTAGGATTCCTATTAAGAATCCTTTCATGGAGTTTAAATATAAAGAAGATAATGCATTGTGCACAAAACTTATATTGAAGGAAATTCGAGAGAATTGTTATCAACTATAATATCCCAAACTACAAAAGAAACAAAAGTAAAACTAGACTCAGTAGAATGTGAAATAGAGAAGAACAAGTAAGAAAACCAATTGTTTTTTGGTACTGGAATAACCGGAACATTCCTTTGGACAAAACCTTTTTCAGACTGAAAAGGATTGCTGTTACGAATCCTTTGATCAATCTTTCAATATAATGAAGTTGATGCAACTTGAACAGAAAGTTTCACTGAAGGAAATGGTAGAGTATTTACATCAAGTATATTGATCCCAAATGCAAGAGAAACAAAGGGAACCCCAGACTCAATAGAATTGGAAATAAAGAACAAGTATCCAAAGGAATGGATTTTTCAATAAGGAATAATTTAAAGAATTCTCAACCCATTCACTCTTTCCACTGTCTAGGATTCCTATTAAGAATCCTTTCATGGAGTTTAAATATAAAGAAGATAATGCATTGTGCACAAAACTTATATTGAAGGAAATTCGAGAGAATTGTTATCAACTATAATATCCCAAACTACAAAAGAAACAAAAGTAAAACTAGACTCAGTAGAATGTGAAATAGAGAAGAACAAGTAAGAAAACCAATTGTTTTTTGGTACTGGAATAACCGGAACATTCCTTTGGACAAAACCTTTTTCAGACTGAAAAGGATTGCTGTTACGAATCCTTTGATCAATCTTTAAATATAATGAAGAAAATAGATCTTGTACAGACATTTCCATTGAAGCAAATGGGAGACAATTTACATCAAGTATAATGATCCCAAATGCAAGGGAAACAAAGCGAAACCTAGACTCAATAGAATGGGAAATAGAGAAGAACAAGTAAAAGCAATTATTTTTTCGTACTGGAATAACCGGAACATTCCTTTGGATAAAAGCTTTTTCAGACTGAAAAGGATTGCTGTTACGAATCTTTTGATCAATCTTTAAATATAAAGAAGATTATGCAACTTGTACAGAAAGTTCCATTGAAGCAAATGGGAGAGAATTTACATCAATTACAATGATCTGAAATGCAAGGGAAACAAAGGGAAACCTAGACTCTAGAGAATGGGAAATAGAGAAGAACAAGTATCCAAAGGAATGGAATTTTCAATACGAAATAACTTGAAGATTTCGCAACCCAGTCACCGTTTCCACTGTACAGGACTGTTGTTAAGAATCCTTTGGTACAGTTTGAATATAAGGAAGATAATGCATTGTGTACAAAACTTTTAATGAAGGAAATGCGAGAGAATTGATATCCACTATAATATCCCAAACTGCAAAAGAAACAAAGGGAAAACTAGACTCAGAATGTGAAATAGAGAAGAACAAGTAAGAAAACCAATTGTTTTTTGGTACTGGAATAACCGGAACATTCCTTTGGACAAAACCTTTTTCAGACTGAAAAGGATTGCTGTTACGAATCCTTTGATCAATCTTTAAATATAATGAAGAAAATAGATCTTGTACAGACATTTCCATTGAAGCAAATGGGAGACAATTTACATCAAGTATAATGATCCCAAATGCAAGGGAAACAAAGCGAAACCTAGACTCAATAGAATGGGAAATAGAGAAGAACAAGTAAAAGCAATTATTTTTTCGTACTGGAATAACCGGAACATTCCTTTGGATAAAAGCTTTTTCAGACTGAAAAGGATTGCTGTTACGAATCTTTTGATCAATCTTTAAATATAATGAAGATAATGGATCTTGTACAGACATTTCCATTGAAGCAAATGGGAGAGAATTTACATCAATTACAATGATCTGAAATGCAAGGGAAACAAAGGGAAACCTAGACTCAATACAATGGGAAATAGAGAAGAACAAATATCCAAAGGAATGGAATTTTCAATAGGAAATAACTTGAAGATTTCTCTACGCAGTCACCCTTTCCACTGTACAGGACTGTTGTTAAGAATCCTTTGGTACAGTTTTAATATAAGGAAGATAATGCATTGTGTACAAAACTTCTATTGAAGGAAATGCGAGAGAATTGATATCAACTATAATATCACAAACAGTAAAAGAAGGAAATGGAAAACTAGACTCAGAATGTGAATTAGTAAAGAACAAGTAAGAAAAGGAATTGTTTTTTCATACAGGAATAACAGGAACATTGCTTTGGACAAAACATTTTCAGACTGAAAAGGATTGCTGTTACGTATCCTTTGATCAATCGTTCAATATAATGAAGATGATGCAACTTGAACAGAAAATTTCACTGAAGGAAATGGTAGAGAATTTACATCAAGTATATTGATCCCAAATGCAAGAGAAACAAAGGGAACCCCAGACTCAATAGAATCGGAAATAAAGAACAAGTATCCAAAGGAATGGATTTTTCAATAAGGAATAATTTAAAAAATTCTCAACCCATTCACCCTTTCCACTGTCTAGGATTCCTATTAAGAATCCTTTCATGGAGTTTAAATATAAAGAAGATAATGCATTGTGCACAAAACTTATATTGAAGGAAATTCGAGAGAATTGTTATCAACTATAATATCCCAAACTACAAAAGAAACAAAAGTAAAACTAGACTCAGTAGAATGTGAAATAGAGAAGAACAAGTAAGAAAACCAATTGTTTTTTGGTACTGGAATAACCGGAACATTCCTTTGGACAAAACCTTTTTCAGACTGAAAAGGATTGCTGTTACGAATCCTTTGATCAATCTTTCAATATAATGAAGTTGATGCAACTTGAACAGAAAGTTTCACTGAAGGAAATGGTAGAGTATTTACATCAAGTATATTGATCCCAAATGCAAGAGAAACAAAGGGAACCCCAGACTCAATAGAATTGGAAATAAAGAACAAGTATCCAAAGGAATGGATTTTTCAATAAGGAATAATTTAAAGAATTCTCAACCCATTCACTCTTTCCACTGTCTAGGATTCCTATTAAGAATCCTTTCATGGAGTTTAAATATAAAGAAGATAATGCATTGTGCACAAAACTTATATTGAAGGAAATTCGAGAGAATTGTTATCAACTATAATATCCCAAACTACAAAAGAAACAAAAGAAAAACTAGACTCAGTAGAATGTGAAATAGAGAAGAACAAGTAAGAAAACCAATTGTTTTTTGGTACTGGAATAACCGGAACATTCCTTTGGACAAAACCTTTTTCAGACTGAAAAGGATTGCTGTTACGAATCCTTTGATCAATCTTTAAATATAATGAAGAAAATAGATCTTGTACAGACATTTCCATTGAAGCAAATGGGAGACAATTTACATCAAGTATAATGATCCCAAATGCAAGGGAAACAAAGCGAAACCTAGACTCAATAGAATGGGAAATAGAGAAGAACAAGTAAAAGCAATTATTTTTTCGTACTGGAATAACCGGAACATTCCTTTGGATAAAAGCTTTTTCAGACTGAAAAGGATTGCTGTTACGAATCCTTTGATCAATCTTTAAATATAAAGAAGATTATGCAACTTGTACAGAAAGTTCCATTGAAGCAAATGGGAGAGAATTTACATCAATTACAATGATCTGAAATGCAAGGGAAACAAAGGGAAACCTAGACTCTAGAGAATGGGAAATAGAGAAGAACAAGTATCCAAAGGAATGGAATTTTCAATACGAAATAACTTGAAGATTTCGCAACCCAGTCACCGTTTCCACTGTACAGGACTGTTGTTAAGAATCCTTTGGTACAGTTTGAATATAAGGAAGATAATGCATTGTGTACAAAACTTTTAATGAAGGAAATGCGAGAGAATTGATATCCACTATAATATCCCAAACTGCAAAAGAAACAAAGGGAAACTAGACTCAGAATGTGAAATAGAGAAGAACAAGTAAGAAAACCAATTGTTTTTTGGTACTGGAATAACCGGAACATTCCTTTGGACAAAACCTTTTTCAGACTGAAAAGGATTGCTGTTACGAATCCTTTGATCAATCTTTCAATATAAAGAAGATTTTGCAACTTGTACAGAAAGTTCCATTGAAACAAATGGGAGAGAATTTACATCAATTACAATGATCTGAAATGCAAGGGAAACAAAGGGAAACCTAGACTCAATACAAGGGGAAATAGAGAAGAACAAATATCCAAAGGAATGGAATTTTCAATAGGAAATAACTTGAACATTTCTCTACCCAGTCACCCTTTCCACTGTATAGGACTGTTGTTAAGAAATCTTTGGTACAGTTTGAATATAAGGAAGATAATGCATTGTGTACAAAACTTCTATTGAAGGAAATGCGAGAGAATTGATATCCACTATAATATCCCAAACTGAAAAAGAAACAAATGGAAAACTAGACTCAGAATGTGAATTAGTAAAGAACAAGTAAGAAAAGGAATTGTTTTTTCATACAGGAATAACAGGAACATTGCTTTGGACAAAATATTTTCAGACTGAAAAGGATTGCTGTTACGAATCCTTTGATCAATCTTTCAATATAATGAAGTTGATGCAACTTGAACAGAAAGTTTCACTGAAGGAAATGGTAGAGTATTTACATCAAGTATATTGATCCCAAATGCAAGAGAAACAAAGGGAACCCCAGACACAATAGAATTGGAAATAAAGAACAAGTATCCAAAGGAATTGATTTTTCAATAAGGAATAATTTAAAGAATTCTCAACCCATTCACTCTTTCCACTGTCTAGGATTCCTATTAAGAATCCTTTCATGGAGTTTAAATATAAAGAAGATAATGCATTGTGCACAAAACTTATATTGAAGGAAATTCGAGAGAATTGTTATCAACTATAATATCCCAAACTACAAAAGAAACAAAAGTAAAACTAGACTCAGTAGAATGTGAAATAGAGAAGAACAAGTAAGAAAACCAATTGTTTTTTGGTACTGGAATAACCGGAACATTCCTTTGGACAAAACCTTTTTCAGACTGAAAAGGATTGCTCTTACGAATCCTTTGATCAATCTTTAAATATAATGAAGAAAATAGATCTTGTACAGACATTTCCATTGAAGCAAATGGGAGACAATTTACATCAAGTATAATGATCCCAAATGCAAGGGAAACAAAGCGAAACCTAGACTCAATAGAATGGGAAATAGAGAAGAACAAGTAAAAGCAATTATTTTTTCGTACTGGAATAACCGGAACATTCCTTTGGATAAAAGCTTTTTCAGACTGAAAAGGATTGCTGTTACGAATCTTTTGATCAATCTTTAAATATAAAGAAGATTATGCAACTTGTACAGAAAGTTCCATTGAAGCAAATGGGAGAGAATTTACATCAATTACAATGATCTGAAATGCAAGGGAAACAAAGGGAAACCTAGACTCTAGAGAATGGGAAATAGAGAAGAACAAGTATCCAAAGGAATGGAATTTTCAATACGAAATAACTTGAAGATTTCGCAACCCAGTCACCGTTTCCACTGTACAGGACTGTTGTTAAGAATCCTTTGGTACAGTTTGAATATAAGGAAGATAATGCATTGTGTACAAAACTTTTAATGAAGGAAATGCGAGAGAATTGATATCCACTATAATATCCCAAACTGCAAAAGAAACAAAGGGAAAACTAGACTCAGAATGTGAAATAGAGAAGAACAAGTAAGAAAACCAATTGTTTTTTGGTACTGGAATAACCGGAACATTCCTTTGGACAAAACCTTTTTCAGACTGAAAAGGATTGCTGTTACGAATCCTTTGATCAATCTTTAAATATAATGAAGAAAATAGATCTTGTACAGACATTTCCATTGAAGCAAATGGGAGACAATTTACATCAAGTATAATGATCCCAAATGCAAGGGAAACAAAGCGAAACCTAGACTCAATAGAATGGGAAATAGAGAAGAACAAGTAAAAGCAATTATTTTTTCGTACTGGAATAACCGGAACATTCCTTTGGATAAAAGCTTTTTCAGACTGAAAAGGATTGCTGTTACGAATCTTTTGATCAATCTTTAAATATAATGAAGATAATGGATCTTGTACAGACATTTCCATTGAAGCAAATGGGAGAGAATTTAAATCAATTACAATGATCTGAAATGCAAGGGAAACAAAGGGAAACCTAGACTCAATACAATGGGAAATAGAGAAGAACAAATATCCAAAGGAATGGAATTTTCAATAGGAAATAACTTGAAGATTTCTCTACGCAGTCACCCTTTCCACTGTACAGGACTGTTGTTAAGAATCCTTTGGTACAGTTTTAATATAAGGAAGATAATGCATTGTGTACAAAACTTCTATTGAAGGAAATGCGAGAGAATTGATATCAACTATAATATCACAAACAGTAAAAGAAGGAAATGGAAAACTAGACTCAGAATGTGAATTAGTAAAGAACAAGTAAGAAAAGGAATTGTTTTTTCATACAGGAATAACAGGAACATTGCTTTGGACAAAACATTTTCAGACTGAAAAGGATTGCTGTTACGAATCCTTTGATCAATCGTTCAATATAATGAAGATGATGCAACTTGAACAGAAAATTTCACTGAAGGAAATGGTAGAGAATTTACATCAAGTATATTGATCCCAAATGCAAGAGAAACAAAGGGAACCCCAGACTCAATAGAATCGGAAATAAAGAACAAGTATCCAAAGGAATGGATTTTTCAATAAGGAATAATTTAAAAAATTCTCAACCCATTCACCCTTTCCACTGTCTAGGATTCCTATTAAGAATCCTTTCATGGAGTTTAAATATAAAGAAGATAATGCATTGTGCACAAAACTTATATTGAAGGAAATTCGAGAGAATTGTTATCAACTATAATATCCCAAACTACAAAAGAAACAAAAGTAAAACTAGACTCAGTAGAATGTGAAATAGAGAAGAACAAGTAAGAAAACCAATTGTTTTTTGGTACTGGAATAACCGGAACATTCCTTTGGACAAAACCTTTTTCAGACTGAAAAGGATTGCTGTTACGAATCCTTTGATCAATCTTTAAATATAATGAAGAAAATAGATCTTGTACAGACATTTCCATTGAAGCAAATGGGAGACAATTTACATCAAGTATAATGATCCCAAATGCAAGGGAAACAAAGCGAAACCTAGACTCAATAGAATGGGAAATAGAGAAGAACAAGTAAAAGCAATTATTTTTTCGTACTGGAATAACCGGAACATTCCTTTGGATAAAAGCTTTTTCAGACTGAAAAGGATTGCTGTTACGAATCTTTTGATCAATCTTTAAATATAAAGAAGATTATGCAACTTGTACAGAAAGTTCCATTGAAGCAAATGGGAGAGAATTTACATCAATTACAATGATCTGAAATGCAAGGGAAACAAAGGGAAACCTAGACTCTAGAGAATGGGAAATAGAGAAGAACAAGTATCCAAAGGAATGGAATTTTCAATACGAAATAACTTGAAGATTTCGCAACCCAGTCACCGTTTCCACTGTACAGGACTGTTGTTAAGAATCCTTTGGTACAGTTTGAATATAAGGAAGATAATGCATTGTGTACAAAACTTTTAATGAAGGAAATGCGAGAGAATTGATATCCACTATAATATCCCAAACTGCAAAAGAAACAAAGGGAAAACTAGACTCAGAATGTGAAATAGAGAAGAACAAGTAAGAAAACCAATTGTTTTTTGGTACTGGAATAACCGGAACATTCCTTTGGACAAAACCTTTTTCAGACTGAAAAGGATTGCTGTTACGAATCCTTTGATCAATCTTTAAATATAATGAAGAAAATAGATCTTGTACAGACATTTCCATTGAAGCAAATGGGAGACAATTTACATCAAGTATAATGATCCCAAATGCAAGGGAAACAAAGCGAAACCTAGACTCAATAGAATGGGAAATAGAGAAGAACAAGTAAAAGCAATTATTTTTTCGTACTGGAATAACCGGAACATTCCTTTGGATAAAAGCTTTTTCAGACTGAAAAGGATTGCTGTTACGAATCTTTTGATCAATCTTTAAATATAATGAAGATAATGGATCTTGTACAGACATTTCCATTGAAGCAAATGGGAGAGAATTTACATCAATTACAATGATCTGAAATGCAAGGGAAACAAAGGGAAACCTAGACTCAATACAATGGGAAATAGAGAAGAACAAATATCCAAAGGAATGGAATTTTCAATAGGAAATAACTTGAAGATTTCTCTACGCAGTCACCCTTTCCACTGTACAGGACTGTTGTTAAGAATCCTTTGGTACAGTTTTAATATAAGGAAGATAATGCATTGTGTACAAAACTTCTATTGAAGGAAATGCGAGAGAATTGATATCAACTATAATATCACAAACAGTAAAAGAAGGAAATGGAAAACTAGACTCAGAATGTGAATTAGTAAAGAACAAGTAAGAAAAGGAATTGTTTTTTCATACAGGAATAACAGGAACATTGCTTTGGACAAAACATTTTCAGACTGAAAAGGATTGCTGTTACGAATCCTTTGATCAATCGTTCAATATAATGAAGATGATGCAACTTGAACAGAAAATTTCACTGAAGGAAATGGTAGAGAATTTACATCAAGTATATTGATCCCAAATGCAAGAGAAACAAAGGGAACCCCAGACTCAATAGAATCGGAAATAAAGAACAAGTATCCAAAGGAATGGATTTTTCAATAAGGAATAATTTAAAAAATTCTCAACCCATTCACCCTTTCCACTGTCTAGGATTCCTATTAAGAATCCTTTCATGGAGTTTAAATATAAAGAAGATAATGCATTGTGCACAAAACTTATATTGAAGGAAATTCGAGAGAATTGTTATCAACTATAATATCCCAAACTACAAAAGAAACAAAAGTAAAACTAGACTCAGTAGAATGTGAAATAGAGAAGAACAAGTAAGAAAACCAATTGTTTTTTGGTACTGGAATAACCGGAACATTCCTTTGGACAAAACCTTTTTCAGACTGAAAAGGATTGCTGTTACGAATCCTTTGATCAATCTTTCAATATAATGAAGTTGATGCAACTTGAACAGAAAGTTTCACTGAAGGAAATGGTAGAGTATTTACATCAAGTATATTGATCCCAAATGCAAGAGAAACAAAGGGAACCCCAGACTCAATAGAATTGGAAATAAAGAACAAGTATCCAAAGGAATGGATTTTTCAATAAGGAATAATTTAAAGAATTCTCAACCCATTCACTCTTTCCACTGTCTAGGATTCCTATTAAGAATCCTTTCATGGAGTTTAAATATAAAGAAGATAATGCATTGTGCACAAAACTTATATTGAAGGAAATTCGAGAGAATTGTTATCAACTATAATATCCCAAACTACAAAAGAAACAAAAGTAAAACTAGACTCAGTAGAATGTGAAATAGAGAAGAACAAGTAAGAAAACCAATTGTTTTTTGGTACTGGAATAACCGGAACATTCCTTTGGACAAAACCTTTTTCAGACTGAAAAGGATTGCTGTTACGAATCCTTTGATCAATCTTTAAATATAATGAAGAAAATAGATCTTGTACAGACATTTCCATTGAAGCAAATGGGAGACAATTTACATCAAGTATAATGATCCCAAATGCAAGGGAAACAAAGCGAAACCTAGACTCAATAGAATGGGAAATAGAGAAGAACAAGTAAAAGCAATTATTTTTTCGTACTGGAATAACCGGAACATTCCTTTGGATAAAAGCTTTTTCAGACTGAAAAGGATTGCTGTTACGAATCTTTTGATCAATCTTTAAATATAAAGAAGATTATGCAACTTGTACAGAAAGTTCCATTGAAGCAAATGGGAGAGAATTTACATCAATTACAATGATCTGAAATGCAAGGGAAACAAAGGGAAACCTAGACTCTAGAGAATGGGAAATAGAGAAGAACAAGTATCCAAAGGAATGGAATTTTCAATACGAAATAACTTGAAGATTTCGCAACCCAGTCACCGTTTCCACTGTACAGGACTGTTGTTAAGAATCCTTTGGTACAGTTTGAATATAAGGAAGATAATGCATTGTGTACAAAACTTTTAATGAAGGAAATGCGAGAGAATTGATATCCACTATAATATCCCAAACTGCAAAAGAAACAAAGGGAAAACTAGACTCAGAATGTGAAATAGAGAAGAACAAGTAAGAAAACCAATTGTTTTTTGGTACTGGAATAACCGGAACATTCCTTTGGACAAAACCTTTTTCAGACTGAAAAGGATTGCTGTTACGAATCCTTTGATCAATCTTTAAATATAATGAAGAAAATAGATCTTGTACAGACATTTCCATTGAAGCAAATGGGAGACAATTTACATCAAGTATAATGATCCCAAATGCAAGGGAAACAAAGCGAAACCTAGACTCAATAGAATGGGAAATAGAGAAGAACAAGTAAAAGCAATTATTTTTTCGTACTGGAATAACCGGAACATTCCTTTGGATAAAAGCTTTTTCAGACTGAAAAGGATTGCTGTTACGAATCTTTTGATCAATCTTTAAATATAATGAAGATAATGGATCTTGTACAGACATTTCCATTGAAGCAAATGGGAGAGAATTTACATCAATTACAATGATCTGAAATGCAAGGGAAACAAAGGGAAACCTAGACTCAATACAATGGGAAATAGAGAAGAACAAATATCCAAAGGAATGGAATTTTCAATAGGAAATAACTTGAAGATTTCTCTACGCAGTCACCCTTTCCACTGTACAGGACTGTTGTTAAGAATCCTTTGGTACAGTTTTAATATAAGGAAGATAATGCATTGTGTACAAAACTTCTATTGAAGGAAATGCGAGAGAATTGATATCCACTATAATATCCCAAAATGCAAAAGAAACAAAGGGAAAACTAGATTCAGTAGAATGTGAAAGAGAGAAGAACAAGTAAGAAAACCAATTGTTTTTTGGTACTGGAATAACCGGAACATTCCTTTGGACAAAACCTTTTTCAGACTGAAAAGGATTGCTGTTACGAATCCTTTGATCAATCTTTAAATATAATGAAGAAAATCGATCTTGTACAGACATTTCCATTGAAGCAAATGGGAGACAATTTACATCAAGTATAATGATCCCAAATGCAAGGGAAACAAAGCGAAACCTAGACTCAATAGAATGGGAAATAGAGAAGAACAAGTAAAAGCATTTATTTTTTCGTACTGGAATAACCGGAACATTCCTTTGGATAAAGCTTTTTCAGACTGAAAAGGATTGCTGTTACGAATCTTTTGATCAATCTTTAAATATAATGAAGATAATGGATCTTGTACAGAAATTTCAATTGAAGAAAATGGGAGAGAATTTACATCAATTACAATGATCTGAAATGCAAGGGAAACAAAGGGAAACCTAGACTCAATATAATGGGAAATAGAGAAGAACAAATAACCAAAGTAATGGAATTTTCAATAGGAAATAACTTGAAGATTTCTCTACCCAGTCACCCTTTCCACTGTACAGGACTGTTGTTAAGAATCCTTTGGTACAGTTTTAATATAAGGAAGATAATGCATTGTGTACAAAACTTCTAATGAAGGAAATGCGAGAGAATTGATATCAACTATAATATCACAAACAGTAAAAGAAGGAAATGGAAAACTAGACTCAGAATGTGAATTAGTAAAGAACAAGTAAGAAAAGGAATTGTTTTTTCATACAGGAATAACAGGAACATTGCTTTGGACAAAACATTTTCAGACTGAAAAGGATTGCTGTTACGAATCCTTTGATCAATCGTTCAATATAATGAAGATGATGCAACTTGAACAGAAAATTTCACTGAAGGAAATGGTAGAGAATTTACATCAAGTATATGGATCCCAAATGCAAGAGAAACAAAGGGAACCCCAGACTCAATAGAATCGGAAATAAAGAACAAGTATCCAAAGGAATGGATTTTTCAATAAGGAATAATTTAAAGAATTCTCAACCCATTCACCCTTTCCACTGTCTAGGATTCCTATTAAGAATCCTTTCATGGAGTTTAAATATAAAGAAGATAATGCATTGTGCACAAAACTTATATTGAAGGAAATTCGAGAGAATTGTTATCAACTATAATATCCCAAACTACAAAAGAAACAAAAGTAAAACTAGACTCAGTAGAATGTGAAATAGAGAAGAACAAGTAAGAAAACCAATTGTTTTTTGGTACTGGAATAACCGGAACATTCCTTTGGACAAAACCTTTTTCAGACTGAAAAGGATTGCTGTTACGAATCCTTTGATCAATCTTTAAATATAATGAAGAAAATAGATCTTGTACAGACATTTCCATTGAAGCAAATGGGAGACAATTTACATCAAGTATAATGATCCCAAATGCAAGGGAAACAAAGCGAAACCTAGACTCAATAGAATGGGAAATAGAGAAGAACAAGTAAAAGCAATTATTTTTTCGTACTGGAATAACCGGAACATTCCTTTGGATAAAAGCTTTTTCAGACTGAAAAGGATTGCTGTTACGAATCCTTTGATCAATCTTTAAATATAAAGAAGATTATGCAACTTGTACAGAAAGTTCCATTGAAGCAAATGGGAGAGAATTTACATCAATTACAATGATCTGAAATGCAAGGGAAACAAAGGGAAACCTAGACTCTAGAGAATGGGAAATAGAGAAGAACAAGTATCCAAAGGAATGGAATTTTCAATACGAAATAACTTGAAGATTTCGCAACCCAGTCACCGTTTCCACTGTACAGGACTGTTGTTAAGAATCCTTTGGTACAGTTTGAATATAAGGAAGATAATGCATTGTGTACAAAACTTTTAATGAAGGAAATGCGAGAGAATTGATATCCACTATAATATCCCAAACTGCAAAAGAAACAAAGGGAAACTAGACTCAGAATGTGAAATAGAGAAGAACAAGTAAGAAAACCAATTGTTTTTTGGTACTGGAATAACCGGAACATTCCTTTGGACAAAACCTTTTTCAGACTGAAAAGGATTGCTGTTACGAATCCTTTGATCAATCTTTCAATATAAAGAAGATTTTGCAACTTGTACAGAAAGTTCCATTGAAACAAATGGGAGAGAATTTACATCAATTACAATGATCTGAAATGCAAGGGAAACAAAGGGAAACCTAGACTCAATACAAGGGGAAATAGAGAAGAACAAATATCCAAAGGAATGGAATTTTCAATAGGAAATAACTTGAACATTTCTCTACCCAGTCACCCTTTCCACTGTATAGGACTGTTGTTAAGAAATCTTTGGTACAGTTTGAATATAAGGAAGATAATGCATTGTGTACAAAACTTCTATTGAAGGAAATGCGAGAGAATTGATATCCACTATAATATCCCAAACTGAAAAAGAAACAAATGGAAAACTAGACTCAGAATGTGAATTAGTAAAGAACAAGTAAGAAAAGGAATTGTTTTTTCATACAGGAATAACAGGAACATTGCTTTGGACAAAATATTTTCAGACTGAAAAGGATTGCTGTTACGAATCCTTTGATCAATCTTTCAATATAATGAAGTTGATGCAACTTGAACAGAAAGTTTCACTGAAGGAAATGGTAGAGTATTTACATCAAGTATATTGATCCCAAATGCAAGAGAAACAAAGGGAACCCCAGACTCAATAGAATTGGAAATAAAGAACAAGTATCCAAAGGAATGGATTTTTCAATAAGGAATAATTTAAAGAATTCTCAACCCATTCACTCTTTCCACTGTCTAGGATTCCTATTAAGAATCCTTTCATGGAGTTTAAATATAAAGAAGATAATGCATTGTGCACAAAACTTATATTGAAGGAAATTCGAGAGAATTGTTATCAACTATAATATCCCAAACTACAAAAGAAACAAAAGTAAAACTAGACTCAGTAGAATGTGAAATAGAGAAGAACAAGTAAGAAAACCAATTGTTTTTTGGTACTGGAATAACCGGAACATTCCTTTGGACAAAACCTTTTTCAGACTGAAAAGGATTGCTGTTACGAATCCTTTGATCAATCTTTAAATATAATGAAGAAAATAGATCTTGTACAGACATTTCCATTGAAGCAAATGGGAGACAATTTACATCAAGTATAATGATCCCAAATGCAAGGGAAACAAAGCGAAACCTAGACTCAATAGAATGGGAAATAGAGAAGAACAAGTAAAAGCAATTATTTTTTCGTACTGGAATAACCGGAACATTCCTTTGGATAAAAGCTTTTTCAGACTGAAAAGGATTGCTGTTACGAATCTTTTGATCAATCTTTAAATATAAAGAAGATTATGCAACTTGTACAGAAAGTTCCATTGAAGCAAATGGGAGAGAATTTACATCAATTACAATGATCTGAAATGCAAGGGAAACAAAGGGAAACCTAGACTCAATATAATGGGAAATAGAGAAGAACAAATAACCAAAGTAATGGAATTTTCAATAGGAAATAACTTGAAGATTTCTCTACCCAGTCACCCTTTCCACTGTACAGGACTGTTGTTAAGAATCCTTTGGTACAGTTTTAATATAAGGAAGATAATGCATTGTGTACAAAACTTCTAATGAAGGAAATGCGAGAGAATTGATATCAACTATAATATCACAAACAGTAAAAGAAGGAAATGGAAAACTAGACTCAGAATGTGAATTAGTAAAGAACAAGTAAGAAAAGGAATTGTTTTTTCATACAGGAATAACAGGAACATTGCTTTGGACAAAACATTTTCAGACTGAAAAGGATTGCTGTTACGAATCCTTTGATCAATCGTTCAATATAATGAAGATGATGCAACTTGAACAGAAAATTTCACTGAAGGAAATGGTAGAGAATTTACATCAAGTATATTGATCCCAAATGCAAGAGAAACAAAGGGAACCCCAGACTCAATAGAATCGGAAATAAAGAACAAGTATCCAAAGGAATGGATTTTTCAATAAGGAATAATTTAAAGAATTCTCAACCCATTCACCCTTTCCACTGTCTAGGATTCCTATTAAGAATCCTTTCATGGAGTTTAAATATAAAGAAGATAATGCATTGTGCACAAAACTTATATTGAAGGAAATTCGAGAGAATTGTTATCAACTATAATATCCCAAACTACAAAAGAAACAAAAGTAAAACTAGACTCAGTAGAATGTGAAATAGAGAAGAACAAGTAAGAAAACCAATTGTTTTTTGGTACTGGAATAACCGGAACATTCCTTTGGACAAAACCTTTTTCAGACTGAAAAGGATTGCTGTTACGAATCCTTTGATCAATCTTTAAATATAATGAAGAAAATAGATCTTGTACAGACATTTCCATTGAAGCAAATGGGAGACAATTTACATCAAGTATAATGATCCCAAATGCAAGGGAAACAAAGCGAAACCTAGACTCAATAGAATGGGAAATAGAGAAGAACAAGTAAAAGCAATTATTTTTTCGTACTGGAATAACCGGAACATTCCTTTGGATAAAAGCTTTTTCAGACTGAAAAGGATTGCTGTTACGAATCCTTTGATCAATCTTTAAATATAAAGAAGATTATGCAACTTGTACAGAAAGTTCCATTGAAGCAAATGGGAGAGAATTTACATCAATTACAATGATCTGAAATGCAAGGGAAACAAAGGGAAACCTAGACTCTAGAGAATGGGAAATAGAGAAGAACAAGTATCCAAAGGAATGGAATTTTCAATACGAAATAACTTGAAGATTTCGCAACCCAGTCACCGTTTCCACTGTACAGGACTGTTGTTAAGAATCCTTTGGTACAGTTTGAATATAAGGAAGATAATGCATTGTGTACAAAACTTCTATTGAAGGAAATGCGAGAGAATTGATATCCACTATAATATCCCAAACTGCAAAAGAAACAAAGGGAAACTAGACTCAGAATGTGAAATAGAGAAGAACAAGTAAGAAAACCAATTGTTTTTTGGTACTGGAATAACCGGAACATTCCTTTGGACAAAACCTTTTTCAGACTGAAAAGGATTGCTGTTACGAATCCTTTGATCAATCTTTCAATATAAAGAAGATTTTGCAACTTGTACAGAAAGTTCCATTGAAACAAATGGGAGAGAATTTACATCAATTACAATGATCTGAAATGCAAGGGAAACAAAGGGAAACCTAGACTCAATACAAGGGGAAATAGAGAAGAACAAATATCCAAAGGAATGGAATTTTCAATAGGAAATAACTTGAACATTTCTCTACCCAGTCACCCTTTCCACTGTATAGGACTGTTGTTAAGAAATCTTTGGTACAGTTTGAATATAAGGAAGATAATGCATTGTGTACAAAACTTCTATTGAAGGAAATGCGAGAGAATTGATATCCACTATAATATCCCAAACTGAAAAAGAAACAAATGGAAAACTAGACTCAGAATGTGAATTAGTAAAGAACAAGTAAGAAAAGGAATTGTTTTTTCATACAGGAATAACAGGAACATTGCTTTGGACAAAATATTTTCAGACTGAAAAGGATTGCTGTTACGAATCCTTTGATCAATCTTTCAATATAATGAAGTTGATGCAACTTGAACAGAAAGTTTCACTGAAGGAAATGGTAGAGTATTTACATCAAGTATATTGATCCCAAATGCAAGAGAAACAAAGGGAACCCCAGACTCAATAGAATTGGAAATAAAGAACAAGTATCCAAAGGAATGGATTTTTCAATAAGGAATAATTTAAAGAATTCTCAACCCATTCACTCTTTCCACTGTCTAGGATTCCTATTAAGAATCCTTTCATGGAGTTTAAATATAAAGAAGATAATGCATTGTGCACAAAACTTATATTGAAGGAAATTCGAGAGAATTGTTATCAACTATAATATCCCAAACTACAAAAGAAACAAAAGTAAAACTAGACTCAGTAGAATGTGAAATAGAGAAGAACAAGTAAGAAAACCAATTGTTTTTTGGTACTGGAATAACCGGAACATTCCTTTGGACAAAACCTTTTTCAGACTGAAAAGGATTGCTGTTACGAATCCTTTGATCAATCTTTAAATATAATGAAGAAAATAGATCTTGTACAGACATTTCCATTGAAGCAAATGGGAGACAATTTACATCAAGTATAATGATCCCAAATGCAAGGGAAACAAAGCGAAACCTAGACTCAATAGAATGGGAAATAGAGAAGAACAAGTAAAAGCAATTATTTTTTCGTACTGGAATAACCGGAACATTCCTTTGGATAAAAGCTTTTTCAGACTGAAAAGGATTGCTGTTACGAATCTTTTGATCAAACTTTAAATATAAAGAAGATTATGCAACTTGTACAGAAAGTTCCATTGAAGCAAATGGGAGAGAATTTACATCAATTACAATGATCTGAAATGCAAGGGAAACAAAGGGAAACCTAGACTCAATACAATGGGAAATAGAGAAGAACAAATATCCAAAGGAATGGAATTTTCAATAGGAAATAACTTGAAGATTTCTCTACGCAGTCACCCTTTCCACTGTACAGGACTGTTGTTAAGAATCCTTTGGTACAGTTTTAATATAAGGAAGATAATGCATTGTGTACAAAACTTCTATTGAAGGAAATGCGAGAGAATTGATATCCACTATAATATCCCAAAATGCAAAAGAAACAAAGGGAAAACTAGACTCAGTAGAATGTGAAAGAGAGAAGAACAAGTAAGAAAACCAATTGTTTTTTGGTACTGGAATAACCGGAACATTCCTTTGGACAAAACCTTTTTCAGACTGAAAAGGATTGCTGTTACGAATCCTTTGATCAATCTTTCAATATAAAGAAGATTTTGCAACTTGTACAGAAAGTTCCATTGAAACAAATGGGAGAGAATTTACATCAATTACAATGATCTGAAATGCAAGGGAAACAAAGGGAAACCTAGACTCAATACAAGGGGAAATAGAGAAGAACAAATATCCAAAGGAATGGAATTTTCAATAGGAAATAACTTGAACATTTCTCTACCCAGTCACCCTTTCCACTGTATAGGACTGTTGTTAAGAAATCTTTGGTACAGTTTGAATATAAGGAAGATAATGCATTGTGTACAAAACTTCTATTGAAGGAAATGCGAGAGAATTGATATCCACTATAATATCCCAAACTGAAAAAGAAACAAATGGAAAACTAGACTCAGAATGTGAATTAGTAAAGAACAAGTAAGAAAAGGAATTGTTTTTTCATACAGGAATAACAGGAACATTGCTTTGGACAAAATATTTTCAGACTGAAAAGGATTGCTGTTACGAATCCTTTGATCAATCTTTCAATATAATGAAGTTGATGCAACTTGAACAGAAAGTTTCACTGAAGGAAATGGTAGAGTATTTACATCAAGTATATTGATCCCAAATGCAAGAGAAACAAAGGGAACCCCAGACTCAATAGAATTGGAAATAAAGAACAAGTATCCAAAGGAATGGATTTTTCAATAAGGAATAATTTAAAGAATTCTCAACCCATTCACTCTTTCCACTGTCTAGGATTCCTATTAAGAATCCTTTCATGGAGTTTAAATATAAAGAAGATAATGCATTGTGCACAAAACTTATATTGAAGGAAATTCGAGAGAATTGTTATCAACTATAATATCCCAAACTACAAAAGAAACAAAAGTAAAACTAGACTCAGTAGAATGTGAAATAGAGAAGAACAAGTAAGAAAACCAATTGTTTTTTGGTACTGGAATAACCGGAACATTCCTTTGGACAAAACCTTTTTCAGACTGAAAAGGATTGCTGTTACGAATCCTTTGATCAATCTTTAAATATAATGAAGAAAATAGATCTTGTACAGACATTTCCATTGAAGCAAATGGGAGACAATTTACATCAAGTATAATGATCCCAAATGCAAGGGAAACAAAGCGAAACCTAGACTCAATAGAATGGGAAATAGAGAAGAACAAGTAAAAGCAATTATTTTTTCGTACTGGAATAACCGGAACATTCCTTTGGATAAAAGCTTTTTCAGACTGAAAAGGATTGCTGTTACGAATCTTTTGATCAATCTTTAAATATAAAGAAGATTATGCAACTTGTACAGAAAGTTCCATTGAAGCAAATGGGAGAGAATTTACATCAATTACAATGATCTGAAATGCAAGGGAAACAAAGGGAAACCTAGACTCAATACAATGGGAAATAGAGAAGAACAAATATCCAAAGGAATGGAATTTTCAATAGGAAATAACTTGAAGATTTCTCTACGCAGTCACCCTTTCCACTGTACAGGACTGTTGTTAAGAATCCTTTGGTACAGTTTTAATATAAGGAAGATAATGCATTGTGTACAAAACTTCTATTGAAGGAAATGCGAGAGAATTGATATCCACTATAATATCCCAAAATGCAAAAGAAACAAAGGGAAAACTAGACTCAGTAGAATGTGAAAGAGAGAAGAACAAGTAAGAAAACCAATTGTTTTTTGGTACTGGAATAACCGGAACATTCCTTTGGACAAAACCTTTTTCAGACTGAAAAGGATTGCTGTTACGAATCCTTTGATCAATCTTTCAATATAAAGAAGATTTTGCAACTTGTACAGAAAGTTCCATTGAAACAAATGGGAGAGAATTTACATCAATTACAATGATCTGAAATGCAAGGGAAACAAAGGGAAACCTAGACTCAATACAAGGGGAAATAGAGAAGAACAAATATCCAAAGGAATGGAATTTTCAATAGGAAATAACTTGAACATTTCTCTACCCAGTCACCCTTTCCACTGTATAGGACTGTTGTTAAGAATCTTTGGTACAGTTTGAATATAAGGAAGATAATGCATTGTGTACAAAACTTCTATTGAAGGAAATGCGAGAGAATTGATATCCACTATAATATCCCAAACTGAAAAAGAAACAAATGGAAAACTAGACTCAGAATGTGAATTAGTAAAGAACAAGTAAGAAAAGGAATTGTTTTTTCATACAGGAATAACAGGAACATTGCTTTGGACAAAATATTTTCAGACTGAAAAGGATTGCTGTTACGAATCCTTTGATCAATCTTTCAATATAATGAAGTTGATGCAACTTGAACAGAAAGTTTCACTGAAGGAAATGGTAGAGTATTTACATCAAGTATATTGATCCCAAATGCAAGAGAAACAAAGGGAACCCCAGACTCAATAGAATTGGAAATAAAGAACAAGTATCCAAAGGAATGGATTTTTCAATAAGGAATAATTTAAAGAATTCTCAACCCATTCACTCTTTCCACTGTCTAGGATTCCTATTAAGAATCCTTTCATGGAGTTTAAATATAAAGAAGATAATGCATTGTGCACAAAACTTATATTGAAGGAAATTCGAGAGAATTGTTATCAACTATAATATCCCAAACTACAAAAGAAACAAAAGTAAAACTAGACTCAGTAGAATGTGAAATAGAGAAGAACAAGTAAGAAAACCAATTGTTTTTTGGTACTGGAATAACCGGAACATTCCTTTGGACAAAACCTTTTTCAGACTGAAAAGGATTGCTGTTACGAATCCTTTGATCAATCTTTAAATATAATGAAGAAAATAGATCTTGTACAGACATTTCCATTGAAGCAAATGGGAGACAATTTACATCAAGTATAATGATCCCAAATGCAAGGGAAACAAAGCGAAACCTAGACTCAATAGAATGGGAAATAGAGAAGAACAAGTAAAAGCAATTATTTTTTCGTACTGGAATAACCGGAACATTCCTTTGGATAAAAGCTTTTTCAGACTGAAAAGGATTGCTGTTACGAATCTTTTGATCAATCTTTAAATATAAAGAAGATTATGCAACTTGTACAGAAAGTTCCATTGAAGCAAATGGGAGAGAATTTACATCAATTACAATGATCTGAAATGCAAGGGAAACAAAGGGAAACCTAGACTCAATACAATGGGAAATAGAGAAGAACAAATATCCAAAGGAATGGAATTTTCAATAGGAAATAACTTGAAGATTTCTCTACGCAGTCACCCTTTCCACTGTACAGGACTGTTGTTAAGAATCCTTTGGTACAGTTTTAATATAAGGAAGATAATGCATTGTGTACAAAACTTCTATTGAAGGAAATGCGAGAGAATTGATATCCACTATGATATCCCAAAATGCAAAAGAAACAAAGGGAAAACTAGACTCAGTAGAATGTGAAAGAGAGAAGAACAAGTAAGAAAACCAATTGTTTTTTGGTACTGGAATAACCGGAACATTCCTTTGGACAAAACCTTTTTCAGACTGAAAAGGATTGCTGTTACGAATCCTTTGATCAATCTTTAAATATAATGAAGAAAATAGATCTTGTACAGACATTTCCATTGAAGCAAATGGGAGACAATTTACATCAAGTATAATGATCCCAAATGCAAGGGAAACAAAGCGAAACCTAGACTCAATAGAATGGGAAATAGAGAAGAACAAGTAAAAGCATTATTTTTTCGTACTGGAATAACCGGAACATTCCTTTGGATAAAGCTTTTTCAGACTGAAAAGGATTGCTGTTACGAATCTTTTGATCAATCTTTAAATATAATGAAGATAATGGATCTTGTACAGAAATTTCAATTGAAGAAAATGGGAGAGAATTTACATCAATTACAATGATCTGAAATGCAAGGGAAACAAAGGGAAACCTAGACTCAATATAATGGGAAATAGAGAAGAACAAATAACCAAAGTAATGGAATTTTCAATAGGAAATAACTTGAAGATTTCTCTACCCAGTCACCCTTTCCACTGTACAGGACTGTTGTTAAGAATCCTTTGGTACAGTTTTAATATAAGGAAGATAATGCATTGTGTACAAAACTTCTAATGAAGGAAATGCGAGAGAATTGATATCAACTATAATATCACAAACAGTAAAAGAAGGAAATGGAAAACTAGACTCAGAATGTGAATTAGTAAAGAACAAGTAAGAAAAGGAATTGTTTTTTCATACAGGAATAACAGGAACATTGCTTTGGACAAAACATTTTCAGACTGAAAAGGATTGCTGTTACGAATCCTTTGATCAATCGTTCAATATAATGAAGATGATGCAACTTGAACAGAAAATTTCACTGAAGGAAATGGTAGAGAATTTACATCAAGTATATTGATCCCAAATGCAAGAGAAACAAAGGGAACCCCAGACTCAATAGAATCGGAAATAAAGAACAAGTATCCAAAGGAATGGATTTTTCAATAAGGAATAATTTAAAGAATTCTCAACCCATTCACCCTTTCCACTGTCTAGGATTCCTATTAAGAATCCTTTCATGGAGTTTAAATATAAAGAAGATAATGCATTGTGCACAAAACTTATATTGAAGGAAATTCGAGAGAATTGTTATCAACTATAATATCCCAAACTACAAAAGAAACAAAAGTAAAACTAGACTCAGTAGAATGTGAAATACAGAAGAATAAGTAAGAAATCCAATTGTTTTTTGGTACTGGAATAACCGGAACATTCCTTTGGACAAAACCTTTTTCAGACTGAAAAGGATTGCTGTTACGAATCCTTTGATCAATCTTTAAATATAATGAAGAAAATAGATCTTGTACAGACATTTCCATTGAAGCAAATGGGAGAGAATTTACATCAATTACAATGATCTGAAATGCAAGGGAAACAAAGGGAAACCTAGACTCTAGAGAATGGGAAATAGAGAAGAACAAGTATCCAAAGGAATGGAATTTTCAATACGAAATAACTTGAAGATTTCGCAACCCAGTCACCGTTTCCACTGTACAGGACTGTTGTTAAGAATCCTTTGGTACAGTTTGAATATAAGGAAGATAATGCATTGTGTACAAAACTTTTAATGAAGGAAATGCGAGAGAATTGATATCCACTATAATATCCCAAACTGCAAAAGAAACAAAGGGAAACTAGACTCAGAATGTGAAATAGAGAAGAACAAGTAAGAAAACCAATTGTTTTTTGGTACTGGAATAACCGGAACATTCCTTTGGACAAAACCTTTTTCAGACTGAAAAGGATTGCTGTTACGAATCCTTTGATCAATCTTTCAATATAAAGAAGATTTTGCAACTTGTACAGAAAGTTCCATTGAAACAAATGGGAGAGAATTTACATCAATTACAATGATCTGAAATGCAAGGGAAACAAAGGGAAACCTAGACTCAATACAAGGGGAAATAGAGAAGAACAAATATCCAAAGGAATGGAATTTTCAATAGGAAATAACTTGAACATTTCTCTACCCAGTCACCCTTTCCACTGTATAGGACTGTTGTTAAGAATCTTTGGTACAGTTTGAATATAAGGAAGATAATGCATTGTGTACAAAACTTCTATTGAAGGAAATGCGAGAGAATTGATATCCACTATAATATCCCAAACTGAAAAAGAAACAAATGGAAAACTAGACTCAGAATGTGAATTAGTAAAGAACAAGTAAGAAAAGGAATTGTTTTTTCATACAGGAATAACAGGAACATTGCTTTGGACAAAATATTTTCAGACTGAAAAGGATTGCTGTTACGAATCCTTTGATCAATCTTTCAATATAATGAAGTTGATGCAACTTGAACAGAAAGTTTCACTGAAGGAAATGGTAGAGTATTTACATCAAGTATATTGATCCCAAATGCAAGAGAAACAAAGGGAACCCCAGACTCAATAGAATTGGAAATAAAGAACAAGTATCCAAAGGAATGGATTTTTCAATAAGGAATAATTTAAAGAATTCTCAACCCATTCACTCTTTCCACTGTCTAGGATTCCTATTAAGAATCCTTTCATGGAGTTTAAATATAAAGAAGATAATGCATTGTGCACAAAACTTATATTGAAGGAAATTCGAGAGAATTGTTATCAACTATAATATCCCAAACTACAAAAGAAACAAAAGTAAAACTAGACTCAGTAGAATGTGAAATAGAGAAGAACAAGTAAGAAAACCAATTGTTTTTTGGTACTGGAATAACCGGAACATTCCTTTGGACAAAACCTTTTTCAGACTGAAAAGGATTGCTGTTACGAATCCTTTGATCAATCTTTAAATATAATGAAGAAAATAGATCTTGTACAGACATTTCCATTGAAGCAAATGGGAGACAATTTACATCAAGTATAATGATCCCAAATGCAAGGGAAACAAAGCGAAACCTAGACTCAATAGAATGGGAAATAGAGAAGGACAAGTAAAAGCAATTATTTTTTCGTACTGGAATAACCGGAACATTCCTTTGGATAAAAGCTTTTTAAGACTGAAAAGGATTGCTGTTACGAATCTTTTGATCAATCTTTAAATATAAAGAAGATTATGCAACTTGTACAGAAAGTTCCATTGAAGCAAATGGGAGAGAATTTACATCAATTACAATGATCTGAAATGCAAGGGAAACAAAGGGAAACCTAGACTCTAGAGAATGGGAAATAGAGAAGAACAAGTATCCAAAGGAATGGAATTTTCAATACGAAATAACTTGAAGATTTCGCAACCCAGTCACCGTTTCCACTGTACAGGACTGTTGTTAAGAATCCTTTGGTACAGTTTGAATATAAGGAAGATAATGCATTGTGTACAAAACTTTTAATGAAGGAAATGCGAGAGAATTGATATCCACTATAATATCCCAAACTGCAAAAGAAACAAAGGGAAAACTAGACTCAGAATGTGAAATAGAGAAGAACAAGTAAGAAAACCAATTGTTTTTGGTACTGGAATAACCGGAACATTCCTTTGGACAAAACCTTTTTCAGACTGAAAAGGATTGCTGTTACGAATCCTTTGATCAATCTTTAAATATAATGAAGAAAATAGATCTTGTACAGACATTTCCATTGAAGCAAATGGGAGACAATTTACATCAAGTATAATGATCCCAAATGCAAGGGAAACAAAGCGAAACCTAGACTCAATAGAATGGGAAATAGAGAAGAACAAGTAAAAGCAATTATTTTTTCGTACTGGAATAACCGGAACATTCCTTTGGATAAAAGCTTTTTCAGACTGAAAAGGATTGCTGTTACGAATCTTTTGATCAATCTTTAAATATAATGAAGATAATGGATCTTGTACAGACATTTCCATTGAAGCAAATGGGAGAGAATTTACATCAATTACAATGATCTGAAATGCAAGGGAAACAAAGGGAAACCTAGACTCAATACAATGGGAAATAGAGAAGAACAAATATCCAAAGGAATGGAATTTTCAATAGGAAATAACTTGAAGATTTCTCTACGCAGTCACCCTTTCCACTGTACAGGACTGTTGTTAAGAATCCTTTGGTACAGTTTTAATATAAGGAAGATAATGCATTGTGTACAAAACTTCTATTGAAGGAAATGCGAGAGAATTGATATCCACTATAATATCCCAAAATGCAAAAGAAACAAAGGGAAAACTAGACTCAGTAGAATGTGAAAGAGAGAAGAACAAGTAAGAAAACCAATTGTTTTTTGGTACTGGAATAACCGGAACATTCCTTTGGACAAAACCTTTTTCAGACTGAAAAGGATTGCTGTTACGAATCCTTTGATCAATCTTTAAATATAATGAAGAAAATAGATCATGTACAGACATTTCCATTGAAGCAAATGGGAGACAATTTACATCAAGTATAATGATCCCAAATGCAAGGGAAACAAAGCGAAACCTAGACTCAATAGAATGGGAAATAGAGAAGAACAAGTAAAAGCATTTATTTTTTCGTACTGGAATAACCGGAACATTCCTTTGGATAAAGCTTTTTCAGACTGAAAAGGATTGCTGTTACGAATCTTTTGATCAATCTTTAAATATAATGAAGATAATGGATCTTGTACAGAAATTTCAATTGAAGAAAATGGGAGAGAATTTACATCAATTACAATGATCTGAAATGCAAGGGAAACAAAGGGAAACCTAGACTCAATATAATGGGAAATAGAGAAGAACAAATAACCAAAGTAATGGAATTTTCAATAGGAAATAACTTGAAGATTTCTCTACCCAGTCACCCTTTCCACTGTACAGGACTGTTGTTAAGAATCCTTTGGTACAGTTTTAATATAAGGAAGATAATGCATTGTGTACAAAACTTCTAATGAAGGAAATGCGAGAGAATTGATATCAACTATAATATCACAAACAGTAAAAGAAGGAAATGGAAAACTAGACTCAGAATGTGAATTAGTAAAGAACAAGTAAGAAAAGGAATTGTTTTTTCATACAGGAATAACAGGAACATTGCTTTGGACAAAACATTTTCAGACTGAAAAGGATTGCTGTTACGAATCCTTTGATCAATCGTTCAATATAATGAAGATGATGCAACTTGAACAGAAAATTTCACTGAAGGAAATGGTAGAGAATTTACATCAAGTATATTGATCCCAAATGCAAGAGAAACAAAGGGAACCCCAGACTCAATAGAATCGGAAATAAAGAACAAGTATCCAAAGGAATGGATTTTTCAATAAGGAATAATTTAAAGAATTCTCAACCCATTCACCCTTTCCACTGTCTAGGATTCCTATTAAGAATCCTTTCATGGAGTTTAAATATAAAGAAGATAATGCATTGTGCACAAAACTTATATTGAAGGAAATTCGAGAGAATTGTTATCAACTATAATATCCCAAACTACAAAAGAAACAAAAGTAAAACTAGACTCAGTAGAATGTGAAATACAGAAGAATAAGTAAGAAATCCAATTGTTTTTTGGTACTGGAATAACCGGAACATTCCTTTGGACAAAACCTTTTTCAGACTGAAAAGGATTGCTGTTACGAATCCTTTGATCAATCTTTAAATATAATGAAGAAAATAGATCTTGTACAGACATTTCCATTGAAGCAAATGGGAGAGAATTTACATCAATTACAATGATCTGAAATGCAAGGGAAACTAAGGGAAACCTAGACTCTAGAGAATGGGAAATAGAGAAGAACAAGTATCCAAAGGAATGGAATTTTCAATACGAAATAACTTGAAGATTTCGCAACCCAGTCACCGTTTCCACTGTACAGGACTGTTGTTAAGAATCCTTTGGTACAGTTTGAATATAAGGAAGATAATGCATTGTGTACAAAACTTTTAATGAAGGAAATGCGAGAGAATTGATATCCACTATAATATCCCAAACTGCAAAAGAAACAAAGGGAAACTAGACTCAGAATGTGAAATAGAGAAGAACAAGTAAGAAAACCAATTGTTTTTTGGTACTGGAATAACCGGAACATTCCTTTGGACAAAACCTTTTTCAGACTGAAAAGGATTGCTGTTACGAATCCTTTGATCAATCTTTCAATATAAAGAAGATTTTGCAACTTGTACAGAAAGTTCCATTGAAACAAATGGGAGAGAATTTACATCAATTATAATGATCTGAAATGCAAGGGAAACAAAGGGAAACCTAGACTCAATACAAGGGGAAATAGAGAAGAACAAATATCCAAAGGAATGGAATTTTCAATAGGAAATAACTTGAACATTTCTCTACCCAGTCACCCTTTCCACTGTATAGGACTGTTGTTAAGAATCCTTTGGTACAGTTTGAATATAAGGAAGATAATGCATTGTGTACAAAACTTCTATTGAAGGAAATGCGAGAGAATTGATATCCACTATAATATCCCAAACTGAAAAAGAAACAAATGGAAAACTAGACTCAGAATGTGAATTAGTAAAGAACAAGTAAGAAAAGGAATTGTTTTTTCATACAGGAATAACAGGAACATTGCTTTGGACAAAATATTTTCAGACTGAAAAGGATTGCTGTTACGAATCCTTTGATCAATCTTTCAATATAATGAAGTTGATGCAACTTGAACAGAAAGTTTCACTGAAGGAAATGGTAGAGTATTTACATCAAGTATATTGATCCCAAATGCAAGAGAAACAAAGGGAACCCCAGACTCAATAGAATTGGAAATAAAGAACAAGTATCCAAAGGAATGGATTTTTCAATAAGGAATAATTTAAAGAATTCTCAACCCATTCACTCTTTCCACTGTCTAGGATTCCTATTAAGAATCCTTTCATGGAGTTTAAATATAAAGAAGATAATGCATTGTGCACAAAACTTATATTGAAGGAAATTCGAGAGAATTGTTATCAACTATAATATCCCAAACTACAAAAGAAACAAAAGTAAAACTAGACTCAGTAGAATGTGAAATAGAGAAGAACAAGTAAGAAAACCAATTGTTTTTTGGTACTGGAATAACCGGAACATTCCTTTGGACAAAACCTTTTTCAGACTGAAAAGGATTGCTCTTACGAATCCTTTGATCAATCTTTAAATATAATGAAGAAAATAGATCTTGTACAGACATTTCCATTGAAGCAAATGGGAGACAATTTACATCAAGTATAATGATCCCAAATGCAAGGGAAACAAAGCGAAACCTAGACTCAATAGAATGGGAAATAGAGAAGGACAAGTAAAAGCAATTATTTTTTCGTACTGGAATAACCGGAACATTCCTTTGGATAAAAGCTTTTTCAGACTGAAAAGGATTGCTGTTACGAATCTTTTGATCAATCTTTAAATATAAAGAAGATTATGCAACTTGTACAGAAAGTTCCATTGAAGCAAATGGGAGAGAATTTACATCAATTACAATGATCTGAAATGCAAGGGAAACAAAGGGAAACCTAGACTCTAGAGAATGGGAAATAGAGAAGAACAAGTATCCAAAGGAATGGAATTTTCAATACGAAATAACTTGAAGATTTCGCAACCCAGTCACCGTTTCCACTGTACAGGACTGTTGTTAAGAATCCTTTGGTACAGGTTGAATATAAGGAAGATAATGCATTGTGTACAAAACTTTTAATGAAGGAAATGCGAGAGAATTGATATCCACTATAATATCCCAAACTGCAAAAGAAACAAAGGGAAAACTAGACTCAGAATGTGAAATAGAGAAGAACAAGTAAGAAAACCAATTGTTTTTTGGTACTGGAATAACCGGAACATTCCTTTGGACAAAACCTTTTTCAGACTGAAAAGGATTGCTGTTACGAATCCTTTGATCAATCTTTAAATATAATGAAGAAAATAGATCTTGTACAGACATTTCCATTGAAGCAAATGGGAGACAATTTACATCAAGTATAATGATCCCAAATGCAAGGGAAACAAAGCGAAACCTAGACTCAATAGAATGGGAAATAGAGAAGAACAAGTAAAAGCAATTATTTTTTCGTACTGGAATAACCGGAACATTCCTTTGGATAAAAGCTTTTTCAGACTGAAAAGGATTGCTGTTACGAATCTTTTGATCAATCTTTAAATATAATGAAGATAATGGATCTTGTACAGACATTTCCATTGAAGCAAATGGGAGAGAATTTACATCAATTACAATGATCTGAAATGCAAGGGAAACAAAGGGAAACCTAGACTCAATACAATGGGAAATAGAGAAGAACAAATATCCAAAGGAATGGAATTTTCAATAGGAAATAACTTGAAGATTTCTCTACGCAGTCACCCTTTCCACTGTACAGGACTGTTGTTAAGAATCCTTTGGTACAGTTTTAATATAAGGAAGATAATGCATTGTGTACAAAACTTCTATTGAAGGAAATGCGAGAGAATTGATATCAACTATAATATCACAAACAGTAAAAGAAGGAAATGGAAAACTAGACTCAGAATGTGAATTAGTAAAGAACAAGTAAGAAAAGGAATTGTTTTTTCATACAGGAATAACAGGAACATTGCTTTGGACAAAACATTTTCAGACTGAAAAGGATTGCTGTTACGAATCCTTTGATCAATCGTTCAATATAATGAAGATGATGCAACTTGAACAGAAAATTTCACTGAAGGAAATGGTAGAGAATTTACATCAAGTATATTGATCCCAAATGCAAGAGAAACAAAGGGAACCCCAGACTCAATAGAATCGGAAATAAAGAACAAGTATCCAAAGGAATGGATTTTTCAATAAGGAATAATTTAAAAAATTCTCAACCCATTCACCCTTTCCACTGTCTAGGATTCCTATTAAGAATCCTTTCATGGAGTTTAAATATAAAGAAGATAATGCATTGTGCACAAAACTTATATTGAAGGAAATTCGAGAGAATTGTTATCAACTATAATATCCCAAACTACAAAAGAAACAAAAGTAAAACTAGACTCAGTAGAATGTGAAATACAGAAGAATAAGTAAGAAATCCAATTGTTTTTTGGTACTGGAATAACCGGAACATTCCTTTGGACAAAACCTTTTTCAGACTGAAAAGGATTGCTGTTACGAATCCTTTGATCAATCTTTCAATATAATGAAGATTGATGCAACTTGAACAGAAAGTTTCACTGAAGGAAATGGTAGAGTATTTACATCAAGTATATTGATCCCAAATGCAAGAGAAACAAAGGGAACCCTAGACTCAATAGAATTGGAAATAAAGAACAAGTATCCAAAGGAATGGATTTTTCAATAAGGAATAATTTAAAGAATTCTCAACCCATTCACCTTTCCACTGTCTAGGATTCCTATTAAGAATCCTTTCATGGAGTTTAAATATAAAGAAGATAATGCATTGTGCACAAAACTTATATTGAAGGAAATTCGAGAGAATTGTTATCAACTATAATATCCCAAACTACAAAAGAAACAAAAGTAAAACTAGACTCAGTAGAATGTGAAATAGAGAAGAACAAGTAAGAAAACCAATTGTTTTTTGGTACTGGAATAACCGGAACATTCCTTTGGACAAAACCTTTTTCAGACTGAAAAGGATTGCTGTTACGAATCCTTTGATCAATCTTTAAATATAATGAAGAAAATAGATCTTGTACAGACATTTCCATTGAAGCAAATGGGAGACAATTTACATCAAGTATAATGATCCCAAATGCAAGGGAAACAAAGCGAAACCTAGACTCAATAGAATGGGAAATAGAGAAGAACAAGTAAAAGCAATTATTTTTTCGTACTGGAATAACCGGAACATTCCTTTGGATAAAAGCTTTTTCAGACTGAAAAGGATTGCTGTTACGAATCTTTTGATCAATCTTTAAATATAAAGAAGATTATGCAACTTGTACAGAAAGTTCCATTGAAGCAAATGGGAGAGAATTTACATCAATTACAATGATCTGAAATGCAAGGGAAACAAAGGGAAACCTAGACTCTAGAGAATGGGAAATAGAGAAGAACAAGTATCCAAAGGAATGGAATTTTCAATACGAAATAACTTGAAGATTTCGCAACCCAGTCACCGTTTCCACTGTACAGGACTGTTGTTAAGAATCCTTTGGTACAGTTTGAATATAAGGAAGATAATGCATTGTGTACAAAACTTCTATTGAAGGAAATGCGAGAGAATTGATATCAACTATAATATCACAAACAGTAAAAGAAGGAAATGGAAAACTAGACTCAGAATGTGAATTAGTAAAGAACAAGTAAGAAAAGGAATTGTTTTTTCATACAGGAATAACAGGAACATTGCTTTGGACAAAACATTTTCAGACTGAAAAGGATTGCTGTTACGAATCCTTTGATCAATCGTTCAATATAATGAAGATGATGCAACTTGAACAGAAAATTTCACTGAAGGAAATGGTAGAGAATTTACATCAAGTATATTGATCCCAAATGCAAGAGAAACAAAGGGAACCCCAGACTCAATAGAATCGGAAATAAAGAACAAGTATCCAAAGGAATGGATTTTTCAATAAGGAATAATTTAAAAAATTCTCAACCCATTCACCCTTTCCACTGTCTAGGATTCCTATTAAGAATCCTTTCATGGAGTTTAAATATAAAGAAGATAATGCATTGTGCACAAAACTTATATTGAAGGAAATTCGAGAGAATTGTTATCAACTATAATATCCCAAACTACAAAAGAAACAAAAGTAAAACTAGACTCAGTAGAATGTGAAATAGAGAAGAACAAGTAAGAAAACCAATTGTTTTTTGGTACTGGAATAACCGGAACATTCCTTTGGACAAAACCTTTTTCAGACTGAAAAGGATTGCTGTTACGAATCCTTTGATCAATCTTTAAATATAATGAAGAAAATAGATCTTGTACAGACATTTCCATTGAAGCAAATGGGAGACAATTTACATCAAGTATAATGATCCCAAATGCAAGGGAAACAAAGCGAAACCTAGACTCAATAGAATGGGAAATAGAGAAGAACAAGTAAAAGCAATTATTTTTTCGTACTGGAATAACCGGAACATTCCTTTGGATAAAAGCTTTTTCAGACTGAAAAGGATTGCTGTTACGAATCTTTTGATCAATCTTTAAATATAAAGAAGATTATGCAACTTGTACAGAAAGTTCCATTGAAGCAAATGGGAGAGAATTTACATCAATTACAATGATCTGAAATGCAAGGGAAACAAAGGGAAACCTAGACTCTAGAGAATGGGAAATAGAGAAGAACAAGTATCCAAAGGAATGGAATTTTCAATACGAAATAACTTGAAGATTTCGCAACCCAGTCACCGTTTCCACTGTACAGGACTGTTGTTAAGAATCCTTTGGTACAGTTTGAATATAAGGAAGATAATGCATTGTGTACAAAACTTTTAATGAAGGAAATGCGAGAGAATTGATATCCACTATAATATCCCAAACTGCAAAAGAAACAAAGGGAAACTAGACTCAGAATGTGAAATAGAGAAGAACAAGTAAGAAAACCAATTGTTTTTTGGTACTGGAATAACCGGAACATTCCTGTGGACAAAACATTTTTCAGACTGAAAAGGATTGCTTTTACGAATTCTTCGATCAATCTTTAAATATAATGAAGAAAATAGATCTTGTACAGACATTTCCATTGAAGCAAATGGGAGACATTTTACATCAAGTATAATGATCCCAAATGCAAGGGAAACAAAGCGAAACCTAGACTCAATAGAATGGGAAATAGAGAAGAACAAGTAAAAGCAATTATTTTTTCGTACTGGAATAACCGGAACATTCCTTTGGATAAAAGCTTTTTCAGACTGAAAAGGATTGCTGTTACGCATCTTTTGATCAATCTTTAAATATAATGAAGATAATGGATCTTGTACAGACATTTCCATTGAAGCAAATGGGAGAGAATTTACATCAATTACAATGATCTGAAATGCAAGGGAAACAAAGGGAAACCTAGACTAAATACAATGAGAAATAGAGAAGAACTAATATCCAAAGGAATGGAATTTTCAATAGGAAATAACTTGAAGATTTCTCTACCCAGTTACCCTTTCCACTGTATAGGACTGCTGTTAAGAATCCTTTGGTACAGTTTTAATATAAGGAAGATAATGCATTGTGTACAAAACTTCTATTGAAGAAAATGCGAGAGAATTGATATCAAGTATAATATCACAAACAGTAAAAGAAGCAAATGGAAAACTAGACTAAGAATGTGAATTTAAAAGTAATTGTTCTTTACAAGTAAGAAAAGGAATTGTTTTTTCATACAGGAATAACAGGAACATTGCTTTGGACAAAACATTTTCAGACTGAAAAGGATTGCTGTTACGAATCCTTTGATCAATCTTTAAACATAATGAAAAAAATCGATCTTGTACAGACATTTCCAGTGAAGCAAATGGGAGACAATTTACATCAAGTATAATGATCCCAAATGATAGGCAAACAAAGCGAAACCTAGACTCAATAGAATGGGAAATAGAGAAGAACAAGTAAAAGCAATTATTTTTTCGTACTGGAATAACCGGAACATTCCTTTGGATAAAAGCTTTTTCAGACTGAAAAGGATTGCTGTTACGAATCTTTTGATCAATCTTTAAATATAATGAAGATGATGGATCTTGTACAGACATTTCCATTGAAGCAAATGGGAGAGAATTTACATCAATTACAATGATCTGAAATGCAAGGGAAACAAAGGGAAACCTAGACTCAATACAATGGGAAATAGAGAAGAACAAATATCCAAAGGAATGGAATTTTCAATAGGAAATAACTTGAAGATTTCGCAACCCAGTCACCGTTTCCACTGTACAGGACTGTTGTTAAGAATCCTTTGGTACAGTTTGAATATACAGAAGATAATGCATTGTGCACAAAACTTACATTGAAGCAAATGGAGAAAATTGACATCCACTATAATATCCCAAACTGCAAAAGAAACAAAGGGAAAACTAGACTCAGAATGTGAAATAGAGAAGAACAAGTAAGAAAACCAATTGTTTTTTGGTACTGGAATAACCGGAACATTCCTTTGGACAAAATCTTTTTCAGACTGAAAAGGATTGCTGTTACGAATTCTTTGATCAATCTTTAAATATAATGAAGATAATGGATCTTGTACAGACATTTCCATTGAAGCAAATGGGAGAGAATTTACATCAATTACAATGATCTGAAATGCAAGGGAAACAAAGGGAAACCTAGACTCAGTACAATGGGAAATAGAGAAGAACAAATATCCAAAGGAATGGAATTTTCAATAGGAAATAACTTGAAGATTTCTCTACCCAGTTACCATTTCCACTGTATAGGACTGTTGTTAAGAATCCTTTGGTACAGTTTTAATATAAGGAAGATAATGCATTGTGTACAAAACTTCTATTGAAGGAAATGCGAGAGAATTGATATCAAGTATAATATCACAAACAGTAAAAGAAGCAAATGGAAAACTAGACTAAGAATGTGAATTTACAAGTAATTGTTCTTTACAAGTAAGAAAAGGAATTGTTTTTTCATACAGGAATATCAGGAACATTGCTTTGGACAAAACATTTTCAGACTGAAAAGGATTGCTGTTACAAATCCTTTGATCAATCTTTCAATATAATGAAGATGATGCAACTTGAACAGAAAGTTACACTGAAGGAAATGGTAGAGGATTTACATCAAGTATAATGATCCCAAATGCAAGAGAAACAAGGGAATCCTAGACTCAATAGAATCGGAAATAAAGAAAAACAAGTATCCAAAGGAATGGATTTTTCAATAGGGAATAATTTAAAGATTTCTCATCCCATTCACCCTTTCCACTGTATAGGACTGCTGTTAAGAATCCTTTGGTACAGTTTGAAGATAAGGAAAATAATTCATTGTGCACAAAACTTGTATTGAAGCAAATGGAGAAAATTGATATCAAGTATAATATCCCAAACTGCAAAAGAAACAAGGGGAAAACTAGACTCAGTAGAATGTGAAATAGAGAAGGACAAGAAAAAGCAATTATTTTTTCGTACAGGAATAACCGGAACATTCTTTGGATAAAAGCTTTTTCAGACTGAATAGGATTGCTGTTACGAATCCTTTGATCAATCTTTCAATATAATGAAGATGATGCAACTTGAACAGAAAGTTTCACTGAAGGAAATGGTAGAGGATTTACATCAAGTATAATGATCCCAAATGCAAGAGAAACAAGGGAAACCTACACTCAATAGAATGGGATATAGAAAAGAACAAGTATCCAAAGGAATGGATTTTTCAATAGGGAATAACTGGAAGATTTCTCAACCCATTCACCCTTTACACTAAATAAGACTCCTATTAAGAATCCTTTCATGCAGTTTAAATATAAAGAAGATAATGCATTGTGCACAAAACTTCTATTGAAGTAAATGGAGAAAATTGATATCAACTATAATATCCCAAACTGCAAAAGAAACAAAGGGAAAACTAGACTCAATAGAATGTGAAATAGAGAAAAACAAGTAAGAAAACCAATTGTTTTTTGGTACTGGAATAACCGGAACATTCCTTTGGACAACACCTTTTTCAGACTGAAAAGGATTGCTGTTACGAATCCTTTGATCAATCTTTAAATATAATGAAAAAAATCGATCTTGTACAGACATTTCCATTGAAGCAAATGGGAGAGAATTTACATCAATTACAATGATCTGAAATGCAAGGGAAACAAAGGGAAACCTAGACTCAATACAATGGGAAATAGAGAAGAACAAATATCCCAAGGAATGGAATTTTCAATAGGAAATAACTTGAAGATTTCTCTACCCAGTCACCCTTTCCACTGTATAGGACTGTTGTTAAGAATCCTTTGGTACAGTTTTAATATAAGGAAGATAATGCATTGTGTACAAAACTTCTATTGAAGGAAATGAGAGAGAATTGATATCAACTATAATATCACAAACAGTAAAAGAAGCAAATGGAAAACTAGACTCAGAATGTGAATTAGTAAAGAAGAAGTAAGAAAAGGAATGGTTTTTTCATACAGGATTAACAGGAACATTGCTTTGGACCAAACATTTTCAGACTGAAAAGGATTGCTGTTACGAATCCTTTGATCAATCTTTAAATATAAAGAAGATTATGCAACTTGTACAGAAAGTTCCATTGAAGCAAAGGGAGAGAATTTACATCAATTACCATGATCTGAAATGCAAGGGAAACAAAGGGAAACCTAGACTCAATACAATGGGAAATAGAGAAGAACAAATATCCAAAGGAATGGAATTTTCAATAGGAAATAACTTGAAGATTTCTCTACCCAGTCACCCTTTCCACTGTATAGGACTGTTGTTAAGAATCCTTTGGTACAGTTTTAATATAAGGAAGTTAATGCATTGTGTACAAAACTTCTATTGAAGGAAATGTTAGAGAATTGATATCAACTATAATATCACAAACAGTAAAAGAACAAATGGAAAACTAGACTAAGAATGTGAATTTACAAGTAATTGTTCTTTACAAGTAAGAAAAGGAATTGTTTTTTCATACAGGAATAACAGGAACATTGCTTTGGACAAAACATTTTCAGACTGAAAAGGATTGCTGTTACAAATCCTTTGATCAATCTTTCAATATAATGAAGATGATGCAACTTGAACAGAAAGTTTCACTGAAGGAAATGGTAGAGGATTTACATCAAGTATAATGATCCCAAATGCAAGAGAAACAAGGGAATCCTAGACTCAATAGAATCAGAAATAAAGAAGAACAAGTATCCAAAGGAATGGATTTTTCAATAGGGAATAATTTAAAGATTTCTCATCCCATTCACCCTTTCGACTGCTGTTAAGAATCCTTTGGTACAGTTTGAAGATAAGGAAAATAATTCATTGTGCACAAAACTTGTATTGAAGCAAATGGAGAAAATTGATATCAAGAATAATATCGCAAACTGCAAAAGAAACAAAGGGAAAACTAGACTCAATAGAATGTGAAATAGAGAAGAACAAGAAAAAGCAATTATTTTTTCGTACAGGAATAACCGGAACATTCTTTGGATAAAAGCTTTTTCAGACTGAATAGGATTGCTGTTACGAATCCTTTGATCAATCTTTCAATATAATGAAGATGATGCAACTTGAACAGAAAGTTTCACTGAAGGAAATGGTAGAGGATTTACATCAAGTATAATGATCCCAAATGCAAATTAAACAAGGGAAACCTAGACTCAATAGAATGAGATATAGAGAAGAACAAGTATCCAAAGGAATGGATTTTTCAATAGGGAATAACTGGAAGATTTCTCAACCCATTCTCCCTTTACACTAAATAAGACTCCTATTAAGAATCCTTTCATTTAGTTTAAATATAAAGAATATAATGCATTGTGCACAAAACTTCTATTGAAGCAAATGGAGAAAATTGATATCAAGTATAATATCCCAAACTGCAAAAGAAACAAAGGGAAAACTAGACTCAATAAAATGTGAAATAGAGAAAAACAAGTAAGAAAACCAATTGTTTTTTGGTACTGGAATAACCGGAACATTCCTTTGGACAAAACCTTTTTCAGACTGAAAAGGATTGCTGTTACGAATCCTTTGATCAATCTTTAAATATAATGAAAAAAATCGATCTTGTACAGACATTTCCATTGAAGCAAATGGGAGACAATTTACATCAAGTATAATGATCCCAAATGATAGGGAAACAAAGCGAAACCGAGACTCAATAGAATGGGAAATAGAGAAGAACAAGTAAAAGCAATTATTTTTTCGTACTGGAATAACCGGAACATTCCTTTGGATAAAAGCTTTTTCAGACTGAAAAGGATTGCTGTTACGAATCTTTTGATCAATCTTTAAATATAATGAAGATAATGGATCTTGTACAGACATTTCCATTGAAGCAAATGGAAGAGAATTTACATCAATTACAATGATCTGAAATGCAAGGGAAACAAAGGGAAACCTAGACTCAATACAATGGGAAATAGAGAAGAACAAATATCCAAAGGAATGGAATTTTCAATAGGAAATAACTTGAAGATTTCGCAACCCAGTCACCGTTTCCACTGTACAGGACTGTTGTTAAGAATCCTTTGGTACAGTTTGAAGATAAGGAAGATAATGCATTGTGTACAAAACTTCTAATGAAGGAAATGCGAGAGAATTGATATCAACTATAATATCCCAAACTGCAAAAGAAACAAAGGGAAAACTAGACTCAATAGAATGTGAAATAGAGAAAATCAAGTAAGAAAACCAATTGTTTTTTGGTACTGGAATAACCGGAACATTCCTTTGGACAAATCATTTTCAGACTGAAAAGGATTGCTGTTACGAATCCTTTGATCAATCTTTAAATATAAAGAAGATGAAGCAACTTGTACAGAAAGTTCCATTGAAGCAAATGGGAGGGAATTTTTATCAATTACAATGATCTGAAATGCAAGGGAAACAAAGGGAAACCTAGACTCAATACAATGGGAAATAGAGAAGAACAAGTATCCAAAGGAATGGATTTTTCAATAGGGAATAACTGGAAGATTTCTCAACCCATTCACCCTTTACACTAAATAAGATTCCTATTAAGAATCCTTTCATGCAGTTTAAATATAAAGAAGATAATGCATTTTTTACAAAACTTCTATTGAAGCAAATGAAGAAAATTGATATCAACTATAATATCCCAAACTGCAAAAGAAACAAAGGGAAAACTAGAATCAATAGAATGTGAAATAGAGAAAAACAAGTAAGAAAACCAATTGTTTTTTGGTACAGGAATAACCGGAATATTGCTTTGGACAAATCATTTTCAGACTGAAAAGGATTGCTGTTATGAATCCTTTGATCAATCTTTAAATATAATGAAAAAAATTGTTCTTGTACAGACATTTCCATTGAAGCAAATGGGAGACAATTTACATCAAGTATAATGATCCCAAATGATAGGGAAACAAAGCGAAACCTAGACTCAATAGAATGGGAAGTAGAGAAGAACAAGTAAAAGCAATTATTTTTTCGTACTGGAATAACCGGAACATTCCTTTGGATAAAAGCTTTTTCAGACTGAAAAGGATTGCAGTTACGAATCTTTTGGTCAATCTTTAAATATAATGAAGTTAATGGATCTTGTACAGACATTTCCATTGAAGCAAATGGGAGAGAATTTACATCAATTACCATGATGTGAAATGCAAGGGAAACATAGGGAAACCTAGACTCAATACAATGGGAAATAGAGAACAAATATACAAAGGAATGGAATTTTCAATAGGAAATAACTTGAAGATATCTCTACCCAGTCACCCTTTCCACTGTATAGGACTGTTGTTAAGAATCCTTTGGTACAGTTTTAATATAAGGAAGATAATGCATTGTGTACAAAACTTCTATTGAAGGAAATGTGAGAGAATTGATATCAACTATAATATCACAAACAGTAAAAGAAGCAAATGGAAGAGTAGACTCAGAATGTGAATTAGTAAAGAACAAGAAAGAAAAGAAATTGTTTTTTCATACAGGAATAACAGGAACATTGCTTTGGACAAAACATTTTCAGACTGAAAAGGATTGCTGTTACGAATCCTTTGATCAATCTTTAAATATAAAGAAGATTATGCAACTTGTACAGAAAGTTCCATTGAAGCAAAGGGGAGAGAATTTACATCAATTACCATGATCTGAAATGCAAGGGAAAAAAAGGGAAACCTAGACTCAATACAATGGGAAATAGAGAACAAATATCCAAAGGAATGGAATTTTCAATAGGAAATAACTTGAAAATTTCTCTACCCAGTCACCCTTTCCACTGTATAGGACTGTTGTTAAGAATCCTTTGGTACAGTTTTAATATAAGGAAGATAATGCATTGTGTACAAAACTTCTATTGAAGGAAATGCGAGAGAATTGATATCGACTATAATATCCCAAACTGCAAAAGAAACAAAGGGAAAACTAGACTCAGAATGTGAAATAGAGAAGAACAAGTAAGAAAACCAATTGTTTTTTGGTACTGGAATCACCGGAACATTGCTTTGGACAGACACTTTTTAGACTGAACAGGATTGCTGTTACAAAACCTTTCATCAAGTTTTAAATATAAAGAAGATAATGAATCATTTACAGAAAGTCCCACTGAATCAAATGGCAGATGATTAACATCAACTATAAGGATCGAAAATGCACAGAAATCAAAGGGAAAACGACTCAATAGAGGAGGAAATAGAGAACAAGTATCCAAAAGCATGAATTTTTCAAAAGGGAATAACTGGATAATTTGTCTGCAATTCTCACTTTCTGCTGAATAGGATTCTGTTAAGAATCCTTTGATCAGCATTAAATATAAAGTAGGTAATGCATTGTACCAAAAAAGTTACAATGATGAAAATACGAGAGAATTGGGATCAACTCTAACATCCCAAACTGCAAAAGTAACAAAGGGAAAACTAGACTCAATAAAATGTGAAATAGAGAAACAGTAAGAAAAGGAATTGTTTTTTCATAAGGGAATAACCGGATCATTGCTTTGCACAAAAACTTTTAGACTGCAAAGGATTGCTGTTACAAAACCTTTGCTGAAGCTTTAAATATAAAAAAAAGATAAGGCACCTTGTGTGGAAAGTTCAAGTGAATCAAATGGGAGAGAATTAACATCAACTATAGTGATCCAAAATACACAGGAATCAAAGGGAAAAGTTGACACAACAGAAGGGGAAATGGAGAAGAACAAGTATCCAAAGGCATGGATTTTTCAAAGGGGAATACCCAGAAGATTTGTCTGCAATTCACTCTTTCCACTGAATAGAATTGTGTTAAGATTCCTTTGATCTATCATTAAATATAAAGAAGCTAATGCATTGTACCAAAAAAGTTCCATTGATGAAAATACGAGAGAATTGGTATCAACTCTAACATCCCAAACTGCAAAAGAAACAAAGGAAAACTAGACTCAATAGAATGTGAAGTAGAGAATGACAAGTAAAAAAAGGGATTGTTTTTAGTAAAAGGAATAACCGGAACATTGCTTGGGACAGAAACTTTTTAGACTGAAAAGGATTGCTATTACAAAACCGTTCATCAAGCTTTAAATATAAAAAAGATAATGCACCTTATAAAGAAAGCTGCACTGAATCAAATGGGAGAGAATTAACATCAACTATAAGGATCCAAAATATTCAGAAATCAAAGGGAAAAGTTGACTCAATGGAGGGGGAAGTAGAAAAGACCAGTTGTCTAAAAGCATGAAATGTTCAAAAGGGAATAACTGGAAGATTTGTCTGCCATTCACTCTTTCCGCTGAATAGCATTCTAAGAATCCTTTGATCCAGCATTAAATATAAAGAATGTAATGCATTGTAACAAAAAAGTTCCATTGATGCAAATACAAGAGAATTGGGATCCACTCGAATATCCCCAACTGCAAAAGAAACAAAGGGAAAACTAGACTCAATAGAATGTGAAATAGGTAACCAGTAAGAAAAATAATTGTTTTTTCGTAAGGGAATAACCGGATCATTGCTTTGGACAAACACTTTTTAGACTGCAAAGGATTGCTGTTACAAAAAATTTGATCAAGCTTCAAATATATAAAAGATAATGCACCTTGTATAGAAAGTTCCACTGAATCAAATGGGAGAGAATAAACATCAGCTATAATGAACCAAAATGCACAGGAATCAACGGGAAAAGTTTACTCAATAGAAGGGGAAATACAGAAGAACAAGTATCCAAAGGCATGGATTTTTGAAAAGGGAATAACTGGAAGATTTGTCTGCAATTCACTCTTTCTGCTAAATAGGATTCTGTTAAGATTCCTTTGATCTAGCATTAAATATAAAGAAGGTAATGCATTGTACCAAAAAAGTTCCATTGATGATAACACGAGAGAAATGGTATCAACTCTAACATCCCAAACTGCAAAAGAAACAAAGGAAAACTAGACTCAATAGAATGTGAAGTAGAGAATTACAAGTAAAAAAAGGAATTGTTTTTTCGTAAGGGAATAACCGCAACATTGCTTGGGACAGAAACTTTTTAGACTGAAAATGATTGCTGTTACAAAACCTTTGATGAAGCTTTAAATATAAAGAAGATAATGAATCATTTGCAAAAAGTTCCACCGAATAAAATGGGAGAGGATTAACATCAATTATAAGGATGGAAAATGCACAGGAATCAAAGGGAAAACGACTCAATAGAGGGGGAAATAGAGAACAAGTATCCAAAAGCCTGAATTTTTCAAAAGGGAATAACTGGAGGAATTGTCTGCAATTCACTCTTTCTGCTAAATAGGATTCTGTTAAGATTCCTTTGATCTAGCATTAAATATAAAGAAGGTAATGCATTGTACCAAAAAAGTTCCATTGATGAAAATACGAGACAATTGGTATCAACTCTCACATCCCAAACTGCAAACTAAACAAAGGAAAACTAGACTCAATAGAATGTGAAGTAGGCAAGCACAAGTAAGAAAATTAATTGTTTTTTTGTAAGGGAATAACCGGATCATTGCTTTGGACAAAAAATTTTTAGACTGAAAAGGATTGCTGTTACAAAACCCTTGATGAAGCTTTAAATATTAAAGAGGTTAAGGCAACTTGTACCGAAAGTTCCACTGAAGCAAATGGGAGCGAATTAACATCAATTATAATAATCCAAAATGCAAGGGAAAGTAAGGGAAACCTAGACCCCATAGAATGGGAAATGGAGAAGAACAAGTATCCAAAGGAATGGATTTTTCAAAAGGAAACAACTGGAAGATTTTTCTGCAATTAACTCTTTCCACTTAATAGGACTCCTGTTAAAAAGCCTTTGATCCAGCTTAAATATAAAGAAGATAATACATTGTGCACAGAAAGTTTCATTGAAGCAAATATGAGAGAATTGATATCAACTATAATATCCCAAACTGCAAAAGGAAAAAAGGGAAAACTAGACTCAATGGAATGTGAAATAGCGAAGAACAAGGAAGAAAAGGAATTGTTTTTTGAAAGGGAATAACTGGATCATTTCTTTAAACTTAAACTTTTTAGACTGAAAAGGATTGCTGTTACGTAACCTTTGATCAAGCTTTAAATATAAAGAAGTTGATGCAACTTGTACAGAAAGTTCCATTGAAGCAAATGGGAGAGAATTAACAACAATTATAATGACTGGAAATGGAAGGGAAACTAAGGGAAACCTAGACCCAATAGAATGGGAAATGGAGAGGAACATATATTCAAAGGAATGGAGTTTTCAATAGGGAATACCTGGAAGATTTCTCAGCACATTCACCCTTTCTGCTGAATAGGACTCCTGTTAAGAATCCTGTGAAACAGCTTTAAATATAAAGAAGGTAATGCATTGTGCACAAAAATTCTATTGAAGCAAATGCCAGAGAATTGATATCAACTATAATATCCCAAACTACAAAAGAAACAAAGGGAAAATTAGACTCAATAGAATGTGACATAGAGGAAAACAAGTAAGTAAGGGAATTATTTCTTCAAAAGGAAATAGCCGGAACATTGCTTTGGAGAAAAACTTTTTAGACTGAAAAGGATTGCTGTTACGGAACCTTTGAACCAGCTATAACTATAAAGAGGTTAATGCAACTTTTTCCCGAAAGTTCTATTGAAGTAAATGCAAGAGAATTGATATCAGTTATAATATCCCAAACTGCAAAAGAAACAAAGGGAAAATTAGATTCAATAGAATGTGACATAGAGGAGAACAAGTTAGTAAGGCAATTTTTTCTTCAAAAGGAAATAACCAGAACATTGCTTTGGAAAAAAAAAAACTTTTTAGACTGAAAAGGATTGCTGTCACGAAACCTTTGATGAAGCTTTAAATATAAAGAGGTTAATGCAACTTGTACAGAAAGTTCCATTGAAGCAATTGGGAGAGAACTAACATCAAAGGGAAAACTTGACTACAAAGAAGGGGAAATAGAGAAGAACAGGTATCCAAAGGAATGGATTATTCAAAAGGGAATAACTGGAAGATTTTTCTGCAATTCACTCTTTCCACTTAATAGGACTCCTGTTAAGAAGCCTTTGATCCAGCTTAAATATAAAGAAGATAATGCATTGTCCACAAAAAGTTTCATTGAAGCAAATATGAGAGAATTGATATCAACTATAATATCCCAAACTGCAAAAGGAACAAAGGGTAAACTAGACTCAATAAAATGTGAAATAGAGAAGAACAAGTTTGAAAAGGAATTGTTTTTTCAAAAGGGAATAACTGGATCATTTCTTTGGTTGTAAACTATTTACACTGAAAAGGATTGCTGTTATGAAACCTTTTATAAAGTTTAAATATAAAGAAGATAATGAATCATATAGAGAAAGTTCCAGTAAAGAAAATACGAGAGAATTAACATCAAATATCATGATCAAAAATGCACAGGAATCACAGGGAAAACAAGATTCAATTGAATGGTAAATAGAAAAGAACAAGTATCCAAAGACATGGATTTTTCCAAAGGGAATAACTGGAAGATTTCTCTGCAATTCACTCTTTCTGCTAAATAGGATTCCTCTTAAGAATCCTTTGATCCAGCATTAAATATAAAGAAGATAATGCATAGTACAAAAAAAGTTCCTTTGAAACAAATACGAGAGAACTGATATCAACAATAATATCCCAAACTGCAAAAGTAACAAAGGGAAAATTAGACTCAATAGAATGGGAAATAGAGAAGAACAAGTAAGAAAAGGAATTGATGTTTCAATAGGACTGGGACACTGATGCATTGTTGGTGGAGTTGTGAAAGAATTCAACCATTCTGGATAGCAATCTGGCATTATGCCCAAAAAGTTATCAAAATAAGCATACCCTTTGACCTAGCAGTGTTACTACTGCACTTATATCCCAAGGAAATAATAAAGCAGGGTAAGGGACCTTTATGTGCCAAAATGTTTTTGGCAGCCCTTTTTATAGTGGCTAGCAACTGGAAAATGAATGGATGTCCATCAATTGGAGAATAGTTGGGTTAATCATGGTATATGAATGTTATGGAATATTATTGTTCTATAAGAAATGACCAATAGGAGGAATACAGAGAGGCTTGGAGAGACTTACATCAACTGATGCTGAGTTAAATGAGCAGAACTAGGAGATCATTATACACTTCAATAATGATACTGTGTGAGGATGTATTCTGATGGAAGTGGATATCTTCAACGTAAAGAAGATCTAATTCAATTCCATTTGATCAATGATGGACAGAATCAGCTACACACAGAAAAGGAACACTGGGAAATGAGTATAAACTGTGAGCATTTTATATCCGTTTTTTGTTGTTGTTGTTGTTTTTCTTCCCAGATTATTTTTACCTTCTAAATACAATTCTTCCTTTGCAACAACAACAAAATTCGGTTCTGCACATATATATTGTACCTAGGATATAGTATAAGATATTTAATATGTATGGGAATAGCTGCCATCTAGTTGAGGGAAGGAGTGGAGGGAAGGAGGGGAAATATTCAGAACAGAAGGGAGTAAAATGGATAATGTTGTAAAAAAAATTAACTATACATATGTACTGTCAAAAAATGTTATAATTATAAAATTAATTTAAAAAACAATATGGAAAACAATGTAGAAAAGAGGTTTTTTTCTAGAAAGAAGACCCAGAAAAGTTTCTAGAAAATAGTTTTCTGGATTGAGATTTTATTATAGTATCGAAAAATGAATGTTTTGTGGATTGAAGTTTTAGAAAACAATATGGAAAAGGTTGATGCTCCAGAAAAGAATGTAGAAAAGAGGTTTTTTTCTAGAGAGAGGATTTACAAAAAAATCTAGAAAAGAATGTTTTCTGGATTGAGGGTCTAGAATAGGATCTAGAAAAAGAGTTGTTTCTAGAGAGAGTATCCAGAAAAGGATCTAGGAAAGATAGAGGATCCTGAAAAAAATCTAGAAGTGATTGTTTTATGGATTGAGCCTCTGGAAAAGAGTTGTTTCTAGAGAGAGGATCCAGAACAGATTCTAGAAAAAAAAATGTTTTCTAAATTGTTGTACTAGAAAAGAATCTAGAAAAGACTTGTTTGTAGAGAGAGGATCCAGAAAAGAATTAGAAAAGAATATATTCTAGATTGAGGCTCTAGAATAGAAAAGACTTTTTTCTAGAGAGAGGATCCAGACAAGATTCTAGAAAAAATGGTTTCCAGACTGAGGTTCTAGAAAAGAATCTAGAAAAGACTGGATTCTAGAGAGAAGATCTAGAAAAAGAATCTAGAAAAATGTTTTCTAGAATGAGGCTCTAGACAAGAATCTTCAAAAACATTTTTTCAAGAGATATGATCCATAAAATAATCTAGAAAACAAAGTTTTCTAGATTCAGGCTCTAGAAAAGAATTTAGAAAAGACTCGTTTCTAAAGATAGAATCAAGAAAACAATCTAGAAAGACTTTTTCTGGAGTGCAGCTATAGAAAAAGATCTAGAAAAGGTTGAAGCTCCAGGAAAGACGTGAGCAAAGAATGTTTTCTTGCTTGAAAATCCAGAAAAGGGTCTGAAAAGATAGAAGTTCCAGAAAATAATCTAGATGATTGAGGCTCCATAAAATGATCTAGAAAAGAGTTTTTTCTAGAAAGAAAAAGCTGAAAAGAAGCTAGAAAAAAATTTTCTGAATTGAGGCTCTAGAAAAGATTCTAGCAAAGTTGTTTTTAAAGAGAGGATCCAGAAAGAAATCTAGAATATTTTTTTAGATTGAGATTGTAGAAAAGAAACTATAGAAAGGTTGTTTATAGAATGGAAATCCAGAAAAGAATTAGAAAAGTTTTTTGTAACCAGAAAATAATCTAGAAAACAGAGAGGTTTTTTTTTTTTTTTTTTTTTTTTTTTTTTTTTTACTGAGGCTCTAGAAAAGATTGAGGCTTCAAAAATAATCTAAAAAGGTTTGGAGGTCTAGAAATGAATCTAGAAAAATATGTTTTCTTGATTGAGGGAATAGAAAAGAATCTAGAAAAAAGATGTTTATAGAGAGAGAATCCAGAAAAGAATATAGAAAAGATTGTTTTCTCTATTGAAGCTCTATTTTAGGATCTAGAAAAGAATGTTTTCTGTATTGAGCATTTAGACAACAATATGTAAAAGTAGGTGCTCCAGAAAAGAATGTAGAAAAGAGGATTTTTTCTAGAGAGAGGATTCATTAAAGAATGGAGAAAAAATGTTTTGTTTTGTTTTGTTTTGTTTTGTTTGTTTTTTCTTTTTTTTCTGGATTGAGGCTCTAGAATAGAATCTGGACAAGAGTTTTTTCTAGAAAGAGTATCCATAAAAGCATCTAGGAAAGACTGAGGATCCAGAAAAAATATGGAAGAGATTGTTTTATGGATTGAGGCTCTGGAAAAGAGTTGTTTCTAGAGAGAGGATCCAAATAAGTTCCTAGAAAATATTTTTTTCTACATTGATGCTGTAGAAAAGAATCTAGAAAAAAACATGTTTCTAGAGAGAGAGGTTCCAGAAAAGATTCTAGAAAAGAATGTTTTCTAGATTGATGTCCTAGAAAAGATTTATTTCTAGGGATAAAATCTAGAAAAGAAACTAGAAAAATGTTTTCTAAAATGAGGCTCTAGAAAAGAATGTAGAAAAACATTGTTTCAAGAGAGATGATCCGTAAAAGAATCTAGAAAAGAACGATTTTTAGATTGCGGCTCTAGAACAGAATCTAGAAAAGACTTCTTTATAAAGACAAAATCAAGAAAATAAACAAGAAAAGTCTTTTGATAGATTGAGGCTATAGAAAAGGATCTAGAAAAGGTTGAAGCTCCAGGAAAGACGCTAGTAAAAAATGTTTTCTGGCTTTACAATCCAGAAAAAGATCTGAAAAGACTGAAGTTCCAGAAAATAATCTAGAAAAGATTGAGGCTCCAGAAAATGATTCAGAAAAGTTGTGTGTGTGTGTTTTTTTTTTTTTTCTAGAGAGACGAACGAGAAAAAAAGCTAGAAAAAATATTTCTTCATTAGGCTCTGGAAAAGTTTCTAGCAAAGCTCTTTTTCAAGAGATGATCTAGAAAAAAATCTAAAAAAATTTAGAAAGTATAGTGAATCCATAGAAGAATTTCAAAGAGAATGTTTTCTAGAGAGAGGATCGAGAAAAATTACTAGAACATTTTTTTTAACTGAGGCTGTAAAAAATAAACTATATAAGGGTTGTTTATAAAAAGAGATCGAGAAAAAAATTTAGAAAGATTGAGGTACAGAAAATAATCTAGAAAACAGTGAGGATTTTTTGTTTATTGAGGCTGTAGACATAATTGAGGCTCCAAAAATTATCTAGAAAGGTTTGGGGGTCTAGAAGTGAACTAGAAAAAATATTTCTTGATTGAGGCTCTAGAAAAGAATCAAGAAAAAGAGTGTTTCGTGAGAGAGGATATAGAAAGGAATGTATAAAAGATTGTTTTCTGAATTAAGGCTTTATTATAGGATCTAGAAAAAGAATGTTTTTTGGATTGAGGCACTGGAAAAAAATCCACAAAAGACTAGTTTCTAGAGAGACGATCCAGAAAAGAATGGAGAAAAGAATATATTCTAGATTCAGGCTCTAGAAAAGGATCCAGAAAAGAATTGTTTCTGAGGGACAGGATCTAGAAGATATTCTAAAAAAATAATGTTTTCTAGACTGAGGTTCTAGAGAAGAATCTAGAAAAGGCTGGTTTCTAGAAAGAAGGTCTAGAAAAGAATCTATTAAACGATTACTGGAAGGAGGATGTAGAAAAGAATCTAGAAAAACATTGTTTCAAAATAGATGATCCATCAAAGAATCTAGAAAAGAACGTTTTCTAAATTGAGATTCCAGAAAATAATCTAGAAAAAACTTTTTCTAAAGATAGAATCGAGAAATGCATCTAGAAAAGACATCTTCTGCATTACAGCTAAAGAAAAGGATCTAGAAAAGGTTGAAGGTCCAGGAAAGACGCTAGTAAAGAATGTTTTCTGGCTTGAAAATCCAGAAAAGGATCTGAAAAGATTGAAGTTCCAGAAAATAATCTAGAAAAGATTGAGGCTTCAGAAAATGATCTAGGAAAGAGTTTTTTCTAGAGAGACAAAGCAGAATAGAAGCTGTAAAAAAATTTCTGAATTGAGGCTCTAGAAAAAATTCTAGCAGAGTTGTTTTTAGAGAGAGGATCCAGAAAAAAAAAATCTAGAAAAATTTGAGAATCCATAAAAGACTCTAGAAAAGAATGTTTTCTAGGGAGAGGATCCAGAAAAAATCTGGAATAATTTTTTTTAGATTGAGGCTGTAGAAAAGAAACTATACAAGGATCGTTTATAGAAAGCAGATGCAGAAAAGGATTTAGAAAAGGATGCAGAGGAGAGGATCCAGAAAATAATATAGAAAACACTGAGGGTTATTAGAAAACACTGAGGCTCCAAATAAAATCTAGGATGGTTTGGGGGACTACCAATGAATCTAGAAAAAAATGTTTTCTTGATTGAAGTTCTAGAAAAGAATCTAGAAAAAAAGATATTTCTAGAGAGAGGATGCAGAAAAAAATGTGGAAAAGATTGTTTTCTAAATTGAGGTGCTATTATAGGATCTAAAAAAGAATGTTTTCTGGATTGAGGATTTAGACAACAATATAGAAAAGACTGATGCACCAGAAAAGAATATAGAAAGAGGGTTTTTTTTTTTCTAGAGAGAGGATTCATAAAATAATCTAGAAAACATTGTTTTTCTGGATGGAGGCTCTAGAATAGGAACTAGAAAAGAGTTGTTTCTAGAGAGAGTATCCAAAAAAGGTTCTAGAAAATATCGAGGATCCAGAAAAAAAATCTAGAAGAGATTGTTTAATGGATTGGGGCTCTGGAAAAGGGTAGTTTCTAGAGATAAGATCCAAGAAAGACCCTAGAAAAGAATGTTTTCTAGATTGAGGGTCTAGAAAAGGACTTAGAAAAGAATTTTTTCTAGAGAGGAAATCCAGAAAAGATTCTAGAATAGATTGTTTTCTAGATTGGGGTTCTAGAATAGAATCTAGAAAAGATTACTTTCTAAAGCAAGAATCCAGAAAAAAAATCTAGAAAAGACTTTTTCTGGATTACAGTTATAGAAAAGGATCAAGAAAAGGTTGAAGATCCACGAAAGATGCTAGCAAAAAATGTTTTCTGGCTTGAAAATCCAGAAAAGAATTTGAAAAGATTGAAGTTCCAGAAAATAATCTAGAAAAGAGTTTTTTCTAGAGAGACAAAGCAGAAAAGAAGCTAGAAAAAATTTTCTGAATTGAGACCCTAGAAAAGATTCTAGCACTGTTGTTTTTTAGATAGAGGATCCAGAAAAAAAAATCTAGAAAATATTGAGAATCCATAAAAGAATCTAGAAAAGAATGCTTTCTAGAGAGAGTATCCAGAAAAATAATCTAGAAGAATTTTTTTAATTGACGCTATAGAAAAGAAACTATACAAGAGTCGTTTATACAGAGCAGATCCAGAAAAGAATTTAGAAAAGATTGAGGAACCAGAAAATAATCTAGAAAACACTGAGTGTTATTTTATTGTGGCGCTAGAAAAGATTGAAGCTTCAAAAATAATCTAGAAAGGTGTGGGCATCTAGAAATGAATCTACAAAAAAAAAATGTTTTCTTGATTGAGCCTCGAGAAAAGAATCTAGAAAAAAAGATGTTTATAGAGAGAGCATCCAGAAAACAATATAGAAAATATCGTTTTCTGGACTAAGGCTCTATTATAGGATCTGGAAAAGACTTTTCTGGATTGAGGGTTTAGACAACAATATAGAAAATGTTGATTGATGCTCCAGAAAAGAATGTAGAAAAGAGGTTTTTTTCTAGAGATAGGATTCATAAAAGAATCTAAAAAAGAATGTTTTTTTCTGAATTGAGGCTCAAGGATAGAACCTAGAAAATAGTTGTTTCTGGAGAGAGGATCCAGAAAAAAAGTAGAAAGGGATATTTTCTAGATTTAGGCAATAGAAAAAAAATCTAGAAAAAATTATTCTCTAGAGAGAGGATCCAGAAGTGATTCTAGAAAGGAATGTTTTCTACACTGAACTTCTAGAAAATAATCTAGAAAAGTCTGGTTTCTAGAGTGAAGATCGAGAAAATAATCTAGAAAAGTGTTTTCTAGACTAAGGCTGTAGAAAAGAATCTAGAAAAACATGATTTCAAGAGAGATGATGCATAAAAGAATCTAGAAAGTAACGCTTTCTAGAATGAGACTCTAGAAAATAATCTAGAAAACACGTTTCTAAAGATAGAATCCAGAAAAGAATCTAGAAAACTCTTTTATTAGATTGCAGCCATAGAAAAGGGTTTAGAAAAGGTTGAAGCTCCAGGAAAGACGCTAGTAAAGAATGTTTTCTTGCTTAAAAATCCAGAAAAGTATCTGAAAAGATTGAAGTTCCAGAAAATGATCAAGAAAAGATTGAGGCTTCCAAAAATTATCATGGATAGGCCAAGTGAATATAATAAAGATGACAATACTCTCCAAACTAATCTATTTATTTAGTGCTATACCAATCAGACTCCAAAGAAACTATTTTAATGACCTAGAAAAAATAACAACAAAATTCATATAGAAGAATAAAAGGTCGAGAATTTCAAGGGAATTAATGAAAAAAAAAGTCAGATGAAGGTGGTCTAGGTGTACCTGATCTAAAGCTATATTATATAGCAGCAGTGACCAAAACTATTTGGTATTGGCTAAGAAATAGACCAGTCGATCAGTGGAACAGATTAAGTACAAAGGACAAAAAAGGGTATAACTATAGTAATCTAGTGTTTGACAAACCCAAAGATACCAACATTTGGCATAAAAATTCATTATTTGAAAAAAACTGTTGGGAAAACTGGAAATTAGTATTGCAGAAATTAGATATGGACCCACACTTAACACCATATATCAAGATAAGATTAAAATGGGCCCATGATTTAGGCATAAAGAATGAGACCATAAATAGATTAGAGGAAATGAGGATAGTCTACCTCTCAGACCTGTGGAGGAGGAAGGAATTTATGACCAGAAGAGAACTAGAGATTGATCACAAAATAGAAGAAGATTTTGATTACATCAAACTAAAAGGTTTCTGTACAAACAAAACTAATGCAAACAAGATTAGAAGGGAAGTAACAAATTTGTTAAATATTTTTATAGCTAAAGGTTCTGATAGGTTGAAGGTCCAGGAAAGACGCTAGTAAAGAATGTTTTCTGGCTTGAAAATCCAGAAAAGGATCTGAAAAGATTGAAGTTCCAGAAAATAATCTAGAAAAGATTGAGGCTTCAGAAAATGATCTAGGAAAGAGTTTTTTCTAGAGAGACAAAGCAGAATAGAAGCTGTAAAAAAAATTTCTGAATTGAGGCTCTAGAAAAGATTCTAGCAGAGTTGTTTTTAGAGAGAAGATCCAGAAAAAAAATCTAGAAAAATTTGAGAATCCATAAAAGAATCTAGAAAATAAATATATAGAGAACTGACCCTAATTTATAAGAAATCAAACCATTCTCCAATTGATAAATGGTCAAAGGATATGAACAGAGAATTCTCAGATGATGAAATTGAAACTATATCCACTCATATGAAAGTGCGTCCCAAATCACTACTGATCAGAGAAATGCAAATTAAGACAACTCTGAGATACCACTACACAGCTCTCAGATTGGCTAAGATGACAGGAACAAATAATGATGAATGCTGGAGGGGACGTGGGAAAACTGGGACACTAATGCATTGTTGGTGGAGTTGTGAAACAATCCAGCCATTCTGGAGAGCAATTTGGAACTATGCCCAAAGAGTTATCAAAGTGTGCATACCCTTTGATCCAACAGTGCTACTACTGGGCTTATATCCCAAAGAAATACTGAAGAGGGGAAAGGGACCTGTATGTGCCAAAATGTTTGTGGCAGCTCTTTTCGTAGTGGCTAGAAACTGGAAAATGAATGCATGTCCATCAATTGGAGAATGGTTGGGTAAATTATGGTATATGAAGGTTATGGAATATTATTGATCTGTAAGAAATGACCAGCAGGATGAATTCAGAAAGGTTTGGAGAGACTTACATGAACTGATGCTGAGTGAAATGAGCAGAACCAGAAGATCACTATACACTTCAACAACAATACTGTATGAAGATATATTCTGATGGAAGTGGATATCTTCAACATAAAGAAGATCCAACTCACTTCCAGTTGATCAATGATGGACAGAAACAGCTACACCCAAAGAAGGATCACTAGGAATTTAATGTAAAGTGTTAGCACTACTGTCTTTCTACCCAGGTTACTTATACCTTTGGAATCCAATTCTTAACATGCAACAAGAAAATTGGATTTACACACATATATTGTATCTAGGTTATACTGTAACACATGTAAAATGTATGGGATTGCCTGTCATGTAGGGGAGGAAGTAGACGGAGGGAGGGGAAAATTTGGAAACTTGAATACAAGGGATAATGTTATAAAAAAAAAATTGCTCATGCATATGTACTGTCAAAAATTTATAATTACAAAATTAATTTTAAAAAATTAAAAATAAAAAAATAAATTGGATGAGGGTAAGGAAAGGATCATAATTATATCTCTATACATAGAAACCATTCAATAAATGGTTGTTGAATGAATGATTAAAAAATTAATAGGGTAAATCAAATGGCTAAATGTCACTTTAAATTCATTGATACTTTAGTAATTAAGATTTTGAATTTAAGTAAATCTTCTGTTCACATTCTGGGCATACGCATCTACTCCAACATCACCTTTAGACAAAGCGGACAGCATAGAAATCATGACCGAATTTTTAAGCATCCAGACAAATTGGTTTTTTTTTTCTCTCTAAATTAATAGCATATTGTAGCATATCTCCAATTTCATTATTCCAGCCTTAGGCTGATATCCTCAGGTCAAACATCCAATGATTAAGAAATAAGTGGAATGTTATTACTGCACAGGAAACTAAATTAGTGATTATTTGAAAGTTTGGTTCCAGCCCCTCTCCTAGACTGCCCTGTTTCCATAAATATTGATGATCTCCCTTCTTCCCCAACTCCAACACACCTATGGAACTTAACATAGTTCTTACTCAAATCTCTAACTAGGAGGTTGAAAAAGAAACTCATAAAACTAAACATAGTATTAGAAAATTTTAGCAGTCTCTTTTTGGTTTGTTTCATACACTTAATTAAGTGATATTATTTTGGGTATTCTCTATATGTTACATAATGTAGTTGGAAAAGGGTATACTAAAGTGTATTATTAATAGACAATAAATGGTTAAATTGTAACCATCATATGTACTTTTATATGGTAAAAATTTGATTTCAAATTAGGAAAAATGGAGGGGAAGGACAAGTTATGCTCATTTTAGCATAAGAGACTAGTCTGTTTCAAGTTTATTATTATAGACAATAATAAAAATGGCTTGTGGTATGATGTTTGAGGCTTTATTAAATATTTTCCTTACAATTTCTTCATGAAAGAGGAAATTAAAAGTTTATTTGTCCTTATTTTACTGATAACAGGATCAGTAAAATGGAGCTAAAAGGAATTGTAGAGTTGCTGCAGATCAAATCTCTCATTTTACCACCTAGTAAACTGAGATTTGGAAAAGTTATCAGTTACCTGAGGTCACATAGGAAATAAATGCTGACATGGTTGGAGTTTAAATCCAGAAATTTGGATTCTAAATCTAGCACTCACATCGTTTAAGTAAATTGTTCACTGCCAAAATAGCACAGTCAGTCAGTCAACAAGCATTTATTAAATGACTGCTACATATCAAGCACTGTGCAAAAGGTAAAGGAAATTAATTCCCAATTTAATAGGGAAGACAATAGACAAACAACTATGCACAAACAAGATGTATACACGATAAATAGGAATTAGTGAAAAAGACATAATAGGAGAATCACTGACTACAGCCAGAGCATCTGGTACTTAATTCCCTATGGACAAGTTACAACCACCTTGGACCTCAGTTTCCTCATCTGTAAAATAAGGAGTCAGCTTCTGCAGTTCCTTCCAGTTTTGAGTCTCTGATCCTAAAACTGAATAGCAACTACCAGAGTCATGAATTTTCATATATGTATCTCAAATTGCCCTTCAATGTGAATTGACTATATTGCTGTGGTTTAAAACAAAGTAATCATTTGTATTAAAAGTCTAAAATTAAGTAAAATTTACAAGTTCAAGTTAAATGAGTGTAGAAGTTGGGGCCGAGTTATAGGTGTGTTTTTAGTAAAAGAAAATATATCACAAAATACTTTAAAATAAATTTACCTTTGTAATTTTGTTCTCTAACACTAGCTTTGTTCTCTAACATGTATACTTGTGTACACACGTACATATACATACACAAACCTCTGCAATATGGCTTCTATCTCTACCACCACTCTATGGAAAGAGGTCTCTACAAGGTTACAAATTATTTCCTTATTGCTAAAACCATTTTTTAATCCTCCTCAATGACATTGGAAGGTATCATACTATGGACACCCTTTTTCAACTTGATACACATCTACTCCCTTGATCTTACTCTTTTAGGATCTTCCTACTTCTCTGACTATTCCTCTATCTTTTCCTTTCTCCTCACTTCCCACTTAAACATGGGTATTTCCCCACTATCCTGTTCATGTACCTTTTCTCTTATCTCTTTACTCTCTTCCCTTTAGTCATTTCATCCATGCCTATCAATCCAATTATTAACTCTAAGCAGATAGCTTCCAAATCTATATCTCCATATCTATATCTTTCTATATCTCTATTCCTATATTCACAATCACCAGAATATTTTGTTGGCATTTCAGACTCAATTTATCTAGACCTATATTCACCATCTTCCTCCTTAAACTTTCCTTTCACAACTTACCTAATTAATCCTAATTAGGAATTATTTTTGACTTTTCCCTTTATCTTATCCCATACATTTAATCAATTGATAAATTGCCAAGACACCATCCTCCTTCCCACTTGAACTGCAACTGCCTTAGTTCAGATTCTCACATATTTTCACTTGTCAGTAGCCTCTTAACTGATTTTCTTGTCTTTGGCTTACCCCCTCCCATCATTAACATTGCTGTATCTTCTCTATTCATTGTTAAAAATCATATAAATTGACTTGAAAACGTTTTGTTTCACCCCCCTTACCTATTTAATTAAGTATGAATAGGACCTGATCCTGGTATGGAGGCCCCAATAAGCTAGCTTGAATTTATCCAAGGTTACTACTCTTCTTATTTTCTAAGCCCCCATTCTCATCCTGTTATCTTCCAACTCTGCGCCTTTGATCATTCTGTTCTCTAAATCTGAAAAATTATCTTCCATTTTCTATCTCCATTTATTGATGTCCTCTTCTTTTAAAGCTTGACTCAGATTACTTACTTTATAGAGCTGTTCATGGACATCTTCCAATTCTAGGTAAAAGAAGTCTCCACCTGCCTGAATTTCTCAAATCATTTTGCCTAAACTTCTTTATACTTACCTGTCTCTTCCTTCAAAGTTATTTAGAATATATATTCTCTTCACTTCCCAAACTCTCCTTCCCTTATTACTTTTTAAGTCTTTGAAAATAGAGCCTTAAATATCTTATATATACATTACAAAGAGGTAAAAATTAGGCTTGGAACAAAACAATCTCTTAACAATTAGAGCTAAAAGGCCCCCTAAGTTTCAATAATAGACAAGCAAAGAATCAGAATGCATATATACCCATACATGAACTCTGGGAGTTCTCATCTCAACATCTACTCACACAGGGGAGTTTAGTCCCTCAGGAGCACGTCTCAAGATTTTAAAAGTATCCTTGAAGGATTGGGGTATATTTCCAATATCAGTTTCCTCTTTCTTCATCTTTCTTATATCATTGATTAATTTAGTGATTAGTGCCCTGGTATGCTTTAATCAATTAACATTAATTAAGATTTTGCAAAATAATTTGTATTGAAAAGGCATAGCAAGAACTAAAGTATAAACAATTCTTTCAAATACCAATGAGTCACCACCTCAGTATATGGGAAATATAACTCAAACTTTTCAAATTGTCTTGCAAATACAGCAAAACCAATGGAAAAAAAAAACTGATGTCTTACTGAAGCAGACCACAGAATTCTTGATGTTAATCTATTGCTGGACTGGGTCAAACAGGCCCCTCCTCCAGGCCTCAATGGTGTAGAGTTTTCAAACTCTGGCATGGACACCAGTTCCCAAACTTCCAGTCTCAAAATTTGCCAAGTCTCAGCTATCTCCAATATTTCTTCAGGCAAAAAAAAAATAGCCTTACACAACAGATAGAAATACCAGTAAAGCCATGTGTTCATCATTCCATTTTAATCATGGAAAAGGTATATTTTGGTCCTCTTCTTCCCCAGATTTTACAAAAGTTATTGCTCCCTTACACAAATGTAACTAAGAAGTTAACAGCTGAGTGGGAATCTTTTTTACACATATCCAATTTCATCCTAGAAACTAATCAAAAAGGACCTTCAGTGAATGGATCCAATACATGCTCCAAAATATTCAATGAGAGATTGTATCAAGCCTTGATACAATCCAAGCACTCTGCACAGGCTCATAAGGATTGTTTTCTCATTGGCCAATCACACAAATATGAGAAATAACATTCAACAGCCATTCAATATGAAGGAAATTTGTCTATTTCCTCAAGTAACTTAAAGTGTAAGTAATATGATTTATGTGTATAAAGAGTTATTAGCTCGTCCCCCAAAGTAAACCAGAACAGAATTTTAACCACACTCCTTCTTACAATCAGAGAACCAGAGAGAATATTTGATGGATATGTGTTAAAGAGTTCTAAAGCAGACCTATCTAATTTAAACTTATTAATGCTCTGTGCAAATACAACCCAACCCTGAGTAAATTCAAAGAGAGAAACAGGGAGAGGGACAGAAAAGAAGAAATATACTTCCTGTTCCAATAAACCATGCTCTAAACAAACAGTCCAAAACCCAATTTATGTGGTTTTATTAGCAACAAAATGTTCTGGTTGGAGTAAGAGTAGTCGGTAGTGTTTTGTTCATGTTTTTAAGGACTGTTTTTGTATATGCTTCAGTTTTGCAGTCATTCATACTAAATTTCTGTGAAATTCGAACTTTGAAAGTGTTAAATGGAGAATGTCCTGTATTCATAGGGGATAAAATTCTTCAGTAACTCAGCTTGAAATAATTCTAGAATATGACTTCAAATTCAAAAGAGTAGCATGACACAATGACACTGGCCTTCAATTTAGAATCATAAGATTTGGGTTCACTTTTGATTCTGGTCCCTATTAGATGAGGGACCTGAGGTAAGTTCACTTTCCTTCAGAAATTCAGTTTCTTCATTTGTAAAACAGGGAACAGACTAGATGGCTTCTAACAGCTCTTCCAGCACTAAATATTTTATATTTTGAGGAATTTTATACACATACTTTTCCCCATACTTTTTGAGAATTTTATACACAATCATCAGAATTCAACCAAGCCCCCTGAGGTGGTTTATTATCTCACTCTAGGGCATTATACTGCTGTAAATTTATATATATAGCACTTGCAATTCTCCAAAATATTTCTATACAAGTTATATCCTATATCTCTTGTTATGACGCATGTGAAAAAATCTCACGAAGTTGATCAGAGAGATATTTTCTCTTCTTCTCCTCTATCCTTGACTATCCTTGATGAAGACATGGACCCAAAGTGATTAACTCATGCAAGACTACACTGCAAGGCACTATCAAGAGCTGGGAATGGAACCCATATCTCTAAATTATTCCCAGTCTAATTCTCTTTCTGCTCTTACATGCTATTTGCACCAATGTTGTCTCATCACATTAAGCAAATTATTTCAGGATGTTGAGATCCTTGATTGTTACCCAGAGTCCATGGAGAAGGACTACTGAGCATTTTAGACTAAGAAACATGTGTGGCTATTGCCAGAGAAGAGAGAGATATATATTTTGAAGAGAAATAAACTGCTTGCCTCCAAAAAATTATACTATGGCTCCGGGGATACCATCAGGCAAGATATATTTTTACTAAGATTCAAGAGGAGAAGAGAGAAGTAGTTTTTTTGCTTGCTGAGGACTACCAATTTTTTTTTTTTTTAATCTGATAATCACAATAGAGAGGTCCATTGTCTTCCTTGGGAAGAATCAAAAATATGAAATAGAAACTTCTAAGACTTGTCAGAATAGATGATTAGTCTCTGTTTCTAATGATTTAGAAGGACATAAATTATACTTACACAAAGAATTTAGGATCCATTACTAAAGATTAGGACATTTGAGTCAGTCAGTGGAAGACTTTAGGCACACAAGGGGCGTTTTCATCACATTGCCCATCAGAAATAAGGACTTTAGAAAAAAAAACAGATATGCAAAGTGAATATCTGATTTAAGAAAAATATGCAACTCATAATGCAGCCCAAATTCAAGTTAGATTTTTGGCTGACATATTTCACTATTGGTATATATTAAGCTAATGTTTTCAGTCAACTAAATTTCCACAATTTTTTTTTCAGATTTCCTGCTGTCTAGCCATGCCTTCATCATCTTATACTTGTGAAGCTGACATTTTTATTCAAATGTAAGACTTAATATTTTTTCCTGTTAAGCTTAATCTTAATATTATACATTGGGGTATTGGAGTACTGGGGAGTTGTTCCTAATTTTTTTTTGATTTATCATTTTTAAAAATTGATTCTTTTTGAATCTAAATACTGCAACCCAACATTAGCTGCTAGGAATATTGGCCTTTTGCTAGCTAGGGTCTAGCTAACAAAAATGATATCATGCTACTATTAATTGACCATTATACATCCTGGGAAGTTCCAATGTACTCAGTAACTGATTTTGTCATCTTCATTTTAGTAATGAATGCAAGGCTTCTCTGCTCAAAATCAGTTCAGCAAACAAGCTAATCCAGGTATTTAGATTAGCAAATTTTCCTAATTACATTATGGAAGATAAAGCCATAGGGATCATGGTACAGGCCATCTGCTGATTGATTCTTCCTAAGGCCCCCACATTCAGCACCAATAACCATATAACTAGACATAAAGGCAGAGACCTTGAGTTCTGTACTTTCCTCAATCAAGGTACATATACTATTGTATTTCTCTGACATTGCTGTGATTGTGGAACTGAAGGACCAAGGAACTATATGCGTGCATGTCTGTGAATAATCAACTGACTGAGTTGTGATTCTTGAGTGCTTATGTTCCTTCTTGGTATTTCACCCATTATCTCCTCAAAGTGACCCTTTCAAACTTTATGTCATCCACAAATTTGATGAGCATGCCATCTATACCTTTAACTAAATCATTGAGAGATAATGTGTTTATTAAGCATTTACCATGTGACAGTTTCTGGGAATACAAATTTAACTTAAATTAAAAAAAAAAACTCTCCCAACTCTCCAGAATGTTACAGATGAATAAGGGAAAATAACATGTAAAGAGGTACTATTTATTGTATGGAGAGGCAAAGTCAAGGGTGGAGCCAAGAGATAGGTGAGCATATTAAGACCTGGACCAGTCAAGAAATAGTGGTCTTAGGAATTTGGCAATGGGGAAGACTGATGAGTCAGAAACATCTTCATGATGAGAGATTGGTGTGAATATAGAATAGACTGGATAGTCAGGAAAGAGTCAGAAAAAGGGTGATCAGGTTGAAGAGATGATAAATAAAACTAGACCAACTAGATACCCTGAAGAAGTCTACTGAAGCCCTTCCTTTAAGTGAAGTTGAACCATTTATGACTAGTCTTAGTAGAAGTCATTTAACCAATTTTGAATCAATTTATTTATATTGACATCTAACCCAAAGTTTCTTAAACTGTGGATCATATAATTGAATGTTGGGGTCATGATAAGTTCGGCAACAGTCAAATATTTCATCAAGATTTAATTCTTTGTGTTTAAAAAAAAAAGTAAAGTACATCATCTCATTAGTATGCAAATTTTATTTTGTCTTTAATAAATGGTAAAATTACATATATATATATATATATATATATATATTTATATATATATACTAAAGAATTGTTTTTAAATAGATTTGTTTGTGATTTATTGTCCACAAATGTATAATTTGCATACCTATTTTATATTCTCATGTACCTGGAGTTGTGTAAAAATTTCTTGGGTGAAAAGGGATTGTGAATAGAAAAAACTTAAGACCTGCTCTAGTCCTTATCTCTACATCTTGTCTATATTACAGGCAGGAAGATCTTGAATTAGCCATCCTGGAGACATCTAATATACACTGACTCTTCCTCAAATACCTACCCTAATCACTCAGTTTGTCAGCCTACTCACTTCCCATGACTTACTCCTCCACCCCATCTCAGCTACACACAAAGACTCTTGCGCTTTTCATTATCCACAAATGCATCACCTTCATGTTCCAAAGCCCTGAGATATCTTTATCTGACTATAATTTATTGGCTTTCTACCCTTGCTTTGCTTTCCCTTACCAAACCCAACCCTTTATCCACACCATACCATATCCAATCCCTTAACCCTTTCATTTTATCCTAGACTATCTCCCCTGTACTAACTTTTCTTTCCCCCAACTCTACATCTTGGTGATCAGCTCAAATATTATTATAATATCAATTACACCTTGTCTCACTTTTGGATGACTCCCATCTTCTATCTGCCATCTTCGTTCTTGAGTATGTTACCAAATGCCAGGGGAGAAAAATCACACAGTTCTGTGTCAATTTTAATTTGTTATATAACCTTAACTGGATCCTCACTGCCACTAGGTTATTCTGCTACACATCAGTTCACTATGCTACTCTTCACAGTAGTTCTTCCAAACCGTTTTTTCCTTCCTCAAAATATAATAGTTTCCCTTCCTGACAATCTCTCAACTGAAGAGCTTGTCTCAGAACAATTGAGACCATTCACCATGAGTTCCTTCCTCTCCCATTTTCCTTTTTTGTATCACTCCTCTTTCTTCTTCACTTTTTCCTTATATGAAGAAGTGGCTCTGCTTCTTACTAAGACCCACCTGCTTCTAGCAATCCCATTCCATTCTATCTCCAAATCCAATTTTTATTAACACTCCTTTTTAACCTCTCTAAAGCCTTTCACACTATTGATCACCCTCTTCTCCTCTTCTTTCTTTTTTTTCCCTTTTTTTAGGTCCTTTTTTAGGACCTCCTTCTTTCCTGGTTTTTCTCTTACCTCTCAGACCATTCTTTCTCAGTTTTCTTTGGTAGATTCTAATCCAGGTCATGACCTCTAACCAAAGGTGTCCCTCAGACTCCTCTTCTCTTGTTTTTCTATACTACTTCACCTGATTATCAGCTCCCATGGATTTAATTATCATCACTATGCTGATGTTCCTCAAATCTTTATATTATTTTCCATAAATCTCTGCTGACTACCAATCTTGAATCTCTAATGGCCTTTCAGACATCTCAAAATGGATGTTCAGAAGACAACTCAAATTCAACATGTCCAAAAGTGAATTCATTCTCTTACCTCTAAACCAGACCCCTGCCCTAACTCCCCTATTTTTGTTAAGAGCAATTTCTGTGAAGAGCTCCCATTTCCTCAGATTTGTAACACGGGTATCTTCCTCCATATTATGTATTTCTCACCCTTCATATCCAATCTATTGCTAAGGCCTGTCAATTTCAATTCTCAATATCTCTCAAATTTTTCTCTCCTTTGATATTACTATCACCATTGTGTAGGTTAGACTGTAGTGATAATCTGCTAGTGGGTCTATTTTTCTCAAGTTTCTTCCTGTAGCCAATTAGCATTGATTCAGCTACCAAAGTACTTTTCTTAAAGTACATGTCTCCTTCCATTCACCTTCCCATTCAAGCAATTTCAGTGTCTCTTTAATACTTACTGGAAAAAATACAAAACCCTCTGTCATTCAAAATATTTTAAAACCAGCTTTCCCACCCTTCAAACCAACCTTTCTAATTTTCTCACAGGTTAGACACCCCCACATACTTTTGACCCACTGGCATTGATCTCTTTGATGCTTCACAAACAAGCTATTCCATCTCTTGGCTCTGAGCATTTTCTTGGCGATACTTAGAACACTCTCTCTCTTCATCTCTGCCTATTGACTTCCCTGGCTTCCTCCAAGTATCAACTAAAATTTCATTTACAGGAAACTTTTTTTAATCCCTCTCAATTCCAGAGCCTTCCCTCTCATATTCATTTCCTATTTCTTCTGTACGTAGCTTGTTTTTACATATTTGTCTTCTTCTTTAGATTGTGAACCCTTGAGGACAAGAATTGTCTTTAACCTTCTTGTGTATCCTCCATGTTTAGCATAGTGCCTGGCATGGCAGAGGCACTTAATAAAGATTTATAAACTGACTCTCATCTCAAACTCAATATATCTAAAATAGAATGATTTTCCCACAAACCCACCCCTCTTCCCAATTTCCCTATTAGCCAAGATTCAGGGCCACAACCTGATATCATCCTTCATTCCTTTCACCACATATATCCTGTATTTGTCAAATCTTGTCATTCCTAGCTTCACTGAATCTCTCATATACATCCCCTCCCTTTCTACTCACACAGCCAACATCTTATTTCAGACTTATAGCATTATTTGCATAGACTAGAGCAATAACTAACCTCTTAATTAGGTTTCCTGCCTCATGACTGTCTGATCCATCCTCTCTTCACAAATGACAAAGTGATTTTCCAAAAACAAAGGTCTGACTATGTTATTCCACTATTCAATAAACTGCAATGGCTTTCCATTACCTCTAGCAGCTAACATAAACTCTCCTGTTGATATGTAAAGCTCTTCACCACCTGACCCCCATCTATCTTTACAACCGTGTTACACATTACTTTCCATACTACAGTCCAGCCAAACTGTTCTCCCTATTTTTCCTCACACATCTTAGTGCCTTTGTCCTCATTCTACATCCTTATTTTCTCATATTTCTCCCTAAGAATCCTTTGGTTCCTTTACAATTCAGTTCAGTTCATCCAAAACTTTCTATATGACTTTGTTCCTGATTTCTAATAAAGCAACTAGGGGTCAAATGGATGGAGCACTGGACATAGAGCAAGACCTAAGTTCAAATCCAGATTTAGACACTAGTGGTAAGACCATACGTTTTCTCATCTATAAAATGAAGATAATAGTTTCTAATTCCTAAGTCTCAAGTATGTAAAGAGATATGATTAATATTTCCTGATTGACATCTAAGTCTTGCCCACTAATCATGGTTGCCCCTCAAGACTCTGTCATGACTCTTTCCCAGCCCATTTTGTTTTTCTTTTTCTAGCAGAATGGTACTTCTCTTATTTTATGCAACTGAGGACAGACCACAAGATGGTCAAAGAAAAGATGTTTTCAGTCAGCACAATACATTATTATTATCCTTACCTTTTTTCTACATCACAACGTTTTCATTCAGGGTTTTGGATGCCATTCCCTTGCTCTCTTGTGCAGAGCCCATCGATATCTCACTCTTTGCTCAGCCAAAGTGGTTGCAGTTGAATGATAAGGCATTTCATTTCTGTGGGAGTTGACAATCCCACCTGCACCACACACACAGTTGTTTCTATGAAAGGAAAATTGGAATTGAATAAACCCAGTGCTCCCGAATGGTGGCAAGGCCAAATCTCATTTACACAGTCTGTCAACACAGTTTCTTTCCATTCTTGGGTGGATTTTTAGTTATTCAGATGATAGGTTCATAGCCATCCATCTGCTCATACTCAAAATCTTTGCAGCTTAGTAAAACTTCCAAGTGTATTCCCTACGGAAGGATGAAAGCCCAGTAGAAACTCTGTGTCCCAATGAGACATAGACTGTTTTCATGAAAGTTGGTATTTCAATGAATATTTAAGAGAGGAGGTAGGATCAGTGTAGACAATTATTCCATTCCTTTAAAGTTATAAGAAGACACTAATTCCAGTTACCTTTGAATCAATCAGTTGAAAGTGTGATCTAAGTGTGAACAGGGTTTGTTAAGTCAATTTGAATTGGTTTATGGAATTGGCCACAAGCAACAAGTCCTTTCTAAAACAGCTAACCAGTTTTTGTTTTGAAGTTTGTTTTGTTCATGGTAAATTAAAGACTTTTTAGCTAAAGCCTTTGAAAAGGAATCATTGGAGTGGAGAGGTCTATGCCATAGATCTCAGCTTCCTCTGCCCTTGTCTAGAAAAGAACTATGGACTTTAGAAGACCAAGGAATTACAATTTTTCCAAATTAGCATTGCATCAAAATTCCTGGAGGAATCACATTCTGTAAGGTCTGTAATGCAATCCTAAGATAAATTAGGAAAGGCAGGTTCAAGATTCCACAAAAATTCCAACCAAAAAACTGAATTCAGCATACCTAAGTAAAACATGTTGATAATTGAGCAAAAGGACTTCTCAGATTTGTGAGCCATATCTTTACCACATGTGTTCTAAGCTCAAGACCACTCTCCTTTTGACTTTATACATATTTGTGGAAAAGACTTTGGAATGGTTAGTTTGTAACAACTGATCTGCTATAATACCTTAGTAAGTGACCTTTACAAAAATCTAACTAATTAGCTGATAATGATTTATAGGAGCCATTAGGAGCTCATGAACTAAAATAACATTAAAAATAGATATGCCTAATTTTTCAGGGCTATTCCTAAAACGATGAGGGGATATTTGGCAATCTGATCTCTGGAAATAAGACCTGACAGTGTGGATGGAAATTTTTTTATTAAACCTTTTTAATTTTCAAAACATATATATGGATAATTTTTCAACATTAACCCTTGCAACATCTTGTGTTCCAATTCCCCTCTCTTCCCCCTCCCCTCCCCTTATTTGAAAGTAATTCAATATATGTTACACATGGTAAAAATACATGTTAAATCCAATATATGCATACATATTTATATAATTATCTTGATATGTCATTGGATCTGACCTTGATCATCTCATAGTTGAAAAAAGCAACGTCCATCAGAATTGATCATTATATAATATTGTTCTGTTCATTTCACTTAGCATTAGTTCATGTAAATCCCTCCAGGCCTCTCTGAAATTATCCTGCTGATAGTTTCTTATATAACAATAATATTCCATAATATTCATATAGCATAATTTATTCATTCTCCAACTGATGGGTATCGACTCATTTTCCCATTTCTTGACACTGCAAAAAAGGACTTCCACAAACATTTTTGCACATCTGGGTTCCTTGCCTTCCTTTAAGATATCTTTGGTATATAAGCCCAGTAAAAACACTGCTGGATCAGAGTATACACATTTTGATAGCCCTTAGGGGATGGTGTGAATGGAAATTTGAGGGAATAGCTTTGGAGCTTATATGTACAAAAAGCATATACTATTTTTACTGTAAAATAGAATGTATCTTCCTATGAAAATAAATTATAATCTAGATAAAAATGGAAATTTTATTTGTTGGCACTGAAGTTTTTAATTCTTTATATAATGTTATAGTGCCTATAATATTGAGAGGGTTTAGGAAGTAGTCATTGGCAAATTAAAAAAATATATGTCTCTACCCAATGAGTACCCAAGATGCATGGGTCTTAAAGAAGACCCTTGATATGAGAATACCAGCGAAGCATGTGGTTTTTCCAGTCATCCTTTACTATTGCAATATGAGCAACTTTACTTATTTTTTCACTTACACATTTATTTGATAACATCATTCATACTACATCTTTTGTGTAAGTCCTGTCATATAATGAATCATAGCCTGGTAACATCAAGGAGATCAAAATTGATGTTTGAGTGAACCTTATCTTTGTTGTTGCTGCTTGTACTATTTTGAAGAGGACCATGGCATCAAGAAAATAATGCTATGACATACAAGTATATTAAATTAAAGTATGACAGGCTTATGCAAGGTCACCAGTCTCACTTTATCCAGAGCCAATATAGAACAGGATAACTACAGATGGCCCTGGATACAGTAAGAAACATTGGTCTCATTAAGATATTTCTCAGATCTCAGGGTATGACAAGGTAAAGGCCAGTGATTGAGTAAGGATAAGTAAGAAATAAGGGAGAGAATGACCTCTTTTCCCTAGTCAGAAAAAAAAAATCAAGGGAGGAGAAGACCCTTAGAATTCTGGCCAAAACAGAAGAAAACTCACTCTGAGCTAATCAAGGGTCAAACAATGACTAAGTGAGTTTTGGCCTGGGACCAATAGTTGTTCAATCAACAAGCACCAAAAATGATTTGGATTTAAGGCATGGTCCTAGCCTATAAACCTCCAAGCTATCTTGGAAGGCTTCAGCAATCAAGATTTATATTCCTTATATTTACAGCACCTAAAGATGAAGTTATAATAGTGAAAAGGGAAGGGAAAGAAGAAGAAAGAGAAGAGAGAAGAGTTGAAGAGAAGAGAAGAGGGAAAAAAATGAACTATGTTGCCCAACTGGCCAGTTTCAGTTGAGTCCCCAGTGGGGGGGCTCCTATTGCTTCTCACAGAAGGTTTTTTTTTTTTTTTTTTTTTTTTTTTTTTTTTTTTCTTGAAAAGGACAATGACTTCAAGGAGGGGATGCCATGGCATGCAAGTGAATTGGATTGAAGTGAGGGAGGCCTGTTTCACTTTCTCTTCCGGAGTCATTTTGGCTCAGTGGCAAGAGATAGATCAGGTGACTGGAAATTGCCCAGATCTATCACTTTATCTTTAACTCTTCAGGAATTGTAATGTTTCATAGTGCCACACATCATCAGAAAAATATTTGTATTCAAAAAATTTAAACTTAGATTGTTTATAATGGGGCCCTTGTATCCAACAATGAGTTGAATACATTTTGAGTCTGGACCCTCAGAAATTGCTTCTAAAGATCCCGCTTCAAGGCTGTTGTCATTAATAACTTCCATTGGTTTGTTAAATCTGAGTATTCAAACTTTGGTTTCCTAAATGAAAAGATAGGGTATCTGGTTTAATGTGTCCAAGCATTGGGCATTCCCCTCAATTAGAGAACTCATAGTTGGGGCATCTCCACTGGGAAAAGTCTTTTTTATATGAAGCCTTTTCTGATCTGTTCAACTACAGAAAAGGTTGTATTCCTTTAAAAGGGATGTGTGTGTGTGTGTGTGTGTGTGTGTGTGTGTGTGTGTGTGTGTGTGTGTATGAACTAGATCTGAGAGTTAGAACTGTTGGTAAAGAAACAAATAAAAAGTATGTTGTAAAATATGAAAAACTATTTCCTTCAGATTTTGAAAAATAAAAATATATTCATGCTGTTTTATACACACAGTAACATAGACAAATGAAGTTCTACCCCATACAAGGAAAGAGGAAAATCAAGATGGTGGAAAAGGAAATTAAAATTTCTCTCTGACAAGTAAATAGAAATTATTATTATCAGGAAAAGAAGGAAGGCCACTGGTGAATGGAGGAAATTAGCACAAGGTCTTTTGATGCTGAGATGGCCTGTAGTTTGGCTTTTGACTCTAAGAAAAGCAGGTTTGTTGAACAATAAAATCCTAGTCAAAGTCATTGAATAAGAATGCATTTTTAAATTGTTCATAGCTAAAGATTAATAAAAAACGTATTGAGTTGTACCTAGGTTTTATGATTTTAAAAGCATTCCACATGGATAAAGTGTTTTAAATGTTCTGTTAGTGATATTTAAACTTATTTATAACAAAGCATTCACCATTGTCACCTAGTGGTAGTGTATATTAATTACAGGTTCAGTTCTTTGGCATACAAATCATTTCAAAGTTTAGTTTCTAGACCTAAATTTCTCAGATATCATTAAAGCTTCTCAGAATCTGGGAATATCAAGAATGAAACAAAGTCAGAACTTAGAGCATAGTGCATTTTTTAATTAATAGTACTGTGACCAGGTAAATCAGTCTTATTGGATGAATCAGAAAGCATGTATGGGAAAAGATAAAGGGAAAATAGTAAAATCATTTTGGCTCTCAATTCAATTGATTTTTAGTACAGAAATATTGGAGATGATGGTCCAGAACATTTTGCATCTTTGATACCTGGAAACACCACAGTGGCTATTTCAACCTTTTCTCCTCCTCAAGTCCCAACTTTACCTGCTCCATTTTCACTTTGGGCCAGACTTGACTCTTAATTTACTTAGATGAAAATACTTTATATGAAATCCTTCAATTCTATTCTCCTAATTTTCTATTCCTATCTTTCTTCTCAGGTTTCTTCTCTGCTCATTCTCTCCAGTCTTTGATTAGGTGGCTTTCCTTTTTCTAATCTATGTCCTTGAACCCATCCCTTCCTGTTTCCTCCAAGACTTTGCTCTATTCATAATCTCCCCTTTACTCTACATTATCAACCTTCTCCTCTCTACTGTGTCCTCCTTAATCAATCAGCAAGCATTTATTTAGAGCCCACTATATACCTGGTATTATGCCAAGCACTAAAATAATAAGAAAAAACTAAGACATCTTAATCTTTATCACAGTCTTTAGAAGAGAATGATACTAGGAGCTGAACAGAGCTGAAAAAAGCTGGCACCTGAGTTTGTTTTTGTTTTTTATTTTGATGTTTTGTGTTTATGTGTTTGTTTGTTTTTAACTCAGATATTCCAACAGATAATAGTGAGGAGTGAGAACATTCTAGATGTGTTGATAGGCAGTTCAAAGTTACCAGGATTAGTAGTGATGTATGGTATGTGAGGAACATGCTCAGGTCACTCCTAATCTAAAAATAAATATCCAACAATACCTCTAATAGGTCTGTTTCCGAAAGACATCCCCAAAAAAGGGAAAAGGACTTGCATGTATAAAAATATTCATGTCAGCCCTTTTCATGGTGGCAAAAATATTGAAATTGAGGGGATGCCCATTTTTTGGGAAATGGCTGAACAAGCTACAGTATATGAATGTAATGGAATACTATTGTGTAGTAAGAAATGATGAGGAGACAGATTTCAGCAAAACCTGGAAAGACTTGTATGAACTAATACAAAGTGAAGTGAACAGGACTAGGAAAATAGTGTACATAGTATCAACAACACTGTGTGTTCAACAATAAATAACTCAGCTCTTCTTAGAATCATAATCCAAGACAATTACAATAGCTTCACAAAGGAAAATGCCATTCACATCCAGATAAAGAACTGATTGATTCTAAAAGTAGATTGAAGTTTACCTTTTTCCTTATTTTATTATTTCATTGTTTTCCTTTTAATCTGTTTCTTCTTTCCCAATCACGATTTATTAGTAATATGTATAACCTACATCATATTGCCTAACATTTTCAGAAGAGGTGAAGAAAGAAGAAGGAGGGGAAAAAATTTGAAATTCAAATTCTTGCAAAAATAAATGGAAAATTTTTTTCTTTTGACATATTATTGGGAAAAAATATTTAAAGAAAAAAAAAAGCTGAAGGTGATTAAACTCCCAAGATTACTTGCAGCTCTAAATCCATTGCATACTCCTAATTATAATTGAAGAAAAGCTAAGTGATTTAGTCAGTGGCATACAGCTAGTATTCGTTGAGGAAAGGATTCATACCAATGTATTTTCCAATCTGGACTCAGACCCAATTTCTCTCTTCCTCTCCCTCTCCCTCTCTTCCTCCCTCCCTCCGTCTGCTTGTCTGTCTGTCTTTCTGTCTGTCTGTCTGTCTCTCTCTTTCTCTCTCTCTCTCCTTCTCTCTCAATTTTAATTATGCATTTTATTTTAAAAATATGTACATGGATAATTTTTGACATTCACTTCTACAAAACCATGTATGCTAATTCTTTCCCTTTCTTCCTCTTCTCCCCCAGTTAGAAAATGATCCAATATATGATAAACATGTTCAATTTCTCTATATATATTTCTACAAATATCATGCTGTACAAAAAAAATCAGATCCAAAAAGAGAGAGAGAGAGAGACAGAGAGAGAGAGAGAGAGAGAGAGAGAGAGAGAGAGAGAGAGAGAGAGAGAGAGAGAGAGAGAGAGAGAGAGAGAAATGCAAGCAAACAATAACAAAAAGAGTGAAAACACTATGTTGTGGTCCACATATTACTGACTCTGAAGCCAGTCATATCTACTTCACCACATTTCCTCTCATATTTTTCTTTGTTAAAAGAAAAGATGGAGGACATCATGGTAAATGAACTAAAAATAGCATAGTTATCAAGAGAAGTCTATTGCCAAAATGGAAAAAAAAAAGGATTTACCATTCCAAAAAACACAATTTTTTAATTTGAATTATCAACTATTTTAGACTATCTGTGTCACTAAGCCAATCTATTAGTGTATTTAATTAAAAATTGATCATATATTAATGTACTATGAACATATGCCTTTCTCAGTGTGATCACAATATTTACTGCTTTTCCCAACAGTACAGAGTCCAGAGTGGGAGAAAAAGTCCACAATTGTTATGCTTATGTGCTATAGGAAAGTCATAGTTCATATACTTTCTCCTCTTAAAGTTCAAAATTGTTCTGGGGAGATGCTAGGGCTATGTGTCTAGACTAGGAGGTCAGACTCAATCTCTAATAATACTGGAAAAAATTAACTGGACCAACAGTAAGAGGTAGAGAATTGGTCACAAGGGAAAAAATACAATCTTAGTAATTGATATTGGAAAAAAAAATCAGAGTAGAAGAGCAAAGCTGAATTCATATAAATTCACAGACCACCTGGCCAAGGTCCTTTTATATTCCCTACTGTTTGGACATTAGCCATCCTAAAGACTGATATGCAAAAAGTCAGGATTTAAGTAGCTCACAGCTGAAAGACTAAGGAACATTAAAGGAAAAAAATAAACAAGCAAACAAACAAAAAAAAACAATACATCTCAGTCTGCTTATCATAACAAAAAGCTTATTTAAGCTACCAAATGATTAACTTGGGGCATATAAATAGATTAAAAATTTATTAATTTGTTCAATACTTTTTCCTGCTTTGAATATTAGTGATAGAACCCCATCATTAAGACATATTCAATAGTTTTCATTGTTATTAGGGAATTTGTTAATTGATCTGAATGTAGTATATTATAGTATATTGTAGAGGGCTAGAAATCTGAAAAGGTGTACTTGAATCAAGGACGGCACAGTACTTATAATGAAGCACCTACTCAATGTGAGATAATAGTTCTCCATATGGTGATATAATGGCTCTTCTAACATGCTCAATGTGCTGCAGTGATGTAATAATACTGAGATATTTAGGGGAGTCTCAGACACAGAAGACTCTCTCAGCCACAGACACAGAGAAGACTTCAGGCTCCAGACTAAAAATTCCAGACTCCATCTTTGACCAGCCATGGGGTAGCTCTCCTGCCTCCTTCACTTCTCCACCTAAATACCAAGGACTGTCCTAGGACCCTCCAGAAAACTAGCTCGGACATTACAGTGGATATATGTGCATATATTTGTTCACTGGAATATTGTTGGATACAAAATTAGATGTGATGATAAAGAATTAAAAAGTGAACTTTGAAACTAACCACTATTTGCCAAGTTTTTCTCTGTATTTACTTTTTCCCTGGGTTCCAAGGGTTTCCCTGGGTTGGTATCATCTTTCAAAATTGCCAGGGAAAATTTCTAGAACCAGAGATTTAATATTAATTGACAGAACCCACTAATTGCCTCCTAGAAGAGATCCCAAAATGATAACTTCCATAAATATTATAGACAAATTCTAGAGCTCCCAGATTAAGGAGAAATGTGGCAAACAATCAGAAAAAAATTCAAATATAATGGAACCACAGTCAAAATAACACAAGACTTATTAAAGAGTCAGAGGGCTTGCAAAGAATTACAACCAAGAATAACCTACCTAACAAAGCAATACAATACTTTAGTGGAAAACTGAATATTCCATGAAATAGAGAACTTTCAAGTACTCTGAGGGGAAAAAATAGATGATTTTGTTTTTAAGTACAATGGGAAATCATGAGGAATTCAATAAGGTTAAACTACTTATATTCCTACATGGAAAGATGATATTTGTAACTCATAAAAATTTTCTCCTTTTTAGGGGCAGGCAGAAACATATATAGAGGGCACAGATATTAGTTGAACAGGAAGGAATGATACCTAAAATAAAACTAAGAGGTGAGAAAGAAGAATGCATCCATAGAAAGAGAACAGGAGGGGCATAATAGGATAAATTATCTCACATAAAAGAGGCAAGAGAAATCTTTTACTGTGGAGAGGAAGAGTGGGAAGGTAAGGAGTACTAAGTGAACTTTATTGCTCAATTGGCTCAACATAGGAATAACATGAACATTCAATTGAGTATGGAAATCTAACTTATTCTATAGGAAAATAGTAAGAGAAGGATAAGAGAAGGAGATATTGAGGGTATATTGGGAAAGGTGATATTCAAAAGAAAAATACTTTTGAGGGACAGGGGAAAGGAGAGAGAGAATAGAAACACAGAGGAAAATATGATGAAGGGAAATACAATTATCAATAGTAAATATGAAAAAAATTGAAGCAAGTTTCTCCTATAAAGTCCTCATTTTTCAAACATATAGAGAACTGGGTCATATTTATAAAAATAAGAAAATTTCCCAATGTATAATGATCAAAGGATATAGTTTTCAGATGCAGTAATAAGAGTTTTCTATAGCCATATTAAAAAATAAAAAGCTCTGACTCACTATCAATTGCAGAATTGCAAATTAAAAGAATTCTGAAGTACTGCCTCTTACTTATTAGATTGGTTAATGGGACAGCAAAGGAAAATGACAAGTGTGGGAGGGGATGTGGAACAAATTAGGCATTAATGCTCTTGGTGGAGCTGTGAACTGATTCAACCACATTATATGGCATTTTTGAACTATACACAAAGAACTATAAAATCATGCATACACTTTGACCTAGAAAAACTACTATTAGGTCTATATTCCAAAAAAAGACAACAAAAAGGATCTATATGTACAAAAATCTTTAGAGCAGCTTTTTTTCTGGTGGCAAAGGATTGGAAATTGAGGAGATAATCAACAATTGGGACATAGTTGAATAAATTGTGGCATGTGAATATTATTACTATTATATTACCATTGTGCTATAAGAAATGATGAGTAGGATCCTTTCAGAAAACCCCAGAAAAACTTCCATGAGCTGATACAAAGTGAAATTTACTGTGTACAAAGAAACAGCAATACTGTAAAATGATCAGCTGTGAATGACCGCCATTCTCAGCAATATAATGATCTAAGACAACTCTGAAGGACTTGTGTTGAAAACTGATATCATTTCCAGAGAAAGAACTGATGGTTTCTGAATACAGATTGAAGCATTCTTTTTATTATTTTGAGTTTTTTTCCTGTTTTCTTTCACAACATGAGTATTATGAAAATGTTTTACATGATTTTATTAATTGCCTTCAAGAAAGGAGTATGGGGGAAAGAACTAAGAATCTGTAAAATGAATGTTAGATAATGTTTTGACATGTGAATTGGGAAAATAAAATTGTAAATGTAAAACAAAATTTTTTAAAAATTATAAAAGGCATTGAGAGGTTTCATAACAATCAGCAAATCAGAAGTGACACTTTAACTGAGGTCTTCCTCAGCGTAAGGCCAGCTCTCTATCACTCCAAATTGTTTTTCCAGAAAAAAAAAACACAATTTTATATGAAAAATCTGAAATCTCACTCCAACTTTTAGTTTCCATCTACTTTTTCATAATTCTGATGAGTACTTCTCACTGCTAACTGAAGAAAATTGACTTAATTTTTGTCTTTTTTTTTAACTTTCTTTCCTCTTTGGAGAGATGCTTATATGTGTGAATTGTCTTTACTGCAGGGAAAAGGAAAAGAAACAAGATAATCAATATAAACTTGTCATTTGCTAACTTTCCAGTTGTGAAAACAGCTCCTTCTCTCCTTTTACTACCTTTTCATTAGAGAAAACAGCTCCTTCTCTCCTTTTGCTGCCTTTTCATTAAATAATTTTGGTTCATTAGGAGACTTCCTAGATCATTGCTTTTTTTTTTCTTCTTCAGATGTACCCTTGATGATTATATTTAGATAGGAAAAACTATTTTGGCCACAGAAATCATAAGCCATCAATATTATGAACAGCTCTTATTTCAGAAAAAGAATAAAATCCACTGTTATAACTTTTTTTTTAATCTAACATGGACTGAATTCATCACTTGTATCTATTCAAATTAAACAGAATCTTCTGTATGCAGCCTTTTTTACTTGTAAAAACTTTTCTCAGGACATTTCTAATAGCAACCAATTACTTATCTTGGGAAACTGGCTCATTCTTTTAGTTTGCCAATCTGACAGGTGCTTAGGGGAACAGACTAATAATTATTTCAGGCAATTGGACACTGACAATCCCATTCCAATCTCTCTATACCATTCCTGTAGAAACACTTTCTATTTATTGACTGCTAAATGAACTTTATTACTAATTCATTCTATAGACTGAATTTGGTGTCTTGAAATGTGACTTAATCAGCAAGGATTTTTATGCAACATATTGTTCTATATGTTAGGAATATAACAGAAGTAAGATAAACTAGCCTCAAGCATCTTGCAATCTTTTGAGATGAAAGGCCATATTCATATGAATATGGTTAATGCTCAGAAAAGCCAGAGCATCATTTGGGGAGTTGGAATGTGTGGGAGTGTTTTACCACATTTCTCAGATTCATTAGTTTCAGTCCTTTGACCTTGAAGGCATGTCTACCCATAACTAGAATATAAGAAGAAGGATCAGCCACTCTGTAATACTATTCTTTTCTTATATTGCAGGAAGCAAGATAAGATATACATTGTCATAGAGAGAACAAGCAGAATAAAATGGAACAAAATTACTAAGGATGAATATGAGGTTGTGAGTGAACTGGAAGTGAGCTTGAAGAAACTGGAAGAAGCAGAAGTTGACTGACTCTAAGAATATAGGCGAGAATATGTGGCAAAACTGGCTGCTGTGGTTGGTGAGAGCAACTGAAATCAAATCTAGCATGAATCTTCTTTCACTCCTCATTTATCCAGGACACTACACTGGAGAAATTCTTATCAGGGTTTAAATTTTATTTCTTTTCCCTTGTTTTCTGCTCAGACTAACTAGGAAATAACTTACAGGTAAGAGAAAAAAAAAAAAAAAACAACCCTAGCTATGATATTATTGTAGCCTACTACCTAAAGCAATTTTTAAAATATGTCTGTATTTTTTGTGCCACCTGATTATTTTAACAAGTCACATAGCTTTTAACAAAGAGTTTTTGAAGCCTCTGAGTTTGAGGAAATCAAGATAAAGGAGTCAAGGAAAATAAACATATAAGATAGGTGTGTGTGTGTGTGTGTGTGTGTGTGTGTGTGTGTGTGTGTGTAAGACAGAGAGAGAGATGGAGGAAAGGAATGAGGGAGGGAGGGAGGGAGGGAGGGAGGGAGGGAGGGAGGGAGGAAGAGAGAGAGAGAGAGAGAGAGAGAGAGAGAGAGAGAGAGAGAGAGAGAGAGAGAGAGAGAGAGAGAGAGAGAGAGAGAGAGAGGGAGGGAGGGAGGGAGGGAGGGAGGGAGGGAGGGAGGGAGGGAGGGAGGGAGAGGGAGAGGGAGAGGGAGAGGGAGAGGGAGAGGGAGAGGGAGAGGGAGAGGGAGAGGGAGAGGGAGAGGGAGAGAAAGTGAGTGAGAGAGAGAGATGAAGAGAGGGAGGGAAGAAGGGATGGAGGGAGGAAGGGAGAGAGGGACAGAGGGAGAATGTACTACTTTTGAACTGGTTACTAATTTCTCACAATTTCCTGAACATATTTATTAGACTTATACTGAATCCCAGAGAGGAGTTTTGTGATTATCCTGGAATATATCTTTTAGTAAAGAATTGACAAATGATTAGTCACCTTCTCACACACAAAATGATGGAAGTGGGGCACTAACATGAGGGTTCAACAGAAAGGAATTTCAAAGGAAGTGACACTTGTTCTGAGCCTTGAAGGGAGTTAGATTTTCCTAGAGGCAGAGGGGAAAATACCCAAATTTAAAGGGCATTTTGTACAAAGGGAAATGGAATGGCAGCCCACTGATGTGAACACAGAGGTCAGTTTAGCTATTGGCTGGAGGGTAGAGTATAGAAAAGAATGTAAATTCAGTTTGGGAATATAGGCTGGCAGCAGATTGCAAAGAAATTTGTAAACCAAATATGGGAGTTTATATTTCATTTTTAAGTTAATGGAAGGCTACAGATGCCTCTTGAACAGAAGAGAGAAGTAGTTGATCTATACTTTAGCAAGATCAATTTGGCAGGTTTAGGATGATGGATCAGGGAAGAGAAAGAATAGATACAGAAGAAAAGTAGGAACCTTTTGAAACAAGTAAGAGATTGTGAGAGCCAAGTTTATAAAGATTATAGAATTGATGAATGGCAGGATGAATAGATAGATATATGCAAAGAGATGTTGAGGTAAAATAACAGATAAGAACTAGCAAATAACTAGATTCAGAGGGTTCTGTAAAGAGTCAAGGATGATGTGTAATTGCAAACACAAGTGCTGGAAGTGCCTTTCATAGAAATAGGAAATTAGAAGGATTTTTTCTGGAAGCATTGAGAAGTTGAGACACTTACCAAGATTACACAATTAATATGGGTCAGATTTAGAACTTGAACTTTAAGGTGATTCTGATTTTAAGGATAGTATCCACTAAGCAAATCTGCCTCTCATCATAATAACTTACAAGTGGATAAAATATCCAAAAATTGTAACAAGATTAAAAGGTTCACAAACATAGATGGAGACAAATGCATAATCACATTTCTATAAAAATTTAACGTTTGCTTCCAATTGATTAATGATGGACAGAATCAGCTACATCCAGAAAAGGAACAATGGGAAATGAGTGTAAACTGTTATTTTTACCTTCTGAATCCAATTCTTCCTGTGCAACAAGACATTCGGTTCTACACACATATATTGTATATAGAATATACTATAATATATTTAACATGTATAAGACTGCCTGCCATCTGGGGGAGGGGGTTGGGGGAGGAAGGGAAAAAATCTGAATATAAGTAAGTGCAAGGGATAATGTTGTAAAAAATTCCCCATGCATATGTACTGTCAAAAAAAAAGTTATAATTATAAAATTAAATAAAAATTAAATTTAAAAAAATAAAAAAAAATATCCTCAAAATTTAACGTTTGCAAAGCACTTTACACATTTTATCTAATTTGATCCTGACAATAACCCCATGAAGAAGTTGTTATCCTTAGACTAATTTTATATAGGAGAAACTGAAGCTGGTCATATAGTTAGTCTAAGATAGGATTTGAACTCAAGTTTTCCAGAATCCCAGTCCAGTGTTTGATTCAATAATCCACCAACAACATAGATCATCTTGATTGCAATAAAGTAAAAATATTCTGAAAGATTAAAATTAGTATAATTAGAAGTATATATATATATATATATATATACATATATATATATATATATATATATGTGTGTGTGTGTGTGTGTGTGTGTGTGTGTGTATGTGTGTGTGCGTGTGTGTGCATATATATGTCTGTGTATATATATATATATATATGAATATATGTTTGGAAAAGATCTGCATTTACATTCTCTATTAAAAGTAAAATATTTAGGGGCAGCTAGGTGGTGTAGTGGATTGAGCACCAGCCCTGAAATAGGTGGACCTGAGTTTAAATCTGGCCTCAGACACTTAATATTTCCTAGCAGTGTGACCCTGGACAAGTCACTTAACCCCAATTGCCTCAGCAAAAAAAAAGAAGTATAACATTTTAAATTTCTGAGTATTTTTAAAATAAATATTTAGGATGAAAATAGCTCCAAGTAAATGAGAAATATTTTATTGCAACCAACTACAAAACTTCTCCAAATCACTGATAATGATATGTATGTGTATTTGTATAAATTAAAAACCTGAGGCATAATATATTATATAGATGAAAGAATTGTAAATTTAGATTGGAACTGTGGGAACATTCTAACTGTTCTATCCTATCTGTGTAACCTGAAACGTGTCACTTAAGCTTTCTGGTCCTCAGATTCTTTACCTATAAAATAAATGGATTATACTATATGACCTCTCATATCCACTCCAACTCAACGTTAATAAACCTATAAACCTGGGGCCTCACACCCATCAAATCAACAAATATGGTTAAGAATGGAGACATTCAATGCATATTTATGCTTTAACTGATGGGAAAGCATTAGTCCAATTCATTCTAAAAAACAATATGGAATTTTACAAGATACAGTTTTAAAATAATGAAATAATATTAATGATAATTATTCCTTTGATTAAGAGGTATCAAAACTGAGCTTTTAATTTAAGATTAATGACAGAAAGAAAACATGCATCTGTGAAACTGTTAATTATAGCAAAAGCTTAGATATATATGCCCTACAATTGGGGAATAACTACACAACTTGTGTATAGATGTAATTTAATATTCACTATACTTCAATTAAGGACAAATTGAAGAATTAAGAGAAACATGAAAAGTCTTTTCTGAAATAATACAAAAGGGAAAAATAAAATTCAAAAGAACAATATACCGAATTATTAAAGACAGCAAATTAAGATTACATCATCCTGTTATAACTTCTTATCCACATATAGTTGTGAACAAATAGTTGTAAAAACTACTGTTATTTTTTTATAGTATGACATTTATTATTTGGATTATTTATCAAGTTATAACTTATTAAAAGGTGAAAAGCAGATTACTATAATAAGAATTAGGGAGACCTGAATTTGGGTACCAAAGAAATTTCCCTTTACCTCTATCCATAATCCTCCTTACATGAATGCAACAGAATATTATTTGTAAGAAAGTATGAATGTGGTAAGTAAAAAAAAAGCATAAAAATACATGAAATAAGTTGAACCAAGAAAACAAAATACAAAATGACTGGAAAATGTAAATGGAAAGAAAAGTCATCAAAAAATATAAAATTATTATTGAAAAAATAATAAAGAACAAATCTGCTCCTAAAGAAGAGTTATTAGAAACCACATCTTTTCAGAGTTGGATAGCATATAGGTATGAATACTGTCTATATAGTTTCATGATCTTCTTTTAATGTATTGCTGTATTTGATGTATTTTCTAAAAATTATATATATAGAATGATTTAATTTTTCTGGAATGAGAGAAGAGAAGGGATAGAGGAAGAAATTTATATAATGCAGAGCAAAAGATAACAAAATGTATTTTAAAAGCAAAAAACCCTATAATTTCCTACAGTCCATGTCCATTCAATTTTCTTAAAATTTATACACACACACACACACACATATATATGTTGTATAACATGTAAGTATTCACATATACAGAAAATGTGTTACTGGCACAGAAAGTAATCACATACCCTCTTATCCTCTACAGCAGACATCCTTAAACATCAGCATTCTCAAATCTTTAACCTCTCCTTATCTAACCATTTCAAGTATTCCAATTTCTCTAATTTTCAAAAGTATGAACTTTCCTAGACTCTGTCATCTTCTAAAAATCTTGTTCTATATTCCTTCACCTATTCTCAGCCAAACTTTTTGAAAAAATTGTCTATTCTTGCTCCTTCTTCTTTCTCAGTAGTTCTTCAACAGTATGATTTGGCTTTGGACCTTATCATTCAACTGAAACTATTCTTTCCTTAGTTATCAATCTCTTAAGTCTTAATTTGTCTTGATATGTTTGCTACATATATACGGTTTACCATTTTCTCCTTAATATTTTCCCTTCTCTGAGTTTTCATGACATTATTCTTTCCTCTATGACTTCTTACCTACCTGATTTCATCTTCTCTATATTTTTGCTAGCTCATCATCCATATCATATTCTCTTTCTGAATGGATTTTAGTTTTACTTAAGATTCTGTTTTGGGTCATCTTCTCTTCATCCTTTATACTCTCTTTACTAGGGAACTTCATCAGATCCCATAAGTTTAATTATTGTTTCTATGTAGAAGATTTTCAGAATTATAATCCAGTTCTTTACCCTGACCTATATTCTCTCACTACCAATTGTTTATTGAATATTATAAAGACTTTATACATATAACTTAAACTCAATATGTCCAATACTAAACATATCATCTTTCCTTCTATATCCTCCCTTTCAAGCTTCCCTGTCAAAGATATTAATAGCCTTCCTGTATTTCTGGTTTATCATGTCTTTATTCTCACTCTACTTGACTCCACATATCCAGTCAGTTGCCAGTTATTGCTGTCTCTGCCTTCACATTCTTGTATCTAACCCCTTCTTTGAACTCATAGTAACTAACTTAGTTTAAACTCAGAACAGCTCTGGTGTAGATTATTACAATAGGCATATTTGGTCACCCCAACTTAATTCTCTCACCACTGAAGTCCATCCTATGCATTCAACAAAGTGAATTTTCTTTAGTGAAAATGTGATCACATGCCTCTCCTACTCAATGACCTCTTAGTTAAAATATAATCTTCTATCGTAGCTTTTAAATCCATATTCAATTTGACTGCAACCTATCTTTCTATCCTCATTAAAGATTATTTCCCAAGTGTTGGTCTTTTCAATTCAGCCAAACTAGAATTCATGTCACTTCTAGTTCCCATCTGTCTCCCTTGACATTTTATTGACTAGCCATCATGACTGGAGTGCAATCTCTACTCTTTGCCTCCTAGAGTTGCTCTCTTCCTTTAAGATTTAGCTTAGACATCATTTTCTTTATGAAACTTTCTTTGATTCCCCCAAAACGTCTGTGCCTTTATATTTTACATTTTCCAACTATAAACACGTGTGAAATATATATTTACCTTATAGTTATGCTAGATGAATCAACTTTAAATTTATTCTGTATATACTTTTCTATTAATGTATCAGTCTTTTTGATTAGAAAATTTGCTCTTTTCTTCTGAAGACTATTTCACTCTTTGTATCTGTACTGCTCACATCCAGTGTATTAGATGAGAGGATCATAAAAAATGCTTAATAAGTATTTGATAGCTAATTGTTTTTTTTCATTCAGTAGTCATTTACATCAGCAAAATCACAGACAAACCTGTGTTTTTCCAGTGTAAAGAATTCTGTGCTTATAGTGCAAATGTGTCAGTATGACTTATGTGGTTAATTGCTAATACATACATTAAAATTCCTTGAGTTTCTGCTATGACAGCTGTTTTTTTTTTTTTTGTTTTGTTTTTTTACTGAGGCAATTGGGGTTAAGTGACTTTCCCAGGGAAATGTTAAGTGTCTGAGAGCAGATTTGAACTCACATCCTCCTGACTTCATGGCTGGCATCTGACAGCTATTTTTAAGAGTCCTAGCATTTGTGGAAAGACTCTAAATTTTTCTGGAATTATAAATTGGTATTTTTCTTCATTGTCTTTAGAGTCTCCATCTACTAATTCACTCTGCATAACACTGCCAGATAATTCTCTGGAAACTCTATGGCCAAGATTTCATTCTAACATTTGGTTACCACAATTGTATCCTATTGGAATCAATTCCTTATCTAAAGTACCAATCTAGAGGTCTGTTGCTAACAAAAGAAACAAAATTTTTTACCAAAGATTTTTAAAAATTGATGTATGTAAAATTTTCAGATAAAATTTCATTAGCTTCCAATGGCTTTCTCTCACTCTGAATTGATTATTGCATAACTATTCAGATATTATTTCATTATTCCCCCCCCCAAACTATGGACATATGAATGTTGCTTCCCACTTATTTATATTTCTATGAATCCATACTTTAGATATTTTTTTAAATTTTATTTTCATTATAGGTTTTTATATGTAAAACATATACATGGGTAATTTTTCAACATTGACCCTTGAAAAAACTTCTCTTTCAACTTTTTTTCCTCATTTCCTCCACTCCCCCTCCCCTATATGGCAGGTAGTCCCATACATATCAAATGTGTTAAAGTATATGTTAAATGCAATATATGTATACATATTTATACAATTATCTTGTTGCACAAGAAAGATTAGATTTAGAAAGAAGATAAAAATAAGCTGAGAAGAAAAAAATGCAAGCAAACAATAACAGAAAGAATAGAAATATTGTGTTGTGGTCCATACTCATTTCCCAGTCTTCTTTCTCTGGGTGTAGGTGGTTCTGTTCATTACAGATCAATTTGAATTGGTTTGGATCCTCTCACTGTTGAAGAGAGCCATATGTGTCAGAACTCATCATCATGTAGTATTGTTGTTGAAGTGTATAATCTCCTGATTCTGCTCATTTCACTTAGCATCAGTTCATGTATGTCTCTCTAAGCCTTTCTGTATTCATGCGTCTGATCATCTTATAGAACAATAATATTCCATAACATTCATATGCCACAGTTTATTCAAGCCATTCTCCAATTGGTGGGCATCTCTTCAATTTCCAGTTTCTACCCACTATGAAAAGGGCTGCCATAAACATTTTTGCACATACGGGTCCCTTTCCCTTCTTTAATATCTCTTTGGGATATACGTAAGCCTAGTAGTAACACTAGTGGATCAAAAGGTGTGCACAGCTTGATAACTTTTCGAGTATAGTTCCAAATTGCTCTTTAGAACGATTGGATCCATTCACAACTCTACCAACAATGCATCTGTGAACTGTTGTCCCACATCCCCTCCAACATTCATCATTATCTTTTCCTGCCAATCTTAGCCAATCTGGCAGATATGTATCTCAGAGATACATATAGCAGATACATATCTCAGATATGTATGGCAGAGTGGTATCTCAGAGCTGCCCTAATTTGCATTTCCCTGATCAGCAAGGATGGGAACACCTTTTCATATAACTAGAAATAGTTTCAATTTCATCATCTGAAAACAGTCTGTTCATATCCTTTGATCGTTTATCAATTGGAGGATGGCTTGATTTCTTATAAATTAGAGTCAATTCTCTACATATTTTGGAGATGTGAGGCCTTTATCAAAATCCTTAGCTGCAAAAATGTTTTCCCTTCTAATCATGTCCACATTAGTTTTATTTGTACAAAAGCTTTTTATCCTAATATAATCAAAATTTTCTATTTTGTAATTAATAATGACCTCTAGTTCTTCTTTGGTCACAAATTCCTTCCTTCTCCAAGGTCTGAGAGGTAAATGAACCTATGTTCTTCTAATTTACTTATAATCTCATTCTTTATGCCTAGATCATGAACCCATTTTGATATCTTGGTGTATGGTGTATGGGTCAATGTCTAGTTTCTGCCATACTAATTTCCAATTTTCCAGCAGTTTTTGTCAAATAATGAATTATTATCCCCAAAGCTGGGGTCTTTGGGTTTGTCAAACACTAGATTACTATAGTTATTGACTATTTTGTCCTGAGAACCTAACCTATTCACTGATCAACCAGTCTATTTCTTAGCTAATACCAAATGGTTTTGGTGACCACTGCTTTATAATATAGTTTTAGATCAGGTACAGCTAGGCTATCTTCATTTGATTTTTTTTTTCATTACTTCCCTTGAACCTCTTGACCTTTTGTTCTTCCAGATGAATTTTGTTATTTTTCTAGGTCATTAAGATAATGTTTTGGGAGTCTGATTGGAATAGTACTAAGTGAATAGACTAGTTTGGGTAGTATTGTCATTATTGTATCCGCTCAACCTATCTAGGAGCACTTAATATTTTTACAATTGTTTACATCTGACTTTATTTGTGCAAAAAGTGTTTTGTAGCTTTGATCATATAGTACCTGACTTTCCCTTGGCAGATAAATTCCCAAATATTTTATAGTATCGACAGTTATTTTACTTTTATTTTTTATTATAGCTTAATATTTACAAGATATATGCATGGGTAATTTTTCAGCATTGACAATTGCAAAATCTTTTGTTCCAACTTTTCCCCTCATTCTCCCTACCCCTTTCCCCAGATGGCAGGTTGACCAATACAAGTTAAATATATTAAAGCATAAGTTAAATACAATATACGTATACATCGACAGTTATTTTAAATGGAATTTCTCTTTGTATCTCTTGCTGTTGGATTTTGTTAACGATGTACAAAAATGCTGATGATTTATGTGGACTTATTTTGTATCCTACAACTTTGCTAAAGTTGTGGATTATTTCTAATAGCTTTTTAGTAGAATCTTTGAGGTTCTCTAAGTATACCATCATATCATCTGCAAAGAGTGATAATTTGATTTCCTCATTACCTACTCTAATTCCTTTACTTTATTTTTATCTCTTATGGCTAAAGCTAGCATTTTTAATGCAATACTGAATAGTAATGGTGATAGTAGGCAACCTTGTTTTACTCCTGATTTTACTGGGAATAGTTCTAGTTTATCACCATTACATATGATGCTTACTGATGATCTTAAATAGATGCTATTGGCTATTTTAAGGAAAAGTCCATTTATTCACATACTCTCTAGTGTTTTTTAATAGGAATGAGTGTTGGATTTTATCAAAAGATTGTTCTGCATCTATTGAAATGATCACATGGCTTTTGCTAATTTGGTTACTGTGATATAGTCAATTATGCTAGTAGTTTTCCTAATATTGAACCAGCCCTGCATTCCTGATATAAATCCTACTTGGTCCTGGTGTGTTATCCTGGAGATGATTTTCTGTAATCTTTTTGCTAATCTTTTATTTAAGATTTTTGCATTGATGTTCATTAGGTGATGTTCATTAGGGAGATTGGTCTACAATTTTCTTTCGCTGCTTTTATCCTACCTGGTTTAGGTATCAGTACCATGTCTGTATCATAAAAGGAATTTGGTAGGACTCCTTCATTCCCTATTTTTTCAAATAGTTTATATAGCATTGGAGTTAATTGTTTTTTAAATGTTAGGTAGAATTCCCATGTAAATCCATCTGGTCCTGTGGATTTTTGGGGGGAGGGGAGTTGATTAATAGCTTGTTCTATTTCTTTTTCTAAAGTGGGATTATTTAACCAATTTACTTCTTCCTCTGTTAATGTAGCAACCTATATTTTTGAAGGTATTCATCTATTTCATTTAAGTTATCAAATTTATTGGCATAAAGTTGGGCAAAGTAACTCCTAATTATTGCTCTAATTTCCTCTTTCTTAGCGGAAATTTTTATCTTTTCATTCACAAGAATAACAATTTGATTTTTCTCTTTCCTTTTTCTAATCAAATTTACTAAGGGTTTATCTATTTAGTTAGTTTTTTTTCATAAAAGCAACTCTTAGTTTTATTTATTAATAGGTTTTTTTTACTTTCAATTTTATTGATCTCTCCTTTTATTTTTAGAATTTCAAATTAATATTTGCTCTTTTTCTAGCTTTTTTAGTTGTAAGTCTAATTCATTGAATTAGAGAGAATTAGAATTTCTCTTTCTCTATTTTATGCAAGTACATCTCTAGAGAAATAAAATTTCCCTTTATTACCACCTTGGCTTCATCCCACACATATTGGTATGATGTCTCATTATTGTCATTCTCTTGGGTGAAATTATTAATTGAGCTTATTTAGTTTCCAATTGCTTTTTGGCCTATTTCCCCATGGCTTTTTTACTGAATATAATTTTTATTGCATCGTGACCTGAGAAAGATGCATTTACTATTTCTGCCTTTCTGTATTTGAACTGGAGGTCTTTATGTCCTAATATATGGTCAACTTTTGTATAGGTTCCATGAACTGCCAAGAAGAAAGTGTACTCCTTTCTGTCTCCATTCAGTTTTCTCCAAATATCTATCATACCTAACTTTTCTTTTTAACTTCTTTCTTATTTATTTTGTGGTTTGATTTATCTAGTGCTAAGAGTGCAAGGTTGAGATCTCCAACTATTGAAGTTTTGCTGTCTATTTCTTCTTGCAGCTCTTTTAACTTCTCCTTTAGGAATTTAGATGCTACACCACTTGGTGCATATATATTAATATTGATATTGCTTCATTAGCTATGCTTCCCTTTAGCAAGATAGAGTGTCCTTCCTTACCTCTTTTAATTAGATCAATTTTTGATTTTGCTTGATCTGAAATTAGGATTAGTACCCCTCTTTTTCTTGGCTTCACCTGAAGCATAATAGATTCTGCCCCAGTCTTTTATCTTTATTCTGTATATATCACCCCGCTTCAAGTGTGTTTCCTGTAAACAACATATTGTAGGATTCTGGCTTTTAATCCAGTCTGCTATTTGCCTACGTTTTATGCGGGGAGTTTACCCCATTCACATTTATGGTTAAAACTACTAAGTCTATATTTCCTGTCATCTTATTATCCCCAGATTATTCTTTTCTCTTTTCTTTCCCCTTTAGCCCCTCTCCTTAGTATTAGACTTATGAGCACCATTTGCCTCACACAGATTTCCCTCTTTAGAATCCCTCCATCCCCCCTTCCCTTTTCTTAAACCTTTTCCTTACTATTTCTGTATTCTCTTCTATTTACCTTCACCTTCCCCTTTTTGCTTTTCCCCTCCCACTTTTCCATGAGGTGGGAGAAGTTTCTATGTAAACCAATATGTCTAATATTTTCTCTTTGAACCAAATCTGATGAGAATAAGATTCACACTGTGTTCATCCCCTTTCCTTGATTCCCTCAGATATAATAGGTTTCCTTTGCCTCTTCATGAGATGTAGTTTCCTTCTTTTTACATCCATTTCCCCCTTTTTCTGGTATAATTTCCTTTCCCCCTCTAGTTCTTTTTTTATATTATAACAACAAAACCAAATTATACATGTACTCTCTATGTATACCCATAACAGAAATCCAATTCTCAAGAGTTCTTTTTACCTTTTTAAGCTTCTTTTGAGTCCTATATTTTTTTTTTCTTTAGGTCTGGTTTTTTCATCAGAAATAAATGGAATTCACCTATTTCACTGAATATCCATCTTATTCCTTGGAAGAAAATTCTCATTTTGGCTGGGTAACTTATTCTTGGCTGCATACAAAGTTCTTTTGACTTTCGAAATATCAGATTCTAGGCCCTTCAATCCTTTAATGTGGATGCTGCTAGATCGTGAGTAGTCCTTATATTGGCTCCTCAGGATTTGAATTTTTTTTTTCTGGCTGCTTGTAGTATTTTGTCCTTGGTCTAATAGTTCTGAAATTTAACTATGCTATTTCTTGGAGTTTTGATTTTGGGATTTCTTTCCACAGGTGATCAGGGAATTATTTCAATGTCTCTTTTGCCTTCTGTTTCTATAACATCTGGGCAGTTCTCTTTGATGATTTCCTGAAAAATATTGTCAAGGCTCTTTTTTTAATCATGATTTTTCAGGGAGTCTAATAATCCTTAGATTATTTCTCCTAGATCTATATTCCAGGTCTATTGTTTTTCCAAGTAGGTATTTAAAATTTTTTTCTTTTTTTCTGGTTTTGCTTGACTCAAGTCATTCATTTCCATTTGTTCAAGTCTGATTTTTAATGAATTATTTTCTTCATTTGCTTTTTAAAATTTCTTTTTGTATCTGTCCATTTGTGTTTTAAAATGAGTTGTTTTATTTTATGGAATTTTTTTTTCCATTTTGCCAATTTTTTTTAAAGAATTATTTTTTTTTCAATTCACAAATTCTGTTTTTCAGGGAATTGATTTCTTTATCCACTCTATCTTTTAATGACTTGTTCTGACCCTCTTGCAAAACTTTCCTTTCCTTTCCCCATTTTTTATCTAGCTCTCTTTTAAGATCCTTTTTAATTTCTTCTATGAGAGCCTTTTTTGATGGGGACCAGATCATATCCACCTTTGAATCTAGAGACAAACTGTTTTTAGTCTCCTCAGGGTTTGAAGTCTGCTCTCTTTCTGTACTGGGGAAAAAAAAAAAAAAAAAAAAAAAAGCCTTATGACCTGCTTACGGGAGCAGTGAAGTATTTCCAAGCTTCCTCTACAGACAGCAGGAAGTGGCAGTGAAGGGACAGTCGGACAGCCACTGGCTGTGCTGGAATTAGCAGTTACGCTGAAATAAGCAGCAATAGAAAGGCAGCTACTAGGACTTTGCTGGAGCCAACTACTGCAGCTGTGCTTGGGATCATACTGAGTCACTCTGGGTGTTGGGTAGGTGTGGCCAGGTCCAGAGAGACCCTAGTGTTTTGGGATTATAGTCTTTACTTCCTATTTTTATAGCTTTTATGCTGATCTACTGGCTTGCTGCTAGGGCAAAGAAGGTCCACTGTGGAAAATTCTGCCCTGCAGATTTTCAGCTGAGACCACACCCCATCCCTCCTTGTGGTCTGTTTCCTATGCTCTCACTGCCAACTTGCCTGAAGGCTGCACCTGACGTAGCCTTGTTCTGTTTGCACCAGCAAGCAAAAACAGACCTTTTCTGAAAAATTTTGAGAATATCTTCTGTACTCCCAATATTCATGAGTTCTGACAGTCAAGCATTAATTACAAGGCTGAATATTGTTAAAATAGATTGAGGGCAAAGGAGAGTTTAGGAAGATGTCTGTGTCCTCTCTGCCATCTTGTCTCTGCCATTGGCTCCTCCCTGTTTCAGATACTTCTTTCTCAAGTTATGTTCCTCACTTCAATCATCATCATCATCATCATAATCATTATACAAGTTTAGGAACTGGCTCTGTGGTTTCATTGGTAAAGGAACTTCCAAGTGAGAAACTGCTATTTACTAATGCAGCTCAACACTTGCTCTGAAATATATAGTTTTAAAAGAGATGCTGGGGGCAGTAGGATATTAAGACTTTCCTGGTGTCACTTGGCAAATAAATGTGAGAAGTGGCCATTGAATCTGACTCTCCCTCTTTCCTGCCAGCTAATTGGCACAATGAATAGAGTGCCAGGCCTGAAGTCATGAAGACTTATATATCCCTCCAAATTCAAATCTGACTTCAGATATTTATTAGTTGTAAACTCCCTCAATCATGTTTTCTCCTCTGTAAAATAAATGGAAGAGAAAATGGCAAACCTAATCCTAATATCTTCTCCCTTCTCTCTGGTATCTCTAGTATCTAGTATCTTCTAAGGCCCACTGTCTCTTTATTAGACCAATCCTGTTTGTATCAACATCATAATCTTAATAATAATATATAATTCTGGAGAGCAATTTGGAACTATGCTCAAAAAGTTATCAAAATGTGTATATCCTTTGATCTAGCAGTGTTTCTACTGGGCTTATATCCCAGAGATATTAAAGAAGGGAAAGGGACCTGTATGTGTAAAAATGTTTGTGGCAACCCTTTTCATAGTGGGTAGAAACTGGAAATTGAAGTGATGCCCATGAATTGGAGAATGGCTGAATAAATTGTGGTATATGAATATTATGGAATAATATTGTTCTGTAAGAAATGACCAGCAGCATGATTTCAGAAAGGCCTGGAGAGACTTATATGAACTTATGCTGAGTGAAATGAGCAGAAGTAAGAGATCATTATATACTTCAACAATACTATATGATGGTCAATTCTGATGGACATGGCCATCTTCAACAATGAGATGAACCAAATCAGTTCCAGTTGTTCAGTAATGAAGAGAACCCAGGGAAGAACTGTGGGAAATGAGTGTGATCCACCACATAGCATTTCTACTCCTTCTCTTATTGTCCACTTGCATGTGAATGCTCACAAGGCATTCACTACTTTTGTGAATACCCTTGTTAATGCCCACTCTGCATTCACTACTACCAATCTCTCCTAATTCCCAGGCCCTCAGAGAACCTAGAGTCTTTTGCAGTGCTTACAAGAATTTTACCAAGCTTACCTCTGTCTGAGGTCTTCAGAGATCTCTGGCCATCATTTCATAGGAGAGATGGTTTAAATACACGACAGAGTGCTTGAGAACAGCTATGTGCAAGCTCAAGATCTTTTATTCACGTGTTCACATCCTGTTTCTAGCTAACCTCTTGCTGACTTTCAGTGAACTCCTGATGAACTCAAGGTCAAAGAGGATCTGCTTCCTTGTCCCCACAGCTTTAATTGGGTCTATGAAGTCAAACACACAGCCAATTAGAGAAGGAGACACTTCTCATTGATGATGCAATCTCAATTCGACCAGAGTTCCTGCCCATAAGGTGGTCTCTGTTTACTCACAGCAAATCACATCCGGGGGTCTCAGGCTTTCTTTGACCGTTTACTACCTGACTATAGAGTGCCTGATTCCTCTGACCCTTGCAATTTCCTTCTCTTGTAAAGTGGGGGGACCACTCATCACATCAAACTGACTTTAGCATCAACAATAGCTTGACTAATCAATGAGATTACAGAATGTATATAACAGAACAAAGGCAAACAAAAGTAAAACAATAACAACTAAGCCAAACAGTGGCCAAAACCAAGCATGCAGCATGGTGTTCAACCCATTCAATAAAGTCATGCTCAAGAAGGTGGGACGTCAATGAAGTGGGATGTCAAAGTCTGTAGTTTCAATTGTATACATCTTTTAGTAAAAGAAAGGCACAGAGGAAGGTGTATACAAGAAAAATCATGTCCTGTAGCACTGCCTCACTAACTTTGGCAGGTGGATGTGTTGGTTTTTCACCCACTAACTTAGAGGCATTGTCTATAAGTGGAAAACAGGGTGAAGTCTCTCCCCAGGCCACCATATGAACAGTGAGTAGTCATGGGAGAAACACACAAGCTCATTGTCCAATTAGATCAGTCTGTAGGTATTGCACATCACCCAAGACAGTCCAATTGAGCTTCTACACTAGTGCTGTATCTGCTGTCTCTGGTGCATGGTCAGGAGGGACATGGCTGCCATCAGTGTCTGGAAGGCTGCTAACCTCTGGCCGATCCCTCTGGGCTGTCGTCCAATCCTTTTCTTCTTGTTTCCCCAAGTCACTGATGTGTCTGGTTGGGATTCATTTCTCTGCTGTTGGGTCTGCACCTGGAATAACAAGAACATATCCGTACTCCAAACCTTGACCCAACCCAGCCCTTTCAGATACCATCTAAGCCCTTCTACATCACTGTGGAGAAAGGGTTCTTGTCCTTGTCAGCCAGTCTGTTGTTTAGCCACACATTCTGCATGTGTCAGAAGCACATTGCTAGGGTAAAATCCAAAGAATTTAAAAATTGCAGGCAATTACATGTAGGTATTGCTACATCTCGTACAAATCCCAAAATTCCCTTCTCCGGCATGGACAGGAATATCTTGGGGGTTTAAATAGTCTGTCCAATGATGATATGGGATGCCAGTGAATGTGCAATGCCAGATTCAATGCAAAAGGACCTACAGGCAGAAGATGTATAAGCTGGCACATTACCTATCTAAAGTGCATGTGAGATTCCTACAAGGGAAAGATGGCTGACTGTTTCTCCTGATTGGAATGAAGCCATAAGGAACTGAGAATGTATATCCATGGTTTTATATCCATGGTTACATAGATGCTCTGCCTCTTAACTCTCTTAACATGAGTGATGTCCATTTGCCATAGAGCAGCATAGGAATGTGAAAAGGCAAGCTATACATCCTTTTGCTGTGCTGCTAGCTTCCTCTTTAGTTATCACAATTTGCAAATGTAAAGATCTAGCAGCCTGATGATAAAAGATAGGATTGGAAAGTCCACTATGAAAATGGACATGCAGGATATAATACTTACCTTAGTGCCTTCTCACTTGCTCTTGAACTTCTTTAAAGAGCTTGTAATATATTTTAAAAACTACAAATTTTACTTAGGCTGTGGCAATTCTTTGGACTACATCTACTGAATAAGCCATATTAAAAATTATATTTACATACCCATGTGCAAGGCTTGGAGCTGTGGACAATAAATTTTTCCACTCTGGGAACACACATCAATGTTCCACAACACACATCAATGTTGCACTGGCATGAGAGGTATATATTTTGCCAGGTCTTGTACCAGAAAATTGTACTACTCTCTTAATGGCTTTTATTGAAATTCTATCCACAAACACTGGGTAAGAAATAAAAGAAATAAAATTTTGTTCTGATTGTGCTGGGAGGTTCATATTTACATCTCTTTTAGAGTCTCTTGAGATTTTTTTTACAAGCTGGCATGGCGAGTCTAAAGCACTGTCTTCTCTTAATGGTGGTTACAATATAACTTTTGGAGATGCTATTCTTACAGGAGTAAGGTAAGCAGTCACATTCACATTGACACATACTAGGGCTATTCTTCATACCCTATGGCAAAACTGTCCATTCAAATTCTTTATAAGGCTGAGCTAGATTAATGCTGGGCACTGAAAAGACAAATCCCTTCATATTCTCCTTATCTAGAGGGATAGAATAGAAATAATCTTTAATCCAAAGAGACTATTTGAGGCAGTTGAGGACATGGAAGCCCAAACTGAAGAGCTTCCATTATCTCCATCTGTCCATTTACTTATCTTGAATCCATAACAAATTTAGGGGAATTCCAAGGACTTAGAGAAGCTTGTTAATGTACTTGGTTAAGTTGCTCCTGTCCTACATAAAATAAGGTCTGAATTTTTTCACTTTGTAAGATGTCTCCCACCGATGGGGAATCTTTCAACTATAAAATAAATAAAAATTTCTGTCTTAATCCAACCATTCCGGAGAGCAATCTGGAATTATGCCCAAAAAGCTATCAAAATGTGCATACCCTTTGACTCAGCAGTGCTACTACTGGGCTTATATCCCAAGGAGATACTAAAGAAGGGAAAGGGACCTGTATGTGCCAAAATGTTTGTGGCAGCCCTTTTCATAGTGGCTAGAAGATGGAAGATGAATGGATGTCCATCAATGGGAGAATGGTTGGATAAATTATGATATATGAATGTTATGGAATATTATTGTTCTGTAAGAAATGACCAAAAGGAGGAATACAGAGAGGCTTGAAGAGATGCGGAGTGAAACGAGCAGAACTAGGAGATCATTATACACTTCAACAATGATATTGTATGAGAATGTATTCTGATGGAAGTGGATATCTTCAACATAGGGAAGAGCTAATCCAATTCCAATTGATCAATGATGGACAGAATCAGCTACATCCAGAAAAGGAACACTGGGAAATGAGTGTGAACTGTGAGCATTATTTTTTTTTTTTCTTCCCAGATTATTTTTGCCTTCCCAATACAATTCTTCCTTTGCAACAATAACAACAAAATTCGATTCTGCACATATATATTGTACCTAGGATATACTATAAGATATTTAATATGTATGGGAATGCCTGCCATCTAGGGGAGGGAGTGGAGGGAAGGAGGGGAAAAATTTGGAACAGAAGGGAGTACAAGAGATAATGTTGTAAAAAAAAAAAAATTACTTATGCATATGTACTGTCAAAAAAAAAGTTATAATTATAAAAATTAATTATAAAAAAAAAAAAAAGAACTGAACGATTAAAAACTTGTTTTACCTTACCCCACATGGAAGGAAAAAAAAAAAGGAATCCTGAGTAGGTATTTCAGAGACAGAGATTTCACTTCCTGCAATAAATTTGAACTAACTATAGTGGAAGAGGCTCCTTTGGAGCTTCACTTTAATGTTTCACACAATGATAGAAGCTTACTTGTTGAGAATGTGGTAGAGGAAATGCCTACTGCCTTTGAACTCATTGATGGCAAGGACGGGTTTTTACCTATTTGTATTTCCATCACTTTGCACTATTTCTGCTATACAGTAAGCACTTAATATATGCATGTTATCTTGACAAGACTTATAGTTTTGACTAGACAACCTTTAGGGACATTCCAAAACTGAACTTCTGACAGCCTGTAATGAGAGAACTTTATTAATATTTGCCTTTACTTTTCCTAGACCCTATGCAGACTACTTACTTATGTCATTAAAAAAAAGAACATTATACACATTATAATTAATTAAATCATATCTTATTTTAATTATTAAAAAAAATAAACTTGTCTTATCTTTAAATTCCCATCTCAAAGAGGTAGCACTAATTTTAGCTACTATAGAGCCTTTTATGGCAGACATATAGGTGTTTACTGTAATCTTTAGCCAATTACTAGACCAGCTGGCATTTCTAATAGCTGTATGATCTACATCTGTGTCTAACAATCTTTTCAATGGTATGTCATTCATACAGATAATGAACAAAGGACATTCAACTCTGTGCAAAAGCGAAAGAAAGATCTATAAGATGAACAAAGGCAAGTTTCAGCTCCCCAGATAATATCTTTGTAGTCTTGTAGGCATAAAACTCTACTTTCTCTAACTGCAATCTCTTATCCTCACAGGCTTGCTTAGAGACTAACTGATCAGGTTGGAGTGCTGCATTTTCAAAAACTCTCAGAGCATAATAACAACTGGTACACTTAAAACACAAGTCTCCTTTGCCTCTGGCCATGAAGCCTCGTGGGGGTTGGAATTGGTTAGTGAGCAGTGCTGATAATATCATCACCCCTCCCATTCTTCCTCCTCCTCCCACCCATGAAGGTGGAGTTGAGGGAGGAAGATCAAGAAATGGGAAATTCCCCAAAGGTGCATGCTTGGTGGTAGGCAGAATTAAAGCCAAAACCAAGTTTTGTGCATGAATAGATCCAAACCCCTTCCCATTAGCAGGATATTTAATTCTTTTCTCTGTAGATCCCCTAAAGCAATAGCAGCTGAGATAAATTAACAAAATACTAAAGAATATGTCTCTGGTTAACTTCCACATGGTATGTTCACCAACTTTCTGCTTGTTTTTTTCCTTCTCAGTTTCAGCTAGTAGGCTGAACTTTCAGTTCTTTTTGTCTTTTCTCTAACTCAACCAGTAACTCAGCCTGTAATTCTTTTATCTCTCTTTGTTATTGTCTGTAATGTAATTTTTCATTTTACCTCTAACTCAACCTTTAATGCTTATATTTTTTGATCTATATTCTCAACCATCTCTATTAGCTTTAGATTTTTTCCTTGCTGAGCTATATTTAATAGGCGTGGGAGCAAATACCTCCCAGCTTGAAAGCAAGCTCCTTGCTATTCTTCAGAGGTGATCCATCTGGCTCTTTCACCTATTTACTTGAGCTGCATGCACAGCTATGTCCTTTTATGAGAGGGAAACCAGACAGCCCTGTAAAGTTATGTAAAATCACCAACAAAACATTATACAAACTTAAATGGCCCCACATCCTCTGAAAGCAGGAAGACCTTTTCAGATACAAACTTAAGTAGTCTTGCTTATTCTGTTCTATTATTCTGTTTCTGTATAAAGTAGGCCTTCAAATTATGTTTCTTTGCAAAATCACTTCTCTCTTGAGTGATTTGCCTGCCAAGACATCTTGGTGCCTTTCTTACCAATAAAAGCTTTTCTTATCACAGCTTTGATTACATGAAATTCTTTTGCTACAGACCCACCCAAAAGCTTTGGAGACAAGGACAGCAGATCCATCCCTGCCCCAAATCACACCCTCATCATCCTTGAGCTTGATTTTAGGTAGACTTATGCCTAGATCCATAATGCTTCCCTCCCAGATGGAGTACTGTCTTCCTGATAAATGGGGGCTCTGGCAATCTACAATGCATTCATTCTGGCACCACTTGTAAATGCCCACAAAGCATTCACTACTTTTGTGAATACCCTTGTTAATGCCCACTCTGCATTCACTATTGCCAGTCTCTCCTAATTCCCAGGGCCTCAGAGAAATCTCTGGTCACTGTCTTTTGTAGTGTTTAAACCAATTTTACCAAGCTTGCCTCTGTCTGAAGTCTTCAGAGATCTCTGGCCATCATTTCATAGGAAAGATGAATTAAATACATGATAGAGTACTTGAGAACAGCCTTTAGAACAGCTCAAGATCTTTTATTCACATGTTCACATCCTGTTCCTAGCTAACTTTTGCTGACTCCCTGTGAACTCCTGATGAGCTCTAGGTCAAAGAGGACCTGCTTCCTCTTCCCCACAGCTTAAGGTCATACACATAATCAGAGAAGGAGATGATGCAATCTCAATGTAATCAGAGCTGCTGCTCATGAGGTGGTCTCTGTTTACTCACAGCAAATCACATCTGAGGGTCTCAGGCTTTCTTTGCCTGTTTACTTCATGACTGTGGAGTGCCTGATTCCTCCTCTGACCTTTACACTTGCATTTTTATTTTCCTTCTAAGGTTATTTTTACCTTCTTTCTAAATCTGATTTTTCTTGTGCAGCAAGATAACTGTATAAATATGTATACATATATTGCATTTAACATATACTTTAACATATTTAACATGTATTTGTCTACCTTTCATCTAAGGGAGGGGGTGGGGGGAAGAAGGGGAAAAGTTGGAACAGAAGGGTTTACAAGGGTCAATGTTGAAAAATTACCCATGCATATGTCTTGTTGAATAAGAAATTAAAATTTCATATTAGAATTGTAAGCTCACTCAAATCTAACAGGCCTGAGCTTCTAAATTATGGAAATTTGACCATTCCATGAACTCTATATGTCCTTGACAATAGATACCAGGAACTAGCCAATTCTAGAAATGTTTATGCTTACAGCGGGTGGCTCCGTCCTTGAGCATATACTATTGCTAAGGAAATATGTCAAGGTATAGACAATATGGAATGAGTCAAAATACTAGATATTTGATACATACATATGTCAAAATGACAGATAAAGTGAGATACTTGATACATAACATATGGAATGAGTTAAAACACTAAATGGTCACACATGTCAGACTTCTTGGCTGAAAGCCCTCTTTGTTTAAGAGAGGTATATAAGATTGAGAATCTCACATCTCCACTGAGTCTCACCCGTGGGGAGGACGCTTCGCCCGGAAAAATCTTTACACAATTCAAGTTGATTGAGGCTGAAACGGGACTCCCAGCCATTTGAGTTTTTGAGGTTCCCTTGAATTGGTGATGTATTCTCTTCCTCTATCTGCTATAATTGTCATGTTGTTAATTGTTCTTATTTCTATTTGTTTTGTTGTGTAAATCTAAATTGTCTGTACCTTGTCTTGTTTGATTAAAACTTTTTATTTTCATTTTTTAATTGAGCTTGAGAGTGTCATTTATAGGAGCGAATCCAAACTTTTCTTTAAAATCATAATACATAAATAAATAAAAAGCTATAATAAAAAAGTTGAACTTAAAAAAATTAAATTAAATAATAATATATAATAAGGCATGATTTGGCAACTAGACTAATATATGAGAATCTCACCATATTTCAAATATAGACACACAAAAGCTCATAATGCAAATAAAAGACTTCAAAATATTCTTGGGAATTCAGCCAATAAAATATCCCATTATCATAGACTAAACGATTGTACATATTCATCAGTACTTAACATTGTCCCATAAAATCTTGAAAAACAGTTATTTAATTGATGTTGTTATGCCAAATACTCATAATTTCTAAGTTAAAAGGAACTAAACGTTTCTAGAACATAGAAACAGAAAAGATTAAAATCGTTTGGGAATAAGAAGAGGCATTTAGCATCCCTCTTCAGTTATGTCAAGCATATTTATAGTGAGTATACAATGAACTCAAATTCTAAGATTTGTATTTTTTTCAATTAACATCTCCATGAAGATAATTTTAAAATATACTTAATTCATTTCATACCTTTTTTTTGGCCTCCAGTCTCATATTTACAACTGCCTATCAGACACCTTGAGCTAAATTTCCTATAGATATCTTAAACTCAATATCTTTCTCCCAAAATTGTTCCCTCTCCCTAACTTCCTGATTACTGTCAAGGACACCAACATTCTTAATCATTCAAGCCTAAAATTTATGTAGTCATCTTTGTCTCCTCACTATCATTTTCTTTTTTTTTTTTCCTTTTTTGCTGAGGCAATTGGGGTTAAATGACTTGGCCAAGGTCATACAGACAAGAAATGTTAAATGTCTAACGTCAGATTTGAACTCAGGTCTTCCTGACTTCAAGGCTGGTTGTTCTATCCACTGCACCAACTAGCTGCTCCAACTTTCATCTTTCTTATCCACTCTATTGCCAAGTCCTAATGATTGCACTTTAGTAACAGCTCTCATCTATACTCTTTATCCTCTTGGACATTATATCACAATACTGATGCAGGTCCTCACCATCTCATGCTTAGACTATTGCAATAGCCTCTTGGTTGATCTCTATGTCCAAAGTCTCTTCCTACTCCTGTCCATCTTTCACTTATCTGTCAAACTGATCTTCCTCAAACGTAATTCTGATCATGTCACCCTTGTATTTATTGAATTTCAGTGTCTCCAGTGCCAGGCACTATATTAAGTTAACCATATTTAAGACAAAAATAAAACAAAGTGTTCCAGTTATATGGCAGACACTGAATAAACACTTGTTGACTGGATTTTGACTATAAAAAGCAGGCATTTTTATTTGATCAATACAATTCAAGTAACAATAAATATTAGACAATAATACTAAGATCTGTCTGAATCCCATTGATAATGAAAAAAATAACATTGCTATTATTAAGCTATAAAAGTTATTTTCCATTTCATATCTGCTAACAACATAATAATATTAAGATATTTTTAATTGTGTATTTCAGGAATATAGCCTACGAATCTTATTGTTCTGCCTATTCAATAAGATCTGCTTGGATATAAAACTAGATACGACTTCCAAATTTAAAAGACACTCAAATCAAACAGACCACTAAGTATTCGATGTATATGGATGACATCTATCTGTATGGATCCACTAAAAATAAATAATATATTAAATATCTTTATCTTATGGAATCTTTCTCCAGTTGTTTTGATAAATGTAAAGCATTAAATGTGTCTACCAGGGAAATAAAGACTGAGGTACTGAGCTTGAAGCTAAAGGTCAAATTGGAATGGACAAGAATGCTTAGAAATATCTTGGTTTCTTTCAGACAAGGAGAAACTGAAGGTAAATTTGTTGAGACTTTTGGCATCCAGAAATAAAAAGTAAATGATAATAATGCATTTAAAGCAAGTAAAAACTATATAATTCCTGTTTTAATGTACACATTGGGAACTGCAAAATATACCTTAGCAAACTTGAAAAGTAGAGTACAAGAATCCATAGAATTTTGACAAAACACAAGGCAAATCCTCACTCTCCAAAAAAGAGGAAAAGCCTTGATAAACATTCTCAGAATGTATGATAAACTAGTCAAAAATCTATAAAAATACTTTTTGAATAGCTGTACATTATTTCAATAATCAATAGTAAATGTTAATAAAAAGTACACACCAGGTACTTATCAAAATTAGTTTATATCCAGATAGAGCTTATAAAATAGCTAAGATGCAAATCTAAGAATCAGAGATATTCATATGAAGATATTCATATGAACTCAGACAATGATATGTTCACTGCCTAACATATGCCTAAATCATGTGAATTTTTTTTGTAAAAAAAAAAGTAATTTATCATAACAAATCAGGATTAGGTTATTACTATCTAGATGGAAGAAAATGGTAGAAACTGTATCATATCATTTGAAGCTATACAAATCTAATACCTAGCAAATATCTAGCAGATTATGGCCAAGTGGAGAGAAATGTTTATCAGATGTAATCAGTATATCATGAAATAATGAATAACAGATTCCATGATACAATTATAGACCTGAAAATATTCTTGAGAATTCAATCAATAAACTATATTGTAACTAGAGCATTATCATAGATTCCACATTATTTACTTACATTTATCCCCCTTGATCCATAAAAACGGAGAAATATTTTGAACAGAATTTTAATAGAAAATGCTCATAATCTTCAAAATATGTGGAACAAAAATCAAATGTGGAGGCCTAGAAAAAAAGAAATCTAAATCATATGTTAATGATTTATCCCTTGTTTGCTTATGTTTCACTTTTCTGGATTTCCTTTGGAATTTTCCTGGCAAAGATATTGGATTGATTTACTATTTCCTTCTCCAGCTCATTTTAAAGATGAGGAAACTGAGGCTAACAGGGATAAATGACTTGAGCTGGATCACATAGCTAGTAAGTATCAGAAGCCAGATTTGAACTCATAAATAAGATGAATCTTTCTTACTCCACATCTGACATTCTATCCACTGAGCTTTCTAGCTAGTAATAATTCAAGGTACATATTATTCTTAATATGCTATTTTTTCTTTCAGCAAGTGTACAGAAAATGCATTTACCTTCCAGTATATTCATTCAATTATTAAAAGCAAATATTTTATCAACCTGGGTAATACTCCATAGAATATTAAATAGTAAAATAATAGTAAAATAGAGCTTGTTCTAGGAACATTTTAATCTGAACTACACTGAATGAGATGAGAAAAAAGTTTGCCCTGGTGCAGAGACTAACTGACCTAAATTGGACAGGCAGGAAAAGGGATTACCCATCTGTGCTTGGGATGTTCACTTACTCTCTTTGCATAGAACAGGAAGTATGTAGCTGTACCAAGCGTTTGCATCATAAATTCAGCTTGCCCCAACTACAAACAGGAAGAATTTATAACATGACAGAAAACAGGAGAGGAGATGGAAAGAGTGACAAAAAGGGAGTTGATACCCCAAGTAAGAAAAGATATAGAGTACTTAGCTTCCCTGGTTGAATTCAACAAGTTGTCAAATACTTTTTAGAGGATCCTTTCTTCTCCACTCCCTCAGGGGCACAAGAAGCTTCTACTCTCCCTCCGGCTCTCAGCAGAACGCTTGCACTCCAGAACCTCCTCCTTATCAGAAACAGGATCGGGGTCCCAAGATATAGGACTCCCCTCTCCACGGGAGTCGAGTTCTGAAATGCCCAATCCCCACTTCTTAGTCCTTCTCATACATGAAGTGGGCTGCCTTTCTCCTCAACCCAATCTCTCCAGCCTCCCTTTGAGGCTGGCCAATCTCAAGGCCTTTGCCCTCCTCGGGCTAAAGCTGTAAATTCCCCTTCTCCTCCACCGGAGCCTGATCCTGCTACAGCTGTGGATCAGGAGCCTCCTTCCAATCTCTTCCCCTTGAGGGAAATTGCCAACCTTCAGGGAGGAATACTCAGAGTACAAGTGCCCTTTTCCATGTCGGATCTCTCCCAAATCAAGGAAAAATTGGGCAGATACTCTGAGGATCTTACTAAATATATTGAGGGATTCAAAGCCATCACCCTCCAATATGATCTTTCCTGGGGAGATATTAATATAATCTCCTCTTCTTGTACCATAGAGGAGAAAAGGCGAATCTGGGATTTAGCCCAGAAATTCAGGGACGAGATACTGTACGAGGATGTATGCTGATGGCAGTGGATATCTTCAATATAGAGAAGAGCTAATCCAATTCCAATTGATTAATGATGGACAGAATCAGCTACATCCAGAAAAGGAACACTGGGAAATGAGTGTAAACTGTTATTTTTACCTTCTGAATCCAATTCTTCCTGTGCAACAAAAAATTCGGTTCTACACACATATATTATATCTAGAATATACTATAATATATTTAACATATATAAAACTGCCTGCCATCTGGGGGAGGGGGTTGGAGGAGGAAGGGAAAAAAATCTGAATAGAAGTAAGTGCAAGGGATAATGTAAAAAATTACCCATGCATATGTACTGTCAAAAAAAAAAAGTTATAATTATAAAATAAAATAAAAATTTAAAAAAATGAAGGACAAACAATAAAAAAAAAAAAAAAAAGAAATTCGGGGACGATATGGCTTCTTCCTCCCCTGCTAGGTACCAGGCAGGGGCTGTTGCTGTACCTCTATCAGACCCCTCATGGAACTATCAGGAGGGAAGCAGGGATAGAGAGAGGAGAGACCACCTACTAAGCTTCCTCATTGAGGGCATGAGGAAAGGAATCAAAAAGCAAGTCAATTATGACAAGCTCAGGGAGATCACTTCAAACAGCTGAGGAAAATCCCACCCTCTTCCAAAGTTGATTGGAAGAGGCCCTGAGAAAATACACTAATCTGGACCCCACTTCTCAGGAGGGTGCCACCGTTCTTAGCATGCATTTTATTAACCAGTCTGCCCCAGATATCAGAAGGAAGCTACAAAAATTGGCCCTAGGGCCTCAAACCCCCATGACTCAATTATTAGAAGTTGCTTTTGGGGTGTTTAATAATAGAGACCAAGCAGCAGCAATGGAAAAGGATTGCAGGGCCAGAGCCAGAAATAAAGAACAGGCTCAGCTTTTAGTGGCTGCCATTTCTAGAGATCAGACCTGTTTGTGCTTTAGATGCGAGACAGGGTCACTGGGAGAGAACATGCCCCCAGAAAAAGCCTCCAGGTCCTTGTCCTAAATGCCACAAGGAAGGACACTAGAAAAGGGACTGCCCAGAAAGGGGTAGAGCCACTGCCTCAAACCTCACCCTCCAGTCCTCTCAGGACTTGGAATGACAGGGCCCGGGGTTTGGCGAGGCCCCCCCCTTTCTCTATCAGCGCAGCTGAAGCCAGGGTGACTCTAGACGTGGCAGGTAAGCACATTAATTTTCTATTTGATACTGGGGCCTCTTTTTCAGTTCTGTTATCCCATTCTGGTCCAACGCGCCCCTCCCCCGGTAAAGTAATAGGGATTGAAGGGAACCTCCAGAGGTGCTTTGAAACTTTTCCTTTACCTTGTAGATAGGGAGATTTGCTGTTTCCACACTCCTTTTTAATTATTCCTTCCTGTCCCACTTCTCTATTGGGCCAGGATTTAATGGAAAAGCTGGGAACCCAATTCTCTCTGCTCAAATCTCCAAGTGATATATTTGTGCTCCTTCTGAGACCTTCCCATGTTCCTTATGAAATCTGGGAGGACATAGACTCTTCCGTCTGGGATCAGGGCATTCCCAGAAGGGCAACTCGTGTTACACCAGCCCTCATTAAGCTACAGGATTCTACTGTGTTCCCACATAGACAGCAGTATCCAATTAAGCAGGAAGACAGGATTGGGTTACAACCTTTGATTGAGAAGTTTCTTAAGTTTAAACTTCTAGTCCACTGCCAATCACTCCTATCCTTCCTGTTAAGAAAGGAACGGGGATTATCCTATGGTACATGATTTAAGGGCAATTAATGAAGCAGTTATCCCAATCCATCCCATAGTACCTAACCCCTACACTATATTTACACAAATTCCAGGAAATACTAAATGGTTCACCACCCTGGACTTAAAAGATGCTTTCTTTTGTATTCCTCTGCAGGAGGTCTGCCAATTTCTCTTTGCCTTTGAATGGGCAAAGCCAGGTGGACTTCCTGGTCAATTAAACTGGGCAATTTACGAGACAGTCCACATCTATTCAGGCAAGCCTTAGCTAAAGATTTGAGAGATCTTGAGCTGCCCGGCAGCAGCCTTATTCAATATGTGGATGATATCTTGCTCTGTAGCCCTACTAGGGAGGAGTCTCTGGCAGCGACTGTAAAGACCTTGAATTTCTTAGCTTCAAGAGGTTATAGGGTCTCTCTATCTAAAGCTCACATTGCCTGCCAATCTGTCAAATATTTGGGTCACAATCTCACCCCCACCTCTCACTCTCTAACTGAGGAGAGGAAGCAGGCTATTCTAAGTATCCCCCCTCCTGTTTCTAAGAAACAGCTGAGAATCTTCTTAGCTATGGCAGGCTTCTGTAGAATCTGGATTCCAAACATTGGGATTATTGCTAAACCCCTCTATGATTCTATTCAAGGTCCCGATAATCTCCCTCTTGAATGGGGACCTGAGTAGGCCAATGCTTTTAAAACCTTGAAGGCTAAATTAAGCTCTGTCCCTGCTCTTGCCTTGCCTGATTTACAGAAACCTTTCACTCTGTATGTAGATGAAAGGCTGGGCAGGCTTTGGGAGTCCTTACTCAATCTCTGGGACCAGATCCCAGGCCAGTGGCCTATTTTTCAAAGAAGCTGGACTCAGTTTCTCTAGGATGGCCTTCCTGCCTTAGAGCAGTAGCTTCGACCACCCTCTTAATAAAGGAAGCCTCTAAACTGACCTTGGGGTCGCCATTAGAGGTTTTAACCCCCCACAGGGTCCAAAGCATTCTAGAATCCAAAGGCCATCAGTGGCTCTCAAGTGAGAGACTTACTAAATACCACGCTCTCCTGCTAGATACCCCTGACCTGACTCTTCGAATTTGCCACACCCTAAATCCTGCCACCCTCCTCCCTGACATCTCTCAATCTGGAGAGATTGTCCATAATTTCAAGGAAATTATAGATTCTGTATACTCTAGCAGAGCTGACTTGAAGGAAATTCCTCTTGATAACCCAGAGGAGGAATATTTCACAGATGGGTCTAATTTCCTCAAGGATGGGGAGAGAAAGGCGGGTTATGCAGTGGTATCTCTTTATAACACCCTGGAAGCTAAGCCATTGCCTACTGGCACCTCGGCACAGAAATCCGAACTTATAGCATTAACCAGGGCTTTAGAACTGGGGAAGGGGATGAGAGTCAATATTTACACTGATTCCAAATATGTTTTTCATGTTTTGCATGCTCATGGAGCTATTTGGAAAGAAAGGGGCTTGTTAACAGCAAGGAATTCTCCCATTAAACACTCGGGAGAAATTCTATGTCTATTACAAGCTGTCCATGAACCCAAGGAGGTCTCTGTTATATTTTGCAGAGGGCACCACAAGGGAGAGTGACTTCAGGCTAAGGGAAATAGGCTGGCAGATGCAGCTGCTAAAACAGCTGCCCTTACGCCCCTGTTGACACCTTTAATTCCCCAGCTAACTGAGTCTTTTACTCCTTCCTATAGCACACAGGAGAAAGCTCTCGCAGAACAAAGGGGATACACATTTTCTCCCTCAGACCATGTTGTTAATTGTTCTTATTTCTATTTGTTCTTTTGTGTAAATCTAAATTGTTTGTACCTTGTCTTATTTGATTAAAACTTTTTACTTTTATTTTTTAACTGAGCTTGAGAGCATCATTTATAGGAGCGAATCCGAACTTTTCTTTAAAATCATAATACATGTAGTCGGCAGGATTCGCTGCATAAATGCCTCTCTTTAAGAAAAATAGATCTCTGTGTCTGTCTGTGTATGTTTGTCTGCTTTGAATTTTTTGTTCTGTGTTAAAAGTTAGCAAGCTCATAAGATAAGAATTCAGCCTCTGTGTTACAGGCTTAGAAAACTATCAGGCTGAATTGTGGAAACTGGAATTCATTCAGAATAGTAATTCTTTCAGAGTGGTTCAAAAATGTATTGGTCTTAAAAATTGTTTGTGATTTTAAACTTTTTAACCTGTTGTACCAATCTGTAAGTAAAACAAAAGAAAAAAACTTGACTATTTTAAACTGGTAGGGAAGTTTTCTCTGAAAAGCAGATTTTCAAAGTCTGCTAAAGAGGAGTAAAGGCAATACAATCTTATCTGCTTAATACCACCTGGGAAGCTTCTTACTAATGGCCTTGAAGCACTCAGGCAGAAGAAAGAAAAAAAAAAAAAAAAAGAAACTATTTGGTTTGCTTCTGAAACATTGGGTAATTTTTTATCCTTATGGGTTATGAATCTTGAAGTTTAAAGTTTAAAAAAAAAGGTGATTAAAGAAAAGGGACAAGGGAGATTGATTTACAAAAGCAATTAATAGTTTAAATGAAATCAGAAGAGTTATTGGTTTGGAAGTGTTAGGTTTAAGTAAGTAAGCATTGGGAGGAGAGAAACAGAGAGATGGGACAGGAGAATGAAAGTGATTTAAGAAGGATTGGTTAGTGAGAGCAAATGATTTCAAGAAGAAATCAGTGGGGAAAAGAAGGAACTGGTTGGAAAGGGGAGTCACGGAGAGATGACTCTAAGACAGGATGTGTTTTTTGCAGGGGGAGAGCAGCAGTAGGAAGCTGCAGCTGTTTTTGGTTGAAGAAAGCAAACTGATAAAGGGTCAAGCTGCTCTCTTACAAGATGTTAATTGAGTGAACATTTGTTTCTAAAATACATAATGGTTTTTGTGTTTAAAGAATATGATCAGAAATGTGATATATAGTCTGAAAAGGCTATTTATTTTTTTAAAAATGTTTAATTGATGTTTTTAAGAACTTTTCAGATTCTTTTATGTGAAAATAGAAGTTTTAATTAATTGTATTGATGCCAATTATTTGAAGGGACTCCAAGTATGATAGTTTTTGCCTTTGTCCTTTTGAAGATTTTTTGTTATGGCAATATGTAGTTTGGGATTTTTCTGTGTATTGGGTATTTTAAAAGCAAAATAATTGGTACAATGTTGAACTTATGAAACATCTACTTGGGTATATAAGAATTATGTGAACATTCTGGGATAAATTTCTTATTGTTAAAAGTCTTACAAAATGTAGATGATCTTTTTGTGACAGGAAGAAAAAGAGTGACCTTGTCCAGGTCACTATCAGTTTGTTAAATTATTTAGGAGCACAGGGACTGAGAATTTCTTAAGGCAAATTGCAATTTGTAAAAGGTGAGGAAAATATTTAGGCCATTTTATAAGCTTAGGGAAAAAGAAACTAGATTCTGTATAAGTGGAGGGGATTCTTCAAATTACTAAGTCTAGAACGAAAAAGTCTCCAGAGATCTCTAGGATTGGTGGGGTATTATAGAACCTGGATTGGTGAATATGCATTATTAACTAAGCATTTATTAACTCATTTGTTGAAAGGGAAGCCTGATATAGTTCAATAGGATTCAAAAGGGGAACAAAGTTTTGAAATGTCAGCCCCTGTTTTACTTTTGCCTTCTTTGGAAAAGGCTTTTCTTTTATATGTAAATACAGTAAACAATGTGGCTTTAGGAGTATTATCACAATTAAGGGGAGGGCAGCCACAGCACTTTTGGTAGAAGAAAAGTCAGAAATTAACCTTTGGGGGTAGTTTAATAGTGAGTGTCCTGCACCAGGTTCAATCAATTCTGAATCAAAGGGGCCAGGAGGTGGCTAACTGATTCACTCTCACCAGACCATAACTTTAATCCAGCCATGTTCTTATCTGCTTCCCCTGGGGAACATGTGTCCCTTGAACATGATTGTCCAAATGTGATTGATTACCAAACTAAGATTAGGGAAGATTTGTAGGAGGTCCCTTTGTTGAAAGGCACTGAATAGTTCATAGATGGTTCCTCACAAATAGTTAATGGGAAAAGGAAAAATGGTTATGCTGTTGTTAATGGGGAAGATTTGACTCTGGTTCAAGCTGGATTCTTGCCAAAAGAGTGGTCAACTCAAAATTTGTGAATTATATGCAGTAAATCAAGCCCTAAAATTGCTTGAAGGACTGATTCAAAATATGCTTGGGGAATTGTTCATATATTTGGGGAAGAAAGGGGAATGGTAAACAGTAAAGGAAAGGGATTGGCACACAGGGCATTGGTCTCTGAAATTTTGACTAATCTTATGTTACCTAAGAACGTTGCAATGATTCATGTGCAGGGGCACCAAAGAGGAAATTCATTTGAGATAAGGAGAAACTGCTTTGCAGATGAGGAGACAAAGCGGCCTGGAGAAGAGGAATCTGTAAGTACGGAGGAGATGATGGTGTTAATTTTGGCATTTCTGCCTCCAGTGCCTCCACTTTCCCTTACCCTAGAAGAGAAGTAGGAAATCTAAAGCCTTGGCGCTCAGGAGGATAAAGAGGTCACTGGCTCCTCCCTAATGGCAGAGAGGTACTGACCATAGCAGGTATGAGACATGTACCCCAACATTTACATCAGGGCAGTCATTAGGATGTCTGAGACCTGTGTGATGTGGTGCTGACTAGGTTTGTGGCACTGGCAGGCAACTGGTCAGTGGGCGTCCTATTTGTCAGAGGATGAATAGGGCGGCCCAATGATAAGTCTAAAAGGAAGAAGGCCCCTGGTATCAGGCCTTTCCAAAGCATACAGGTGGACTTTACCAAGCTGCTGTCAGTGGGGCATCTCAAATACTTGTTGGTCGTAGTGGACCATCTGACCTTATGGGTGGAGGCCATTCCCCTTGCCTGGGCAACAGCCACAGTAATTGTAAAAGTACTTCTTGAGCAAATCATTCCAGGGTATGGGATGGTGGAGCAGGCACATTTAGGCCAAGGCACCTGTTTCACAGCTAAGATCTTCCAATCTGTGGCCCAAGCTCTAGAAATATGATAGGACTTACACACCCCATAGCATCCTCCCTCATCAGGTAAAGTGGAAAGGATGGATAAGGAAATTAAACAGCAACTGACTGAATTGGCATAGAGACACAATTGCCCTGGACCAAGTGCCTTCCCCTTGCCTTATTAAGAATTAAAACAAAATCCCTGAAGAGATGTGGAATTGTCACCTTATGAATTATTGTATGGTCACCCTTATCCAAAAGGGATTCAAAATTCTTCCTTCTATCCAATATTTGAAACCAAGGATTTGTTTTTAAGAAAATATGTTATATCTTTACTATAACATCTGAAAACTTTACAACTAAACAGGCTTATTGCTCAGACTCCTCCCTTAGGATTTCAACAGTGCATGAGTTCTAGCTTGGAGATGGGGTCCTGGTTCGGACATGGAAGGAGGACAAGCTGACCCTGAGCTGGAAAGGACTGACCCAGATCCAGATACAGCAGTGCTGCACAGGAAAGAGGGTGGACTCAGCATACCAGAATTAAAGGACTGGTGGACTCCGAGGGTATGGACTTCCCAACTGAATGCAGAGAACAACCTGAGACAAGCATTGAAAAGCAACTGATGAACTGTGCATGTAAAATCTTGATAGCGGTATTGAAGCCTCACTATTAGATAAAATATCTACTACTGACACCTCCCCCTCCTACAAAACATCCTCCATCAATCATAAGAGTTCCTAAAAACTTGTACCAATAATGTAACTTTTCCTCCTCTGATGAATTGTGTTAGAAAGAAAAAGAACCTGGTATGATACCCTATTTGGTGGTGCTGGAACTGGTTTGGGTATAGTTAATTCTATAGATCTTGAGGCCTTGGCCAGCAGACTGTGCAGTGCTGGGCAAGATGTTTCTCAAGCTTTGACTGTAAATGCTCCATGGTTGCTCACGACGATCCTACCCCACCAAAATACTTTAAAATATCAAGGCCAATTTCTACAGATTTTTAATGAGAGTATTATTACTAGTTTAGGTTTTACTGGAAATATTAGTAAATTACTTAATTGGCCCAAATGCTCTTTACAAAATATGTATACCTTGATACAAAAAGAAAATGCTCAGAGATTGTTGCAATGTGGGATCATATGTTTAATTTACCAGAAGCATGGAAAAAACAATGACCTGAAAATACTATGTGTACTTCTCTTTGGTGTACTGGAACTATTGTGTATTATCAAATTAAGATATGGGCTGTTATGTGTCACTTTCATGTGTTACCTTTTGTCTTACCTAATTACTTTGCTTTACCTCATATATATGGAAACTACATAGATTTGAATAATGTAACCCACACTTTGTCTGTAACTGCAACTGATAGGGGGATTGTTTGTGGGATGATGATTCGGCAGATGGAACCCTCCCTTCTATCACATTCATCCAATTTGTGTGATTTAACATTGTGTCCTGTGAATAACTTCTCCATGATATATGAGGTATCTTTGCAACATATATGTATAGCTTCTAATAACCTGGGTACCCAAGCTTCTTCCTTTACCCCATGTCTCCCTGTCACTACAACCTCTTATCGATATCCTGAACAAGTCTTTAGTTATGAAGAAACTGTTAGTCTAATTAGCGCGCGTTAAATGAACATCGAATACAGACTCATATAGCTGCAGGACAACTTATCGAGGCCTCTCATTTAGTGACATCAGATACTAATCATCATTGGTATGGCTTCTTACTTAGATCAGGTAGCGCTACCATTTATTTTAATAGTTTAGCCATAACCATATTATTTTTATTGTTCTTTTGGTAATACTGTATGTGTAATTGTTATATGTATTGGAAGATGAAAACAATTTATTCTAATTTTATCCCATTAGCTCAGTCCTCTTATTATTTTCGTGATCTTAAGGCCAAATGAATAAGAAATTAAGATTTCATATTAGAATTGTAAGCTCACTCAAATCTAACAGGCCTAAGCTTCTAAATTATGGGAATTTGACCGTTCCATGAACTCTATATGTCCTTGACAATAGGTACCAGGAACTAGCCATCCCTGGGAATGTCTATGCTTAGGGCTGGGTGGCTTCCTCCCCGAGCATATACAATTGATAAGGAAACACGTCAAGGTATAGACAATATGGAATGAGTCAACATACCAGATTGTCACGTACTCTGCACATGTATACGTGCCAAACTTCTTGACTAAGGGTCTTCTTTGTCTAAAAAAAACATATAAAAGGCTAGTGTTCTATATCAGCCGTCAAGCTTCAGCCACGAGGAGGACACTTCGCCTGGAAAAATCTTTACACAATTCAAGTTGATTGAAGTTGAAACGGGGCTCCCAGCCATTTGAATTTTTGAGGTTTCCTTGAATTGGTGATGTATTCTCTTCCTCTATCTGCTATACTTGTCATGTTGTTAATTGTTCTTATTTCTATTTGTTTTTTTGTGTAAATCTAAATTGTCTGTACCTTGTCTTATTTGATTAAAACTTTTTACTTTTATTTTTTAACTGAGCTTGAGAGCATCATTTATAGGAGCGAATCCGAACTTTTCTTTAAAATCATAATACAGAGCACTTCTTTGTTCCAGAGGCAAATCAGTAGAAACTGATTTCTGCTCTGCACCAGGCTACTCATCTGGGGAGGAGTGCCCTCCAATCCTTGGTTGAAACTCGTTTTCACTGGCCATAAACTGGGGGAAACAATCAGGCAAGTCTGCCAGGCCTGTCCAATTTGTGCCCAAATGAATCCTGAGGGGAGCTGTTAAAGCTCCCACCTCTCCTGAAGCCAATTCAGAGGAAAGGCACTTACCCTGGCGAGGACTGGCAACTAGATTTCACGCATATGCACCCCCCCCCACCCCCCCCCCCCCCCCGTAGAGGTTTCAGGTTGCTTCTAGTGTTCGTGGACACATTTACTAACTGGGTAGAAGCATTTCCTTGCAGGACTGAGAAAGCCCACGAGGTATCCAAATTTTGCCTGTTAAACGAAATTATACCTCGCTTTGGTTTACCTGCCTCGTTACAGAGCAATAATGGGTGTGCCTTTATTTCCCAGGTGACCCAAATTGTAGCAAAAGCTCTTAAAATTACTTACTATCTCCACACGTCATGGAGACCCCAAGCCTCAGGGAAGGTGGAGAAAATGAATCATACCCTTAAGTGAGTCCTCTCTAAATTATGAGTTGAGACTCATAATTGAAGATTGGATTAAAAATCTCCCAATCTGGCTTCTTAAAATCAGAATTTCCCCCAGGGAAGCTATTAAGCTTTGTCCATTTGAGCTCTTCTATGGACAGCCTTTTCTAACAACTAATTATCTTGTTGACCCCAAATAGCATCTGGTCACTCGATTTGCTTCAAGACTGAGTGCAATCCAGAAGGCCCTTTCTGAATATGCAATCAAGCATCTCCCTAAACCCACAGATGCTCCTGCTCAGGTTAAATCCTGTAAATCCTGGGGATATGGTATATTAAAGAGCTGGAAACCCCAGGGGTCTGACCCCCTAGGCATGAAGTGGAAAGGGCCATACAAGGTCATCTTAACTGCTCCAAATGCAGTTAAACTGTAAGGGTCCCCCAGCTGGACTCATATTTCTAGGATTAAAAATGTTGCTTCTGTTTCAGATAATCCAGTTTATTCCTGTGAGCCCATAGAGGACCTGAAGTTACTCTTTTGCAAGACGCCTGGGAAAGACTCTGGAGAAAGAAGCCTCTCATGCTAATCTTTCTTTCTCCTTATGAGGACTCTACTCTTGATATTTTCTCTCTAGCTTTCTTGGTCCTACTCTGTGGGTCCTGGGAAATTGGGTCACAACTTCCTAGTCAGACTTGGGAACTCTGCGGGGAATGGGGGTGTCCAGGACTGCTGGGTGTGCTATCACCACCCCCAGGGTGGGTCACAGATGCGGCCTAATGCATTCTTTGCAAAGGCTCCATTCCCATGGGCCACCAGCTCCTCAGTAGATGCCACCCCCTTTGTACTAGCCAACCCCCAGGGAAACTACTCTGATCCAACTGTTCCCTGCTTTCTGGCTGGGAAGGATCTCATATCTACCCATCACCACACCACAGTGGTTGTCACCGTGGCGCCTAATGGCCATATTCAAATCCCTGATGTGGGAATATTGACCTCTACCACCAATACTGTGGGTGCCAGCGAGTGTGACTCGTTTCAAAACTGCCGAAATTTCACCTTGGCAACTTGCACGAGCTGCATAGGTGGGACACAAGCCAAGTGCAGTTATGATTACGCACCCCCCAAGAAGGTAATTGTAGGGAACCCATTTAGGGATTATCCTGGCAAGCTCACCTACAGTGTTATATAGCACCTTCCTTGAAACTTCTCCATAACCTCCTCAGGACTAACATTCCAATCAATAGGCTGTTATGCGATTATAATCATCCGTGGGGACAAGCAACCAGGACACTGCTACAAAATAAAACTTCGGGGACCATCTGTGCGCCAAGGAGGTATACATTCCTCTGTAAAGTAAGTCTTCCACTCCACCTTAAGGTTTCTGAGGGTCCTGTTAGAAAAAACACCTCTGACTGGAACCCTCCCCCACCTGTGATTTTGTCCACTTGCTGCCTTACACCCTTTAAACACCATGGGTCCTGCACCCTGGGTTACCTAAGCACCCCTTTCACGGTATATAATGCCAGCACCTCCGATCCCACCCCTTCAAATAGACCAAGGAGAGGGCTTTGGGAAAATGTTCTATGGTACTTACGGAAAGGCACTTCAATGCTAGTGCCCTTCGTAGGGTACTTAGAACATGAAAATGTTCTTTCCAACCTAACGGCCCCTATTAACCAGCTGGCAAATGAGACTGCACATTCTCTCCAGGAGATTCAAGAATCTCTGGACTCCCTTGCCAACATGGTTCTGGATAATTGTCTGGCCTTAGATTATCTCCTAGCTTCTAGTGGCGGAATTTGTACCCTGGTCAATACTTCTTGCTGTATGTATATTAATTATTCCAGGGAAATTGAACTTAGCACTGAAAGAATTTTAGAAAAAGCTGGCTGGATGAAGGACATTCAAGAGAAAATCCTTACTCCTCCCGACTCTTCCTCTGGGTGGGGCTCCTGAATATGGTCTCTCTTAACCCCCATCCTAAATCCACTTTTAATAATTGTCTTATTACTCATATTTGGTCCTTGTATTTTCAGACTACTGGTGAGAGTCATTTCTTCTAGGCTTCGAGCTTCAAACTTTGAGCTGCTTCTACAGCCTGCAGACTCTGGGACTCAAGGAGACACACACCCTCTAGACTCAGCTGCTCCCATCTTCAGATCCTGTGTTTCCCTTCCTGACATGGACCCCCCCAAATGAACTAGGGACAGCTCTACAACCCTTGCCAGCTTGAAGAAGCTATAGAAGATGAGACCTTTGTCCCTTTTCCCCAAAAGCATTTGGAGGGACTTGTCTCAGGGGGGAATCTGACGAGGGAAACTGAGGTCAGAGACCCTAAAAAGTTAACCTTAGCTCGACCTAGAAGCCAATCCCACCTTTGTTAAGTACCACTAATTAACCTTTCTATAGAATTCAGCTGACACTAACCAAGTTTTCTATAGAGCTGAACTAAAGCTAAGTACTCCTACTTAACTTTCAATAGAACTGAATTAATGTTAAGTACCACCACTTAAGCTTTCTATAATTTGAACTATCACTAATCAAACTTTCTATAACTTTACTGAAGCCTATTCAAACCCAAAACCTCTCTATTGTCTCAAAAGCCCTCAAGACCTAATATAACTAAGCTCATATAACTAAGTACTCTTGACTGTACCAGAGTGGGCAGAATAGACAGAACTCTCTAATCCCATCTGGGAGTTCCTGTCCACCTGAGATCTCTCCGTGATTTAAAACAAACGTTTTACTTTTAATTGAGTAAATTCTTTTACTTCACCCTCGCCTGTTCTCACATACCATAAAGCCTGGAAATCCCCCAATAGTTTGCTGTTTCCTATTCCAGTTCATTCTACAGATGAGAAAACTGAGGCAAACAGATTTAAATGATTTACCCAGGGTCACAAAGATAGTAAGTGTCTGAAGCCAGATTCAAATTTATGAAGATGAGTCTTACTGACCTTAGTCACAACACTCTTATCTACTATAACACCAAGCTGCCTATATAATGATTTATCCCTTTTTTTTAAACAGCCATGCCTATGATTAAAGAGGATACACAATAAGATTGCTCAGTAATTCATTTGTCTCACTGATTCCTTTGTGCCCTTTTCAAGTGCCTACTTCTAAACAAAACAAGAGATCCAAAATGTAAGGAGAAAATCAGTGTTTCTTGTGTGGGTTTTTTTTCAAGTTGCTTAAGACCTTTCTGAAATTTTCTGGGTTTGCATGGAATTTTTTTCAAGTATATTTTGTTATTTGGGGTATATAATTATTTTTTTTTATTTCATTCTGCTGGGAATCCTCTTTTGAATTAAGTTTTTGTGTTTCATAACACTTAAATGTTTACTAATGATCTAACTTTATAGGACACTAATTATGGACAATTCAGGTTTAATCAAGCTGATAGCTAGTAGACTAAATACCCATAAATGTCAAATACTGATAAATGTCATCAGCTCAGGTTAAGTAAATGTACTTATAGCTGGCCAAGGAGAAACACAGAAATAATGAAAATAAAATGCAAAAAGAATTCACATATTCTTGTAAGTTCTTCACCTTATCTCACTCTATTCCTCACAATTTGACTTCCTGAAACTTAGGCCTTGGGTCTCATATTTTCTACCCTACAGCCTTTTGAGTATAGAGATCACATGACATCCTGAAATGTAGAGCTAGGCACCTGTTGTGCCCTACGGTCCTCTGAGAACCAAGTCATGTCCTGACACCTGGACCCCATGTCCTAACACCTCCAAGAAGCCTTCCCCTGGACACTTAAATGTTTACTAATGATCTAACTTTATAGGACACTAATTATGGGACAATTATGTATAATTGTCTAAATTTTCATAATTTTGCTGCACATTGAAATTGTGCTCTGATCTTGGACTAATTCTTCAGTTTAATTGTTGTAGTCTTTATTATTGATGTTTGTTATGTTACTATATGCACAATGAGTTTTATTTAAACGAAATGAACAGTATGGATATTAAAACTTAACCTCACATGATAGTCCTGACTAACAGCATTGAAGACAAAGTAATAGAGGAGAACTTAAGTGGGGTATAGATGACATGGGGAGATGTTTATTGCATGTTATAGGGGAGGCAGTGGCCTGTAAATTATTTAAATTAACAATATCCTTAAAGATATAATAGGAAGTTTACATGGGCAACTAGTTAGTAAATCCATCACTGATGAGAAACAGATAAGGATGAGGTAGGACTTTTTTTTCAAATAGAATAATGTAATAAAATTATAATGCAATGCATTGTGAAGAGGGGAGAAATGACAACTGGAAGTAGAGAGGAACGTGGATGCAATGGTTTAATTTTGGCAATCAGTTCTTTGGGGAGAAGAATTGCTGAAGTCAATTTATGAGGAGCTATTCAATTTCTAAAAGTAGGATATGTTAAAGAAATAACAGTGGTAGGTGAACAATATGAAGAAAGAGAGGGGCCAACTTCAATTTGGTGTATTGTCTGAAAGTAAACAGTAATGAGTTCATAGTATAGAAATGTTTGGAATGTATCAAGTGTTCAAAGAGGACCAGAACCTCTGGGATTAGGGTTTAATGAGCCCTTTTCAGGATTGCTTATCCTTCTTTGGTATTCACCTTTCACCCAACTCTCATTAATGGCTCCAATATACATTGCTCAAGGGCCACACCTTAGTAAAACCATCTTAGTAGATGGCCTAATTCAGCTTGAGGACAACTGAGAAGCCTCAAACCTGTCAGCAAATTAGGGGAATGTCTACCCCATGTATGTGAAAAATTCTCCTGGTAGAATGATCAGATGAGATTCATTTGTTCCAACAATCATGAAGGCAGTTGAAGCAGGTACTGTGCAGCACCTCAAGCTTGGTGAGAGACTGAATAAGTCAAGGTCATCTATTGTATCCCAGGCTTTCGCCAGTCATCTTAACTTTTCTCTTGACCCTAACTGACTCTGAAAAAGAGATTAAGCTTGATGCCTTTGTGCATCTCTACGTAACTTAAATCCAATTCATACATCACCCCATGATGTCATCAGTCTTTTTCAAAAATGAAGGATAAACAGCATTGTAATTGGAACAGGATTGGAATGCTTGTAAAAGTGGGATATCTGATAGACCCATCAGCCTGGAGTCAGGAAGATGGGAGTCCAAATCCAGTTTCAGATGCTAGTTGTCTGTCCTTGAAAAAGTCATCTTATCTCCATCTTGTTTAGGTTCTTCAGTGTAAAATGGGGATCACAATAGCACCTACCTTGCAGAGATATTATGAGGATCAAATGATGCCTAGCACAATGCCTAGCATACAATAAGTACTTAATAAGTGTTTATTCTATTCTTTTTCTCCTTCTTGCAAAGACTAGAGAAGCAATTTGGTACTGCAGAGATTTGGTTCACCATACATAATATATATATATATATATATATATATATATATATATATATGAAGAAGAGTGTCCATCTGAGTTTGTGCTATGAATGAAGAGAAAGTCGTCTAAGGAGTGACATTAAAAATATTTGGTTGTCCCAATTACAGAGATATTGAACTGAGAGGAAATAAACAGATCCTATTATAAAGTATCTGATTGAACTTTATAAGGTGAAACAATAGATTGGATATAATAGCTGCTAAAATGATATATTCAGCTAAGTAATATCGACTTTTCAGAAGGAAAACATAGCAAAACATTATCTAAACATCTCATGCAAATTGTCTTGAAATCAAGACAAGAAATCATCCCTGATCATCAGAATCCCAAGAATAAGAACTCATGGAAATTCTCATGAGAAATGGAATCATTGGAAAGACTGTTCTTCAAAGGTAGAGAATGTTTCATTATTGTCTTAGTATTGCTAGAACCCAGACCAATGCCTGCCACATAGTAGTAAATGCTTCTTAATTTATTTAATTAATTAATCCTAATTAATTAAAATTTGCTTTTATTTATATATTATTTATTTATTGTTTTATTAATTTATCAATCAGCTCTTTATTATAGCTGATATAAAAATACAAACTGCAAAACAGAAGCAAAGAAATAAAGAGTTAACTTCTAACTACAGCTCTGGTCTTTGACAATTGTGTCTCTTGGATGTGCTGAAGAAGTGAATTTTGACTTAGTTTGGAAGCTCTTCTTTCCTTACTCTTGGGAATATTACTGATATCAGTAATAGAGACTGTCACAACCCATGAAAATCCTTAGCCTTACTTTAGTACCACTTTCATGATATCAATTTATTGAATCTTTTGCTCAAGATATTGTGAGGATATGAAATGTTTGAGGCTGGGCCTAATTCAGATCTTTTCACTGGAAATTTATACTCAATGTTAAAATTAAATGAGAATTTAGTAGATCATTCTGGGCATCTGATGGCACAAGGGATAAAGTACTGGGCATGGAGTCAGGAGCCCCCATCTTAATAAGTTCAAATGCAGACATTTACTGACTGTGTGATCTGAAGCAAGTGGCTTTATCCTGTTTGTCTCACTTTTTCATCTGTAAAATGAACTAGAAAAGGAAATGACAGTCTCCTTCAGATCTTTGTCAAAATAAAAAAAGTGGGGTCACAAAGAGTTAGACATGACTGAAAAATGACTGAACAGAAGTAAATCAGAGGGGACTTAGCCATAACAGGGGAAAAATATTCAATAAGATTGGCATTTGAGGGCACCTCTGTTTTACTGAGCTGCATGGATCGCCCCCTACCTCAAATTGCCAACAGTAGTCTTTTAATCAAGTATCAGAGTGTTCTTGGAGTTTCATATGGCTATTTTGTACTCAGTGAGCAGAAAATCTATTATAGTAATTACTGCATATAGAACAGTGATCATATTCATGGCCTAAGGCATAATTTTCCTCAGCAAGATCCTAGTCACCATAACAACTATGTATTAATCTCAAAAGTTAAAACTCTCTGGCTCTACTCTTCTCTCAGAAGCCCATATATATCAGAAACTTTCAACATGCCTAGTTTGAAAGGAAGATAAGATTTTTTTTTTTTTAGGCAATAGATATTTTCATAAGAAAACAGTTGCCCAAATAAGAATATACATGAGGACATTTAAAAAAATATGAACTTTAACATAAATGAAATGGGTTGAATGAATGGAAAATAATGAATTATGCAGCCAAAGGGGTCATCTTGAACGACTTTTTGCCTGATAAATGAAACATTTCCATGACACCCCTGGCAATTTTTTTTCTTCCACTTTATTCTTAAATATCTTCAGTAATAGGTAATTCACCACTCCTGTGAAAACAATCTATTTAAAATTTCTTTTTTTATTATTATTATTATTATTTTTTTATTAATTTTTCCAAATTATCCCCTCCCTCCCTCCACTCCCTCCCCCCGATGGCAGGTAATCCCATACATTTTACATGTGTTACAATATAACCTAGATACAAAATATGTGTGTAAATACCTTTTTCTTGTTGCACATTAATTATTAGCTTCCAAAGGTATAAGTAACCTGGGTAGATAGACAGTAATGCTAACAATTTACATTCGCTTCTCAGTGTTCCTTCACTGGGTGCAGTTATTTCTGTCCATTATTGATCAACTGGAAGTGAGTTGGATCTTCTTTATGTTGAAGATTTCCACTTCCATCAGAATACATCCTCATACAGTATTGTTGTTGAAGTGTATAGTGATCTTCTGGTTCTGCTCATTTCACTCAGCAACAGTTGATTTAAGTCTCTCCAAGCCTCTCTGTATTCCTCCTACTGGTCATTTCTTACAGAGCAATAATAATCCATAACCTTCATATACCACAATTTACCCAACCATTCTCCAATTGATGGACATCCATTCAACTTCCAGTTTTTAGCTACAACAAAAAGAGTTGCCACAAACATTTGGCACATACAGGTCCCTTTCCACTCTTTAGTATTTCTTTGGGATATAATCCCAATAACAGCAATGCTGGGTGAAAGGGTATGCACAGTTTGACAAGTTTTGGGGCATAGTTCCAAATTGCTCTCCAGAATGGCTGGATTCTTTCACAACTCCACCAACAATGTATCAGTGTCCCAGTTTTCCCACATCCCCTCCAACATTCATCATTATTTGTTCCTGTCATTTTAGCCAATCTGACAGGTGTATAGTGGTATCTCAGAGTTGTCTTAATTTGCATTTCTCTGATCAGTAGTGATTTGGAACACTTTTTCATATGAGTGGAAATAGTTTCAATTTTATCATCTGAGAATTGTCTGTTCATATCCCTTGACCATTTATCAATTGGAGAATGGCTCGGTTTCCTATAAATCAGGGTCAGTTCTCTATATATTTTGGAAATGAGACCTTTGTCAGAACCTTTACTTTTAAAAATATTTTCCCAATTTGTTACTTCCCTTCTAATCTTGTTTGCATTAGTATTGTTTGTACAGAAACTTTTTAGTTTGATGTAATCAAACTTTTCTATTTTGTGATCAATAATGATCTCTAATTCTCCTCTGGTCATAAAATCCTTCCTCCTCCACAGGTCTGAGAGGTAGACTATTCTTTGTTCCTCTAATCTATTTATGATCTCATTCTTTATGCCTAAATCATGGACCCATTTTGATCTTATCTTGGTATATGGTGTTAAGTGTGGGTCCATATCTAATTTCTGCCATACTAATTTCCAGTTTTCCCAACAGTTTCTTCCGAATAATGAATTTTTGTCCCTAATGTTGGTATCTTTGGGTTTGTCAAAGATTAGATTGCTATAGATGTACCCTTTTTTGTCCTTTGTATCTAATCTGTTCCACTGATCTACTGTTCTATTTCTTAGCCAGTACCAAATGGTTTTGGTGACTGCTGCTATATAATATAGCTTTAGATCAGTTACACTTAGACCACCTTCCTCTGACTTTTTTCATTAGTTCCCTTGCAATTCTCGACCTTTTATTCTTCCATATGAATTTTGTTGTTATTTTTTCTAGGTCATTAAAATAGTTTCTTGGGAGTCTGATTGGCATAGCACTAAATTAATAGATTAGTTTGGGGAGTATTGTCATCTTTATTATATTCGCTCGGCCTATCCAAGAGCACTGAATGTTTTTCCAATTATTTAAATCTGACTTTATTTTTGTGGCAAGTGTTTTGTAATTTTTCTCATATAATTCCTGACTATTCTTTGGTAGATGGATTCCCAAATACTTTATACTCTCAACATTTGTTTGGAATGGAATTTCTCTTTGTATCTCTTGCTGTTGCATTTTGTTGGTGATATATAAGAATGCTGAGGATTTATATGGATTTATTTTGTATCCTGCCACTTTGCTAAAATTCTGAATTATTTCTAATAGTTTTTTAGCAGAGTCTTTGAGGTTCTCTAAGTATACCCATGTCATCTGCAAAGAGTGATAGTTTGATTTCCTCATTTCCTACTCTAATTCCTTGAATCTCTTTCTCGGCTCTTATTGCCGAGGCTAGCATTTCTAGTACTATATTGAATAGTAATGGTGATAGTGGGCAACCTTGTTTCACTCCTGATCTTACTGGGAAAGGTTGCAGTTTATTTCTATTGCATATTATGCTTACTGAAGGTCTTAAATATATGCTCCTGATTATTCTAAGGAATAATCCATTTATTCCTATACTCTCAAGAGTTTTTAGTAGGAATGGATGTTGGATTTTGTCAAATGCCTTTTCTGCATCTATTGAGATGATCATATGGTTTTTATTAATTTGATTATAAATATGGTTAATTATACTAATAGTTTTCCTAATATTAAACCATCCCTGCATTTATCCTACTTGATCATAGTGTATTATCCTGGGGATGATTTTCTGAAGTCTTTTTGCTAACATCTTATTTAAGATTTTAGCATCAATATTAATCAAGGAAATTGGTCTATAATTTTCTTTCTCAGTTTTCGATCGACCTGGTTTAGGTATCAGTACCATGTCTGTGTCATAAAAGGAGTTTGGTAGGACTCCTTCATTCCCTATTTTTTTCAAATAGTTTATATAGCATTGGGGCTAATTGTTCTTTAAATGTTTGGTAGAATTCACATGTAAATCCATCTGGTCCAGGGGATTTTTTTCCTGGGGAGTTGATTAATAGCTTGTTCTATTTCTTTTTCTGAAATGGGACTATTTAAGCAATTTATTTCCTCCTCTGTTAATCTCGGAAGCCTATATTTTTGGAGGAAGTCATCCATTTCACTTAAGTTATCAAATTTATTGGCATAAAGTTGGGCAAAGTAACTCATTATTTCTCTAATTTCCTCTTCATTGGTGGAAAGATCCCCCTTTTCATTTGTAAGACTAACAATTTGATTTTCCTCTTTCTTTTATCTGATCAGATTTACCAAAGGTTTATCTATTTTATTGGCTTTTTCATAAAACCAACTCTTGGTTTTATTTACTAATTCAATAGTTTTTTTACTTTCAATATTATTGATTTCTCCTTTTAATTTTTGTATTTCAAGTTTAATTTTTGGTTGGGGGTTTATAATTTGGTCTTTTTCTAGCCTTTTAAGTTGTAAGCCCAATTCGTTAATCTTCTCTTTCTCTATTTTCTTCAAATAAGCCTCCAAAGATATAAAATTTCCCCTTATTACTGCTTTAGCTGCATCCCACAGATTTTGGTATGATGTCTCATCATTGTCATTATCTTGGGTGAAATTATTAATTGTTTCTATAATTTGCTCTTTCATGCAGTCATTCTTTAAGAGGAGATTATTCAGTTTCCAATTACTTTTTGGTCTATTTATCCCTAACATTTTACTGAATGTAGCTTTTATTGCATTGTGGTCTGAGAAGAAGGCATTTATTATTTCTGCCTTCCTACATTTAATTTTGAGATCTTTATGTCCTAATATATGGTCAATTTTTGTATAGGATCCATGAACTGCTGAGAAGAAAGTATATTCCTTTCTATTGCCATTCAGTTTTCTCCAAAGGTCTATCATACCTAGTTTTTCTAATGTTCTATTTACTTTTTTAATTTCTTTCTTGTTTGTTTTGTGGTTTGATTTGTCTAAATCTGAGAGTGCAAGGTTGAGATCTCCCACTATTATAGTTTTACTGTCTATTTCTTCTTGCAACTCTCTTAACTTTTCCTTTAGAAAGTTAGATGCTATACCACTTGGTGCATATATGTTTAGTATTGATATGGCTTCATTATTTATGCTACCTTTCAGCAGGATATAGTTTCCTTCCTTATCTCTTTTAATTAGATCAACTTCTGCTTTTGCTTGATCTGAGATAAGGATAGCTACCCCTGCTTTTTTGGCTTTACCTGAAGCACAATAGATTCTGCTCCAACCTTTTACCTTTACTCTATATGTATCTCCCTGCTTTAAGTGTTTTTCCTGTAAACAACATATTGTAGGGTTCTGATTTTTGATCCAGTCTGCTATCCATCTCCGTTTGATGGGAACATTCATCCCATTCACATTTACAGTTAAAATTACTTTTTCTGTATTTCCTGCCATCATATTATCCCCAGATTATGCTTTTTCCCTTGACCCCCCTGAACCCCTTCCCCAATATTTAATTTATAGACCCCCCTTGTGACACACAGCCCTCCCTTTTTTTTTTTAGTATCCCTCCCCCCTCCCTCCACGTCCCTTCCCTTATTCTCCTTTTCCTTTTCCCTTTTCCTCTCACCCCTTTTAATGAGGTGAGAGAGAATTCTCTGAAAAACAAATGTGACAATTATTTACTCTTTGAGCCTCTTCTGATGAGAGTAAGATTTACACAATGATTCTCCCCCTCTCTAAATTCCCTTAGATATGGTGTATTTTCTATGCCTCTTCCTGGGATGTAGTTTCCCTCTTTTTATCACACCCTCCCCTTTTTCTGATACTACCCCGTTCCCTTTACTACTCCCCCTCCTTTTTTTTCCTTTTATATCAGTAAAATCAAATTATCCATGCGTACTTTCTATATACCCACAACAGAGTTACAGTTCTCAAGGGTTCTGTGTACCTTTTTCTGTTTCTCTTCAGTCTAGTGGATGTAGAACAAATTTTTTGTTTAAGTCTGGTTTTTTTCTTAGAAACATATGGAATTCCTCTATTTCATTGAATGACCATCTTCTTCCATGGAAAAAGATGCTAAACTTAGCTGGGTAGTTTATTCTTGGTTGCAATCCTTGATCTTTTGCCTTTAGGAATATCAGGTTCCAAGCCCTTCTATCTTTTAATGTGGAGACAGCCAGATCTTGGGTGACCCTTATTGTGGCACCTTGGTATTTAAATTGTTTTTTTCTAGCTGCTTGCAGGATTTTCTCCTTTGTGTGGTAATTCTGCAGCTTAGCCACAATATTCCATGGTGGTCTTTTTTTTAGGGTCTATTTCTGAAGGAGTTCGATGAATTCTTTCAACATCTACTTTCCCCTCTGTTTCTATTATCTCTGGACAGTTCTCTTTGATAATTTCCTGTAAAATAGAATCTAGGCTCTTTTTTTGGTCATAGTTTTCTGGAAGTCCAATGATCCGCAGATTATCTCTCCTAGATCTATTTTCCAGGTCTATAGATTTTCCCAGTAAGTATTGGATATTGTTCTCCAACTTCTCATTTTTTTTGTTTTGTTTGACTGATTCTTGGGTTCTCTGTGAATCATTCATCTCTAATTGTTCCATCCTGACTTTTAAGGAGGTATTTTCTTCTTTCACAGTTTTTAGTTCTTTTTGTAAATGCCCAATTTCGTTTTTAAATGAATTATTTTGCTCTATTGAATTTTTTTTTCCATTTCCCTAATTTTCTTTTTTTGAGAATTATTTTCTTTTTCCAATTCAGAAATCCTATTTTCTTGGGACTTTTTTATCTTCTCCAATTCAGAAATCCTATTTTCCTGTGATTTTTTTACCTTTTCTAATTCACTAATTTTGTTTCCCTGCATCTCCTGTGAATTCTTTATTTTTTCCAACTCCAATTTCAGAACGTTGTTATTCTCTATCATAGCTTCCCTTTCCTTTCCCCATTTTTCTTCAAACTCTCTTAACTTTTTAATAGTCTCTTCATGGAGAGAGTTATGTGTTGGGGGGTAGGAATCGTTCCCCTTTAGGTTGTTATCTGCTGACTCTCTGCTGTTAACTTCCTTGGGGTTGGATACCCGCTCTTTCTCTGTGTAGAAGGAATCTATGGTTTTTTTGGGCTTCTTGCTCATACTTAAAAAATCTTTTGGGGTCTGTCCCTGGGGTAGGAAATTATTTATTTATTTCTTTATCAGCTTCCTCCCAGACAGGATGGATGCAACGGCCCCTGCACCTGAGCTAAGAGAGAGCTCTGGGAGAGAGTTCCCCACCCCCTCCCTGGAAGTGCCTCAGAGGTGATCAGCACTGCTGTGCTTTGAAGGCGCTGTGTTCTAGTGGCTTCCCTGAGGTTGAGACTGAACAGTAAAGGTGACTCAAAGCCTAGCCTATGCGTCCCACTGGGGCGTGGATGTCTGCAGCAAGTGACGTGAAAATCCCCTGCGCTCAAACTGGGAAGTGTCTGCCAGAAACCGTGGTCCCTAGTTCCAAGTTTCCACTTCTCTGGGACTTCCCTTCCACAGCCTCCAGCCAGTGGAGCCAGGCACTATGAGTTACCACCCCGCCCACTCTTCAATCTCTTAACTACCCCGAGGCGAAAGCCTGGATTGCCTATGTCGGCCACACCCCCGGTGCCGAGATCTGCTGAGTCACCCCTGGGATCCGGGAAGATCCAATCTAGTTTTAAATTTTAAAGTGGCTTATATTTCTCCTCTGAACTGCTGTTTTATAAGCAGAGAAGAGTTAACAGCCTGTGCCAGATTCTTTTATGTCAGTGGATTCTCTGATCCCAGAGCACTCCCCAGGGCGACCGGCGCAGTGTGCCACTACTCCACCATCTGTGCTGGCCTCTCTTCTTCCTCCCCTGGGAGCTTACCTTTCCAGCTGAAACTCCAGATTCTCTTCAGCTGGTAAGTCGTGCTTCCAGTCCTTGTGGATTCTATCAGTCCAACGCTATTTCTGAGGCTGATTAAATCTAGTTGGTTGTGAGGGAAGAAAGGAGCTTACACAGTGGCGTGTATCTTCTCCGCCATCTTGGCTCCGCCCCTCAAAGGATTCTTAATAGGAGTCCTATTCAGTGGAAAGAGTGAATTGCAGACAAATGTTCCAGTTATTCCCTTTTGAAAAAGCCATTCCTTTGGATAATTGTTCTTCTCTATTTCAGATTCTATTGAGTTTAGTTTTCCCTTTGTTTATTTTGCAGGTTGGGATATTATAGCTGATATAAATTCTCTCGTATTTGTTTCCTTGGAACTTTTTTTGTACAATGCATTATCTTCTTTATATTTATAGCTGTATCAAAGGATTCTTTATAAGAGTCCTTATCAGTGGGAAGATTTAATTGCATACAAATCTTCCAGCTTTTCCCTTTTGAAAAATCCACTCTTTTTTATACTTGTTCTTCTCTATTTTCTATTCCAATGAGTCTAGTTTTCCCTTTGATTGCTGGGTATTTTGGATCATTATAGTTGATATTAATTTTCTGCCATTTGCTTCAATAGAACTTTGTGGATACTATGCATTTTCTTCTTTATATTTAAACTTGATTAAAGGTTTGTTAACAACAATTCTTTTCAGTCTAAATAGTTTTCTTCCCAAGAAATGATCATGTTATATCCTTTTGATGAAAAAATTCCTTCTCTTACTTGTTCTTCTCTATGTCACATTCTATTGAGTCTAGTTTTCCCTTTGTTTCTATTGCAGTTTGGGATATTATAGTTCATATAAATTCTCTCGTATTAACTTCAAGGGAAATGTTTTTGTACAATGTATTGTCTTTTTTGATATTTAAACCTGGAGCAAAGGATTCTTAACAAGAATCCTATCAAAAGAACGAGTGAATTACAGACAAACCTTCCAGTTTTTTCCTTTGAAAAATCCAATCCTTTGGATATTTGTTCTCCTCTCTTTCCCATTCTATTGCGTTTAGTTTTCCCTTTGATTCCTTTGCTTTTTGGATCATTATAGTTAATTAAATAATTAAAGTAAAGTCCCACCCATTTGCTTCAATGGAATTTTCTGGACACAATGAATTATCTTCTTTATATTTAAAGCTTGATGAAAAAAATTTGTAACAACAATCCTTTTCTTTCTAAATAGTTTACATCCAAAGAAATAATCCAGTTATTTCCTTTTGACTAAAAAATTTCCTTTTTTTATTTGTTCTTCTCAATTCTTTAATGAAGCTGCAGAAAAGAACCTAACAAAAAATATTGTTTCAGAAGATATGATCCATAAAATAATCTAGAAAACAACGTTTTTATAGATTGAGGCTTTAGAAAAGAATCTAGAAAAGAATTGTTTCTAGAGGGAGGATACAGAAAAGAATCTATAAAAATGTTTCCTAGAATGGGGATCTAGAAAAGAACCTAGAAAAGACTTGTATCTAGATAGAACATCAAGAAAACCAGGCTTTTTAAGTTGAGGCTCTAGAAAAGGATCCAGCAAAGAATTCTTTACAGAGAGAGGATGCAGAAAATTTTCTAGAATATACTTTTGTCTAGATTGAAGATATAGGAAATCATCTAGAAAAGACTTGTTTCTAGAGTTAAGAACTGGAAAAATATCTAGAAAAATATTTTATCAAATGAAGGTGTTAAAAAAAATTTATAAAAATTTGTTCCAGGAGAGATGATACATAAAAGAATCTAAAAAAGTATGATTTCTAGAATGAAGATCGAGAAAATGATCTAGAAAAGAACTGTTTCTAGAGAGAGTATCTAGAAAAGTTTCTTAAAATGATTTTTTTTTCTAGATTGAGGTTTTTGAAAGAATCTAGAAAAGACTCTTTTCTAAAGAGAACAACTACAAAAGAATCTAAAAATATTCTCTTTAATGAAGCTGATGAAAAGAATCTAAGTAACAAAAACAACATTGTTTCAGAAGATATGATCTATAACGTAATCTAGAAAAGACAGATTTTTTAGGTTGAGGCTCTACAAAATAATATAGAAAAGAATTGTTTCTAGAGAGAGGATCCAGAAAAGAATCCACAAAAGTGTTTCCTAGAATGGGGCTCTAGAAAAGAAACTAGAAAAGACTATTTTCTAGATAGAAGATCTAGAAAATGATTTTTTCTTAGTTGAGGCTCTAGAAAAGGATCGAGTAAAGAATTCTTTCTACAGAGAGGATGCAGAAAAGTTTCTAGAAAGATTTTTGTCTAGATTGAGGTTCTAGAATATCATCTAGAAAAGACTTGCTTCTAGAGAGAACTAGAAAAGTATCTAGATTAGAAGGGAAGTAACAAATTGGGAAAATACTTTTAAAAGTAAAGGTTCTGACAAAGGTCTCATTGCCAAAATATATAGAGAACTGACCCTGATTTATAGGAAACCAAACCATTCTCCAATTGATAAATGGTCAAGGGATATGAACAGACAATTCTCAGATGATAAAATTGAAACTATTTCCACTCATATGAAAAAGTGTTCCAAATCACTACTGATCAGAGAAATGCAAATTAAGACAACTCTGAGGTACCACTACACACCTGTCAGATTGGCTAAGATGACAGGAACAAATAATGATGAATGTTGGAGGGGATGTGGGAAAACTGGGACACTGATACATTGTTGGTGGAGTTGTGAAAGAATCCAGCCATTCTGGAGAGCAATTTGGAACTATGCCCCAAAACTTGTCAAACTGTGCATACCCTTTGACCCAGCATTGCTGTTATTGGGATTATATCCCAAAGAAATACTAAAGAAGGGAAAGGGACCTGTAAGTGCCAAAATGTTTGTGGCAGCTTTTTTTGTTGTAGCTAGAAACTGAAAGTTGAATGGATGTCCATCAATTGGAGAATGGTTGGGTAAATTGTGGTATATGAAGGTTATGGAATATTATTGCTCTGTAAGAAATGACCAGTAGGAGGAATACAGAGAGGCTTGGAGAGACTTAAATCAACTGTTGCTGAGTGAAATGAGCAGAACCAGAAGATCACTATACACTTCAACAACAATACTGTATGAGGATGTATTCTGATGGAAGTGGAAATCTTCAACATAAAGAAGATCCAACTCACTTCCAGTTGATCAATGATGGACAGAAATAACTATACCCAGAGAAGGAACACTGGGAAGCGAATGTAAATTGTTAGCATTACTGTCTATCTACCCAGGTTACTTATACCTTCGGAAGCTAATAATTAATGTGCAATAAGAAAAAGGTATCTACACACATATATTATATCTAGGTTATATTGTAACACATGTAAAATGTATGGGATTACCTGCCTTCGGGGGGAGGTAGTGGAGGGAGGGAGGGGATAATTTGGAAAAATGAATTAAAAAAAAAAAAGAAAAGAAAAGTATCTAGAAAAATATATTCTAGAATGAGGCTCTAGAAAAGAATCTACAAAAATTTTGTTTCGGGAGAGATGATACATAAAATAATCTAGAAAATTATTATTTCTAGATGGAGGATTTAGAAAAGAATTGTTTCTAGAGAGAGTGTCTAGAAAAGTTTCTAAAAAAGCTTATTTTCTAGATTGAGTTTTTCGAAAAGAATCTAGAAAAGACTCTTTTCTAAAGAGAACAACGAAAAAAGTATCTAAAAATGTACTATTTAATGAAGCTGCAGAAAAGAACCTAAGGGAAAAAAACATTGTTTCAGAAGATATGATCCATAAAATAATCTAGAAAAGAACGTCTGTTTAGATTGAGGCTCTAGAAAAGAATTGTTTGTAGAGGGAGGATACAGAAAAGAATCTATAAAAATGTTTTCTAGAATGGTGATCTAGAAAAGAACCTAGAAAAGACTTGAATCAAGATAGAATATCAAGAAAACTATGCTTTTTAAGTTGAGGCTCTAGAAAAGATCTAGAAAAGAATTCTTTCTAGAGAGGATGCAGAAAAGTTTCTAGAAAATATTTTTTTGTCTAGATTGAAGATATAGGAAATCATCTAGAAAAGACTTGTATCTAGAGTTAAGAATTGGAAAAATATCTAGAAAAATAATTTCTAGAATGAGGCTGTAAAAAGAAAGTACATGAACTCTGTTTCAAGAGAGATGATACATAAAAGAATCTAAAAAAGTACGATTTCTAGATTGAGGATCCAGAAAATGATCTAGAAAAGAATTGTTTCTAGAGAGAGTATCTAGAAAAATTTCTAAAAAAGATTTTTTTCTAGATTGAGTTTTTCAAAAAAAATCTAGAAAATACTCTTTTCTAAAAAGAACAACTAAGAAAGTATCTATAAATGTTCTCTTTAATGAAGCTACAGAAAAGAATCTAACAAAAAAAAAACATAGAGAAGATATGATCCATAAAATAATCTTGAAAAGAACGTTTTTTAAAAAATTGAGGCTCTAGAAAAGAATAGACTTGTTTCTAGATTGATGATCTAGAAAACGATGTTTTCTTAGTTGAGGCTCTAGAAAAGGATCGAGTAAAGAAATCTTTCTAGAGAGAGGATGCAGAAAAGTTTCTAGAAAATATTTTTGTCTAGATTGAGGATATAGAAAATAATCTAGAAATTATTTGTTTCTAGAGTTAAGAACTGGAAAAATATCTAGAAAAATATTTTCTAGAATGTGGCTCTAGAAAAGAATCTACAAAAACTTTGTTTCAAGGGAGTTGATCCATAAAAGAATCTTAAAAAGTATGATTTCTAGGTTGAGGATCTAGAAAATGATCTAGAAAAGAATTGTTTCTATAGAAAGTATCTAGAAAAGTTTTTTAAAAAGATTTTTTTCTAGATTGATGTTTTCGAAAAGAATCTAGAAAAGACTCTAGAAAATTATCTAAAGAATATTCTCTTTAATGAGGCTTCAGAAAAGAATGTAACAAAAGAAAACATTGTTTCAGAAAATATGATCCATAAAATATTCTAGAAAAGAACGTTTTTTTTATGTTGAGTCTCTAGAAAAGAATCTAAAAAGAATTGTTTCTAGAGAGAGGATCCAGAAAAGAATCTAGAAAAATGTTTCCTAGAATGGGCCTCTAGAAAAGAATCTAGAATAGACTTGTTTTTATATAGAAGATGTAGAAAACGATGTTTTCTAAGTTGATGCTCTAGAAAAGGATCTAGAAAAGAAATCTTTCTAGAGGGAGGATGCAGAAAAGTTTCTAGAAAATACTTTTGTCTAGACTAACGTTCCAGAAAATCATACACAAAAAACTTGTTTCTAGAGTTAAGAACTGGAAAACTATCTAGAAAAATATATTCTAGAATGAAGCTCTAGAAAAGAATCTACAAAAACTTTGTTTCAAGAGTGTTGATCCATAAAAGAAACTTAAAAAGTACGATTTCTAGATTGAGGATCTAGAAAATGATCTAATAAAGAATTGCTTCTATAGAGAGTATCTAGACAAGTTTGTAAAAAAATTTTTCTAGATTGAGGTTTTCGGAAAGAATCTAGAAAAGACTCTTTTCTAAAGAGAACAACTACAAAAGTATCTAAAAATGTTCTCTTTAATGAGGCTGCAGAAAAGAAAGTAACAAAAAAAAAACCATTGTTTCAGAACATATGATCCATAATATAATCGAAAAAAGAACGTTTTTTAGGTTGAGGCTCTAGAAAAGAATCTAGAGAAGAGCTGTTTGTAGTTAGAGGGTCCAGAAAAGAATAGTTTCTAGATTAAGGTTCCAGAAAATGATCTAGAAAAGAATTGTTTCTACACAGAGTATCTAGAAAAGTTTCTAAAAAAGATTTTATCCAGATTGAGTTTATCGAAAAGAATCTAGAAAAGACTCTTTTCTAAAGAGAACAACTAGAAAAGTATCTACAAATGTTCTCTTTAATGAAGCTGCAGAAAAAACCTAACCAAAAAAAAAAAAAAAACATTGTTTCAGAAGATATGATCCATAAAATAATCTAGAAAAGAATGTTTTTTTAGATTGAGGCTCTAGAAAAGAATCTAGAAAAGTATTGTTTGTAGAGGGAGGATACAGAAAAAAATCTAGAAAAATGTTTCCTAGAATGGGGATCTAGAAAAGAATCTAGAATAGACTTGTATCTAGATAGAACTTCAAGAAAACTATGCTTTTTAAGTTGAGGCTCTAGAAAAGGATCTAGAAAAGGATTCTTTGTAGAGAGAAGATGCAGAAAAGTTTCTAGAACATTTTTTTGTCTAGATTGAGGATATAGAAAATCATCTAGAAAAGCCTTGTTTCTAGAGTTAAGAACTGGAAAAATATCTAGAAAAATCTTTTCTAGGATGAGGCTCTAAAAAGAATCTACAAAAACTTTGTTTCAGTAGACATGATACATAAAAGAATCTTAAAAAGTACGGTTTCTAGATTGAGGATCCAGCAAATGATCTTGAAAAGAATTGTTTCTAGAGAGGGTATCTAGAAAAGTTTCTAAAAAAAATATTATTTTCTAGATTGAGGTTTTTGAAAAGAATCTAGAAAAGACTCTTTTCTAAAAAGAATAACTAAAAAAGTATCTATAAATGTTCTCTTTAATGAAGCTGCAGAAAAAAACCTAACAAAAAAAATTGAGAAGATATGATCCATAAAGTAATCCAGAAACGAACTTTTTTTTACATTGAGGCTCTAGAAAAGAATTGTTTCTAGAGAGAAGATTCAGAAAAGAATCTAGAAAAATGTTTCCTAGAATGGGACTCTAGAAAAGAATCCAGAATAGACATGTTTCTACATAGAAGATCTATAAAACGATGTTTTCTAAGTTGAGGCTATAGAAAAGGATCTAATAAAGAATTACTTCTAGAAAGAGTATCTAGAAAAGTTTGTTAAAAATTTTTTTTTTCTAGATTGAGGTTTTCGAAAAGAATCTAGAAAAGACTTTTCTAAAGAGAACAATTACAAAAGAATCTAAATAATGTTCTCTTTAATGAAGCTGCAGAAAACAGACTAACAAAAAAAAACATTGTTTCAGAAGATATGATTCATAAATTAATCTAGAAAGAACGTTTTTTTTAGAGTGAGGGTCTAGAAAAGAATCTAGAAAAGTATTGTTTCTAGAGGGAGGATACAGAAAAGAATCTATAAAAATGTTTCCTAGAATGGGGATCTAGAAAAGAACCTAGAAAAGACTTTTTCTAGATAGAAGATCTAGAAAACGATGTTTTCTTAGTTGAGGCTCTAGAAAAGGATCGAGTAAAGAATTCTTTCTAGAGAGAGGATGCAGAAAAGTTTCTAGAAAGATTTTTGTCTAGATTGAGGTTCTAGAATATCATCTAGAAAAGACTTGCTTCTAGACAGAACTAGAAAAGTATCTAGCAAAATATTTTCTAGAATGAGGTTCTAGAAAAGAATCTACAAAATCTTTGTTTCAGGAGAGAGATACATAAAAGAATCTAGAAAAGTATTATTTTTAGATTGAGGATCTAGAAAAGAATTGTTTTTAGAGAGAGTACCTAGACAAGTTTCTAAAAAAGATTATTTTCTAGATTGAGTTTTTCAAAAATAATCTAGAAAAGACTTTTCTAAAGAGCACAACTTAAAAATTATCTCAAAAATATTCTCTTTAATGAAGCTGCAGAAAAGTATCTAACAAAAAAAAATTTTTCAGAACATATGATCCATAAAATAGTCTAAAAAAGAACGTTTTTTAGGTTGAGGCTCTAGAAAAGAATCTAGATAAGAGCTGTTTCTAGTTTGAGGGTCTAGAAAAGAATATTTTCTAGATTAAGGTACTAGAAAATGATCTAGAAAAGAATTATTTCTATAGAGAGTATCTAGAGAAGTTTCTAAAAAATATTTTTTCTAGATTGAGTTTATCGAAAATAATCTAGAAAAGACTCTTTTCTAAAGAGAACAACTAGAAAAGTATCTAAAAATGTTCTCTTTAATGAAGCTGCAGAAAAGAATCTAACAACAACAACAACAACAAAAAATTGGGAAGATCTGATCCATAAAATAATCTTGAAAAGAACGTCTTTTTTAGATTGAGGCTCTAGAAAAGAATCTAGAAAATAACTTTTTATAGAGAGAGGATCCACAAAAGAATGTAGAAAAATGCTTCCTAGAACAGGGCTCTAGAAAAGAATCTAGAAAAGACTTGTTTCTAGATAGAAAATCTAGAAAACTATGTTTTTAAGTTGAGGCTCTAGAAATGGATCTAGAAAAGAATTCTTTCTAGAGAGAGGATGCAGAAAAGTTTCTAGAAAATATTTTTGTCTAGATTGACGATATAGAAAATCATATAGAAAAGATTTGTTTCTATAGTTAAGAACTGGAAAAATATCTAGAAAATATTTTCTTGAATGAGGATCTAGGAAAGAATCTAAAAAACTTTGTTTCACGAGAGTTGATCCATAAAAGAATCTAAAAAAGTATGATTTCTAGATTGAGGATCTAGGCAATTATCTAGAAAAGAATTGTTTCTAGAGAGAATATCTAGAAAAATTTGTAAAAAAGATATTTTTTCTAGGATGAGGTTTTCGAAAAGAATCTAGAAAAGACTCTTTTTCTAAAGAGAACAACTAAAAGAGTATCTATAAATGTTCTCTTTAATGAAGCTGCAGAAAAAAAATCTAACCAAAAAAACAAAACAAAACAAAACAAAAAAACATTGAGAAGATATGATCCATAAAGTAATCCAGAAATGAAGGTTTTTTTACATTGAGGCTCTAGAAAAGAATTGTTTCTAGAGAGAGGATCCAGAAAACAATCTAGAAAAATGTTTCCTAGAATTGGCCTCTAGAAAAGAATCCAGAACAGACTTGTTTCTAGATAGAAGATCTAGAAAACGATGTTTTCTAAGTTGAGGCTCTAGAAAAGGATCTAGTAAAGAATTGCTTCTAGAGAGAGTATCTAGAAAAGTTTATAAAAAAATTTTTTTTCTAGATTGAGCTTTTCGAAAAGAATCTAGAAAAGACTCTTTTCTAAAGAGAACAACTACAAAAGTATCTAAAAAATGTTGTCTTTTATGAAGCTGTAGAAAAGATCCTAACAAAAAAAAACATTGTTTCAGAAGATATGATTCATAAAATAATCTAGAAAAGAAACGTTTTTTTATTGTGAGGCTCTAGAAAAGAATCTAGAAAAGTATTGTTTCTAGAGGGAGGATACAGAAAAAAAATCTAGAAAAAATGTTTCCTAGAATGGGCCTCTAGAAAAGAATCTAGAATAGACTTGTATCTAGATAGAAAATCTAGAAAACTATGTTTTTTAAGTTGAGGCTCTAGAAATGGATCAAGAAAAGAATTCTTTCTAGAGAGAGGATACAGAAAAGTTTCTAGAAATTAATTTTTTTAGATTAATGTTCCAGAAAATCATACAGAAAAGACTTGTTTCTAGAGTTAAGAATTGGAAAACTGTCTAGAAAAATATATTCTAGAATGAGGCTCTAGAAAAGAATCTACAAAAACTTTGTTTCAAGAGAGTTGATCCATAAAAGAATCTTTAAAAGTACGATTTCTAGATTGAGCGTCTAGAAAATGATCTAATAAAGAATTGCTTCTATAGAGAGTATCTAGACAAGTTTGTAAAATTTTTTTTCTAGATTGAGGTTTTCGGAAAGAATCTAGAAAAGACTCTTTTCTAAAGAGAACAACTACAAAAGTATCTAAAAATGTTCTCTTTAATGAGGCTGCAGAAAAGAAAGTAACAAAAAAAAAAAAACATTGTTTCAGAACATATGATCCATAATATAATCGAAAAAAGAACGTTTTTTAGGTTGAGGCTCTAGAAAAGAATCTAGAGAAGAGCTGTTTGTAGTTAGAGGGTCCAGAAAAGAATATTTTCTAGATTAAGGTTCTAGAAAATGATCTAGAAAAGAATTGTTTCTATACAGAGTATCTAGAAAAGTTTCTAAAAAAGATTTTATCCAGATTGAGTTTATCGAAAAGAATCTAGAAAAGGCTCTTTTCTAAAGAGAAAAACTAGAAAAGTATCTACAAATGTTCTCTTTAATGAAGCTTTAGTAAAGAACCTAACAAAAAAAACATTGTTTCAGAAGATATGATCTATAAAATAATCTAGAAAAGAATGTTTTTTTAGATTGAGGCTCTAGAAAAGAATCTAGAAAAGTATTGTTTGTAGAGGGATGATACAGAAAACAATCTAGAAAAATGTTTCATATAATGGGGATCTAGAAAAGACTTGTTTCTAGATAGAAGATCTAGAAAACTATGCTTTTTAAGTTGAGGCTCAAGAAAAGGATCTAGAAAAGGATTCTTTGTAGAGAGAGGATGCAGAAAAGTTTCTAGAACATTTTTGTCTAGATTGAGGATATAGAAAATCATCTAGAAAAGACTTTTTCTAGAGTTAAGAACTGGAAAAATATCTAGAAAAATATTTTCTAGGATGAGGCTCTAAAAAGAATAAAGAAAAACTTTGTTTCAGTAGACATGATACATAAAAACATCTAAAAAAGTATGATTTCTAGATTGAGGAACCAGCAAATGATCTTGAAAGGAATTGTTTCTAGAGAGGGTATCTAGAAAAGTTTCTAAAAAATATTATTTTCTAGACTGAGGTTTTCGAAAAGAATCTAGAAAAGACTCTTTTCTAAAGAGAACAACAAAAAAAGTATCTAAAAATGTACTATTTAATGAAACTGCAGAAAAGAACCTAAGGGGAAAAAACATTGTTTCAGAAGATATGATCCATAAAATAATCTAGAAAAGAATGTCTGTTTAGATTGAGGCTCTAGAAAAGAATCTAGAAAATAATTGTTTGTAGAGGCAGGATCCAGAAAAGAATCTATAAAAATGTGTCCTAGAATGGGGATCTAGAAAAGAACCTAGAAAAGACTTGAATCAAGATAGAATATCAAGAAAACTATGCTTTTTAAGTTGAGGCTCTAGAAAAGGATCTAGAAAAGATTTCTTTCTAGAGAGAGGATGCAGAAAAGTTTCTAGAAAACAGTTTTTGTCTAGATTGAAGATATAGGAAATCATCTAGAAAAGACTTGTTTCTAGAGTTAAGAATTGGAAAAATACCTAGAAAAATATTTTCTAGAATGAGGCTGTAAAAAGAAACTACATAAACTCTGTTTCAGGAGAGATGATACATAAAAGAATCTAAAAAAGTACGATTTCTAGATTGAGGATCCAGAAAATGAATTAGAAAAGAATTGTTTCTAGAGAGAATATCTAGAAAAGTTTCTAAAAAATATTATTTTCTAGATTGATGTTTTCAAAAAGAATCTAGAAAAGACTTTTCTAAAGAGAACAACGAAAAAAGTATTTAAAAATGTACTATTTAATGAAACTGAAGAAAAGAACCTAAGGGGAAAAAAAAAACATTGTTTCAGAAGATAAGACTCATAAAATAATCTAGAAAAGAACGTTTTATTAGCTTGAGGCTCTAGAAAAGAATCTAAAAAGAATTGTTTCTAGAGAGAGGATCCAGAAAACAATCTAGAAAAATGTTTCCTAAAATGGGGATCTAGAAAAGAATCTAGAAAAGTCTTGTTTCTAGATAGAACATCTAGAAAACTATATTTTTTAAGTTGAGGCTCTAGAAAAGGATATAGAAAAGATTTCTTTCTAGAGAGAGGATGCAGAAAAGTTTCTAGAAAATAATTTTCCAGAAAATCATACAGAAAAGACTTGTTTCTAGAGTTAAGAACTGGAAAACTATCTAGAAAAATCTATTTTAGAATAAGGCTCTTGAAAGGAACCTACAAAAACTTTATCCAAGAGAGTTGATCTATAAAAGAATCTAAAAAAGTACGATTTCTAGATTGAAAATCTGGAAAATGACCTAGAAAAGAATTGCTTCTAGAGAGATTATCTAGAAAAGTTTGTAAAAAATATTTTTTTCCAGATTGAGTTTATCGAAAAGAATCGAGAAAATACTCTTCTCTAAAGAGAACAACTAGGAAAGTATCTAAAAATGTTATCTTTAATGAGGCTGCAGAAAAGAAAGTAAAAAAAAAAAAAAAAAAAAAAACATTGTTTCAGAACATATGATCCATAACATAGACTAAAAAAGAACGTTTTTTAGGTTGAAGCTCTAGAAAAGAATCTAGATAAGAGCTGTGTCTAGTTAGAGGGTCCAGAAAAGAATATTTTCTAGATTAAGGTTCTAGAAAATGATCTAGAAAAGAATTGTTTCTATACAGAGTATCTAGAAAAGTTTCTAAAAAAGATCTTTTCCAGATTGAGTTTATCGAAAAGAATCTAGAAAAGACTCTTCTCTAAAGAGAACAACTAGAAACGTATCTACAAATGTTCTCTTTAATGAAGCTGCAGAAAAAAAATCTAACAAAAAAAAAAAAAAAACATTGAGAAGATATGATCCATAAAGTAATCCAGAAAAGAACGTTTTTTTTTTTTTTTTTTTTTTTTACATGGAGGCTCTAGAAAAGAATCTAGAAAAGAATTGTTTCTAGAGAGAGGATTCAGAAAAGAATCTAGAAAAATTTTTCCTAGAATGGGTCTCTAGAAAAGATTCCAGAATAGACTTGTTTCTAGATAGAAGATCTATAAAATGATGTTTTCTAAGTTGAGGCTCTAGAAAAGGATCTAATAAAAAATTGCTTCTAGAGAGAGTATCTAGAAAAGTTTGTAAAAACAATTTTTTTTCTAGATTGAGGTTTTCGAAAAGAATCTTGAAAAGACTCTTTTCTAAAGAGAACAACTATCAAAGTATCTAAAAAATGTTCTCTTTAATGAAGCTGCAGAAAACATCCTAACAAAAAAAAACATTGTTTCAGAAGATATGATTCATAAAATAATCTAGAAAAGAACGATTTTTTTATCATGAGGCTCTAGAAAAGAATCTATAAAATAATTTTTTCTGGAGGGAGGATATAGAAAAGAATCTATAACAATGTTTCCTAGAATGGGGATCTAAAAAAGAACCTCGAAAAGACTTGTTTCTAGATAGAAGATCTAGAAAACGATTTTTTTTTAGTTGAGGCTCTAGAAAAGGATCGAGTAAAGAATTCTTTCTAGAGAGAGGATGCAGAAAATTTTCTAGAAAGATTTTTGTCTGTATTGAGGTTCTAGAATATCATCTAGAAAAGACTTGCTTCTAGAAAGAACTAGAAAAGTATCTAGAAAAATATTTTCCAGAATGAGGCTCTAGAAAAGAATCTACAAAATCTTTGTTTCAGGACAGATGATACATAAAAGAATCTAGAAAAGTATTATTTCTAGATTGAGAATCTAGAAAAGAATTGTTTCTAGAGAGAGTACCTAGAAAAGTTTCTCAAAAAGATTATTTTCTAGATTGAGTTTTTCGAAAATAATCTAGAATAGACTCTTTTCTAAAGAGAACAACTAGAAAAGTATCTAAAAAATGTTCTCTTTAATGAAGCTGCACAAAAGAACCTAACAAAAAAAACATTGTTTCAAAAGATAGGACTCATAAAATAATCTAAAAAAGAACGTTTCTTTAGCTTGAGGCTCTAGAAAATAATCTAAAAAGAATTGTTTCTAGAGAGAGGATCCAGAAAACAATCTAGAAAAATGTTTCCTAAAATGGGGATCTAGAAAAGAATCAAGAAAAGACTTGTTTCTAGATAGAACAACTAGAAAACGATGTTTTTTAAGTTGAGGCTCTATTAAAGGATCTAGTAAAGAATTCTTTCTAGATAGAGTATCTAGAAAAGTCTGTAAAAAATTTTTTTTCTAGATTGAGGTTTTCGGAAAGAATCTAGAAAAGACTCTTTTCTACAGAGAACAACTACAAAAGTATCTAAAAACTTTCTCTTGAATGAAGCTGCAGAAAAGATCCTAACAAAAAAAAACATTGTTTCAGATGATATGATTCATAAAATAATCTAGAAAAGAACGTTTTTTAAGAGTGAGGCTCTAGAAAAGAATCTAGAAAATTATTGTTTCTGGAGTGAGGATACAGAAAAGAATCTATAAAAATGTTTCCTAGAATGGGAATCTAGAAAAGAACCTAGAAAAAACTTGTTTCTAGATAGATCTAGAAAACGATGTGTTCTTAGTTAAGGCTCTAGAAAAGGATCGAGTAAAGAATTCTTTCTAGAGGGAGAATGCAGAAAATTTTCTAGAAATCCAAAATGCACAGGAATCAAAGTAAAAACTGGACTCAATAGAATGGGAAATAGAGAGGAATAAGTATCCAAAGGCATGGATTTTTCAAAAGGGAATAACTGGAAGGTTTGTCTGCAATTCACTCTTTCCGCCGAAGAGGATTCCTATTAAGAATCGTTTGATCCAGCTTTAAATATAAAGAAGATAATGCATTGTACAAAAAAAGGTCCATTGGAACAAATACCAGAGAATTGATATCAACTACCATATCCCAAACTGCAAAAGAAAGAAAACGAAAACTAGATTCAATAGAATGTGAAATAGAGAAGAACAAGGGAGAAAAGGAATTGTTTTTTTTCAAAAGTGAATAATTGGACAATTGTTTGGACGTAAACTATTTATACTGAAAAGGATTGCTGTTATGAAAACTTTTATAAAGCTTTAAATATAAAGAAGATAATGAATGGTTTACAGAAAGTTCCAATGAAGAAAATAACAGAGAATTGGCATCAAATGTAATGATCCAAAATGTACAGGTATCAAAGGGAAAAGTAGATTCAATAGAATGCGAAATAAAGAAGAAAAAGTATCCAAAGGCATGGATTTTTTAAAAGGGAATAACTGGAAGGTTTGTCTGTAATTCACTCTTTCCTCTGAAGAGGATTCCTATTAAAAATCGTTTGACCCAGCTTTAAATATAAAGAAGATTGTACAAAAAAAGGTCCATTGGAGCAAATACCAGAGAATTGATATCAACTATCATATCCCAAACTGCAAAAGAAACAAAACGAACACTAGACTCAATAGAATGTGAAATAGAGAAGAACAAGTAAGTAAAGGAAATATTTAGTCGAAAGGAAATAACCGGATCATTTCTTTGGACATAAACTATTTTAGAACGAAACGAATTGTTGTTAAAAAAACAAACAAACAAACAAACAAAAAAAAACATTTGATCAAGCTTTAAATATAAAGAAGATAATTCATTGTGTCCAGAAAGTTCCATTGAAGCAAATGCGAGGGGGTTAACATCAACTATAATGATCCAAAATACACAGGAATCAAAAGGGAAAACTAGACTCAATGGAATGGAAAATAGAGAAGAACAAGTATCCAAAAGAATGGATTTTTCAAAAGGGAATAACTAGAAGATTTTTCTGCAATTCACTCTCTCCACTGAGAATAGGACTCCTGTTAAGAATCCCTTGATTCAGCTTTAAATACAAAGAACGTAATGCATTGTACAAAAACGTTCCATTGAAGCAAATATGAGAATATTTATATCAGCTATAATATCCCAAATTGCAATAGAAAAGAAGGGAAAACTAGATTCAATAGTATGTTAAATAGAGAAGAACAAGTAAGTTAAGAAATTTTTTTCTTCAAAAGGAAGTAACAAAAGGGATCCTTTCTTTGGACGTAAACTATTTAGAACGGAAAGCACTGCTGTTAAAAAAAAAAAAAACCTTTGATCAAGCTTTAAATATAAAGAAGATAATTCAGTCTGTCCAGAAAGTTCCATTGAAGCAAAAGCGAGAGAATTAACATCTACTATAATGATCCAAAATGCACAGGAATGAAAGGGAAAACTAGACTCAATAGAATGGGTAAGAGACACGAACAAGTATCCACAGGAATTGATTCTTCAAAAGGGAATAACTAGACGATTTGTCTGTCAATCACTTTTTCCGCTGAATAGGATACCTGTTAAGAATCCTTTGATCCAGCTTTAAATATAAAGAAGATAATGCAGTGTACAAAAAAGTTCCATTGAAGCATATAGAGATAATTTATATCAACTATAATATCCCAAACTGCAAAAGAAACGAAGGGAAAACTAGACTCAATAGAATGTGAAATAGAGAAGAACAAGTAAGAAAAGGAATTTTTTCGTCGAAAGGAAATAACCGAATAATTTCTTTGGACTGAAAAGGATTTTTGTTAACAAACCTTTGATCAAGTTTCAATATAAAGAAAATAATGCATCGTATCCAGAAAGTTCCATTGAAGCAAATGCGAGGGACTTAACATCAACTATAATGATCTAAAATGCACAGGAATAAAAGGGAAAACTGGACTAAATAGAATGGGAACTAGAGAAGAACAAATATCGAAAAGAATGGATTTGTCAAAGGGTTTGTTTGAACTTCACTCTTTCTGCAGAATAGGATTCCTTTCTTAGAGTCCTTTGATCCTGCTTTAAATATAAAGAAAATAATGCATTGTACAAAAAAAGTTCCAATGAAGCAAATACGAGAGAATTGACATCAAGTATAATGATCCAAAATGCAAAGGAATCAAAGGGAAAACTATACTCAATGGAAGGGGAAATAGAATAGAACAGGTATCTAAATGCATGGATTTTTTAAAAGGGAATAATTGGAAGATGTCTGCAATTCATCTTTCCACTGAAGAGGATTCCTGCTAAAAATCCTTTGATCCAGCTTTAAATATAAAGAAGATTGTGCATTGTACAAAAAAAGGTCCATTGGAACAAATAGGAGAGAATTGATATCAACTATAATATCCCAAACTGCAAAAGAAACGAAGGGAAAACTAGACTCAATAGAATGTGAAATAGAGAAGAACAAGTAAGAAAAGGAATGTTTTCGTTGAAAAAAAATTAACCGAATAATTTCTTTGGACTAAAAACGATTGTTGTTAACAAACCTTTGATCAAGTTTCAATATAAAGAAGATAATGCATCATATCCAGAAAGTTCCATTGAAGAAAATGAGAGGGACTTAACATCAACTATAATGATCCAAAATGCACAGGAATCAAAGGAAAAATTGGACTCAATAGAATGGGAAATAGAGAGGAAAAAGTATCCAAAGGCATGGATTTTTCAAAAGGGAATAACTGGAAGGCTTGTCTGCAATTCACTCTTTCCACTGAAGAGGATTCCTATTAAGAATCGTTTGATCCAGCTTTAAATATAAAGAAGATAATGCATTGTTCCCCATTTTATTGAGAGTAGATTTCCGTCTGTTACTTCTACAGTTTGGGATATTATTGTTGATATCAGTACTTCCGAATTTGCTTCTTTTGAACTTTTTGGGCACAATGCATGATCTTCTTCATAATTGAAGCTGGATCAAAAGATTCTTATCAAAATCCTCATCAGTGGAAAGTGTAAATGTGCAAACAAATCTTCCAGTTATTCCCTTTGGAAAAATCAATTCCTTTAGATACTTGTTCCTGATTATTTCCCATTGAATTGACTCTAGTTTTCCCGTTGTTTCCTGTGCAATTTGGAACATTATACTTGATGTTAATTCTCTCTTATTTGCTTCAATTGAACGTTCTGTACACGATGCATCATTCTCTTTATATTTGAAGATTGATCAAATGTTTCATAACAGCAATCCATTTCAATCTAAATAGTTTAAGTCCAAAGCAATGTTCCGGTTATTCCCTTTTGGAAAAATAATTTCTTTTCTTACATGTTCACCTCTATTCCCCAATTTATTGATTGTAGTTTTCCCATTGTTTCTGTGCACTTTGGAATATTATAGTTCATGTTAGTTCTCTTGTAATTGCTTCAATGGTACTTTTGGGCAAAATACGTCAATGTCTTTATATTTAAAGCTTGATCAAATGTTTCATAACCGCAATACTTTTCAGTCTAAAAAGTTTACGTCCAAAGAAATGGTCCGGTTTTTGCCTTTTGGAAAAATAATAACTTTTCTTACTTGTTCTTCTCTAGTCCCCATTTTATTGAGAGTAGATTTCCATCTGTTACTTCTACAGTTTGGGATATTGTTGATATCAGTACTTCTGAATTTGCTTCTTATCATCAACTATACTGTTCCTAAATGCAAACCAAACAAAGGGAAAATTAGACGCAATAGAATAGGAAATAGAGAGGAACAAGTATCCAAAGGAATGGATTTTCCCAAAGGAAATAACTGGAACTATTTCCTGCACATTCATTCATTCCCCTCTATAGGATTCCTGTTAAGAATCCTTTGATCAGCTTTAGATATAAAGAAGAGGATGGATTTTGCCCAAAAAGTTCCAATGAAACAAATGGGAGAGAATTAACATCAACTATATAGTTCCCAATTGAAAAGGAAACATCAGGAAAACAGACTCAATTGAATGGGAAATAGAGAGGAACAATTATCTAAGGGAATGGATTTTCCCAAAGGAAATAACTAGAACTATTGCGTGCACGTTCACTCATTCCACTGTATAGGATTTCTATTAAGAATCCTTTGATAAGCTTTAGATATAATGAAGATCATGGATTTTGCCCAAAAAGTTCCATTGAAGCATATGGGAGAAAATTAACATAAACTATAAAGTTCCCAATTGAAAAGGAAACATCAGGAACACAGACTCATTAGAATGGGAAATAGAGAGGAACAAGTACCTAAAAGAATGGATTTTCTCAAAGGAAATAACTGGAACTATTATCTGCACATTCACTCATTCCACTGCATAGGATTCCTGTTAAGAATCCTTTGAGCAGCTTTAGATAAGAGAAGAGGATGGATTTTTGCCCAAAATGTTCCATTGAAGCAAATAGTAGAGAATTATCATCAAATATTCCTAAATGCAAAGGAAACATCAGGTCCACAGACTCAATAGAATTGGAAATAGAGAGGAACAATTATCCAAAGGAAAGAGGATGGATTTTTGCCCAAAATGTTCCATTGAAGCAAATAGTAGAGAATTATCATCAAATATTCCTAAATGCAAAGGAAACATCAGGTCCACAGACTCAATAGAATTGGAAATAGAGAGGAACAATTATCCAAAGGAAAGATTTTCCCAAAGGAAATAACTGGAACTATTGCCTGCCCACTCACTCATTCCACTGTATAGGATTCCTGTTAAGAATCCTTTGTCAGCTTTAGATATAAAGAACATGATGGATATTGCCCAAAATATTCCATTGAAGCAAATAGAAGAGAATTAACATCAACTATAATGTTCCTAAATGCAAAGGAAACATCAGTCCACAGACTCAATAGAATGGGAAATAGAGAGTAACAAGTATCCAAAGGAAAGGATTTTCCCAAAGGAAATAACTGGAACTATTGCCTGTGCATTCACACATTCCACTGAAAAGGATTCCTGTTAAGAATCCTTTGATCAGCTTCAGATATAAAGAACATGATGGATTTTTCCCAAAATGTTCCATTGAAGCAAATAGGAGAGAATTAACATCAACTATAATGTTTCTAAAAGCAAAGGAAACATCAGGTCCACAGACTCAATAGAATGGGTAATAGAAAGGAACAAGTATCCAAAGGAAAGGATTTTCCCAAAGGAAATAACTGGAACTATTGTCTACCCATTCACTCATTCCAATGTATAGGATTCCTGTTAAGAATCCTTTGATCAGCTTTAGATATAAAGAAGATGATGGATTTTTCCCAAAATGTTCCATTGAAGCAAATAGGAGAGAATTAACATCAACTATAATGTTTCTAAAAGCAAAGGAAACATCAGGTCCACAGACTCAATAGAATGGGTAATAGAAAGGAACAAGTATCCAAAGGAAAGGATTTTCCCAAAGGAAATAACTGGAACTATTGTCTACCCATTCACTCATTCCAATGTATAGGATTCCTGTTAAGAATCCTTTGATCAGCTTTAGATATACAGAAGAAAATGCATCTTGTAGAGAAAGTCCAGTTGAAGCAAATAGAAGAGAATTAATATCAACTATAAAGTTCCCAATTGAAAAGGAAACATCAGGTCCACAGACTCAATAGAATGGGAAATAGAAAGGAAGAAGTATCCAAAGGAAAGGATTTTCCCAAAAGAAATAACTGGAATAATTGCCTGCATATTCACTCATTCCACTGTATAGGCTTCCTATTAAGAATCCTTTGATCAGCTTTAGATATACAGAAGATAATGCATCTTGTACAGAAAGTCCAGTTGAAGCAAATAGAAGATTATTAACATCAACTATAAAGTTCCTAATTGCAAAGGAATCATCAGGAACACACACAAAATAGAATAGGTAATAGAGAGGAACAAGTATCCAAAGAAAAGGATTTTCCCAAAGGAAATAACTGGAACTATTGCCTGCACATTCACTCATTCCACTGAATAAGATTCCTGTTAAGAATCCTTTGATCACAAATCACTATTGATCAGAGAAATGCAAATTAAGACAACTCTGAGGTATCATTACACACATGTCAGATTGGCTAAGATGACAGGAACAAATAACGATGAATGTTGGAGGGGCTGTGGGAAAACTGGGACACTGATGCATTGTTGGTGGAGTTGTGAAAGAATCCAACCATTCTGGAGAGCAATCTGGAATTATGCCCAAAAAGTTATCAAAATGTGCATACCCTTTGACCCAGCCATACTACTACTGGGCTTATACCCCAAGGAACTACTAGAGAAGGGAAAGGGTCCTGTATGTGCCAAAATGTTTGTGGCAGCCCTTTTCATAGTAGCTAGAAGCTGGAAGATGAAAGGATGTCCATCAATTGGAGAATGGTTGGGTAAACTATGGTATATGAATGTTATGGAATATTATTGCTCTGTAAGAAACGACCAACAGGAGAAATACAGAGAGGCTTGGAGAGACTTACATCAACTGATGCTGAGTGAAACGAGCAGAACCAGAAGATCATTATACACTTCAACAATGATACTGAACGAGGAAGTATGCTGATGGAAGTGGATTTCTTCAACATAGAGAAGAACTAATCCAATTCCAATTGATTAATGATGGACAGAACCAGCTAGATCCAGAAAAAGGAACACTGGGAAATGAAGGTAAACTGTTATTTTTACCTTCTGAATCCAATTCTTCCTGTGCAACAAAAAATTCGGTTCTACACACATATATTGTATCTAGAATATACTGTAATATATTTAACATATATAAGACTGCTTGCCATCTGGGGAGGGGGTTGGGGGAGGAAGGGAAAAAATCTGAATAGAAGTAAGTGCAAGGGATAATGTTGTAAAAAATTACCCATGCATATGTACTGTCAAAAAATGTTATACTTATAAAATAAAATTAAAAAAAAAAAAAGAATCCTTTGATCAGCTTTAGATATATAGAAGATGATGGATTTTTTCCAAAATGTTCCATTGAAGCAAATAGGAGAGAATTATCATCCACTATAATGTTCCTAAATGCAAAGGAAACATCAGGTCCACAGACTCAATAGAATCAGAAATAGAGAGGAACAAGTATCCAAAAGAATGGATTTTCCCAAAGGGAATAACTGGAACTATTGCCTGCACATTCACTCATTCCACTGAATAGGATTCCTGTTAAGAATCCTTTGATCAGCTTTAGATATACAGAAGATAATGCATCTTGTACAGAAAGTGAAGTTGAAGCAAATAGTAGAGAATTAACATCAACTATAAAGTTCCCAATTGAAAAGGAAACATCAGGAACACTAGACTCAATAGATTGGGAAATAGAGAGGAACATGTATCCAAAGTAATGGATTTTCCCAAAAGAAATAACTGGAACTATTGCCTGCACATTCACTCATTCCACTGAATAGGATTCCTGTTAAGAATCCTTTGATCAGCTTTAGATATATAGAAGATGATGGATTTTTCCCGAAATGTTCCATTGAAGCAAATATGAGAGAATTATCATCCACTATAATGTTCCTAAATGCAAAGGAAACATCAGGTCCACAGACTCAATAGAATTGGAAATAGAGAGGAACAAGTATCCAAAGGAATGGATTTTCCCAAAGGAAATAACTGGAACTATTGCCTGCACATTCACTCATTCCACTGTATAGTATTCCTATTAAGAATCCTTTGATCAGCTTTATATATACAGAAGATAATGCATCTTGTACAGAAAGTCCAGTTGAAGCAAAAAGAAGAGAATTAACATCTAATAGAAAGTTCCTAAATGCAAAGGAAACATCAGTCCACAGACTCAATAGAATCGGAAATAGAGAGGAACAAGTATCCAAAGGAATGGATTTTCCCAAAAGAAATAACTGGAACTATTGCCTGTACATTCACACATTCCACTGAAAAGGATTCCTGTTAAGAATCCTTTGATCAGCTTTAGATATACAGAAGATGTTGGATTTTTCACAAAATGTTCCATTGAAGCAAATAGGAGAGAATTATCATCCACTATAATGTTCCTAAATGCAAAAGAAACATCAGGTCCACAGACTCAGTAGAATGGGAAATAGAAAGGAACAAGTATCCAAAAGAAAGGATTTTCCCAAAGGAAATAACTGGAACTATTGCCTGCCCATTCACTCATTCCACTGAATAGCATTCCTGTTAAGAATCTTTGATCAGCTTTAGATATAAAGAAAAAGATGTATTTTGCCCAAAATATTCCATTGAAGCAAACAGGAGAGAATTAACATCAACTATAACGTTACTACATGCAAAGGAAACATCAAGTCTACAAACTCAATAGAATGGGAAATAGAGAGGAACAAGTATCCAAAGGAATGGATTTTCCCAAAGGAAATAACTGGAACTATTGCCTGCACATTCACTCATTCCACTGTATAGGATTCCTGTTAAGAATCCTTTGATCAGCTTTAGATATAAAGAAGATGATGGATTTTGCCCAAAATGTTCCATTGAAGCAAATAGGAGAGAATTAACATCAACAATAATGTTCCTAAATGCAAAGGAAACATAAGGAACACAGCCTCAATAGAATGGGAAATAGAGAGGAACAAGTATCCAAAGGAAAGGATTTTCCCAAAGGAAATAACTGGAACTATTGCCTGCCCATTCACTCATTCCACTGTATAGCATTCCTGTTAAGAATCCTTTGATCAGCTTTAGATATAAAGAAAAAGATGTATTTTGCCCAAAATATTCCATTGAAGAAAACAGGAGAGAATTAACATCAACTATAACATTACTAAATGCAAAGGAAACATCAAGTCTACAGACTCAATAGAATGGGATATAGAGAGGAACAAGTATCCAAAGTAATGGATTTTCCCAAAAGAAATAACTGGAACTATTGGCTGCACATTCACTCATTCCACTGAATAGGATTCCTGTTAATAGTCCTTTGATCAGCTTTAGATATACAGAATATGATGGATTTTTCCCAAAATGTTCCATTGAAGCAAATATGAGAGAATTATCATCCACTATAATGTTCCTAAATGCAAAGGAAACATCAGTCCACAGACTCAATAGAATCGGAAATAGAGAGGAACAAGTATCCAAAGGAATGGATTTTCCCAAAAGAAATAACTGGAACTATTGCCTGTACATTCACACATTCCACTGAAAAGGATTCCTGTTAAGAATCCTTTGATCAGCTTTAGATATACAGAAGATGTTGGATTTTTCACAAAATGTTCCATTGAAGCAAATAGGAGAGAATTATCATCCACTATAATGTTCCTAAATGCAAAAGAAACATCAGGTCCACAGACTCAGTAGAATGGGAAATAGAAGGGAACAAGTATCCAAAAGAAAGGATTTTCCCAAAGGAAATAACTGGAACTATTGCCTGCCCATTCACTCATTCCACTGAATAGCATTCCTGTTAAGAATCTTTGATCAGCTTTAGATATAAAGAAAAAGATGTATTTTGCCCAAAATATTCCATTGAAGCAAACAGGAGAGAATTAACATCAACTATAACGTTACTACATGCAAAGGAAACATCAAGTCTACAAACTCAATAGAATGGGAAATAGAGAGGAACAAGTATCCAAAGGAATGGATTTTCCCAAAGGAAATAACTGGAACTATTGCCTGCACATTCACTCATTCCACTGTATAGGATTCCTGTTAAGAATCCTTTGATCAGCTTTAGATATAAAGAAGATGATGGATTTTGCCCAAAATGTTCCATTGAAGCAAATAGGAGAGAATTAACATCAACAATAATGTTCCTAAATGCAAAGGAAACATAAGGAACACAGCCTCAATAGAATGGGAAATAGAGAGGAACAAGTATCCAAAGGAAAGGATTTTCCCAAAGGAAATAACTGGAACTATTGCCTGCCCATTCACTCATTCCACTGTATAGCATTCCTGTTAAGAATCCTTTGATCAGCTTTAGATATAAAGAAAAAGATGTATTTTGCCCAAAATATTCCATTGAAGAAAACAGGAGAGAATTAACATCAACTATAACATTACTAAATGCAAAGGAAACATCAAGTCTACAGACTCAATAGAATGGGATATAGAGAGGAACAAGTATCCAAAGTAATGGATTTTCCCAAAAGAAATAACTGGAACTATTGGCTGCACATTCACTCATTCCACTGAATAGGATTCCTGTTAATAGTCCTTTGATCAGCTTTAGATATACAGAATATGATGGATTTTTCCCAAAATGTTCCATTGAAGCAAATATGAGAGAATTATCATCCACTATAATGTTCCTAAATGCAAAGGAAACATCAGTCCACAGACTCAATAGAATCGGAAATAGAGAGGAACAAGTATCCAAAGGAATGGATTTTCCCAAAAGAAATAACTGGAACTATTGCCTGTACATTCACACATTCCACTGAAAAGGATTCCTGTTAAGAATCCTTTGATCAGCTTTAGATATACAGAAGATGTTGGATTTTTCACAAAATGTTCCATTGAAGCAAATAGGAGAGAATTATCATCCACTATAATGTTCCTAAATGCAAAAGAAACATCAGGTCCACAGACTCAGTAGAATGGGAAATAGAAGGGAACAAGTATCCAAAAGAAAGGATTTTCCCAAAGGAAATAACTGGAACTATTGCCTGCCCATTCACTCATTCCACTGAATAGCATTCCTGTTAAGAATCTTTGATCAGCTTTAGATATAAAGAAAAAGATGTATTTTGCCCAAAATATTCCATTGAAGCAAACAAGAGAGAATTAACATCAACTATAACGTTACTACATGCAAAGGAAACATCAAGTCTACAAACTCAATAGAATGGGAAATAGAGAGGAACAAGTATCCAAAGGAATGGATTTTCCCAAAGGAAATAACTGGAACGATTGCCTGCACATTCACTCATTCCACTGTATAGGATTCCTGTTAAGAATCCTTTGATCAGCTTTAGATATAAAGAAGATGATGGATTTTGCCCAAAATGTTCCATTGAAGCAAATAGGAGAGAATTAACATCAACAATAATGTTCCTAAATGCAAAGGAAACATAAGGAACACAGCCTCAATAGAATGGGAAATAGAGAGGAACAAGTATCCAAAGGAAAGGATTTTCCCAAAGGAAATAACTGGAACTATTGCCTGCCCATTCCCTCATTCCACTGTATAGCATTCCTGTTAAGAATCCTTTGATCAGCTTTAGATATAAAGAAAAAGATGTATTTTGCCCAAAATATTCCATTGAAGAAAACAGGAGAGAATTAACATCAACTATAACGTTACTAAATGCAAAGGAAACATCAAGTCTACAGACTCTATAGAATGGAATATAGACAGGAACAAGTATCCAAAGTAATGGATTTTCCCAAAGGAAATAACTGGAACTATTGCCTGCACATTCACTCATTCCACTTGATAGGATTCCTGTTAAGACTCCTTTGATCAGCCTTAGATATACAGAAGATGATGGATTTTTCCCAAAATGTTCCATTGAAGCAAATATGAGAGAATTATCATCCACTATAATGTTCCTAAATGCAAAGGAAACATCAGGTCCACAGACTCAATAGAATCGGAAATAGAGAGGAACAAGTATCCAAAGGAATGGATTTTCCCAAAGGAAATAACTGGAACTATTGCCTGCACATTCACTCATTCCACTGTATAGTATTCTTATTAAGAATCCTTTGATCAGCTTTAGATATACAGAAGATAATGCATCTTGTACAGAAAGTCCAGTTGAAGCAAAAAGTAGAGAATTAACATCTAATATAAAGTTCCTAAATGCAAAGGAAACATCAGTCCACAGACTCAATAGAATGGGAAATAGAGAGGAACAAGTATCCAAAGGAATGGATTTTCCCAAAAGGAAATAACTGGAACTATTGCCTGAACATTCACTCATTCCACCGAATGGGATTCCTGTTAAGAATCCTTTGATCAGCTTTAGATATACAGAAGATGATGAATTTTTCCCAAAATGTTCCATTGAAGCAAATAGGAGAGAATTATCATCCAGTATAATGTTCCTAAATGCAAAAGAAACATCAGGTCCACAGACTCAGTAGAATGGGAAATAGAAAGGAACAAGTATCCAAAAGAAAGGATTTTCCCCAAGGAAATAACTGAAACTATTGCCTGAACTTTCACTCATTCCACCGAATGGGATTCCTGTTAAGAATCCTTTGATCAGCTTTAGATATACAGAAGATGATGGATTTTTCCCAAAATGTTCCATTGAAGCAAATATGAGAGAATTATCATCCACTATAATGTTCCTAAATGCAAAGGAAACATCAGGTCCACACACTCAATAGAATCGGAAATAGAGAGGAACAAGTATCCAAAGGAATGGATTTTCCCAAAGGAAATAACTGGAACTATTGCCTGCACATTCACTCATTCCACTGAATAGGATTCCTGTTAAGAATCCTTTGATCAGCTTTAGATATATAGAAGATGATGGATTTTTCCCAAAATGTTCCATTGAAGCAAATATGAGAGAATTATCATCCACTATAATGTTCCTAAATGCAAAAGAAACATCAGTCCACAGACTCAATAGAATCGGAAATAGAGAGGAACAAGTATCCAAAGGAATGGATTTTCCCAAAGGAAATAACTGGAACTATTGCCTGTACATTCACACATTCCACTGAATATGATTCCTGTTAAGAATCCTTTGATCAGCTTTAGATATACAGAAGATAATGCACCTTGTACAGAAAGTGAAGTTGAAGCAAATAGTAGAGAATTAACATCAACTATAAAGTTCCCAATTGGAAAGGAAACATCAGGAACACTAGACTCAATAGATTGGGAAATAGAGAGGAACATGTATCCAAAGTAATGGATTTTCCCAAAAGAAATAACTGGAACTATTGCCTGCACATTCACTCATTCCACTGTATAGGATTCCTGTTAAGAATCATTTGATCCGCTTTAGATATAAAGAAGATGATGGATTTTGCCCAAAATGTTCCATTGAATCAAATTGGAGAGAATTAACATCAACAATAATGTTCCTAAATGCAAAGGAAACATAAGGAACACAGCCTCATTAGAATGGGAAATAGAGAGGAACAAGTATCCAAAGGAAAGGATTTTCCCAAAGTTAATAACTGGAACAATTGCCTGCCCATTCACTCATTCCACTGTATAGCATTCCTGTTAAGAATCCTTTGATCAGCTTTAGATATAAAGAAATAGATGTATTTTGCCCAAAATATTCCATTGAAGCAAACAGGAGAGAATTAACATCAACTATAACGTTACTAAATGCTAAGGAAAAATCAAGTCTACAGACTAAATAGAATGGGAAATAGAGAGGAACAAGTATACAAAGGAAAGGATTTTCCCAAAGGAAATAACTGGAATTAATGCCTGCAAATTCACTCATTCCACTTTATAGGATTCCAGTTAAGAATCCTTTGATCAGCTTTAGATATACAGAAGATGTTGGAATTTTCCCAAAATGTTCCATTGAAGCAAATAGGAGACAATTATCATCCACTATAATGTTCCTAAATGCAAAGGAAACATCAGGTCCAGAGACTCAATAGAATCGGAACCAAAGGAATGGATTTTCCCAAAGGAAATAACTGGAACTATTGCCTGCCCATTCACTCATTCCACTGTATAGCATTCCTGTGAAGAATCTTTGATCAGGTTTAGATATAAAGAAAAAGATGTATTTTGCCCAAAATATTCCATTGAAGCAAACAGGAGAGAATTAACATCAACTATAACGTTACTACATGCAAGGGAAACATCAAGTCTACAGACTCAATAGAATGGGAAATAGAGAGGAACAATTATCCAAAGGAATGGATTTTCCCAAAGGAAATAACTGGAACTATTGCCTGCAAATTCACACATTCCACTGAAAAGGATTCCTGTTAAGAATCCTTTGATCAGCTTTAGATATACAGAAGATGATGGATTTTGCCCAAAATGTTCCATTGAACCAAATAGGAGAGAATTAACATCAACAATAATGTTCCTAAATGCAAAGGAAACATAAGGAACACAGCCTCAATAGAATGGGAAATAGAGAGGAACAAGTATCCAAAGGAATGGATTTTCCCAAAGGAAATAACTGGAACTATTGCCTGCCCATTCACTCATTCCACTGTATAGCATTCCTGTTAAGAATCCTTTGATCAGCTTTAGATATAAAGAAAAAGATGTATTTTGCCCAAAATATTCCATTGAAGCCAACAGGAGAGAATTAACATCAACTATAACGTTACTATATGCAAAGGAAACATCAAGTCTACAGACTCAATAGAATGGGAAATAGAGAGGAACAAGTATCCAAAGTAATGGATTTTCCCAAAAGAAATAACTGGAACTATTGCCTGCACATTCACTCATTCCACTGTATAGTATTCTTATTAAGAATCCTTTGATCAGCTTTAGATATACAGAAGATAATGCATCATGTACAGAAATTCCAGTTGAAGCCAAAAGAAGAGAATTAACATCTAATATAAAGTTCCTAAATGCAAAGGAAACATCAGGAACACACACAATATAGAATGGGTAATAGAGAGAAACAAGTATCCAAAGGAAAGGATTTTCCCAAAGGAAATAACTGGAACTATTGGCTGCACATTCACTCATTCCACTGAATAGGATTCCTGTTAATAGTCCTTTGATCAGCTTTAAATATAGAGAAGATGATGGATTTTTCTCAAAATGTTCCATTGAAGTAAATAGGAGAGAATTATTATCCACTATAATGTTCCTAAATGAAAAGGAAACATCAGGTCCACAGACTCAATAGAATGGGAAATAGAGAGGAACAAGTATCCAAAGGAATGGATTTTCCCAAAGGAAATAACTGGAAGTATTGCCTGAACATTCACTCATTCCACTGAATGGGATTCCTGTTAAGAATCCTTTGATCAGCTTTAGATATACAGAAGATGATGAATTTTTCCCAAAATGTTCCATTGAAGCAAATAGGAGAGAATTATCATCCACTATAATGTTCCTAAATGCAAAAGAAACATCAGGTCCACAGACTCAGTAGAATGGGAAATAGAAAGGAACAAGTATCCAAAAGAAAGGATTTTCCCCAAGGAAATAACTGGAACTATTGCCTGCACATTCCCTCATTCCAATGTATTGGATTCCAGTTACTAATCTTTTGATCAGCTTTAGATATAAAGAAGGTGATGGATTTTGCCTAAATTGTTCCATTGAAGCAAATAGAAAAGAATTAAAATTAACTATAATGTTCCTAAATGCAAAGGAAACATCAGGAACACACACTCAATAGAATGGGAAATAGAGAGGAACATGAATCCAAAGTAATGGATTTTCCCAAAGGAAATAACTGGAACTATTGCCTGCACATTCACTCATTCCACTGAATAGGATTCCTGTTAAGAATCCTTTGATCAGCTTTAGATATACAGAAGATAATGCATCTTGTACAGAAAGTCCAGTTGAAGCAAAAAGAAGAGAATTAACATCTAATATAAAGTTCCTAAATGCAAAGGAAACATCAGTCCACAGACTCAATAGAATGGGAAATAGAGAGGAACAAGTATCCAAAGGAATGGATTTTCCCAAAAGGAAATAACTGGAACTATTGCCTGAACATTCACTCATTCCACCGAATGGGATTCCTGTTAAGAATCCTTTGATCAGCTTTAGATATACAGAAGATGATGAATTTTTCCCAAAATGTTCCATTGAAGCAAATAGGAGAGAATTATCATCCACTATAATGTTCCTAAATGCAAAAGAAACATCAGGTCCACAGACTCAGTAGAATGGGAAATAGAAAGGAACAAGTATCCAAAAGAAAGGATTTTCCCCAAGGAAATAACTGAAACTATTGCCTGAACTTTCACTCATTCCACCGAATGGGATTCCTGTTAAGAATCCTTTGATCAGCTTTAGATATACAGAAGATGATGGATTTTTCCCAAAATGTTCCATTGAAGCAAATATGAGAGAATTATCATCCACTATAATGTTCCTAAATGCAAAGGAAACATCAGGTCCACACACTCAATAGAATCGGAAATAGAGAGGAACAAGTATCCAAAGGAATGGATTTTCCCAAAGGAAATAACTGGAACTATTGCCTGCACATTCACTCATTCCACTGAATAGGATTCCTGTTAAGAATCCTTTGATCAGCTTTAGATATATAGAAGATGATGGATTTTTCCCAAAATGTTCCATTGAAGCAAATATGAGAGAATTATCATCCACTATAATGTTCCTAAATGCAAAAGAAACATCAGTCCACAGACTCAATAGAATCGGAAATAGAGAGGAACAAGTATCCAAAGGAATGGATTTTCCCAAAGGAAATAACTGGAACTATTGCCTGTACATTCACACATTCCACTGAATATGATTCCTGTTAAGAATCCTTTGATCAGCTTTAGATATACAGAAGATAATGCACCTTGTACAGAAAGTGAAGTTGAAGCAAATAGTAGAGAATTAACATCAACTATAAAGTTCCCAATTGGAAAGGAAACATCAGGAACACTAGACTCAATAGATTGGGAAATAGAGAGGAACATGTATCCAAAGTAATGGATTTTCCCAAAAGAAATAACTGGAACTATTGCCTGCACATTCACTCATTCCACTGTATAGGATTCCTGTTAAGAATCATTTGATCCGCTTTAGATATAAAGAAGATGATGGATTTTGCCCAAAATGTTCCATTGAATCAAATTGGAGAGAATTAACATCAACAATAATGTTCCTAAATGCAAAGGAAACATAAGGAACACAGCCTCATTAGAATGGGAAATAGAGAGGAACAAGTATCCAAAGGAAAGGATTTTCCCAAAGTTAATAACTGGAACAATTGCCTGCCCATTCACTCATTCCACTGTATAGCATTCCTGTTAAGAATCCTTTGATCAGCTTTAGATATAAAGAAATAGATGTATTTTGCCCAAAATATTCCATTGAAGCAAACAGGAGAGAATTAACATCAACTATAACGTTACTAAATGCTAAGGAAAAATCAAGTCTACAGACTAAATAGAATGGGAAATAGAGAGGAACAAGTATACAAAGGAAAGGATTTTCCCAAAGGAAATAACTGGAATTAATGCCTGCAAATTCACTCATTCCACTTTATAGGATTCCAGTTAAGAATCCTTTGATCAGCTTTAGATATACAGAAGATAATGCATCTTGTACAGAAAGTCCAGTTGAAGCAAAAAGAAGAGAATTAACATCTAATATAAAGTTCCTAAATGCAAAGGAAACATCAGTCCACAGACTCAAAAGAATGGGAAATAGAGAGGAACAAGTATCCAAAGGAATGGATTTTCCCAAAGGAAATAACTGGAACTATTGCCTGAACATTCCCTCATTCCACTGTATAGGATTCTTGTTAAGAATCCTTTGATCAGCTTTAGATATAAAGAAGGTGATGGATTTTGCCTAAATTGTTCCATTGAAGCAAATAGAAGAGAATTAACATCAACTATAATGTTCCTAAATGCAAAGGAAACATCAGGAACACAGACTCAATAGAATGGGAAATAGAGAGGAACATGTATCCAAAGTAATGGATTTTCCCAAAGGAAATAACTGGAACTATTGCCTGTACATTCACTCATTCCACTGAATATGATTCCTGTTAAGAATCCTTTGATCAGCTTTAGATATACAGAAAATAATGCACCTTGTACAGAAAGTGAAGTTGAAGCAAATAGTAGAGAATTAACATCAACTATAAAGTTCCCAATTGAAAAGGAAACATCAGGAACACTAGACTCAATAGATTGGGAAATAGAGAGGAACATGTATCCAAAGTAATGGATTTTCCCAAAAGAAATAACTGGAACTATTGCCTGCACATTCACTCATTCCACTGAATAGGATTCTTGTTAAGAATCCTTTGATCAGCCTTAGATATACAGAAGATGATGGATTTTTCCCAAAATGTTCCATTGAAGCAAATATGAGAGAATTATAATCCACTATAATGTTCCTAAGTGAAAAGGAAACATCAGGTCCACAGACTCAATAGAATGGGAAATAGAGAGGAACAAGTATCCAAAGGAATGGATTTTCCCAAAGGAAATAACTGGAAGTATTGCCTGAACATTCACTCATTCCACTGAATGGGATTCCTGTTAAGAATCCTTTGATCAGCTTTAGATATACAGAAGATGATGAATTTTTCCCAAAATGTTCCATTGAAGCAAATAGGAGAGAATTATCATCCACTATAATGTTCCTAAATGCAAAAGAAACATCAGGTCCACAGACTCAGTAGAATGGGAAATAGAAAGGAACAAGTATCCAAAAGAAAGGATTTTCCCCAAGGAAATAACTGGAAGTATTGCCTGAACATTCACTCATTCCACTGAAGGGGATTCCTGTTAAGAATCCTTTGATCAGCTTTAGATATACAGAAGATGATGAATTTTTCCCAAAATGTTCCATTGAAGCAAATAGGAGAGAATTATCATCCACTATAATGTTCGTAAATGCAAAAGAAACATCAGGTCCACACACTCAATAGAATGGGAAATAGAGAGGAACATGAATCCAAAGTAATGGATTTTCCCAAAGGAAATAACTGGAACTATTGCCTGCACATTCACTCATTCCACTGAATAGGATTCCTGTTAAGAATCCTTTGATCAGCTTTAGATATACAGAAGATAATGCATCTTGTACAGAAAGTCCAGTTGAAGCAAAAAGAAGAGAATTAACATCTAATATAAAGTTCCTAAATGCAAAGGAAACATCAGTCCACAGACTCAATAGAATGGGAAATAGAGAGGAACAAGTATCCAAAGGAATGGATTTTCCCAAAGGAAATAACTGGAACTATTGCCTGAACATTCACTCATTCCACCGAATGGGATTCCTGTTAAGAATCCTTTGATCAGCTTTAGATATACAGAAGATGATGAATTTTTCCCAAAATGTTCCATTGAAGCAAATAGGAGAGAATTATCATCCACTATAATGTTCCTAAATGCAAAAGAAACATCAGGTCCACAGACTCAGTAGAATGGGAAATAGAAAGGAACAAGTATCCAAAAGAAAGGATTTTCCCCAAGGAAATAACTGAAACTATTGCCTGAACTTTCACTCATTCCACCGAATGGGATTCCTGTTAAGAATCCTTTGATCAGCTTTAGATATACAGAAGATGATGGATTTTTCCCAAAATGTTCCATTGAAGCCAACAGGAGAGAATTAACATCAACTATAACGTTACTATATGCAAAGGAAACATCAAGTCTACAGACTCAATAGAATGGGAAATAGAGAGGAACAAGTATCCAAAGGAATGGATTTTCCCAAAGGAAATAACTGGAACTATTGCCTGCACATTCACTCATTCCACTGTATAGTATTCTTATTAAGAATCCTTTGATCAGCTTTAGATATACAGAAGATAATGCATCTTGTACAGAAATTCCAGTTGAAGCCAAAAGAAGAGAATTAACATCTAATATAAAGTTCCTAAATGCAAAGGAAACATCAGGAACACACACAATATAGAATGGGTAATAGAGAGGAACAAGTATCCAAAGGAATGGATTTTCCCAAAGGAAATAACTGGAAGTATTGCCTGAACATTCACTCATTCCACTGAATAGGATTCCTGTTAATAGTCCTTTGATCAGCTTTAGATATAGAGAAGATGATGGATTTTTCTCAAAATGTTCCATTGAAGTAAATAGGAGAGAATTATTATCCACTATAATGTTCCTAAATGAAAAGGAAACATCAGGTCCACAGACTCAATAGAATGGGAAATAGAGAGGAACAAGTATCCAAAGGAATGGATTTTCCCAAAGGAAATAACTGGAAGTATTGCCTGAACATTCACTCATTCCACTGAATGGGATTCCTGTTAAGAATCCTTTGATCAGCTTTAGATATACAGAAGATGATGAATTTTTCCCAAAATGTTCCATTGAAGCAAATAGGAGAGAATTATCATCCACTATAATGTTCCTAAATGCAAAAGAAACATCAGGTCCACAGACTCAGTAGAATGGGAAATAGAAAGGAACAAGTATCCAAAAGAAAGGATTTTCCCCAAGGAAATAACTGGAACAATTGCCTGCACATTCCCTCATTCATATGTATTGGATTCCAGTTACTAATCTTTTGATCAGCTTTGATATAAAGAAGGTGATGGATTTTGCCTAAATTGTTCCATTGAAGCAAATAGAAAAGAATTAAAATTAACTATAATGTTCCTAAATGCAAAGGAAACATCAGGAACACACACTCAATAGAATGGGAAATAGAGAGGAACATGAATCCAAAGTAATGGATTTTCCCAAAGGAAATAACTGGAACTATTGCCTGCACATTCACTCATTCCACTGAATAGGATTCCTGTTAAGAATCCTTTGATCAGCTTTAGATATACAGAAGATAATGCACCTTGTACAGAAAGTGAAGTTGAAGCAAATAGTAGAGAATTAACATCAACTATAAAGTTCCCAATTGAAAAGGAAACATCAGGAACACTAGACTCAATAGATTGGGAAATAGAGAGGAACATGTATCCAAAGTAATGGATTTTCCCAAAAGAAATAACTGGAACAATTGCCTGCACATTCACTCATTCCACTGAATAGGATTCTTGTTAAGAATCCTTTGATCAGCCTTAGATATACAGAAGATGATGGATTTTTCCCAAAATGTTCAATTGAAGCAAATATGAGAGAATTATAATCCACTATAATGTTCCTAAATGCAAAGGAACCATCAGTCCACAGACTCAATAGAATCGGAAATAGAGAGGAACAAGTATCCAAAGGAATGGATTTTCCCAAAGGAAATAACTGGAACTATTGCCTTTACATTCACAAATTCCAATGAAAAGGATTCCTGTTAAGAATCCTTTGATCAGCTTTAGATATACAGAAGATGATGGATTTTGCCCAAAATGTTCCATTGAACCAAATAGGAGAGAATTAACATCAACAATAATGTTCCTAAATGCAAAGGAAACATAAGGAACACAGCCTCAATAGAATGGGAAATAGAGAGGAACAAGTATCCAAAGGAATGGATTTTCCCAAAGGAAATAACTGGAACTATTGCCTGCCCATTCACTCATTGCACTGTATAGCATTCCCGTTAAGAATCCTTTGATCAGCTTTAGATATAAAGAAAAAGATGTATTTTGCCCAAAATATTCCATTGAAGCCAACAGGAGAGAATTAACATCAACTATAACGTTACTATATGCAAAGGAAACATCAAGTCTACAGACTCAATAGAATGGGAAATAGAGAGGAACAAGTATCCAAAGTAATGGATTTTCACAAAAGAAATAACTGGAACTATTGCCTGCACATTCACTCATTCCACTGTATAGGATTCCTGTTAAGAATCCTTTGATCAGCTTTAGATATAAAGAAGATGATGGATTTTGCCCAAAATGTTCCATTGAAGGAAATAGGAGAGAATTAACATCAACAATAATGTTCCTAAATGCAAAGGAAACATAAGGAACACAGCCTTAATAGAATGGGAAATAGAGAGGAACAAGTATCCAAAGGAATGGATTTTCCCAAAGGAAATAACTGGAACTATTGCCTTCCCATTCACTCATTCCACTGTATAGCATTCCTGTTAAGAATCTTTGATCAGGTTTAGATATAAAGAAAAAGATGTATTTTACCCAAAATATTCCATTGAAGCAAACAGGAGAGAATTAACATCAACTATAACGTTACTACATGCAAAGGAAACATCAAGTCTACAGACTCAATAGAATCGGAAATAGAGAGGAACAAGTATCCAAAGTAATGGATTTTCCCAAAAGAAATAACTGGAACTATTGCCTGCACATTCACTCATTCCACTGAATAGGATTCCTGTTAAGAATCCTTTGATCAGCTTTAGATATAAAGAAATAGATGTATTTTGCCCAAAATATTCCATTGAAGCAAACAGGAGAGAATTAACATCAACTATAACGTTACTAAATGCTAAGGAAAAATCAAGTCTACAGACTCAATAGAATGGGAAATAGAGAGGAACAAGTATACAAAGGAAAGGATTTTCCCAAAGGAAATAACTGGAATTATTGCCTGCAAATTCACTCATTCCACTTTATGGGATTCCAGTTAAGAATCCTTTGATCAGCTTTAGATATAAAGAAGGTGATGGATTTTGCCTAAATTGTTCCATTGAAGCAAATAGAAGAGAATTAACATCAACTATAATGTTCCTAAATGCAAAGGAAACATCAAGAACACTACACTCAATAGATTGGAAAATAGAGAAGAACGAGTATTCAAAGTAATAGATTTTCCCAAAGGAAATTACTGGAACTATTGCCTGCAAATTCACTCATTCCACTGAATAGGATTCCTGTTAAGAATCCTTTGATCAGCTTTAGATATACAGAAGATAATGCATCTTGTACAGAAAGTCCAGTTGAAGCAAAAAGAAGAGAATTAACATCTAATATAAAGTTCCTAAATGCAAAGGAAACATCAGTCCACAGACTCAATAGAATGGGAAATAGAGAGGAACAAGTATCCAAAGGAATGGATTTTCCCAAAGGAAATAACTGGAACTATTGCCTGAACATTCACTCATTCCACCGAATGGGATTCCTGTTAAGAATCCTTTGATCAGCTTTAGATATACAGAAGATGATGAATTTTTCCCAAAATGTTCCATTGAAGCAAATAGGAGAGAATTATCATCCACTATAATGTTCCTAAATGCAAAAGAAACATCAGGTCCACAGACTCAGTAGAATGGGAAATAGAAAGGAACAAGTATCCAAAAGAAAGGATTTTCCCCAAGGAAATAACTGAAACTATTGCCTGAACTTTCACTCATTCCACCGAATGGGATTCCTGTTAAGAATCCTTTGATCAGCTTTAGATATACAGAAGATGATGCATCTTGTACAGAAATTCCAGTTGAAGCCAAAAGAAGAGAATTAACATCTAATATAAAGTTCCTAAATGCAAAGGAAACATCAGGAACACACACAATATAGAATGGGTAATAGAGAGGAACAAGTATCCAAAGGAATGGATTTTCCCAAAGGAAATAACTGGAAGTATTGCCTGAACATTCACTCATTCCACTGAATAGGATTCCTGTTAATAGTCCTTTGATCAGCTTTAGATATAGAGAAGATGATGGATTTTTCTCAAAATGTTCCATTGAAGTAAATAGGAGAGAATTATTATCCACTATAATGTTCCTAAATGAAAAGGAAACATCAGGTCCACAGACTCAATAGAATGGGAAATAGAGAGGAACAAGTATCCAAAGGAATGGATTTTCCCAAAGGAAATAACTGGAAGTATTGCCTGAACATTCACTCATTCCACTGAATGGGATTCCTGTTAAGAATCCTTTGATCAGCTTTAGATATACAGAAGATGATGAATTTTTCCCAAAATGTTCCATTGAAGCAAATAGGAGAGAATTATCATCCACTATAATGTTCCTAAATGCAAAAGAAACATCAGGTCCACAGACTCAGTAGAATGGGAAATAGAAAGGAACAAGTATCCAAAAGAAAGGATTTTCCCCAAGGAAATAACTGGAACTATTGCCTGCACATTCCCTCATTCATATGTATTGGATTCCAGTTACTAATCTTTTGATCAGCTTTAGATATAAAGAAGGTGATGGATTTTGCCTAAATTGTTCCATTGAAGCAAATAGAAAAGAATTAAAATTAACTATAATGTTCCTAAATGCAAAGGAAACATCAGGAACACACACTCAATAGAATGGGAAATAGAGAGGAACATGAATCAAAAGTAATGGATTTTCCCAAAGGAAATAACTGGAACTATTGCCTGCACATTCACTCATTCCACTGAATAGGATTCCTGTTAAGAATCCTTTGATCAGCTTTAGATATACAGAAGATAATGCACCTTGTACAGAAAGTGAAGTTGAAGCAAATAGTAGAGAATTAACATCAACTATAAAGTTCCCAATTGAAAAGGAAACATCAGGAACACTAGACTCAATAGATTGGGAAATAGAGAGGAACATGTATCCAAAGTAATGGATTTTCCCAAAAGAAATAACTGGAACAATTGCCTGCACATTCACTCATTCCACTGAATAGGATTCTTGTTAAGAATCCTTTGGTCAGCCTTAGATATACAGAAGATGATGCATTTTTCCCAAAATGTTCCATTGAAGCAAATATGAGAGAATTATAATCCACTATAATGTTCCTAAATGCAAAGGAACCATCAGTCCACAGACTCAATAGAATCGGAAATAGAGAGGAACAAGTATCCAAAGGAATGGATTTTCCCAAAGGAAATAACTGGAACTATTGCCTTTACATTCACACATTCCACTGAAAAGGATTCCTGTTAAGAATCCTTTGATCAGCTTTAGATATACAGAAGATGATGGATTTTGCCCAAAATGTTCCATTGAACCAAATAGGAGAGAATTAACATCAACAATAATGTTCCTAAATGCAAAGGAAACATAAGGAACACAGCCTCAATAGAATGGGAAATAGAGAGGAACAAGTATCCAAAGGAATGGATTTTCCCAAAGGAAATAACTGGAACTATTGCCTGCCCATTCACTCATTGCACTGTATAGCATTCCCGTTAAGAATCCTTTGATCAGCTTTAGATATAAAGAAAAAGATGTATTTTGCCCAAAATATTCCATTGAAGCCAACAGGAGAGAATTAACATCAACTATAACGTTACTATATGCAAAGGAAACATCAAGTCTACAGACTCAATAGAATGGGAAATAGAGAGGAACAAGTATCCAAAGTAATGGATTTTCCCAAAAGAAATAACTGGAACTATTGCCTGCACATTCACTCATTCCACTGTATAGGATTCCTGTTAAGAATCCTTTGATCAGCTTTAGATATAAAGAAGATGATGGATTTTGCCCAAAATGTTCCATTGAAGGAAATAGGAGAGAATTAACATCAACAATAATGTTCCTAAATGCAAAGGAAACATAAGGAACACAGCCTTAATAGAATGGGAAATAGAGAGGAACAAGTATCCAAAGGAATGGATTTTCCCAAAGGAAATAACTGGAACTATTGCCTTCCCATTCATTCATTCCACTGTATAGCATTCCTGTTAAGAATCTTTGATCAGGTTTAGATATAAAGAAAAAGATGTATTTTACCCAAAATATTCCATTGAAGCAAACAGGAGAGAATTAACATCAACTATAACGTTACTACATGCAAAGGAAACATCAAGTCTACAGACTCAATAGAATCGGAAATAGAGAGGAACAAGTATCCAAAGTAATGGATTTTCCCAAAAGAAATAACTGGAACTATTGCCTGCACATTCACTCATTCCACTGAATAGGATTCCTGTTAAGAATCCTTTGATCAGCTTTAGATATAAAGAAATAGATGTATTTTGCCCAAAATATTCCATTGAAGCAAACAGGAGAGAATTAACATCAACTATAACGTTACTAAATGCTAAGGAAAAATCAAGTCTACAGACTCAATAGAATGGGAAATAGAGAGGAACAAGTATACAAAGGAAAGGATTTTCCCAAAGGAAATAACTGGAATTATTGCCTGCAAATTCACTCATTCCACTTTATAGGATTCCAGTTAAGAATCCTTTGATCAGCTTTAGATATAAAGAAGGTGATGGATTTTGCCTAAATTGTTCCATTGAAGCAAATAGAAGAGAATTAACATCAACTATAATGTTCCTAAATGCAAAGGAAACATCAAGAACACTACACTCAATAGATTGGAAAATAGAGAAGAACGAGTATTCAAAGTAATAGATTTTCCCAAAGGAAATTACTGGAACTATTGCCTGCAAATTCACTCATTCCACTGAATAGGATTCCTGTTAAGAATCCTTTGATCAGCTTTAGATATACAGAAGATAATGCATCTTGTACAGAAAGTCCAGTTGAAGCAAAAAGAAGAGAATTAACATCTAATATAAAGTTCCTAAATGCAAAGGAAACATCAGTCCACAGACTCAATAGAATGGGAAATAGAGAGGAACAAGTATCCAAAGGAATGGATTTTCCCAAAGGAAATAACTGGAACTATTGCCTGAACATTCACTCATTCCACCGAATGGGATTCCTGTTAAGAATCCTTTGATCAGCTTTAGATATACAGAAGATGATGAATTTTTCCCAAAATGTTCCATTGAAGCAAATAGGAGAGAATTATCATCCACTATAATGTTCCTAAATGCAAAAGAAACATCAGGTCCACAGACTCAGTAGAATGGGAAATAGAAAGGAACAAGTATCCAAAAGAAAGGATTTTCCCCAAGGAAATAACTGAAACTATTGCCTGAACTTTCACTCATTCCACCGAATGGGATTCCTGTTAAGAATCCTTTGATCAGCTTTAGATATACAGAAGATGATGGATTTTTCCCAAAATGTTCCATTGAAGCCAACAGGAGAGAATTAACATCAACTATAACGTTACTATATGCAAAGGAAACATCAAGTCTACAGACTCAATAGAATGGGAAATAGAGAGGAACAAGTATCCAAAGGAATGGATTTTCCCAAAGGAAATAACTGGAACTATTGCCTGCACATTCACTCATTCCACTGTATAGTATTCTTATTAAGAATCCTTTGATCAGCTTTAGATATACAGAAGATAATGCATCTTGTACAGAAATTCCAGTTGAAGCCAAAAGAAGAGAATTAACATCTAATATAAAGTTCCTAAATGCAAAGGAAACATCAGGAACACACACAATATAGAATGGGTAATAGAGAGGAACAAGTATCCAAAGGAATGGATTTTCCCAAAGGAAATAACTGGAAGTATTGCCTGAACATTCACTCATTCCACTGAATAGGATTCCTGTTAATAGTCCTTTGATCAGCTTTAGATATAGAGAAGATGATGGATTTTTCTCAAAATGTTCCATTGAAGTAAATAGGAGAGAATTATTATCCACTATAATGTTCCTAAATGAAAAGGAAACATCAGGTCCACAGACTCAATAGAATGGGAAATAGAGAGGAACAAGTATCCAAAGGAATGGATTTTCCCAAAGGAAATAACTGGAAGTATTGCCTGAACATTCACTCATTCCACTGAATGGGATTCCTGTTAAGAATCCTTTGATCAGCTTTAGATATACAGAAGATGATGAATTTTTCCCAAAATGTTCCATTGAAGCAAATAGGAGAGAATTATCATCCACTATAATGTTCCTAAATGCAAAAGAAACATCAGGTCCACAGACTCAGTAGAATGGGAAATAGAAAGGAACAAGTATCCAAAAGAAAGGATTTTCCCCAAGGAAATAACTGGAACTATTGCCTGCACATTCCCTCATTCATATGTATTGGATTCCAGTTACTAATCTTTTGAATAGCTTTAGATATAAAGAAGGTGATGGATTTTGCCTAAATTGTTCCATTGAAGCAAATAGAAAAGAATTAAAATTAACTATAATGTTCCTAAATGCAAAGGAAACATCAGGAACACACACTCAATAGAATGGGAAATAGAGAGGAACATGAATCCAAAGTAATGGATTTTCCCAAAGGAAATAACTGGAACTATTGCCTGCACATTCACTCATTCCACTGAATAGGATTCCTGTTAAGAATCCTTTGATCAGCTTTAGATATACAGAAGATAATGCACCTTGTACAGAGAGTGAAGTTGAAGCAAATAGTAGAGAATTAACATCAACTATAAAGTTCCCAATTGAAAAGGAAACATCAGGAACACTAGACTCAATAGATTGGGAAATAGAGAGGAACATGTATCCAAAGTAATGGATTTTCCCAAAAGAAATAACTGGAACAATTGCCTGCACATTCACTCATTCCACTGAATAGGATTCTTGTTAAGAATCCTTTGATCAGCCTTAGATATACAGAAGATGATGGATTTTTTCCAAAATGTTCCATTGAAGCAAATATGAGAGAATTATAATCCACTATAATGTTCCTAAATGCAAAGGAACCATCAGTCCACAGACTCAATAGAATCGGAAATAGAGAGGAACAAGTATCCAAAGGAATGGATTTTCCCAAAGGAAATAACTGGAACTATTGCCTGCCCATTCACTCATTGCACTGTATAGCATTCCCGTTAAGAATCCTTTGATCAGCTTTAGATATAAAGAAAAAGATGTATTTTGCCCAAAATATTCCATTGAAGCCAACAGGAGAGAATTAACATCAACTATAACGTTACTATATGCAAAGGAAACATCAAGTCTACAGACTCAATAGAATGGGAAATAGAGAGGAACAAGTATCCAAAGTAATGGATTTTCCCAAAAGAAATAACTGGAACTATTGCCTGCACATTCACTCATTCCACTGTATAGGATTCCTGTTAAGAATCCTTTGATCAGCTTTAGATATAAAGAAGATGATGGATTTTGCCCAAAATGTTCCATTGAAGGAAATAGGAGAGAATTAACATCAACAATAATGTTCCTAAATGCAAAGGAAACATAAGGAACACAGCCTTAATAGAATGGGAAATAGAGAGGAACAAGTATCCAAAGGAATGGATTTTCCCAAAGGAAATAACTGGAACTATTGCCTTCCCATTCACTCATTCCACTGTATAGCATTCCTGTTAAGAATCTTTGATCAGGTTTAGATATAAAGAAAAAGATGTATTTTACCCAAAATATTCCATTGAAGCAAACAGGAGAGAATTAACATCAACTATAACGTTACTACATGCAAAGGAAACATCAAGTCTACAGACTCAATAGAATCGGAAATAGAGAGGAACAAGTATCCAAAGTAATGGATTTTCCCAAAAGAAATAACTGGAACTATTGCCTGCACATTCACTCATTCCACTGAATAGGATTCCTGTTAAGAATCCTTTGATCAGCTTTAGATATAAAGAAATAGATGTATTTTGCCCAAAATATTCCATTGAAGCAAACAGGAGAGAATTAACATCAACTATAACGTTACTAAATGCTAAGGAAAAATCAAGTCTACAGACTCAATAGAATGGGAAATAGAGAGGAACAAGTATACAAAGGAAAGGATTTTCCCAAAGGAAATAACTGGAATTATTGCCTGCAAATTCACTCATTCCACTTTATAGGATTCCAGTTAAGAATCCTTTGATCAGCTTTAGATATAAAGAAGGTGATGGATTTTGCCTAAATTGTTCCATTGAAGCAAATAGAAGAGAATTAACATCAACTATAATGTTCCTAAATGCAAAGGAAACATCAAGAACACTACACTCAATAGATTGGAAAATAGAGAAGAACGAGTATTCAAAGTAATAGATTTTCCCAAAGGAAATTACTGGAACTATTGCCTGCAAATTCACTCATTCCACTGAATAGGATTCCTGTTAAGAATCCTTTGATCAGCTTTAGATATACAGAAGATAATGCATCTTGTACAGAAAGTCCAGTTGAAGCAAAAAGAAGAGAATTAACATCTAATATAAAGTTCCTAAATGCAAAGGAAACATCAGTCCACAGACTCAATAGAATGGGAAATAGAGAGGAACAAGTATCCAAAGGAATGGATTTTCCCAAAGGAAATAACTGGAACTATTGCCTGAACATTCACTCATTCCACCGAATGGGATTCCTGTTAAGAATCCTTTGATCAGCTTTAGATATACAGAAGATGATGAATTTTTCCCAAAATGTTCCATTGAAGCAAATAGGAGAGAATTATCATCCACTATAATGTTCCTAAATGCAAAAGAAACATCAGGTCCACAGACTCAGTAGAATGGGAAATAGAAAGGAACAAGTATCCAAAAGAAAGGATTTTCCCAAAGGAAATAACTAGAACTATTGCCTGCACATTCCCTCATTCCACTGTATTGGATTCCAGTTAAGAATCCTTTGATCAGCTTTAGATATAAAGAAGGTGATGGATTTTGCCTAAATTGTTCCATTGAAGCAAATAGAAGAGAATTAACATCAACTATAATGTTCTTAAATCAAAGGAAACATCAGGAACACAGACTCAATAGAATGGGAAATAGAGAGGAACATGTATCCAAAGTAATGGATTTTCCCAAAGGAAATAACTGGACCTATTGCCTGTACATTCACTCATTCCACTGAATATGATTCCTGTTAAGAATCCTTTGATCAGCTTTAGATATACAGAAGATAATGCACCTTGTACAGAAAGTGAAGTTGAAGCAAATAGTAGAGAATTAACATCAACTATAAAGTTCCCAATTGGAAAGGAAACATCAGGAACACTAGACTCAATAGATTGGGAAATAGAGAGGAACGTGTATCCAAAGTAATGGATTTTCCCAAAAGAAATAACTGGAACTATTGCCTGCACATTCACTCATTCCACTGAATAGGATTCCTGTTAAGAATCCTTTGATTAGCCTTAGATATACAGAAGATGATGGATTTTTCCCAAAATGTTCCATTGAAGCAAATATGAGAGAATTATCATCCACTATAATGTTCCTAAATGAAAAGGAAACATCAGTCCACAGACTCAATAGAATCAAAAATAGAGAGGAACAAGTATCCAAAGGAATGGATTTTCCAAAAAGAAATAACTGGAACTATTGCCTGTACATTCACACATTCCACTGAAAAGGATTCCTGTTAAGAATCCTTTGATCAGCTTTAGATATACAGAAGATGTTGGATTTTTCCCAAAATGTTCCATTGAAGCAAATAGGAGAGAATTATCATCCACTATAATGTTCCTAAATGCAAAGGAAACATCAGGTCCAGAGACTCAATAGAATCGGAAATAGAGAGGAACAAGTATCCAAAGGAATGGATTTTCCCAAAGGAAATAACTGGAACTATTGCCTGCACATTCACTCATTCCACTGAATATGATTCCTGTTAAGAATCCTTTGATCAGCTTTAGATATAAAGAAGATGATGGATTTTGCCCAAAATGTTCCATTGAAGCAAATAGGAGAGAATTAACATCAACAATAATGTTCCAAAATGCAAAGGAAACATAAGGAACACAGCCTTAATAGAATGGGAAATAGAGAGGAACAAGTATCCAAAGGAAAGGATTTTCCCAAAGGAAATAACTGGAACTATTGCCTGCCCATTCACTCATTCCACTGTGTAGCATTCCTGTTAAGAATCTTTGATCAGGTTTAGATATAAAGAAAAAGATGTATTTTACCCAAAATATTCCATTGAAGCAAACAGGAGAGAATTAACATCAACTATAACGTTACTACATGCAAAGGAAACATCAAGTCTACAGACTCAATAGAATCAGAAATAGAGAGGAACAAGTATCCAAAGGAATGGATTTTCCGAAAGGAAATAACTGGAACTATTGCCTGCACATTCACTCATTCCACTGTATAGTATTCTTATTAAGAATCCTTTGATCAGCTTTAGATATACAGAAGATAATGCATCTTGTACAGAAATTCCAGTTGAAGCCAAAAGAAGAGAAATAACATCTAATATAAAGTTCCTAAATGCAAAGGAAACATCAGGAACACACACAATATAGAATGGGTAATAGAGAGGAACAAGTATCCAAAGGAAAGGATTTTCCCAAAGGAAATAACTGGAACTATTGGCTGCACATTCACTCATTCCACTGAATAGGATTCCTATTAATAGTCCTTTGATCAGCTTTAGATATAGAGAAGATGATGGATTTTTCTCAAAATGTTCCATTGAAGCAAATAGGAGAGAATAATTATCAACTATAATGTTCCTAAATGAAAAGGAAACATCAGGTCCACAGACTCAATAGAATGGGAAATAGAGAGGAACAAGTATCCAAAGGAATGGATTTTCCCAAAGGAAATAACTGGAAGTATTGCCTGAACATTCACTCATTCCACTGAATGGGATTCCTGTTAAGAATCCTTTGATCAGCTTTAGATATCCAGAAGATGTTGGATTTTTCCCAAAATGTTCCATTGAAGCAGATAGGAGAGAATTATCAACCACTATAATGTACATAAATGCAAAGGAAACATCAGGTCCAGAGACTCAATAGAATCGGAAATACAGAGGAACAAGTATCCAAAGGAATGGATTTTCGCAAAGGAAATAACTGGAACTATTGCCTGCACATTCACTCATTCCACTGTATAGCATTCCCGTTAAGAATCCTTTGATCAGCTTTAGATATAAAGAAAAAGATGTATTTTGCCCAAAATATTCCATTGAAGCCAACAGGAGAGAATTAACATCAACTATAACGTTACTATATGCAAAGGAAACATCAAGTCTACAGACTCAATAGAATGGGAAATAGAGAGGAACAAGTATCCAAAGTAATGGATTTTCCCAAAAGAAATAACTGGAACTATTGCCTGCACATTCACTCATTCCACTGTATAGGATTCCTGTTAAGAATCCTTTGATCAGCTTTAGATATAAAGAAGATGATGGATTTTGCCCAAAATGTTCCATTGAAGGAAATAGGAGAGAATTAACATCAACAATAATGTTCCTAAATGCAAAGGAAACATAAGGAACACAGCCTTAATAGAATGGGAAATAGAGAGGAACAAGTATCCAAAGGAATGGATTTTCCCAAAGGAAATAACTGGAACTATTGCCTTCCCATTCATTCATTCCACTGTATAGCATTCCTGTTAAGAATCTTTGATCAGGTTTAGATATAAAGAAAAAGATGTATTTTACCCAAAATATTCCATTGAAGCAAACAGGAGAGAATTAACATCAACTATAACGTTACTACATGCAAAGGAAACATCAAGTCTACAGACTCAATAGAATCGGAAATAGAGAGGAACAAGTATCCAAAGTAATGGATTTTCCCAAAAGAAATAACTGGAACTATTGCCTGCACATTCACTCATTCCACTGAATAGGATTCCTGTTAAGAATCCTTTGATCAGCTTTAGATATAAAGAAATAGATGTATTTTGCCCAAAATATTCCATTGAAGCAAACAGGAGAGAATTAACATCAACTATAACGTTACTAAATGCTAAGGAAAAATCAAGTCTACAGACTCAATAGAATGGGAAATAGAGAGGAACAAGTATACAAAGGAAAGGATTTTCCCAAAGGAAATAACTGGAATTATTGCCTGCAAATTCACTCATTCCACTTTATAGGATTCCAGTTAAGAATCCTTTGATCAGCTTTAGATATAAAGAAGGTGATGGATTTTGCCTAAATTGTTCCATTGAAGCAAATAGAAGAGAATTAACATCAACTATAATGTTCCTAAATGCAAAGGAAACATCAAGAACACTACACTCAATAGATTGGAAAATAGAGAAGAACGAGTATTCAAAGTAATAGATTTTCCCAAAGGAAATTACTGGAACTATTGCCTGCAAATTCACTCATTCCACTGAATAGGATTCCTGTTAAGAATCCTTTGATCAGCTTTAGATATACAGAAGATAATGCATCTTGTACAGAAAGTCCAGTTGAAGCAAAAAGAAGAGAATTAACATCTAATATAAAGTTCCTAAATGCAAAGGAAACATCAGTCCACAGACTCAATAGAATGGGAAATAGAGAGGAACAAGTATCCAAAGGAATGGATTTTCCCAAAGGAAATAACTGGAACTATTGCCTGAACATTCACTCATTCCACCGAATGGGATTCCTGTTAAGAATCCTTTGATCAGCTTTAGATATACAGAAGATGATGAATTTTTCCCAAAATGTTCCATTGAAGCAAATAGGAGAGAATTATCATCCACTATAATGTTCCTAAATGCAAAAGAAACATCAGGTCCACAGACTCAGTAGAATGGGAAATAGAAAGGAACAAGTATCCAAAAGAAAGGATTTTCCCCAAGGAAATAACTGAAACTATTGCCTGAACTTTCACTCATTCCACCGAATGGGATTCCTGTTAAGAATCCTTTGATCAGCTTTAGATATACAGAAGATGATGGATTTTTCCCAAAATGTTCCATTGAAGCCAACAGGAGAGAATTAACATCAACTATAACGTTACTATATGCAAAGGAAACATCAAGTCTACAGACTCAATAGAATGGGAAATAGAGAGGAACAAGTATCCAAAGGAATGGATTTTCCCAAAGGAAATAACTGGAACTATTGCCTGCACATTCACTCATTCCACTGTATAGTATTCTTATTAAGAATCCTTTGATCAGCTTTAGATATACAGAAGATAATGCATCTTGTACAGAAATTCCAGTTGAAGCCAAAAGAAGAGAATTAACATCTAATATAAAGTTCCTAAATGCAAAGGAAACATCAGGAACACACACAATATAGAATGGGTAATAGAGAGGAACAAGTATCCAAAGGAATGGATTTTCCCAAAGGAAATAACTGGAAGTATTGCCTGAACATTCACTCATTCCACTGAATAGGATTCCTGTTAATAGTCCTTTGATCAGCTTTAGATATAGAGAAGATGATGGATTTTTCTCAAAATGTTCCATTGAAGTAAATAGGAGAGAATTATTATCCACTATAATGTTCCTAAATGAAAAGGAAACATCAGGTCCACAGACTCAATAGAATGGGAAATAGAGAGGAACAAGTATCCAAAGGAATGGATTTTCCCAAAGGAAATAACTGGAAGTATTGCCTGAACATTCACTCATTCCACTGAATGGGATTCCTGTTAAGAATCCTTTGATCAGCTTTAGATATACAGAAGATGATGAATTTTTCCCAAAATGTTCCATTGAAGCAAATAGGAGAGAATTATCATCCACTATAATGTTCCTAAATGCAAAAGAAACATCAGGTCCACAGACTCAGTAGAATGGGAAATAGAAAGGAACAAGTATCCAAAAGAAAGGATTTTCCCCAAGGAAATAACTGGAACTATTGCCTGCACATTCCCTCATTCATATGTATTGGATTCCAGTTACTAATCTTTTGAATAGCTTTAGATATAAAGAAGGTGATGGATTTTGCCTAAATTGTTCCATTGAAGCAAATAGAAAAGAATTAAAATTAACTATAATGTTCCTAAATGCAAAGGAAACATCAGGAACACACACTCAATAGAATGGGAAATAGAGAGGAACATGAATCCAAAGTAATGGATTTTCCCAAAGGAAATAACTGGAACTATTGCCTGCACATTCACTCATTCCACTGAATAGGATTCCTGTTAAGAATCCTTTGATCAGCTTTAGATATACAGAAGATAATGCACCTTGTACAGAGAGTGAAGTTGAAGCAAATAGTAGAGAATTAACATCAACTATAAAGTTCCCAATTGAAAAGGAAACATCAGGAACACTAGACTCAATAGATTGGGAAATAGAGAGGAACATGTATCCAAAGTAATGGATTTTCCCAAAAGAAATAACTGGAACAATTGCCTGCACATTCACTCATTCCACTGAATAGGATTCTTGTTAAGAATCCTTTGATCAGCCTTAGATATACAGAAGATGATGGATTTTTTCCAAAATGTTCCATTGAAGCAAATATGAGAGAATTATAATCCACTATAATGTTCCTAAATGCAAAGGAACCATCAGTCCACAGACTCAATAGAATCGGAAATAGAGAGGAACAAGTATCCAAAGGAATGGATTTTCCCAAAGGAAATAACTGGAACTATTGCCTGCCCATTCACTCATTGCACTGTATAGCATTCCCGTTAAGAATCCTTTGATCAGCTTTAGATATAAAGAAAAAGATGTATTTTGCCCAAAATATTCCATTGAAGCCAACAGGAGAGAATTAACATCAACTATAACGTTACTATATGCAAAGGAAACATCAAGTCTACAGACTCAATAGAATGGGAAATAGAGAGGAACAAGTATCCAAAGTAATGGATTTTCCCAAAAGAAATAACTGGAACTATTGCCTGCACATTCACTCATTCCACTGTATAGGATTCCTGTTAAGAATCCTTTGATCAGCTTTAGATATAAAGAAGATGATGGATTTTGCCCAAAATGTTCCATTGAAGGAAATAGGAGAGAATTAACATCAACAATAATGTTCCTAAATGCAAAGGAAACATAAGGAACACAGCCTTAATAGAATGGGAAATAGAGAGGAACAAGTATCCAAAGGAATGGATTTTCCCAAAGGAAATAACTGGAACTATTGCCTTCCCATTCACTCATTCCACTGTATAGCATTCCTGTTAAGAATCTTTGATCAGGTTTAGATATAAAGAAAAAGATGTATTTTACCCAAAATATTCCATTGAAGCAAACAGGAGAGAATTAACATCAACTATAACGTTACTACATGCAAAGGAAACATCAAGTCTACAGACTCAATAGAATCGGAAATAGAGAGGAACAAGTATCCAAAGTAATGGATTTTCCCAAAAGAAATAACTGGAACTATTGCCTGCACATTCACTCATTCCACTGAATAGGATTCCTGTTAAGAATCCTTTGATCAGCTTTAGATATAAAGAAATAGATGTATTTTGCCCAAAATATTCCATTGAAGCAAACAGGAGAGAATTAACATCAACTATAACGTTACTAAATGCTAAGGAAAAATCAAGTCTACAGACTCAATAGAATGGGAAATAGAGAGGAACAAGTATACAAAGGAAAGGATTTTCCCAAAGGAAATAACTGGAATTATTGCCTGCAAATTCACTCATTCCACTTTATAGGATTCCAGTTAAGAATCCTTTGATCAGCTTTAGATATAAAGAAGGTGATGGATTTTGCCTAAATTGTTCCATTGAAGCAAATAGAAGAGAATTAACATCAACTATAATGTTCCTAAATGCAAAGGAAACATCAAGAACACTACACTCAATAGATTGGAAAATAGAGAAGAACGAGTATTCAAAGTAATAGATTTTCCCAAAGGAAATTACTGGAACTATTGCCTGCAAATTCACTCATTCCACTGAATAGGATTCCTGTTAAGAATCCTTTGATCAGCTTTAGATATACAGAAGATAATGCATCTTGTACAGAAAGTCCAGTTGAAGCAAAAAGAAGAGAATTAACATCTAATATAAAGTTCCTAAATGCAAAGGAAACATCAGTCCACAGACTCAATAGAATGGGAAATAGAGAGGAACAAGTATCCAAAGGAATGGATTTTCCCAAAGGAAATAACTGGAACTATTGCCTGAACATTCACTCATTCCACCGAATGGGATTCCTGTTAAGAATCCTTTGATCAGCTTTAGATATACAGAAGATGATGAATTTTTCCCAAAATGTTCCATTGAAGCAAATAGGAGAGAATTATCATCCACTATAATGTTCCTAAATGCAAAAGAAACATCAGGTCCACAGACTCAGTAGAATGGGAAATAGAAAGGAACAAGTATCCAAAAGAAAGGATTTTCCCAAAGGAAATAACTAGAACTATTGCCTGCACATTCCCTCATTCCACTGTATTGGATTCCAGTTAAGAATCCTTTGATCAGCTTTAGATATAAAGAAGGTGATGGATTTTGCCTAAATTGTTCCATTGAAGCAAATAGAAGAGAATTAACATCAACTATAATGTTCTTAAATCAAAGGAAACATCAGGAACACAGACTCAATAGAATGGGAAATAGAGAGGAACATGTATCCAAAGTAATGGATTTTCCCAAAGGAAATAACTGGACCTATTGCCTGTACATTCACTCATTCCACTGAATATGATTCCTGTTAAGAATCCTTTGATCAGCTTTAGATATACAGAAGATAATGCACCTTGTACAGAAAGTGAAGTTGAAGCAAATAGTAGAGAATTAACATCAACTATAAAGTTCCCAATTGGAAAGGAAACATCAGGAACACTAGACTCAATAGATTGGGAAATAGAGAGGAACGTGTATCCAAAGTAATGGATTTTCCCAAAAGAAATAACTGGAACTATTGCCTGCACATTCACTCATTCCACTGAATAGGATTCCTGTTAAGAATCCTTTGATTAGCCTTAGATATACAGAAGATGATGGATTTTTCCCAAAATGTTCCATTGAAGCAAATATGAGAGAATTATCATCCACTATAATGTTCCTAAATGAAAAGGAAACATCAGTCCACAGACTCAATAGAATCAAAAATAGAGAGGAACAAGTATCCAAAGGAATGGATTTTCCAAAAAGAAATAACTGGAACTATTGCCTGTACATTCACACATTCCACTGAAAAGGATTCCTGTTAAGAATCCTTTGATCAGCTTTAGATATACAGAAGATGTTGGATTTTTCCCAAAATGTTCCATTGAAGCAAATAGGAGAGAATTATCATCCACTATAATGTTCCTAAATGCAAAGGAAACATCAGGTCCAGAGACTCAATAGAATCGGAAATAGAGAGGAACAAGTATCCAAAGGAATGGATTTTCCCAAAGGAAATAACTGGAACTATTGCCTGCACATTCACTCATTCCACTGAATATGATTCCTGTTAAGAATCCTTTGATCAGCTTTAGATATAAAGAAGATGATGGATTTTGCCCAAAATGTTCCATTGAAGCAAATAGGAGAGAATTAACATCAACAATAATGTTCCAAAATGCAAAGGAAACATAAGGAACACAGCCTTAATAGAATGGGAAATAGAGAGGAACAAGTATCCAAAGGAAAGGATTTTCCCAAAGGAAATAACTGGAACTATTGCCTGCCCATTCACTCATTCCACTGTGTAGCATTCCTGTTAAGAATCTTTGATCAGGTTTAGATATAAAGAAAAAGATGTATTTTACCCAAAATATTCCATTGAAGCAAACAGGAGAGAATTAACATCAACTATAACGTTACTACATGCAAAGGAAACATCAAGTCTACAGACTCAATAGAATCAGAAATAGAGAGGAACAAGTATCCAAAGGAATGGATTTTCCGAAAGGAAATAACTGGAACTATTGCCTGCACATTCACTCATTCCACTGTATAGTATTCTTATTAAGAATCCTTTGATCAGCTTTAGATATACAGAAGATAATGCATCTTGTACAGAAATTCCAGTTGAAGCCAAAAGAAGAGAAATAACATCTAATATAAAGTTCCTAAATGCAAAGGAAACATCAGGAACACACACAATATAGAATGGGTAATAGAGAGGAACAAGTATCCAAAGGAAAGGATTTTCCCAAAGGAAATAACTGGAACTATTGGCTGCACATTCACTCATTCCACTGAATAGGATTCCTATTAATAGTCCTTTGATCAGCTTTAGATATAGAGAAGATGATGGATTTTTCTCAAAATGTTCCATTGAAGCAAATAGGAGAGAATAATTATCAACTATAATGTTCCTAAATGAAAAGGAAACATCAGGTCCACAGACTCAATAGAATGGGAAATAGAGAGGAACAAGTATCCAAAGGAATGGATTTTCCCAAAGGAAATAACTGGAAGTATTGCCTGAACATTCACTCATTCCACTGAATGGGATTCCTGTTAAGAATCCTTTGATCAGCTTTAGATATCCAGAAGATGTTGGATTTTTCCCAAAATGTTCCATTGAAGCAGATAGGAGAGAATTATCAACCACTATAATGTACATAAATGCAAAGGAAACATCAGGTCCAGAGACTCAATAGAATCGGAAATACAGAGGAACAAGTATCCAAAGGAATGGATTTTCGCAAAGGAAATAACTGGAACTATTGCCTGCACATTCACTCATTCCACTGTATAGGATTCCTGTTAAGAATCCTTTGATCAGCTTTAGATATAAAGAAGATGATGGATTTTGCCCAAAATGTTCAATTGAAGCAAATAGGAGAGAATTAACATCAACAATAATGTTCCTAAATGCAAAGGAAACATCAAGAACACTACACTCAATAGATTGGAAAATAGAGAAGAACGAGTATTCAAAGTAATAGATTTTCCCAAAGGAAATTACTGGAACTATTGCCTGCAAATTCACTCATTCCACTGAATAGGATTCCTGTTAAGAATCCTTTGATCAGCTTTAGATATACAGAAGATAATGCATCTTGTACAGAAAGTCCAGTTGAAGCAAAAAGAAGAGAATTAACATCTAATATAAAGTTCCTAAATGCAAAGGAAACATCAGTCCACAGACTCAATAGAATGGGAAATAGAGAGGAACAAGTATCCAAAGGAATGGATTTTCCCAAAGGAAATAACTGGAACTATTGCCTGAACATTCACTCATTCCACCGAATGGGATTCCTGTTAAGAATCCTTTGATCAGCTTTAGATATACAGAAGATGATGAATTTTTCCCAAAATGTTCCATTGAAGCAAATAGGAGAGAATTATCATCCACTATAATGTTCCTAAATGCAAAAGAAACATCAGGTCCACAGACTCAGTAGAATGGGAAATAGAAAGGAACAAGTATCCAAAAGAAAGGATTTTCCCAAAGGAAATAACTAGAACTATTGCCTGCACATTCCCTCATTCCACTGTATTGGATTCCAGTTAAGAATCCTTTGATCAGCTTTAGATATAAAGAAGGTGATGGATTTTGCCTAAATTGTTCCATTGAAGCAAATAGAAGAGAATTAACATCAACTATAATGTTCTTAAATCAAAGGAAACATCAGGAACACAGACTCAATAGAATGGGAAATAGAGAGGAACATGTATCCAAAGTAATGGATTTTCCCAAAGGAAATAACTGGACCTATTGCCTGTACATTCACTCATTCCACTGAATATGATTCCTGTTAAGAATCCTTTGATCAGCTTTAGATATACAGAAGATAATGCACCTTGTACAGAAAGTGAAGTTGAAGCAAATAGTAGAGAATTAACATCAACTATAAAGTTCCCAATTGGAAAGGAAACATCAGGAACACTAGACTCAATAGATTGGGAAATAGAGAGGAACGTGTATCCAAAGTAATGGATTTTCCCAAAAGAAATAACTGGAACTATTGCCTGCACATTCACTCATTCCACTGAATAGGATTCCTGTTAAGAATCCTTTGATTAGCCTTAGATATACAGAAGATGATGGATTTTTCCCAAAATGTTCCATTGAAGCAAATATGAGAGAATTATCATCCACTATAATGTTCCTAAATGAAAAGGAAACATCAGTCCACAGACTCAATAGAATCAAAAATAGAGAGGAACAAGTATCCAAAGGAATGGATTTTCCAAAAAGAAATAACTGGAACTATTGCCTGTACATTCACACATTCCACTGAAAAGGATTCCTGTTAAGAATCCTTTGATCAGCTTTAGATATACAGAAGATGTTGGATTTTTCCCAAAATGTTCCATTGAAGCAAATAGGAGAGAATTATCATCCACTATAATGTTCCTAAATGCAAAGGAAACATCAGGTCCAGAGACTCAATAGAATCGGAAATAGAGAGGAACAAGTATCCAAAGGAATGGATTTTCCCAAAGGAAATAACTGGAACTATTGCCTGCACATTCACTCATTCCACTGAATATGATTCCTGTTAAGAATCCTTTGATCAGCTTTAGATATAAAGAAGATGATGGATTTTGCCCAAAATGTTCCATTGAAGCAAATAGGAGAGAATTAACATCAACAATAATGTTCCAAAATGCAAAGGAAACATAAGGAACACAGCCTTAATAGAATGGGAAATAGAGAGGAACAAGTATCCAAAGGAAAGGATTTTCCCAAAGGAAATAACTGGAACTATTGCCTGCCCATTCACTCATTCCACTGTGTAGCATTCCTGTTAAGAATCTTTGATCAGGTTTAGATATAAAGAAAAAGATGTATTTTACCCAAAATATTCCATTGAAGCAAACAGGAGAGAATTAACATCAACTATAACGTTACTACATGCAAAGGAAACATCAAGTCTACAGACTCAATAGAATCAGAAATAGAGAGGAACAAGTATCCAAAGGAATGGATTTTCCGAAAGGAAATAACTGGAACTATTGCCTGCACATTCACTCATTCCACTGTATAGTATTCTTATTAAGAATCCTTTGATCAGCTTTAGATATACAGAAGATAATGCATCTTGTACAGAAATTCCAGTTGAAGCCAAAAGAAGAGAAATAACATCTAATATAAAGTTCCTAAATGCAAAGGAAACATCAGGAACACACACAATATAGAATGGGTAATAGAGAGGAACAAGTATCCAAAGGAAAGGATTTTCCCAAAGGAAATAACTGGAACTATTGGCTGCACATTCACTCATTCCACTGAATAGGATTCCTATTAATAGTCCTTTGATCAGCTTTAGATATAGAGAAGATGATGGATTTTTCTCAAAATGTTCCATTGAAGCAAATAGGAGAGAATAATTATCAACTATAATGTTCCTAAATGAAAAGGAAACATCAGGTCCACAGACTCAATAGAATGGGAAATAGAGAGGAACAAGTATCCAAAGGAATGGATTTTCCCAAAGGAAATAACTGGAAGTATTGCCTGAACATTCACTCATTCCACTGAATGGGATTCCTGTTAAGAATCCTTTGATCAGCTTTAGATATCCAGAAGATGTTGGATTTTTCCCAAAATGTTCCATTGAAGCAGATAGGAGAGAATTATCAACCACTATAATGTACATAAATGCAAAGGAAACATCAGGTCCAGAGACTCAATAGAATCGGAAATACAGAGGAACAAGTATCCAAAGGAATGGATTTTCGCAAAGGAAATAACTGGAACTATTGCCTGCACATTCACTCATTCCACTGTATAGGATTCCTGTTAAGAATCCTTTGATCAGCTTTAGATATAAAGAAGATGATGGATTTTGCCCAAAATGTTCAATTGAAGCAAATAGGAGAGAATTAACATCAACAATAATGTTCCTAAATGCAAAGGAAACATAAGGAACACAGCCTTAATAGAATGGGAAATAGAGAGGAACAAGTATCCAAAGGAAAGGATTTTCCCAAAGGAAATAACTGGAACTATTGCCTGCCCATTCACTCATTCCACTGTATAACATTCCTGTTAAGAATCTTTGATCAGGTTTAGATATAAAGAAAAAGATGTATTTTACCCAAAATATTCCATTGAAGCAAACAGGAGAGAATTAACATCAACTATAACGTTACTACATGCAAAGGAAACATCAAGTCTACAGACTCAATAGAATCGGAAATAGAGAGGAACAAGTATCCAAAGTAATGGATTTTCCCAAAAGAAATAACTGGAACTATTGCCTGCACATTCACTCATTCCACTGAATAGGATTCCTGTTAAGAATCCTTTGATCAGCTTTAGATATATAGAAGATGATGGATTTTTCCCAAAATGTTCCATTGAAGCAAATATGAGAGAATTATCATCCACTATAATGTTCCTAAATGCAAAGGAAACATCAGGTCCACAGACTCAATAGAATCGGAAATAGAGAGGAACAAGTATCCAAAGGAATGGATTTTCCGAAAGGAAATAACTGGAACTATTGCCTGCATATTCACTCATTCCACTGTATAGTATTCTTATTAAGAATCCTTTGATCAGCTTTAGATATACAGAAGATAATGCATCTTGTAGAGAAATTCCAGTTGAAGCCAAAAGAAGAGAAATAACATCTAATATAAAGTTCCTAAATGCAGAGGAAACATCAGGAACACACACAATATAGAATGGGTAATAGAGAGGAACAAGTATCCAAAGGAAAGGATTTTCCCAAAGGAAATAACTGGAACTATTGGCTGCACATTCACTCATTCCACTGAATAGGATTCCTATTAATAGTCCTTTGATCAGCTTTAGATATAGAGAAGATGATGGATTTTTCTCAAAATGTTCCATTGAAGCAAATAGGAGAGAATTATTATCCACTATAATGTTCCTAAATGAAACGGAAACATCAGGTCCACAGACTCAATAGAATGGGAAATAGAGAGGAACAAGTATCCAAAGGAATGGATTTTCCCAAAGGAAATAACTGGAAGTATTGCCTGAACATTCACTCATTCCACTGAATGGGATTCCTGTTAAGAATCCTTTGATCAGCTTTAGATATCCAGAAGATGTTGGATTTTTCCCAAAATGTTCCACTGAAGCAGATAGGAGAGAATTATCAACCACTATAATGTTCATAAATGCAAAGGAAACATCAGGTCCAGAGACTCAATAGAATCGAAAATACAGAGGAACAAGTATCCAAAGGAATGGATTTTCCCAAAGGAAATAACTGGAACTATTGCCTGCACATTCACTCATTCCACTGTATAGGATTCCTGTTAAGAATCCTTTGATCAGCTTTAGATATAAAGAAGATGATGGATTTTGCCCAAAATGTTCCATTGAAGCAAATAGGAGAGAATTAACATCAACAATAATGTTCCTAAATGCAAAGGAAACATAAGGAACACAGCCTTAATAGAATGGGAAATAGAGAGGAACAAGTATCCAAAGGAAAGGATTTTCCCAAAGGAAATAACTGGAACTATTGCCTGCCCATTCACTCATTCCACTGTATAGCATTCCTGTTAAGAATCTTTGATCAGGTTTAGATATAAAGAAAAAGATGTATTTTACCCAAAATATTCCATTGAAGCAAACAGGAGAGAATTAACATCAACTATAACGTTACTACATGCAAAGGAAACATCAAGTCTACAGACTCAATAGAATGGGAAATAGAGAGGAACAAGTATCCAAAGTAATGGATTTTCCCAAAAGAAATAACTGGAACTATTGCCTGCACATTCACTCATTCCACTGAATAGGATTCCTGTTAAGAATCCTTTGATCAGCTTTAGATATATAGAAGATGATGGATTTTTCCCAAAATGTTCCATTGAAGCAAATAGGAGAGAATTATCAACCACTATAATGTTCCTAAATGCAAAGGAAACATCAGGTCCACAGACTCAATAGAATCGGAAATAGAGAGGAACAAGTATCCAAAGGAATGGATTGTCCGAAAGGAAATAACTGGAACTATTGCCTGCACATTCACTCATTCCACTGTATAGTATTCTTATTAAGAATCCTTTGATCAGCTTTAGATATACAGAAGATAATGCATCTTGTACAGAAATTCCAGTTGAAGCCAAAAGAAGAGAAATAACATCTAATATAAAGTTCCTAAATGCAAAGGAAACATCAGGAACACACACAATATAGAATGGGTAATAGAGAGGAACAAGTATCCAAAGGAATGGATTTTCCAAAAAGAAATAACTGGAACTATTGCCTGTACATTCACACATTCCACTGAAAAGGATTCCTGTTAAGAATCCTTTGATCAGCTTTAGATATACAGAAGATGTTGGATTTTTCCCAAAATGTTCCATTGAAGCAAATAGGAGAGAATTATCATCCACTATAATGTTCCTAAATGCAAAGGAAACATCAGGTCCAGAGACTCAATAGAATCGGAAATAGAGAGGAACAAGTATCCAAAGGAATGGATTTTCCCAAAGGAAATAACTGGAACTATTGCCTGCACATTCACTCATTCCACTGTATAGGATTCCTGTTAAGAATCCTTTGATCAGCTTTAGATATAAAGAAGATGATGGATTTTGCCCAAAATGTTCCATTGAAGCAAATGGGAGAGAATTAACATCAACAATAATGTTCCTAAATGCAAAGGAAACATAAGGAACACAGCCTTAATAGAATGGGAAATAGAGAGGAACAAGTATCCAAAGCAATGGATTTTCCCAAAGGAAATAACTGGAACTATTGCCTGCCCATTCACTGATTCCACTGTATAGCATTCCTGTTAAGAATCTTTGATCAGGTTTAGATATAAAGAAAAAAATGTATTTTACCCAAAATATTCCATTGAAGCAAACAGGAGAGAATTAACATCAACTATAACGTTACTACATGCAAAGGAAACATCAAGTCTACAGACTCAATAGAATCGGAAATAGAGAGGAACAAGTATCCAAAGTAATGGATTTTCCCAAAAGAAATAACTGGAACTATTGCCTGCACATTCACTCATTCCACTGAATAGGATTCCTGTTAAGAATCCTTTGATCAGCTTTAGATATATAGAAGATGATGGATTTTTCCCAAAATGTTCCATTGAAGCAAATATGAGAGAATTATCATCCACTATAATGTTCCTAAATGCAAAGGAAACATCAGGTCCACAGACTCAATAGAATCGGAAAAAGAGAGGAACAAGTATCCAAAGGAATGGATTTTCTGAAAGGAAATAACTGGAACTATTGCCTGCACATTCACTCATTCCACTGTATAGTATTCTTATTAAGAATCCTTTGATCAGCTTTAGATATACAGAAGATAATGCATCTTGTACAGAAATTCCAGTTGAAGCCAAAAGAAGAGAAATAACATCTAATATAAAGTTCCTAAATGCAAAGGAAACATCAGGAACACACACAATATAGAATCGGTAATAGAGAGGAACAAGTATCCAAAGGAATGGATTTTCCAAAAAGAAATAACTGGAACTATTGCCTGTACATTCACACATTCCACTGAAAAGGATTCCTGTTAAGAATCCTTTGATCAGCTTTAGATATACAGAAGATGTTGGATTTTTCCCAAAATGTTCCATTGAAGCAAATAGGAGAGAATTATCATCCACTATAATGTTCCTAAATGCAAAGGAAACATCAGGTCCAGAGACTCAATAGAATCGGAAATAGAGAGGAACAAGTATCCAAAGGAATGGATTTTCCCAAAGGAAATAACTGGAACTATTGCCTGCACATTCACTCATTCCACTGTGTAGGATTCCTGTTAAGAATCCTTTGATCAGCTTTAGATATAAAGAAGATGATGGATTTTGCCCAAAATGTTCCATTGAAGCAAATAGGAGAGAATTAACATCAACAATAATGTTCCTAAATGCAAAGGAAACATAAGGAACACAGCCTTAATAGAATGGGAAATAGAGAGGAACAAGTATCCAAAGGAATGGATTTTCCCAAAGGAAATAACTGGAACTATTGCCTGCCCATTCACTCATTCCACTGTGTAGCATTCCTGTTAAGAATCTTTGATCAGGTTTAGATATAAAGAAAAAGATGTATTTTACCCAAAATATTCCATTGAAGCAAACAGGAGAGAATTAACATCAACTATAACGTTACTACATGCAAAGGAAACATCAAGTCTACAGACTCAATAGAATCAGAAATAGAGAGGAACAAGTATCCAAAGGAATGGATTTTCCGAAAGGAAATAACTGGAACTATTGCCTGCACATTCACTCATTCCACTGTATAGTATTCTTATTAAGAATCCTTTGATCAGCTTTAGATATACAGAAGATAATGCATCTTGTACAGAAATTCCAGTTGAAGCCAAAAGAAGAGAAATAACATCTAATATAAAGTTCCTAAATGCAAAGGAAACATCAGGAACACACACAATATAGAATGGGTAATAGAGAGGAACAAGTATCCAAAGGAAAGGATTTTCCCAAAGGAAATAACTGGAACTATTGGCTGCACATTCACTCATTCCACTGAATAGGATTCCTATTAATAGTCCTTTGATCAGCTTTAGATATAGAGAAGATGATGGATTTTTCTCAAAATGTTCCATTGAAGCAAATAGGAGAGAATAATTATCAACTATAATGTTCCTAAATGAAAAGGAAACATCAGGTCCACAGACTCAATAGAATGGGAAATAGAGAGGAACAAGTATCCAAAGGAATGGATTTTCCCAAAGGAAATAACTGGAAGTATTGCCTGAACATTCACTCATTCCACTGAATGGGATTCCTGTTAAGAATCCTTTGATCAGCTTTAGATATCCAGAAGATGTTGGATTTTTCCCAAAATGTTCCATTGAAGCAGATAGGAGAGAATTATCAACCACTATAATGTACATAAATGCAAAGGAAACATCAGGTCCAGAGACTCAATAGAATCGGAAATACAGAGGAACAAGTATCCAAAGGAATGGATTTTCCCAAAGGAAATAACTGGAACTATTGCCTGCACATTCACTCATTCCACTGTATAGGATTCCTGTTAAGAATCCTTTGATCAGCTTTAGATATAAAGAAGATGATGGATTTTGCCCAAAATGTTCCATTGAAGCAAATAGGAGAGAATTAACATCAACAATAATGTTCCTAAATGCAAAGGAAACATAAGGAACACAGCCTTAATAGAATGGGAAATAGAGAGGAACAAGTATCCAAAGGAAAGGATTTTCCCAAAGGAAATAACTGGAACTATTGCCTGCCCATTCACTCATTCCACTGTATAGCATTCCTGTTAAGAATCTTTGATCAGGTTTAGATATAAAGAAAAAGATGTATTTTACCCAAAATATTCCATTGAAGCAAACAGGAGAGAATTAACATCAACTATAACGTTACTACATGCAAAGGAAACATCAAGTCTACAGACTCAATAGAATGGGAAATAGAGAGGAACAAGTATCCAAAGTAATGGATTTTCCCAAAAGAAATAACTGGAACTATTGCCTGCACATTCACTCATTCCACTGAATAGGATTCCTGTTAAGAATCCTTTGATCAGCTTTAGATATATAGAAGATGATGGATTTTTCCCAAAATGTTCCATTGAAGCAAATAGGAGAGAATTATCAACCACTATAATGTTCCTAAATGCAAAGGAAACATCAGGTCCACAGACTCAATAGAATCGGAAATAGAGAGGAACAAGTATCCAAAGGAATGGATTGTCCGAAAGGAAATAACTGGAACTATTGCCTGCACATTCACTCATTCCACTGTATAGTATTCTTATTAAGAATCCTTTGATCAGCTTTAGATATACAGAAGATAATGCATCTTGTACAGAAATTCCAGTTGAAGCCAAAAGAAGAGAAATAACATCTAATATAAAGTTCCTAAATGCAAAGGAAACATCAGGAACACACACAATATAGAATGGGTAATAGAGAGGAACAAGTATCCAAAGGAATGGATTTTCCAAAAAGAAATAACTGGAACTATTGCCTGTACATTCACACATTCCACTGAAAAGGATTCCTGTTAAGAATCCTTTGATCAGCTTTAGATATACAGAAGATGTTGGATTTTTCCCAAAATGTTCCATTGAAGCAAATAGGAGAGAATTATCATCCACTATAATGTTCCTAAATGCAAAGGAAACATCAGGTCCAGAGACTCAATAGAATCGGAAATAGAGAGGAACAAGTATCCAAAGGAATGGATTTTCCCAAAGGAAATAACTGGAACTATTGCCTGCACATTCACTCATTCCACTGTATAGGATTCCTGTTAAGAATCCTTTGATCAGCTTTAGATATAAAGAAGATGATGGATTTTGCCCAAAATGTTCCATTGAAGCAAATGGGAGAGAATTAACATCAACAATAATGTTCCTAAATGCAAAGGAAACATAAGGAACACAGCCTTAATAGAATGGGAAATAGAGAGGAACAAGTATCCAAAGCAATGGATTTTCCCAAAGGAAATAACTGGAACTATTGCCTGCCCATTCACTGATTCCACTGTATAGCATTCCTGTTAAGAATCTTTGATCAGGTTTAGATATAAAGAAAAAAATGTATTTTACCCAAAATATTCCATTGAAGCAAACAGGAGAGAATTAACATCAACTATAACGTTACTACATGCAAAGGAAACATCAAGTCTACAGACTCAATAGAATCGGAAATAGAGAGGAACAAGTATCCAAAGTAATGGATTTTCCCAAAAGAAATAACTGGAACTATTGCCTGCACATTCACTCATTCCACTGAATAGGATTCCTGTTAAGAATCCTTTGATCAGCTTTAGATATATAGAAGATGATGGATTTTTCCCAAAATGTTCCATTGAAGCAAATATGAGAGAATTATCATCCACTATAATGTTCCTAAATGCAAAGGAAACATCAGGTCCACAGACTCAATAGAATCGGAAAAAGAGAGGAACAAGTATCCAAAGGAATGGATTTTCTGAAAGGAAATAACTGGAACTATTGCCTGCACATTCACTCATTCCACTGTATAGTATTCTTATTAAGAATCCTTTGATCAGCTTTAGATATACAGAAGATAATGCATCTTGTACAGAAATTCCAGTTGAAGCCAAAAGAAGAGAAATAACATCTAATATAAAGTTCCTAAATGCAAAGGAAACATCAGGAACACACACAATATAGAATCGGTAATAGAGAGGAACAAGTATCCAAAGGAATGGATTTTCCAAAAAGAAATAACTGGAACTATTGCCTGTACATTCACACATTCCACTGAAAAGGATTCCTGTTAAGAATCCTTTGATCAGCTTTAGATATACAGAAGATGTTGGATTTTTCCCAAAATGTTCCATTGAAGCAAATAGGAGAGAATTATCATCCACTATAATGTTCCTAAATGCAAAGGAAACATCAGGTCCAGAGACTCAATAGAATCGGAAATAGAGAGGAACAAGTATCCAAAGGAATGGATTTTCCCAAAGGAAATAACTGGAACTATTGCCTGCACATTCACTCATTCCACTGTGTAGGATTCCTGTTAAGAATCCTTTGATCAGCTTTAGATATAAAGAAGATGATGGATTTTGCCCAAAATGTTCCATTGAAGCAAATAGGAGAGAATTAACATCAACAATAATGTTCCTAAATGCAAAGGAAACATAAGGAACACAGCCTTAATAGAATGGGAAATAGAGAGGAACAAGTATCCAAAGGAATGGATTTTCCCAAAGGAAATAACTGGAACTATTGCCTGCCCATTCACTCATTCCACTGTGTAGCATTCCTGTTAAGAATCTTTGATCAGGTTTAGATATAAAGAAAAAGATGTATTTTACCCAAAATATTCCATTGAAGCAAACAGGAGAGAATTAACATCAACTATAACGTTACTACATGCAAAGGAAACATCAAGTCTACAGACTCAATAGAATCAGAAATAGAGAGGAACAAGTATCCAAAGGAATGGATTTTCCGAAAGGAAATAACTGGAACTATTGCCTGCACATTCACTCATTCCACTGTATAGTATTCTTATTAAGAATCCTTTGATCAGCTTTAGATATACAGAAGATAATGCATCTTGTACAGAAATTCCAGTTGAAGCCAAAAGAAGAGAAATAACATCTAATATAAAGTTCCTAAATGCAAAGGAAACATCAGGAACACACACAATATAGAATGGGTAATAGAGAGGAACAAGTATCCAAAGGAAAGGATTTTCCCAAAGGAAATAACTGGAACTATTGGCTGCACATTCACTCATTCCACTGAATAGGATTCCTATTAATAGTCCTTTGATCAGCTTTAGATATAGAGAAGATGATGGATTTTTCTCAAAATGTTCCATTGAAGCAAATAGGAGAGAATAATTATCAACTATAATGTTCCTAAATGAAAAGGAAACATCAGGTCCACAGACTCAATAGAATGGGAAATAGAGAGGAACAAGTATCCAAAGGAATGGATTTTCCCAAAGGAAATAACTGGAAGTATTGCCTGAACATTCACTCATTCCACTGAATGGGATTCCTGTTAAGAATCCTTTGATCAGCTTTAGATATCCAGAAGATGTTGGATTTTTCCCAAAATGTTCCATTGAAGCAGATAGGAGAGAATTATCAACCACTATAATGTACATAAATGCAAAGGAAACATCAGGTCCAGAGACTCAATAGAATCGGAAATACAGAGGAACAAGTATCCAAAGGAATGGATTTTCCCAAAGGAAATAACTGGAACTATTGCCTGCACATTCACTCATTCCACTGTATAGGATTCCTGTTAAGAATCCTTTGATCAGCTTTAGATATAAAGAAGATGATGGATTTTGCCCAAAATGTTCCATTGAAGCAAATAGGAGAGAATTAACATCAACAATAATGTTCCTAAATGCAAAGGAAACATAAGGAACACAGCCTTAATAGAATGGGAAATAGAGAGGAACAAGTATCCAAAGGAAAGGATTTTCCCAAAGGAAATAACTGGAACTATTGCCTGCCCATTCACTCATTCCACTGTATAGCATTCCTGTTAAGAATCTTTGATCAGGTTTAGATATAAAGAAAAAGATGTATTTTACCCAAAATATTCCATTGAAGCAAACAGGAGAGAATTAACATCAACTATAACGTTACTACATGCAAAGGAAACATCAAGTCTACAGACTCAATAGAATGGGAAATAGAGAGGAACAAGTATCCAAAGTAATGGATTTTCCCAAAAGAAATAACTGGAACTATTGCCTGCACATTCACTCATTCCACTGAATAGGATTCCTGTTAAGAATCCTTTGATCAGCTTTAGATATATAGAAGATGATGGATTTTTCCCAAAATGTTCCATTGAAGCAAATATGAGAGAATTATCATCCACTATAATGTTCCTAAATGCAAAGGAAACATCAGGTCCACAGACTCAATAGAATCGGAAATAGAGAGGAACAAGTATCCAAAGGAATGGATTTTCCGAAAGGAAATAACTGGAACTATTGCCTGCATATTCACTCATTCCACTGTATAGTATTCTTATTAAGAATCCTTTGATCAGCTTTAGATATACAGAAGATAATGCATCTTGTAGAGAAATTCCAGTTGAAGCCAAAAGAAGAGAAATAACATCTAATATAAAGTTCCTAAATGCAGAGGAAACATCAGGAACACACACAATATAGAATGGGTAATAGAGAGGAACAAGTATCCAAAGGAAAGGATTTTCCCAAAGGAAATAACTGGAACTATTGGCTGCACATTCACTCATTCCACTGAATAGGATTCCTATTAATAGTCCTTTGATCAGCTTTAGATATAGAGAAGATGATGGATTTTTCTCAAAATGTTCCATTGAAGCAAATAGGAGAGAATTATTATCCACTATAATGTTCCTAAATGAAAAGGAAACATCAGGTCCACAGACTCAATAGAATGGGAAATAGAGAGGAACAAGTATCCAAAGGAATGGATTTTCCCAAAGGAAATAACTGGAAGTATTGCCTGAACATTCACTCATTCCACTGAATGGGATTCCTGTTAAGAATCCTTTGATCAGCTTTAGATATCCAGAAGATGTTGGATTTTTCCCAAAATGTTCCACTGAAGCAGATAGGAGAGAATTATCAACCACTATAATGTTCATAAATGCAAAGGAAACATCAGGTCCAGAGACTCAATAGAATCGAAAATACAGAGGAACAAGTATCCAAAGGAATGGATTTTCCCAAAGGAAATAACTGGAACTATTGCCTGCACATTCACTCATTCCACTGTATAGGATTCCTGTTAAGAATCCTTTGATCAGCTTTAGATATAAAGAAGATGATGGATTTTGCCCAAAATGTTCCATTGAAGCAAATAGGAGAGAATTAACATCAACAATAATGTTCCTAAATGCAAAGGAAACATAAGGAACACAGCCTTAATAGAATGGGAAATAGAGAGGAACAAGTATCCAAAGGAAAGGATTTTCCCAAAGGAAATAACTGGAACTATTGCCTGCCCATTCACTCATTCCACTGTATAGCATTCCTGTTAAGAATCTTTGATCAGGTTTAGATATAAAGAAAAAGATGTATTTTACCCAAAATATTCCATTGAAGCAAACAGGAGAGAATTAACATCAACTATAACGTTACTACATGCAAAGGAAACATCAAGTCTACAGACTCAATAGAATGGGAAATAGAGAGGAACAAGTATCCAAAGTAATGGATTTTCCCAAAAGAAATAACTGGAACTATTGCCTGCACATTCACTCATTCCACTGAATAGGATTTCTGTTAAGAATCCTTTGATCAGCTTTAGATATATAGAAGATGATGGATTTTTCCCAAAATGTTCCATTGAAGCAAATAGGAGAGAATTATCAACCACTATAATGTTCCTAAATGCAAAGGAAACATCAGGTCCACAGACTCAATAGAATCGGAAATAGAGAGGAACAAGTATCCAAAGGAATGGATTGTCCGAAAGGAAATAACTGGAACTATTGCCTGCACATTCACTCATTCCACTGTATAGTATTCTTATTAAGAATCCTTTGATCAGCTTTAGATATACAGAAGATAATGCATCTTGTACAGAAATTCCAGTTGAAGCCAAAAGAAGAGAAATAACATCTAATATAAAGTTCCTAAATGCAAAGGAAACATCAGGAACACACACAATATAGAATCGGTAATAGAGAGGAACAAGTATCCAAAGGAATGGATTTTCCAAAAAGAAATAACTGGAACTATTGCCTGTACATTCACACATTCCACTGAAAAGGATTCCTGTTAAGAATCCTTTGATCAGCTTTAGATATACAGAAGATGTTGGATTTTTCCCAAAATGTTCCATTGAAGCAAATAGGAGAGAATTATCATCCACTATAATGTTCCTAAATGCAAAGGAAACATCAGGTCCAGAGACTCAATAGAATCGGAAATAGAGAGGAACAAGTATCCAAAGGAATGGATTTTCCCAAAGGAAATAACTGGAACTATTGCCTGCACATTCACTCATTCCACTGTATAGGATTCCTGTTAAGAATCCTTTGATCAGCTTTAGATATAAAGAAGATGATGGATTTTGCCCAAAATGTTCCATTGAAGCAAATAGGAGAGAATTAACATCAACAATAATGTTCCTAAATGCAAAGGAAACATAAGGAACACAGCCTTAATAGAATGGGAAATAGAGAGGAACAAGTATCCAAAGCAATGGATTTTCCCAAAGGAAATAACTGGAACTATTGCCTGCCCATTCACTCATTCCACTGTATAGCATTCCTGTTAAGAATCTTTGATCAGGTTTAGATATAAAGAAAAAGATGTATTTTACCCAAAATATTCCATTGAAGCAAACAGGAGAGAATTAACATCAACTATAACGTTACTACATGCAAAGGAAACATCAAGTCTACAGACTCAATAGAATCGGAAATAGAGAGGAACAAGTATCCAAAGTAATGGATTTTCCCAAAAGAAATAACTGGAACTATTGCCTGCACATTCACTCATTCCACTGAATAGGATTCCTGTTAAGAATCCTTTGATCAGCTTTAGATATATAGAAGATGATGGATTTTTCCCAAAATGTTCCATTGAAGCAAATATGAGAGAATTATCATCCACTATAATGTTCCTAAATGCAAAGGAAACATCAGGTCCACAGACTCAATAGAATCGGAAATAGAGAGGAACAAGTATCCAAAGGAATGGATTTTCTGAAAGGAAATAACTGGAACTATTGCCTGCACATTCACTCATTCCACTGTATAGTATTCTTATTAAGAATCCTTTGATCAGCTTTAGATATACAGAAGATAATGCATCTTGTACAGAAATTCCAGTTGAAGCCAAAAGAAGAGAAATAACATCTAATATAAATTTCCTAAATGCAAAGGAAACATCAGGAACACACACAATATAGAATGGGTAATAGAGAGGAACAAGTATCCAAAGGAATGGATTTTCCAAAAAGAAATAACTGGAACTATTGCCTGTACATTCACACATTCCACTGAAAAGGATTCCTGTTAAGAATCCTTTGATCAGCTTTAGATATACAGAAGATGTTGGATTTTTCCCAAAATGTTCCATTGAAGCAAATAGGAGAGAATTATCATCCACTATAATGTTCCTAAATGCAAAGGAAACATCAGGTCCAGAGACTCAATAGAATCGGAAATAGAGAGGAACAAGTATCCAAAGGAATGGATTTTCCCAAAGGAAATAACTGGAACTATTGCCTGCACATTCACTCATTCCACTGTGTAGGATTCCTGTTAAGAATCCTTTGATCAGCTTTAGATATAAAGAAGATGATGGATTTTGCCCAAAATGTTCCATTGAAGCAAATAGGAGAGAATTAACATCAACAATAATGTTCCTAAATGCAAAGGAAACATAAGGAACACAGCCTTAATAGAATGGGAAATAGAGAGGAACAAGTATCCAAAGGAATGGATTTTCCCAAAGGAAATAACTGGAACTATTGCCTGCCCATTCACTCATTCCACTGTATAGCATTCCTGTTAAGAATCTTTGATCAGGTTTAGATATAAAGAAAAAGATGTATTTTGCCCAAAATATTCCATTGAAGCAAACAGGAGAGAATTAACATCAACAATAATGTTCCTAAATGCAAACGAAACATAAGGAACACAGCCTTAATAGAATGGGAAATAGAGAGGAACAAGTATCCAAAGGAAAGGATTTTCCCAAAGGAAATAACTGGAACTATTGCCTGCCCATTCACTCATTCCACTGTATAGCATTCCTGTTAAGAATCTTTGATCAGGTTTAGATATAAAGAAAAAGATGTATTTTACCCAAAATATTCCATTGAAGCAAACAGGAGAGAATTAACATCAACTATAACGTTACTACATGCAAAGGAAACATCAAGTCTACAGACTCAATAGAATGGGAAATAGAGAGGAACAAGTATCCAAAGTAATGGATTTTCCCAAAGGAAATAACTGGACCTATTGCCTGTACATTCACTCATTCCACTGAATATGATTCCTGTTAAGAATCCTTTGATCAGCTTTAGATATACAGAAGATAATGCATCTTGGACAGAAAGTCCAGTTGAAGCAAATAGAGGAGAATTAACATCTAATACAAAGTTCCTAAATGCAAAGGAAACATCAGGAACACACACAATATAGAATGGGTAATAGAGAGGAACAAGTATCCAAAGGAAAGGATTTTCCCAAAGGAAATAACTGGAACTATTGCCTGCCCATTCACTCATTCCACTGTATAGCATTCCTGTTAAGAATCTTTGATCAGGTTTAGATATAAAGAAAAAGATGTATTTTACCCAAAATATTCCCTTTAAGCAAACAGGAGAGAATTAACATCAACTATAACGTTACTACATGCAAAGGAAACATCAAGTCTACAGACTCAATAGAATGGGAAATAGAGAGGAACAAGTATCCAAAGTAATGGATTTTCCCAAAAGAAATAACTGGAACTATTGCCTGCACATTCACTCATTCCACTGAATAGGATTCCTGTTAAGAATCCTTTGATCAGCTTTAGATATATAGAAGATGATGGATTTTTCCCAAAATGTTCCATTGAAGCAAATATGAGAGAATTATCATCCACTATAATGTTCCTAAATGCAAAGGAAACATCAGGTCCACAGACTCAATAGAATCGGAAATAGAGAGGAACAAGTATCCAAAGGAATGGATTTTCCGAAAGGAAATAACTGGAACTATTGCCTGCACATTCACTCATTCCACTGTATAGTATTCTTATTAAGAATCCTTTGATCAGCTTTAGATATACAGAAGATAATGCATCTTGTACAGAAATTCCAGTTGAAGCCAAAAGAAGAGAAATAACATCTAATATAAAGTTCCTAAATGCAAAGGAAACATCAGGAACACACACAATATAGAATGGGTAATAGAGAGGAACAAGTATCCAAAGGAAAGGATTTTCCCAAAGGAAATAACTGGAACTATTGGTTGCACATTCACTCATTCCACTGAATAGGATTCCTATTAATAGTCCTTTGATCAGCTTTAGATATAGAGAAGATGATGGATTTTTCTCAAAATGTTCCATTGAAGCAAATAGGAGAGAATAATTATCCACTATAATGTTCCTAAATGAAAAGGAAACATCAGGTCCACAGACTCAATAGAATGGGAAATAGAGAGGAACAAGTATCCAAAGGAATGGATTTTCCCAAAGGAAATAACTGGAAGTATTGCCTGAACATTCACTCATTCCACTGAATGGGATTCCTGTTAAGAATCCTTTGATCAGCTTTAGATATCCAGAAGATGTTGGATTTTTCCCAAAATGTTCCATTGAAGCAGATAGGAGAGAATTATCAACCACTATAATGTTCATAAATGCAAAGGAAACATCAGGTCCAGAGACTCAATAGAATCGGAAATACAGAGGAACAAGTATCCAAAGGAATGGATTTTCCCAAAGGAAATAACTGGAACTATTGCCTGCACATTCACTCATTCCACTGTATAGGATTCCTGTTAAGAATCCTTTGATCAGCTTTAGATATAAAGAAGATGATGGATTTTGCCCAAAATGTTCAATTGAAGCAAATAGGAGAGAATTAACATCAACAATAATGTTCCTAAATGCAAAGGAAACATAAGGAACACAGCCTTAATAGAATGGGAAATAGAGAGGAACAAGTATCCAAAGGAAAGGATTTTCCCAAAGGAAATAACTGGAACTATTGCCTGCCCATTCACTCATTCCACTGTATAGCATTCCTGTTAAGAATCTTTGATCAGGTTTAGATATAAAGAAAAAGATGTATTTTACCCAAAATATTCCATTGAAGCAAACAGGAGAGAATTAACATCAACTATAACGTTACTACATGCAAAGGAAACATCAAGTCTACAGACTCAATAGAATGGGAAATAGAGAGGAACAAGTATCCAAAGTAATGGATTTTCCCAAAGGAAATAACTGGACCTATTGCCTGTACATTCACTCATTCCACTGAATATGATTCCTGTTAAGAATCCTTTGATCAGCTTTAGATATACAGAAGATAATGCACCTTGTACAGAAAGTGAAGTTGAAGCAAATAGTAGAGAATTAACATCAACTATAAAGTTCCCAATTGGAAAGGAAACATCAGGAACACTAGACTCAATAGATTGGGAAATAGAGAGGAACATGTATCCAAAGTAATGGATTTTCCCAAAAGAAATAACTGGAACTATTGCCTGCACATTCACTCATTCCACTGAATAGGATTCCTGTTAAGAATCCTTTGATTAGCCTTAGATATACAGAAGATGATGGATTTTTCCCAAAATGTTCCATTGAAGCAAATATGAGAGAATTATAATCCACTATAATGTTCCTAAATGCAAAGGAAACATCAGTCCACAGACTCAATAGAATCGGAAATAGAGAGGAACAAGTATCCAAAGGAATGGATTTTCCAAAAAGAAATAACTGGAACTATTGCCTGTACATTCACACATTCCACTGAAAAGGATTCCTGTTAAGAATCCTTTGATCAGCTTTAGATATACAGAAGATGTTGGATTTTTCCCAAAATGTTCCATTGAAGCAAATAGGAGGGAATTATAATCCACTATAATGTTCCTAAATGCAAAGGAAACATAAGGAACACAGCCTTAATAGAATGGGAAATAGAGAGGAACAAGCATCCAAAGGAAAGGATTTTCCCAAAGGAGATAACTGGAACTATTGCCTGCCCATTCACTCATTCCACTGTATAGCATTCCTGTTAAGAATCTTTGATCAGGTTTAGATATAAAGAAAAAGATGTATTTTACCCAAAATATTCCATTGAAGCAAACAGGAGAGAATTAACATCAACTATAACGTTACTACATGCAAAGGAAACATCAAGTCTACAGACTCAATAGAATGGGAAATAGAGAGGAACAAGTATCCAAAGTAATGGATTTTCCCAAAAGAAATAACTGGAACTATTGCCTGCACATTCACTCATTCCACTGAATAGGATTCCTGTTAAGAATCCTTTGATCAGCTTTAGATATATAGAAGATGATGGATTTTTCCCAAAATGTTCCATTGAAGCAAATATGAGAGAATTATCATCCACTATAATGTTCCTAAATGCAAAGGAAACATCAGGTCCACAGACTCAATAGAATCGGAAATAGAGAGGAACAAGTATCCAAAGGAATGGATTTTCCGAAAGGAAATAACTGGAACTATTGCCTGCACATTCACTCATTCCACTGTATAGTATTCTTATTAAGAATCCTTTAATCAGCTTTAGATATACAGAAGATAATGCATCTTGTACAGAAATTCCAGTTGAAGCCAAAAGAAGAGAAATAACATCTAATATAAAGTTCCTAAATGCAAAGGAAACATCAGGAACACACACAATATAGAATGGGTAATAGAGAGGAACAAGTATCCAAAGGAAAGGATTTTCCCAAAGGAAATAACTGGAATTATTGGCTGCACATTCACTCATTCCACTGAATAGGATTCCTATTAATAGTCCTTTGATCAGCTTTAGATATAGAGAAGATGATGGATTTTTCTCAAAATGTTCCATTGAAGCAAATAGGAGAGAATTATTATCCACTATAATGTTCCTAAATGAAAAGGAAACATCAGGTCCACAGACTCAATAGAATGGGAAATAGAGAGGAACAAGTATCCAAAGGAATGGATTTTCCCAAAGGAAATAACTGGAAGTATTGCCTGAACATTCACTCATTCCACTGAATGGGATTCCTGTTAAGAATCCTTTGATCAGCTTTAGATATCCAGAAGATGTTGGATTTTTCCCAAAATGTTCCATTGAAGCAGATAGGAGAGAATTATCAACCACTATAATGTACATAAATGCAAAGGAAACATCAGGTCCAGAGACTCAATAGAATCGGAAATACAGAGGAACAAGTATCCAAAGGAATGGATTTTCCCAAAGGAAATAACTGGAACTATTGCCTGCACATTCACTCATTCCACTGTATAGGATTCCTGTTAAGAATCCTTTGATCAGCTTTAGATATAAAGAAGATGATGGATTTTGCCCAAAATGTTCAATTGAAGCAAATAGGAGAGAATTAACATCAACAATAATGTTCCTAAATGCAAAGGAAACATAAGGAACACAGCCTTAATAGAATGGGAAATACAGAGGAACAAGTATCCAAAGGAATGGATTTTCCCAAAGGAAATAACTGGAACTATTGGCTGCACATTCACTCATTCCACTGAATAGGATTCCTGTTAAGAATCCTTTGATCAGCTTTAGATATATAGAAGATGATGGATTTTTCCCAAAATGTTCCATTGAAGCAAATATGAGAGAATTATCATCCACTATAATGTTCCTAAATGCAAAGGAAACATCAGGTCCACAGACTCAATAGAATCGGAAATAGAGAGGAACAAGTATCCAAAGGAATGGTTTTTCCGAAAGGAAATAACTGGAACTATTGCCTGCACATTCACTCATTCCACTGTATAGTATTCTTATTAAGAATCCTTTGATCAGCTTTAGATATACAGAAGATAATGCATCTTGTACAGAAATTCCAGTTGAAGCCAAAAGAAGAGAAATAACATCTAATATAAAGTTCCTAAATGCAAAGGAAACATCAGGAACACACACAATATAGAATGGGTAATAGAGAGGAACAAGTATCCAAAGGAATGGATTTTCCAAAAAGAAATAACTGGAACTATTGCCTGTACATTCACACATTCCACTGAAAAGGATTCCTGTTAAGAATCCTTTGATCAGCTTTATATATACAGAAGATGTTGGATTTTTCCCAAAATGTTCCATTGAAGCAAATAGGAGAGAATTATCATCCACTATAATGTATATAAATGCAAAGGAAACAACAGGTCCAGAGACTCAATAGAATCGGAAATAGAGAGGAACAAGTATCCAAAGGAATGGATTTTCCCAAAGGAAATAACTGGAACTATTGCCTGCACATTCACTCATTCCACTGTATAGGATTCCTGTTAAGAATCCTTTGATCAGCTTTAGATATAAAGAAGATGATGGATTTTGCCCAAAATGTTCCATTGAAGCAAATAGGAGAGAATTAACATCAACAATAATGGTCCTAAATGCAAAGGAAACATAAGGAACACAGCCTTAATAGAATGGGAAATAGAGAGGAACAAGTATCCAAAGGAATGGATTTTCCCAAAGGAAATAACTGGAACTATTGCCTGCCCATTCACTCATTCCACTGTATAGCATTCCTGTTAAGAATCTTTGATCAGGTTTAGATATAAAGAAAAAGATGTATTTTACCCAAAATATTCCATTGAAGCAAACAGGAGAGAATTAACATCAACTATAACGTTACTACATGCAAAGGAAAGATCAAGTCTACAGACTCAATAGAATCGGAAATAGAGAGGAACAAGTATCCAAAGTAATGGATTTTCCCAAAAGAAATAACTGGAACTATTGCCTGCACATTCACTCATTCCACTGAATAGGATTTCTGTTAAGAATCCTTTGATCAGCTTTAGATATAAAGAAATAGATGTATTTTGCCCAAAATATTCCATTGAAGCAAACAGGAGAGAATTAACATCAACTATAACGTTACTAAATGCTAAGGAAAAATCAAGTCTACAGACTCAATAGAATGGGAAATAGAGAGGAACAAGTATACAAAGGAAAGGATTTTCCCAAAGGAAATAACTGGAATTATTGCCTGCAAATTCACTCATTCCACTTTATAGGATTCCAGTTAAGAATCCTTTGATCAGCTTTAGATATAAAGAAGGTGATGGATTTTGCCTAAATTGTTCCATTGAAGCAAATAGAAGAGAATTAACATCAACTATAATGTTCCTAAATGCAAAGGAAACATCAAGAACACTACACTCAATAGATTGGAAAATAGAGAAGAACGAGTATTCAAAGTAATAGATTTTCCCAAAGGAAATTACTGGAACTATTGCCTGCAAATTCACTCATTCCACTGAATAGGATTCCTGTTAAGAATCCTTTGATCAGCTTTAGATATACAGAAGATAATGCATCTTGTACAGAAAGTCCAGTTGAAGCAAAAAGAAGAGAATTAACATCTAATATAAAGTTCCTAAATGCAAAGGAAACATCAGTCCACAGACTCAATAGAATGGGAAATAGAGAGGAACAAGTATCCAAAGGAATGGATTTTCCCAAAGGAAATAACTGGAACTATTGCCTGAACATTCACTCATTCCACCGAATGGGATTCCTGTTAAGAATCCTTTGATCAGCTTTAGATATACAGAAGATGATGAATTTTTCCCAAAATGTTCCATTGAAGCAAATAGGAGAGAATTATCATCCACTATAATGTTCCTAAATGCAAAAGAAACATCAGGTCCACAGACTCAGTAGAATGGGAAATAGAAAGGAACAAGTATCCAAAAGAAAGGATTTTCCCAAAGGAAATAACTAGAACTATTGCCTGCACATTCCCTCATTCCACTGTATTGGATTCCAGTTAAGAATCCTTTGATCAGCTTTAGATATAAAGAAGGTGATGGATTTTGCCTAAATTGTTCCATTGAAGCAAATAGAAGAGAATTAACATCAACTATAATGTTCCTAAATCAAAGGAAACATCAGGAACACAGACTCAATAGAATGGGAAATAGAGAGGAACATGTATCCAAAGTAATGGATTTTCCCAAAGGAAATAACTGGACCTATTGCCTGTACATTCACTCATTCCACTGAATATGATTCCTGTTAAGAATCCTTTGATCAGCTTTAGATATACAGAAGATAATGCACCTTGTACAGAAATTCCAGTTGAAGCCAAAAGAAGAGAAATAACATCTAATATAAAGTTCCTAAATGCAAAGGAAACATCAGGAGCACACACAATATAGAATGGGTAATAGAGAGGAACAAGTATCCAAAGGAAAGGATTTTCCCAAAGGAAATAACTGGAACTATTGGCTGCACATTCACTCATTCCACTGAATAGGATTCCTATTAATAGTCCTTTGATCAGCTTTAGATATAGAGAAGATGATGGATTTTTCTCAAAATGTTCCATTGAAGCAAATAGGAGAGAATTATTATCCACTATAATGTTCCTAAATGAAAAGGAAACATCAGGTCCACAGACTCAATAGAATGGGAAATAGAGAGGAACAAGTATCCAAAGGAATGGATTTTCCCAAAGGAAATAACTGGAAGTATTGCCTGAACATTCACTCATTCCACTGAATGGGATTCCTGTTAAGAATCCTTTGATCAGCTTTAGATATACAGAAGATAATGCACCTTGTACAGAAAGTGAAGTTGAAGCAAATAGTAGAGAATTAACATCAACTATAAAGTTCCCAATTGGAAAGGAAACATCAGGAACACTAGACTCAATAGATTGGGAAATAGAGAGGAACATGTATCCAAAGTAATGGATTTTCCCAAAAGAAATAACTGGAACTATTGCCTGCACATTCACTCATTCCACTGAATAGGATTCCTGTTAAGAATCCTTTGATTAGCCTTAGATATACAGAAGATGATGGATTTTTCCCAAAATGTTCCATTGAAGCAAATATGAGAGAATTATAATCCACTATAATGTTCCTAAATGCAAAGGAAACATCAGTCCACAGACTCAATAGAATCGGAAATAGAGAGGAACAAGTATCCAAAGGAATGGATTTTCCAAAAAGAAATAACTGGAACTATTGCCTGTACATTCACACATTCCACTGAAAAGGATTCCTGTTAAGAATCCTTTGATCAGCTTTAGATATACAGAAGATGTTGGATTTTTCCCAAAATGTTCCATTGAAGCAAATAGGAGAGAATTATAATCCACTATAATGTTCCTAAATGCAAAGGAAACATAAGGAACACAGCCTTAATAGAATGGGAAATAGAGAGGAACAAGCATCCAAAGGAAAGGATTTTCCCAAAGGAGATAACTGGAACTATTGCCTGCCCATTCACTCATTCCACTGTATAGCATTCCTGTTAAGAATCTTTGATCAGGTTTAGATATAAAGAAAAAGATGTATTTTACCCAAAATATTCCATTGAAGCAAACAGGAGAGAATTAACATCAACTATAACGTTACTACATGCAAAGGAAACATCAAGTCTACAGACTCAATAGAATGGGAAATAGAGAGGAACAAGTATCCAAAGTAATGGATTTTCCCAAAAGAAATAACTGGAACTATTGCCTGCACATTCACTCATTCCACTGAATAGGATTCCTGTTAAGAATCCTTTGATCAGCTTTAGATATATAGAAGATGATGGATTTTTCCCAAAATGTTCCATTGAAGCAAATATGAGAGAATTATCATCCACTATAATGTTCCTAAATGCAAAGGAAACATCAGGTCCACAGACTCAATAGAATCGGAAATAGAGAGGAACAAGTATCCAAAGGAATGGATTTTCCGAAAGGAAATAACTGGAACTATTGCCTGCACATTCACTCATTCCACTGTATAGTATTCTTATTAAGAATCCTTTGATCAGCTTTAGATATACAGAAGATAATGCATCTTGTACAGAAATTCCAGTTGAAGCCAAAAGAAGAGAAATAACATCTAATATAAAGTTCCTAAATGCAAAGGAAACATCAGGAACACACACAATATAGAATGGGTAATAGAGAGGAACAAGTATCCAAAGGAAAGGATTTTCCCAAAGGAAATAACTGGAACTATTGGCTGCACATTCACTCATTCCACTGAATAGGATTCCTATTAATAGTCCTTTGATCAGCTTTAGATATAGAGAAGATGATGGATTTTTCTCAAAATGTTCCATTGAAGCAAATAGGAGAGAATTATTATCCACTATAATGTTCCTAAATGAAAAGGAAACATCAGGTCCACAGACTCAATAGAATGGGAAATAGAGAGGAACAAGTATCCAAAGGAATGGATTTTCCCAAAGGAAATAACTGGAAGTATTGCCTGAACATTCACTCATTCCACTGAATGGGATTCCTGTTAAGAATCCTTTGATCAGCTTTAGATATCCAGAAGATGTTGGATTTTTCCCAAAATGTTCCATTGAAGCAGATAGGAGAGAATTATCAACCACTATAATGTACATAAATGCAAAGGAAACATCAGGTCCAGAGACTCAATAGAATCGGAAATACAGAGGAACAAGTATCCAAAGGAATGGATTTTCCCAAAGGAAATAACTGGAACTATTGCCTGCACATTCACTCATTCCACTGTATAGGATTCCTGTTAAGAATCCTTTGATCAGCTTTAGATATAAAGAAGATGATGGATTTTGCCCAAAATGTTCAATTGAAGCAAATAGGAGAGAATTAACATCAACAATAATGTTCCTAAATGCAAAGGAAACATAAGGAACACAGCCTTAATAGAATGGGAAATACAGAGGAACAAGTATCCAAAGGAATGGATTTTCCCAAAGGAAATAACTGGAACTATTGGCTGCACATTCACTCATTCCACTGAATAGGATTCCTGTTAAGAATCCTTTGATCAGCTTTAGATATATAGAAGATGATGGATTTTTCCCAAAATGTTCCATTGAAGCAAATATGAGAGAATTATCATCCACTATAATGTTCCTAAATGCAAAGGAAACATCAGGTCCACAGACTCAATAGAATCGGAAATAGAGAGGAACAAGTATCCAAAGGAATGGTTTTTCCGAAAGGAAATAACTGGAACTATTGCCTGCACATTCACTCATTCCACTGTATAGTATTCTTATTAAGAATCCTTTGATCAGCTTTAGATATACAGAAGATAATGCATCTTGTACAGAAATTCCAGTTGAAGCCAAAAGAAGAGAAATAACATCTAATATAAAGTTCCTAAATGCAAAGGAAACATCAGGAACACACACAATATAGAATGGGTAATAGAGAGGAACAAGTATCCAAAGGAATGGATTTTCCAAAAAGAAATAACTGGAACTATTGCCTGTACATTCACACATTCCACTGAAAAGGATTCCTGTTAAGAATCCTTTGATCAGCTTTATATATACAGAAGATGTTGGATTTTTCCCAAAATGTTCCATTGAAGCAAATAGGAGAGAATTATCATCCACTATAATGTTCCTAAATGCAAAGGAAACAACAGGTCCAGAGACTCAATAGAATCGGAAATAGAGAGGAACAAGTATCCAAAGGAATGGATTTTCCCAAAGGAAATAACTGGAACTATTGCCTGCACATTCACTCATTCCACTGTATAGGATTCCTGTTAAGAATCCTTTGATCAGCTTTAGATATAAAGAAGATGATGGATTTTGCCCAAAATGTTCCATTGAAGCAAATAGGAGAGAATTAACATCAACAATAATGGTCCTAAATGCAAAGGAAACATAAGGAACACAGCCTTAATAGAATGGGAAATAGAGAGGAACAAGTATCCAAAGGAATGGATTTTCCCAAAGGAAATAACTGGAACTATTGCCTGCCCATTCACTCATTCCACTGTATAGCATTCCTGTTAAGAATCTTTGATCAGGTTTAGATATAAAGAAAAAGATGTATTTTACCCAAAATATTCCATTGAAGCAAACAGGAGAGAATTAACATCAACTATAACGTTACTACATGCAAAGGAAAGATCAAGTCTACAGACTCAATAGAATCGGAAATAGAGAGGAACAAGTATCCAAAGTAATGGATTTTCCCAAAAGAAATAACTGGAACTATTGCCTGCACATTCACTCATTCCACTGAATAGGATTTCTGTTAAGAATCCTTTGATCAGCTTTAGATATAAAGAAATAGATGTATTTTGCCCAAAATATTCCATTGAAGCAAACAGGAGAGAATTAACATCAACTATAACGTTACTAAATGCTAAGGAAAAATCAAGTCTACAGACTCAATAGAATGGGAAATAGAGAGGAACAAGTATACAAAGGAAAGGATTTTCCCAAAGGAAATAACTGGAATTATTGCCTGCAAATTCACTCATTCCACTTTATAGGATTCCAGTTAAGAATCCTTTGATCAGCTTTAGATATAAAGAAGGTGATGGATTTTGCCTAAATTGTTCCATTGAAGCAAATAGAAGAGAATTAACATCAACTATAATGTTCCTAAATGCAAAGGAAACATCAAGAACACTACACTCAATAGATTGGAAAATAGAGAAGAACGAGTATTCAAAGTAATAGATTTTCCCAAAGGAAATTACTGGAACTATTGCCTGCAAATTCACTCATTCCACTGAATAGGATTCCTGTTAAGAATCCTTTGATCAGCTTTAGATATACAGAAGATAATGCATCTTGTACAGAAAGTCCAGTTGAAGCAAAAAGAAGAGAATTAACATCTAATATAAAGTTCCTAAATGCAAAGGAAACATCAGTCCACAGACTCAATAGAATGGGAAATAGAGAGGAACAAGTATCCAAAGGAATGGATTTTCCCAAAGGAAATAACTGGAACTATTGCCTGAACATTCACTCATTCCACCGAATGGGATTCCTGTTAAGAATCCTTTGATCAGCTTTAGATATACAGAAGATGATGAATTTTTCCCAAAATGTTCCATTGAAGCAAATAGGAGAGAATTATCATCCACTATAATGTTCCTAAATGCAAAAGAAACATCAGGTCCACAGACTCAGTAGAATGGGAAATAGAAAGGAACAAGTATCCAAAAGAAAGGATTTTCCCAAAGGAAATAACTAGAATTATTGCCTGCACATTCCCTCATTCCACTGTATTGGATTCCAGTTAAGAATCCTTTGATCAGCTTTAGATATAAAGAAGGTGATGGATTTTGCCTAAATTGTTCCATTGAAGCAAATAGAAGAGAATTAACATCAACTATAATGTTCCTAAATCAAAGGAAACATCAGGAACACAGACTCAATAGAATGGGAAATAGAGAGGAACATGTATCCAAAGTAATGGATTTTCCCAAAGGAAATAACTGGACCTATTGCCTGTACATTCACTCATTCCACTGAATATGATTCCTGTTAAGAATCCTTTGATCAGCTTTAGATATACAGAAGATAATGCACCTTGTACAGAAATTCCAGTTGAAGCCAAAAGAAGAGAAATAACATCTAATATAAAGTTCCTAAATGCAAAGGAAACATCAGGAGCACACACAATATAGAATGGGTAATAGAGAGGAACAAGTATCCAAAGGAAAGGATTTTCCCAAAGGAAATAACTGGAACTATTGGCTGCACATTCACTCATTCCACTGAATAGGATTCCTATTAATAGTCCTTTGATCAGCTTTAGATATAGAGAAGATGATGGATTTTTCTCAAAATGTTCCATTGAAGCAAATAGGAGAGAATTATTATCCACTATAATGTTCCTAAATGAAAAGGAAACATCAGGTCCACAGACTCAATAGAATGGGAAATAGAGAGGAACAAGTATCCAAAGGAATGGATTTTCCCAAAGGAAATAACTGGAAGTATTGCCTGAACATTCACTCATTCCACTGAATGGGATTCCTGTTAAGAATCCTTTGATCAGCTTTAGATATCCAGAAGATGTTGGATTTTTCCCAAAATGTTCCATTGAAGCAGATAGGAGAGAATTATCAACCACTATAATGTACATAAATGCAAAGGAAACATCAGGTCCAGAGACTCAATAGAATCGGAAATACAGAGGAACAAGTATCCAAAGGAATGGATTTTCGCAAAGGAAATAACTGGAACTATTGCCTGCACATTCACTCATTCCACTGTATAGGATTCCTGTTAAGAATCCTTTGATCAGCTTTAGATATAGAGAAGATGATGGATTTTTTCTCAAAATGTTCCATTGAAGCAAATAGGAGAGAATTATTATCCACTATAATGTTCCTAAATGAAAAGGAAACATCAGGTCCACAGACTCAATAGAATGGGAAATAGAGAGGAACAAGTATCCAAAGGAATGGATTTTCCCAAAGGAAATAACTGGAAGTATTGCCTGAACATTCACTCATTCCACTGAATGGGATTCCTGTTAAGAATCCTTTGATCAGCTTTAGATATCCAGAAGATGTTGGATTTTTCCCAAAATGTTCCATTGAAGCAGATAGGAGAGAATTATCAACCACTATAATGTACATAAATGCAAAGGAAACATCAGGTCCAGAGACTCAATAGAATCGGAAATACAGAGGAACAAGTATCCAAAGGAATGGATTTTCGCAAAGGAAATAACTGGAACTATTGCCTGCACATTCACTCATTCCACTGAATAGGATTCCTGTTAATAGTCCTTTGATCAGCTTTAGATATAGAGAAGATGATGGATTTTTTCTCAAAATGTTCCATTGAAGCAAATAGGAGAGAATTATTATCCACTATAATGTTCCTAAATGAAAAGGAAACATCAGGTCCACAGACTCAATAGAATGGGAAATAGAGAGGAACAAGTATCCAAAGGAATGGATTTTCCCAAAGGAAATAACTGGAACTATTGCCTGCACATTCCCTCATTCCACTGTATTGGATTCCAGTTAAGAATCCTTTGATCAGCTTTAGATATAAAGAAGGTGATGGATTTTGCCTAAATTGTTCCATTGAAGCAAATAGAAGAGAATTAACATCAACTATAATGTTCCTAAATGCAAAGGAAACATCAGGAACACACACTCAATAGAATGGGAAATAGAGAGGAATATGAATCCAAAGTAATGGATTTTCCCAAAGGAAATAACTGGAACTATTGCCTGCACATTCACTCATTCCACTGAATAGGATTCCTGTTAAGAATCCTTTGATCAGCTTTAGATATACAGAAGATAATGCATCTTGTACAGAAAGTCCAGTTGAAGCAAATAGAAGAGAATTAACATCAACAATAATGTTCCTAAATGCAAAGTAAACATCAGGAACACAGCCTCAATAGAATGGGAAATAGAGAGGAACAAGTATGCAAAGGAAAGGATTTTCCCCAAGGAAATAACTGGAACTATTGCCTGCACATTCCCTCATTCCACTGTATTGGATTCCAGTTAAAAATCCTTTGATCCGCTTTAGATATAAAGAAGATGATGGATTTTGCCCAAAATGTTCCATTGAATCAAATTGGAGAGTATTAACATCAACAATAATGTTCCTAAATGCAAAGGAAACATAAGGAACACAGCCTCATTAGAATGGGAAATAAAGAGGAACAAGTATCCAAAGGAAAGGATTTTCCCAAAGTTAATAACTGGAACAATTGCCTGCCCATTCACTCATTCCACTGTATAGCATTCCTGTTAAGAATCCTTTGATCAGCTTTGGATATAAAGAAATAGATGTATTTTGCCCAAAATATTCCATTGAAGCAAACAGGAGAGAATTAACATCAACTATAACGTTACTAAATGCTAAGGAAACATCAAGTCTACAGACTCAATAGAATGGGAAATAGAGAGGAACAAGTATACAAAGGAAAGGATTTTCCCAAAGGAAATAACTGGAATTATTGCCTGCAAATTCACTGATTCCACTTTATAGGATTCCTGTTAAGAATCCTTTGATCAGCTTTAGATATACAGAAGATAATGCATCTTTTACAGAAAGTCCAGTTGAAGCAAATAGAAGAGAATTAACATCAACTATAATGTTCCTAAATGCAAAGGAAACATCAGGAACACTACACTCAATAGATTGGAAAATAGAGAAGAACGAGTATTCAAAGTAATAGATTTTCCCAAAGGAAATAACTGGAACTATTGCCTGCACATTCACTCATTCCACTGAAGAGGATTCATGTTAAGAATCCTTTGATCAGCTTTAGATATACAGAAGAAAATGCATCTTGTAGAGAAAGTCCAGTTGAAGCAAATAGTAGAGAATTAATATCAACTATAAAGTTCCCAATTGAAAAGGAAACATCAGGAACACTAGACTCAATAGATTGGGAAATAGAGAGGAACATGTATCCAAAGTAATGGATTTTCCCAAAAGAAATTACTGGAACTATTGCCTGCACATTCACTCATTCGACTGAATAGGATTCTTGTTAAGAATCCTTTGATCAGCTTTAGATATAAAGAAGATAATGCATCTTGTACAGAAAGTCCACTTGAAGCAAATAGAAGATTATTAACATCAACTATAAAGTTTCTAATTGCAAAGGAATCATCAGGAACACACACAAAATAGAATAGGTAATAGAGAGGAACAAGTATACAAAGAAAAGGATTTTCCCAAAGGAAATAACTGGAACTATTGCCTGACATTCACTCATTCCACTGAATAGGATTCCTGTTAAGAATCTTTGATCAGGTTTAGATATAAAGAAAAAGATGTATTTTACCCAAAATATTCCATTGAAGCAAACAGGAGAGAATTAACATCAACTATAACGTTACTACATGCAAAGGAAACATCAAGTCTACAGACTCAATAGAATGGGAAATAGAGAGGAACAAGTATCCAAAGTAATGGATTTTCCCAAAAGAAATAACTGGAACTATTGCCTGCACATTCACTCATTCCACTGAATAGGATTCCTGTTAAGATTCCTTTGATCAGCTTTAGATATACAGAAGATGATGGATTTTTTCTCAAAATGTTCCATTGAAGCAAATAGGAGAGAATTATTATCCACTATAATGTTCCTAAATGAAAAGGAAACATCAGGTCCACAGACTCAATAGAATGGGAAATAGAGAGGAACAAGTATCCAAAGGAATGGATTTTCCCAAAGGAAATAACTGGAAGTATTGCCTGAACATTCACTCATTCCACTGAATGGGATTCCTGTTAAGAATCCTTTGATCAGCTTTAGATATAGAGAAGATGATGGATTTTTTCTCAAAATGTTCCATTGAAGCAAATAGGAGAGAATTATTATCCACTATAATGTTCCTAAATGAAAAGGAAACATCAGGTCCACAGACTCAATAGAATGGGAAATAGAGAGGAACAAGTATCCAAAGGAATGGATTTTCCCAAAGGAAATAACTGGAAGTATTGCCTGAACATTCACTCATTCCACTGAATGGGATTCCTGTTAAGAATCCTTTGATCAGCTTTAGATATCCAGAAGATGTTGGATTTTTCCCAAAATGTTCCATTGAAGCAGATAGGAGAGAATTATCAACCACTATAATGTACATAAATGCAAAGGAAACATCAGGTCCAGAGACTCAATAGAATCGGAAATACAGAGGAACAAGTATCCAAAGGAATGGATTTTCGCAAAGGAAATAACTGGAACTATTGCCTGCACATTCACTCATTCCACTGAATAGGATTCCTGTTAATAGTCCTTTGATCAGCTTTAGATATAGAGAAGATGATGGATTTTTTCTCAAAATGTTCCATTGAAGCAAATAGGAGAGAATTATTATCCACTATAATGTTCCTAAATGAAAAGGAAACATCAGGTCCACAGACTCAATAGAATGGGAAATAGAGAGGAACAAGTATCCAAAGGAATGGATTTTCCCAAAGGAAATAACTGGAACTATTGCCTGCACATTCCCTCATTCCACTGTATTGGATTCCAGTTAAGAATCCTTTGATCAGCTTTAGATATAAAGAAGGTGATGGATTTTGCCTAAATTGTTCCATTGAAGCAAATAGAAGAGAATTAACATCAACTATAATGTTCCTAAATGCAAAGGAAACATTAGGAACACACACTCAATAGAATGGGAAATAGAGAGGAATATGAATCCAAAGTAATGGATTTTCCCAAAGGAAATAACTGGAACTATTGCCTGCACATTCACTCATTCCACTGAATAGGATTCCTGTTAAGAATCCTTTGATCAGCTTTAGATATACAGAAGATAATGCATCTTGTACAGAAAGTCCAGTTGAAGCAAATAGAAGAGAATTAACATCAACAATAATGTTCCTAAATGCAAAGTAAACATCAGGAACACAGCCTCAATAGAATGGGAAATAGAGAGGAACAAGTATGCAAAGGAAAGGATTTTCCCCAAGGAAATAACTGGAACTATTGCCTGCACATTCCCTCATTCCACTGTATTGGATTCCAGTTAAAAATCCTTTGATCCGCTTTAGATATAAAGAAGATGATGGATTTTGCCCAAAATGTTCCATTGAATCAAATTGGAGAGTATTAACATCAACAATAATGTTCCTAAATGCAAAGGAAACATAAGGAACACAGCCTCATTAGAATGGGAAATAAAGAGGAACAAGTATCCAAAGGAAAGGATTTTCCCAAAGTTAATAACTGGAACAATTGCCTGCCCATTCACTCATTCCACTGTATAGCATTCCTGTTAAGAATCCTTTGATCAGCTTTGGATATAAAGAAATAGATGTATTTTGCCCAAAATATTCCATTGAAGCAAACAGGAGAGAATTAACATCAACTATAACGTTACTAAATGCTAAGGAAACATCAAGTCTACAGACTCAATAGAATGGGAAATAGAGAGGAACAAGTATACAAAGGAAAGGATTTTCCCAAAGGAAATAACTGGAATTATTGCCTGCAAATTCACTGATTCCACTTTATAGGATTCCTGTTAAGAATCCTTTGATCAGCTTTAGATATACAGAAGATAATGCATCTTTTACAGAAAGTCCAGTTGAAGCAAATAGAAGAGAATTAACATCAACTATAATGTTCCTAAATGCAAAGGAAACATCAGGAACACTACACTCAATAGATTGGAAAATAGAGAAGAACGAGTATTCAAAGTAATAGATTTTCCCAAAGGAAATAACTGGAACTATTGCCTGCACATTCACTCATTCCACTGAAGAGGATTCATGTTAAGAATCCTTTGATCAGCTTTAGATATACAGAAGAAAATGCATCTTGTAGAGAAAGTCCAGTTGAAGCAAATAGTAGAGAATTAATATCAACTATAAAGTTCCCAATTGAAAAGGAAACATCAGGAACACTAGACTCAATAGATTGGGAAATAGAGAGGAACATGTATCCAAAGTAATGGATTTTCCCAAAAGAAATTACTGGAACTATTGCCTGCACATTCACTCATTCGACTGAATAGGATTCTTGTTAAGAATCCTTTGATCAGCTTTAGATATAAAGAAGATAATGCATCTTGTACAGAAAGTCCACTTGAAGCAAATAGAAGATTATTAACATCAACTATAAAGTTTCTAATTGCAAAGGAATCATCAGGAACACACACAAAATAGAATAGGTAATAGAGAGGAACAAGTATACAAAGAAAAGGATTTTCCCAAAGGAAATAACTGGAACTATTGCCTGACATTCACTCATTCCACTGAATAGGATTCCTGTTAAGAATCTTTGATCAGGTTTAGATATAAAGAAAAAGATGTATTTTACCCAAAATATTCCATTGAAGCAAACAGGAGAGAATTAACATCAACTATAACGTTACTACATGCAAAGGAAACATCAAGTCTACAGACTCAATAGAATGGGAAATAGAGAGGAACAAGTATCCAAAGTAATGGATTTTCCCAAAAGAAATAACTGGAACTATTGCCTGCACATTCACTCATTCCACTGAATAGGATTCCTGTTAAGAATCCTTTGATCAGCTTTAGATATATAGAAGATGATGGATTTTTCCCAAAATGTTCCATTGAAGCAAATATGAGAGAATTATCATCCACTATAATGTTCCTAAATGCAAAGGAAACATCAGGTCCACAGACTCAATAGAATCGGAAATAGAGAGGAACAAGTATCCAAAGGAATGGATTTTCCGAAAGGAAATAACTGGAACTATTGCCTGCACATTCACTCATTCCACTGTATAGTATTCTTATTAAGAATCCTTTGATCAGCTTTAGATATACAGAAGATAATGCATCTTGTACAGAAATTCCAGTTGAAGCCAAAAGAAGAGAAATAACATCTAATATAAAGTTCCTAAATGCAAAGGAAACATCAGGAACACACACAATATAGAATGGGTAATAGAGAGGAACAAGTATCCAAAGGAAAGGATTTTCCCAAAGGAAATAACTGGAACTATTGGCTGCACATTCACTCATTCCACTGAATAGGATTCCTATTAATAGTCCTTTGATCAGCTTTAGATATAGAGAAGATGATGGATTTTTCTCAAAATGTTCCATTGAAGCAAATAGGAGAGAATTATTATCCACTATAATGTTCCTAAATGAAAAGGAAACATCAGGTCCACAGACTCAATAGAATGGGAAATAGAGAGGAACAAGTATCCAAAGGAATGGATTTTCCCAAAGGAAATAACTGGAAGTATTGCCTGAACATTCACTCATTCCACTGAATGGGATTCCTGTTAAGAATCCTTTGATCAGCTTTAGATATCCAGAAGATGTTGGATTTTTCCCAAAATGTTCCATTGAAGCAGATAGGAGAGAATTATCAACCACTATAATGTACATTAATGCAAAGGAAACATCAGGTCCAGAGACTCAATAGAATCGGAAATACAGAGGAACAAGTATCCAAAGGAATGGATTTTCCCAAAGGAAATAACTGGAACTATTGCCTGCACATTCACTCATTCCACTGTATAGGATTCCTGTTAAGAATCCTTTGATCAGCTTTAGATATAAAGAAGATGATGGATTTTGCCCAAAATGTTCCATTGAAGCAAATAGGAGAGAATTAACATCAACAATAATGTTCCTAAATGCAAAGGAAACATAAGGAACACAGCCTTAATAGAATGGGAAATAGAGAGGAACAAGTATCCAAAGGAAAGGATTTTCCCAAAGGAAATAACTGGAACTATTGCCTGCCCATTCACTCATTCCACTGTATAGCATTCCTGTTAAGAATCTTTGATCAGGTTTAGATATAAAGAAAAAGATGTATTTTACCCAAAATATTCCATTGAAGCAAACAGGAGAGAATTAACATCAACTATAACGTTACTACATGCAAAGGAAACATCAAGTCTACAGACTCAATAGAATGGGAAATAGAGAGGAACAAGTATCCAAAGTAATGGATTTTCCCAAAAGAAATAACTGGAACTATTGCCTGCACATTCACTCATTCCACTGAATAGGATTCCTGTTAAGAATCCTTTGATCAGCTTTAGATATATAGAAGATGATGGATTTTTCCCAAAATGTTCCATTGAAGCAAATATGAGAGAATTATCATCCACTATAATGTTCCTAAATGCAAAGGAAACATCAGGTCCACAGACTCAATAGAATCAGAAATAGAGAGGAACAAGTATCCAAAGGAATGGATTTTCCGAAAGGAAATAACTGGAACTATTGCCTGCACATTCACTCATTCCACTGTATAGTATTCTTATTAAGAATCCTTTGATCAGCTTTAGATATACAGAAGATAATGCATCTTGTACAGAAATTCCAGTTGAAGCCAAAAGAAGAGAAATAACATCTAATATAAAGTTCCTAAATGCAAAGGAAACATCAGGAACACACACAATATAGAATGGGTAATAGAGAGGAACAAGTATCCAAAGGAAAGTATTTTCCCAAAGGAAATAACTGGAACTATTGGCTGCACATTCACTCATTCCACTGAATAGGATTCCTGTTAATAGTCCTTTGATCAGCTTTAGATATAGAGAAGATGATGGATTTTTCTCAAAATGTTCCATTGAAGCAAATAGGAGAGAATTATTATCCACTATAATGTTCCTAAATGAAAAGGAAACATCAGGTCCACAGACTCAATAGAATGGGAAATAGAGAGGAACAAGTATCCAAAGGAATGGATTTTCCCAAAGGAAATAACTGGAACTATTGCCTGCACATTCCCTCATTCCACTGTATTGGATTCCAGTTAAGAATCCTTTGATCAGCTTTAGATATAAAGAAGGTGATGGATTTTGCCTAAATTGTTCCATTGAAGCAAATAGAAGAGAATTAACATCAACTATAATGTTCCTAAATGCAAAGGAAACATCAGGAACACACACTCAATAGAATGGGAAATAGAGAGGAATATGAATCCAAAGTAATGGATTTTCCCAAAGGAAATAACTGGAACTATTGCCTGCACATTCACTCATTCCACTGAATAGGATTCCTGTTAAGAATCCTTTGATCAGCTTTAGATATACAGAAGATAATGCATCTTGTACAGAAAGTCCAGTTGAAGCAAATAGAAGAGAATTAACATCAACAATAATGTTCCTAAATGCAAAGTAAACATCAGGAACACAGCCTCAATAGAATGGGAAATAGAGAGGAACAAGTATGCAAAGGAAAGGATTTTCCCCAAGGAAATAACTGGAACTATTGCCTGCACATTCCCTCATTCCACTGTATTGGATTCCAGTTAAAAATCCTTTGATCCGCTTTAGATATAAAGAAGATGATGGATTTTGCCCAAAATGTTCCATTGAATCAAATTGGAGAGTATTAACATCAACAATAATGTTCCTAAATGCAAAGGAAACATAAGGAACACAGCCTCATTAGAATAGGAAATAAAGAGGAACAAGTATCCAAAGGAAAGGATTTTCCCAAAGTTAATAACTGGAACAATTGCCTGCCCATTCACTCATTCCACTGTATAGCATTCCTGTTAAGAATCCTTTGATCAGCTTTAGATATAAAGAAATAGATGTATTTTGCCCAAAATATTCCATTGAAGCAAACAGGAGAGAATTAACATCAACTATAAATGCTAAATTACTAAATGCTAAGGAAACATCAAGTCTACAGACTCAATAGAATGGGAAATAGAGAGGAACAAGTATACAAAGGAAAGGATTTTCCCAAAGGAAATAACTGGAATTATTGCCTGCAAATTCACTGATTCCACTTTATAGGATTCCTGTTAAGAATCCTTTGATCAGCTTTAGATATACAGAAGATAATGCATCTTTTACAGAAAGTCCAGTTGAAGCAAATAGAAGAGAATTAACATCAACTATAATGTTCCTAAATGCAAAGGAAACATCAGGAACACTACACTCAATAGATTGGAAAATAGAGAAGAACGAGTATTCAAAGTAATAGATTTTCCCAAAGGAAATAACTGGAACTATTGCCTGCACATTCACTCATTCCACTGAAGAGGATTCATGTTAAGAATCCTTTGATCAGCTTTAGATATACAGAAGAAAATGCATCTTGTAGAGAAAGTCCAGTTGAAGCAAATAGAAGAGAATTAATATCAACTATAAAGTTCCCAATTGAAAAGGAAACATCAGGAACACTAGACTCAATAGATTGGGAAATAGAGAGGAACATGTATCCAAAGTAATGGATTTTCCCAAAAGAAATTACTGGAACTATTGCCTGCACATTCACTCATTCGACTGAATAGGATTCTTGTTAAGAATCCTTTGATCAGCTTTAGATATAAAGAAGATAATGCATCTTGTACAGAAAGTCCACTTGAAGCAAATAGAAGATTATTAACATCAACTATAAAGTTTCTAATTGCAAAGGAATCATCAGGAACACACACAAAATAGAATAGGTAATAGAGAGGAACAAGTATACAAAGAAAAGGATTTTCCCAAAGGAAATAACTGGAACTATTGCCTGACATTCACTCATTCCACTGTATAGGATTCCTGTTAAGAATCCTTTGATCAGCTTTATATATAAAGAAGATGATGGATTTTGCCCAAAATGTTCCATTGCAGCAAATAGGAGAGAATTAACATCAACTATAATGTTCCTAAATGCAAAGGAAACATCAGGTCCACATACTCAATAGAATGGGAAATAGAGAGGAGCAAGTATCCAAAGGAATGGATTTTCCCAAAGGAAATAACTGGAACTATTGCCTGTACATTCACACATTCCACTGAAAATGATTCCTGTTAAGAATCCTTTGATCAGCTTTAGATATCCAGAAGATGTTGGATTTTTCCCAAAATTTTCCATTGAAGCAAATAGGAGAGAATTATCATCCACTATAATGTTCCTAAATGCAAAGGAAACATCAGGTCCACAGACTCAATAGAATCGGAAATAGAGAGGGACAAGTATCCAAAGACATGGATTTTCCCAAAGGATATAACTGGAACTATTGCCTGCACATTCACTCATTCCACTGTATAGTATTCCTGTTAAGAATCCTTTGATCAGCTTTAGATATACAGAAGATAATGCATCTTGGACAGAAAGTCCAGTTGAAGCAAATAGAAGAGAATTAACATCTAATACAAAGTTCCTAAATGCAAAGGAAACATCAGGAACACACACAATATAGAATGGGTAATAGAGAGGAACAAGTATCCAAAGGAAAGGATTTTCCCAAAGGAAATAATTGGAACAATTGCCTGCACATTCACTCATTCCACTGAATAGGATTCCTGTTAAGAATCCTTTGATCACCCTTAGATATACAGAAGATGATGGATTTTTCCCAAATGTTCCATTGAAGCAAATAGCAGAGAATTATCATTTACTATAGTGTTCCTAAAAGCAAAGGAAACATCAGGTCCACAGACTCAATAGAATCGGAAATAGAGAGGAACAAGTATCCAAAGGAATGGATTTTCCAAAAAGAAATAACTGGAACTATTGCCTGTACATTCACACATTCCACTGAAAAGGATTCCTGTTAAGAATCCTTTGATCAGCTTTAGATATACAGAAGATGTTGGATTTTTCCCAAAATGTTCCATTGAAGCAAATAGGAGAGAATTATCATCCACTATAATGTTCCTAAATGCAAAGGAAACATCAGGTCCAGAGACTCAATAGAATCGGAAATACAGAGGAACAAGTATCCAAAGGAATGGATTTTCCCAAAGGAAATAACTGGAACTATTGCCTGCACATTCACTCATTCCACTGTATAGGATTCCTGTTAAGAATCCTTTGATCAGCTTTAGATATAAAGAAGATGATGGATTTTGCCCAAAATGTTCCATTGAAGCAAATAGGAGAGAATTAACATCAACAATAATGTTCCTAAATGCAAAGGAAACATAAGGAACACAGCCTTAATAGAATGGGAAATAGAGAGGAACAAGTATCCAAAGGAAAGGATTTTCCCAAAGGAAATAACTGGAACTATTGCCTGCCCATTCACTCATTCCACTGTATAGCATTCCTGTTAAGAATCTTTGATCAGGTTTAGATATAAAGAAAAAGATGTATTTTACCCAAAATATTCCCTTGACGCAAACAGGAGAGAATTAACATCAACTATAACGTTACTACATGCAAAGGAAACATCAAGTCTACAGACTCAATAGAATGGGAAATAGAGAGGAACAAGTATCCAAAGTAATGGATTTTCCCAAAAGAAATAACTGGAACTATTGCCTGCACATTCACTCATTCCACTGAATAGGATTCCTGTTAAGAATCCTTTGATCAGCTTTAGATATATAGAAGATGATGGATTTTTCCCAAAATGTTCCATTGAAGCAAATATGAGAGAATTATCATCCACTATAATGTTCCTAAATGCAAAGGAAATATCAGGTCCACAGACTCAATAGAATCGGAAATAGAGAGGAACAAGTATCCAAAGGAATGGATTTTCCGAAAGGAAATAACTGGAACTATTGCCTGCACATTCACTCATTCCACTGTATAGTATTCTTATTAAGAATCCTTTGATCAGCTTTAGATATACAGAAGATAATGCATCTTGTACAGAAATTCCAGTTGAAGCCAAAAGAAGAGAAATAACATCTAATATAAAGTTCCTAAATGCAAAGGAAACCTCAGGAACACACACAATATAGAATGGGTAATAGAAAGGAACAAGTATCCAAAGGAAAGGATTTTCCCAAAGGAAATAACTGGAACTATTGGCTGCACATTCACTCATTCCACTGAATAGGATTCCTATTAATAGTCCTTTGATCAGCTTTAGATATAGAGAAGATGATGGATTTTTCTCAAAATGTTCCATTGAAGCAAATAGGAGAGAATAATTATCCACTATAATGTTCCTAAATGAAAAGGAAACATCAGGTCCACAGACTCAATAGAATGGGAAATAGAGAGGAACAAGTATCCAAAGGAATGGATTTTCCCAAAGGAAATAACTGGAAGTATTGCCTGAACATTCACTCATTCCACTGAATGGGATTCCTGTTAAGAATCCTTTGATCAGCTTTAGATATCCAGAAGATGTTGGATTTTTCCCAAAATGTTCCATTGAAGCAGATAGGAGAGAATTATCAACCACTATAATGTTCATAAATGCAAAGGAAACATCAGGTCCAGAGACTCAATAGAATCGGAAATACAGAGGAACAAGTATCCAAAGGAATGGATTTTCCCAAAGGAAATAACTGGAACTATTGCCTGCACATTCACTCTTTCCACTGTATAGGATTCCTGTTAAGAATCCTTTGATCAGCTTTAGATATAAAGAAGATGATGGATTTTGCCCAAAATGTTCAATTGAAGCAAATAGGAGAGAATTAACATCAACAATAATGTTCCTAAATGCAAAGGAAACATAAGGAACACAGCCTTAATAGAATGGGAAATAGAGAGGAACAAGTATCCAAAGGAAAGGATTTTCCCAAAGGAAATAACTGGAACTATTGCCTGCCCATTCACTCATTCCACTGTATAGCATTCCTGTTAAGAATCTTTGATCAGGTTTAGATATAAAGAAAAAGATGTATTTTACCCAAAATATTCCATTGAAGCAAACAGGAGAGAATTAACATCAACTATAACGTTACTACATGCAAAGGAAACATCAAGTCTACAGACTCAATAGAATGGGAAATAGAGAGGAACAAGTATCCAAAGTAATGGATTTTCCCAAAGGAAATAACTGGACCTATTGCCTGTACATTCACTCATTCCACTGAATATGATTCCTGTTAAGAATCCTTTGATCAGCTTTAGATATACAGAAGATAATGCACCTTGTACAGAAAGTGAAGTTGAAGCAAATAGTAGAGAATTAACATCAACTATAAAGTTCCCAATTGGAAAGGAAACATCAGGAACACTAGACTCAATAGATTGGGAAATAGAGAGGAACATGTATCCAAAGTAATGGATTTTCCCAAAAGAAATAACTGGAACTATTGCCTGCACATTCACTCATTCCACTGAATAGGATTCCTGTTAAGAATCCTTTGATCACCCTTAGATATACAGAAGATGATGGATTTTTCCCAAATGTTCCATTGAAGCAAATAGCAGAGAATTATCATTTACTATAGTGTTCCTAAAAGCAAAGGAAACATCAGGTCCACAGACTCAATAGAATCGGAAATAGAGAGGAACAAGTATCCAAAGGAATGGATTTTCCAAAAAGAAATAACTGGAACTATTGCCTGTACATTCACACATTCCACTGAAAAGGATTCCTGTTAAGAATCCTTTGATCAGCTTTAGATATACAGAAGATGTTGGATTTTTCCCAAAATGTTCCATTGAAGCAAATAGGAGAGAATTATCATCCACTATAATGTTCCTAAATGCAAAGGAAACATCAGGTCCAGAGACTCAATAGAATCGGAAATACAGAGGAACAAGTATCCAAAGGAATGGATTTTCCCAAAGGAAATAACTGGAACTATTGCCTGCACATTCACTCATTCCACTGTATAGGATTCCTGTTAAGAATCCTTTGATCAGCTTTAGATATAAAGAAGATGATGGATTTTGCCCAAAATGTTCCATTGAAGCAAATAGGAGAGAATTAACATCAACAATAATGTTCCTAAATGCAAAGGAAACATAAGGAACACAGCCTTAATAGAATGGGAAATAGAGAGGAACAAGTATCCAAAGGAAAGGATTTTCCCAAAGGAAATAACTGGAACTATTGCCTGCCCATTCACTCATTCCACTGTATAGCATTCCTGTTAAGAATCTTTGATCAGGTTTAGATATAAAGAAAAAGATGTATTTTACCCAAAATATTCCCTTGACGCAAACAGGAGAGAATTAACATCAACTATAACGTTACTACATGCAAAGGAAACATCAAGTCTACAGACTCAATAGAATGGGAAATAGAGAGGAACAAGTATCCAAAGTAATGGATTTTCCCAAAAGAAATAACTGGAACTATTGCCTGCACATTCACTCATTCCACTGAATAGGATTCCTGTTAAGAATCCTTTGATCAGCTTTAGATATATAGAAGATGATGGATTTTTCCCAAAATGTTCCATTGAAGCAAATATGAGAGAATTATCATCCACTATAATGTTCCTAAATGCAAAGGAAATATCAGGTCCACAGACTCAATAGAATCGGAAATAGAGAGGAACAAGTATCCAAAGGAATGGATTTTCCGAAAGGAAATAACTGGAACTATTGCCTGCACATTCACTCATTCCACTGTATAGTATTCTTATTAAGAATCCTTTGATCAGCTTTAGATATACAGAAGATAATGCATCTTGTACAGAAATTCCAGTTGAAGCCAAAAGAAGAGAAATAACATCTAATATAAAGTTCCTAAATGCAAAGGAAACCTCAGGAACACACACAATATAGAATGGGTAATAGAAAGGAACAAGTATCCAAAGGAAAGGATTTTCCCAAAGGAAATAACTGGAACTATTGGCTGCACATTCACTCATTCCACTGAATAGGATTCCTATTAATAGTCCTTTGATCAGCTTTAGATATAGAGAAGATGATGGATTTTTCTCAAAATGTTCCATTGAAGCAAATAGGAGAGAATAATTATCCACTATAATGTTCCTAAATGAAAAGGAAACATCAGGTCCACAGACTCAATAGAATGGGAAATAGAGAGGAACAAGTATCCAAAGGAATGGATTTTCCCAAAGGAAATAACTGGAAGTATTGCCTGAACATTCACTCATTCCACTGAATGGGATTCCTGTTAAGAATCCTTTGATCAGCTTTAGATATCCAGAAGATGTTGGATTTTTCCCAAAATGTTCCATTGAAGCAGATAGGAGAGAATTATCAACCACTATAATGTTCATAAATGCAAAGGAAACATCAGGTCCAGAGACTCAATAGAATCGGAAATACAGAGGAACAAGTATCCAAAGGAATGGATTTTCCCAAAGGAAATAACTGGAACTATTGCCTGCACATTCACTCTTTCCACTGTATAGGATTCCTGTTAAGAATCCTTTGATCAGCTTTAGATATAAAGAAGATGATGGATTTTGCCCAAAATGTTCAATTGAAGCAAATAGGAGAGAATTAACATCAACAATAATGTTCCTAAATGCAAAGGAAACATAAGGAACACAGCCTTAATAGAATGGGAAATAGAGAGGAACAAGTATCCAAAGGAAAGGATTTTCCCAAAGGAAATAACTGGAACTATTGCCTGCCCATTCACTCATTCCACTGTATAGCATTCCTGTTAAGAATCTTTGATCAGGTTTAGATATAAAGAAAAAGATGTATTTTACCCAAAATATTCCATTGAAGCAAACAGGAGAGAATTAACATCAACTATAACGTTACTACATGCAAAGGAAACATCAAGTCTACAGACTCAATAGAATGGGAAATAGAGAGGAACAAGTATCCAAAGTAATGGATTTTCCCAAAGGAAATAACTGGACCTATTGCCTGTACATTCACTCATTCCACTGAATATGATTCCTGTTAAGAATCCTTTGATCAGCTTTAGATATACAGAAGATAATGCACCTTGTACAGAAAGTGAAGTTGAAGCAAATAGTAGAGAATTAACATCAACTATAAAGTTCCCAATTGGAAAGGAAACATCAGGAACACTAGACTCAATAGATTGGGAAATAGAGAGGAACATGTATCCAAAGTAATGGATTTTCCCAAAAGAAATAACTGGAACTATTGCCTGCACATTCACTCATTCCACTGAATAGGATTCCTCTTAAGAATCCTTTGATCAGCCTTAGATATACAGAAGATGATGGATTTTTCCCAAAATGTTCCATTGAAGCAAATATGAGAGAATTATAATCCACTATAATGTTCCTAAATGCAAAGGAAACATCAGTCCACAGACTCAATAGAATCGGAAATAGAGAGGAACAAGTATCCAAAGGAATGGATTTTCCAAAAAGAAATAACTGGAACTATTGCCTGTACATTCACACATTCCACTGAAAAGGATTCCTGTTAAGAATCCTTTGATCAGCTTTAGATATACAGAAGATGTTGGATTTTTCCCAAAATGTTCCATTGAAGCAAATAGGAGAGAATTATCATCCACTATAATGTTCCTAAATGCAAAGGAAACATCAGGTCCAGAGACTCAATAGAATCGGAAATAGAGAGGAACAAGTATCCAAAGGAATGGATTTTCCCAAAGGAAATAACTGGAACTATTGCCTGCACATTCACTCATTCCACTGTATAGGATTCCTGTTAAGAATCCTTTGATCAGCTTTAGATATAAAGAAGATGATGGATTTTGCCCAAAATGTTCCATTGAAGCAAATAGGAGAGAATTAACATCAACAATAATGTTCCTAAATGCAAAGGAAACATAAGGAACACAGCCTTAATAGAATGGGAAATAGAGAGGAACAAGTATCCAAAGGAATGGATTTTCCCAAAGGAAATAACTGGAACTATTGCCTGCCCATTCACTCATTCCACTGTATAGCATTCCTGTTAAGAATGTTTGATCAGGTTTAGATATAAAGAAATAGATGTATTTTACCCAAAATATTCCATTGAAGCAAACAGGAGAGAATTAACATCAACTATAACGTTACTACATGCAAAGGAAACATCAAGTCTACAGACTCAATAGAATCGGAAATAGAGAGGAACAAGTATCCAAAGTAATGGATTTTCCCAAAAGAAATAACTGGAACTATTGCCTGCACATTCACTCATTCCACTGAATAGGATTCCTGTTAAGAATCCTTTGATCAGCTTTAGATATAAAGAAATAGATGTATTTTGCCCAAAATATTCCATTGAAGCAAACAGGAGAGAATTAACATCAACTATAACGTTACTAAATGCTAAGGAAAAATCAAGTCTACAGACTCAATAGAATGGGAAATAGAGAGGAACAAGTATACAAAGGAAAGGATTTTCCCAAAGGAAATAACTGGAATTATTGCCTGCAAATTCACTCATTCCACTTTATAGGATTCCAGTTAAGAATCCTTTGATCAGCTTTAGATATAAAGAAGGTTATGGATTTTGCCTAAATTGTTCCATTGAAGCAAATAGAAGAGAATTAACATCAACTATAATGTTCCTAAATGCAAAGGAAACATCAAGAACACTACACTCAATAGATTGGAAAATAGAGAAGAACGAGTATTCAAAGTAATAGATTTTCCCAAAGGAAATTACTGGAACTATTGCCTGCAAATTCACTCATTCCACTGAATAGGATTCCTGTTAAGAATCCTTTGATCAGCTTTAGATATACAGAAGATAATGCATCTTGTACAGAAAGTCCAGTTGAAGCAAAAAGAAGAGAATTAACATCTAATATAAAGTTCCTAAATGCAAAGGAAACATCAGTCCACAGACTCAATAGAATGGGAAATAGAGAGGAACAAGTATCCAAAGGAATGGATTTTCCCAAAGGAAATAACTGGAACTATTGCCTGAACATTCACTCATTCCACCGAATGGGATTCCTGTTAAGAATCCTTTGATCAGCTTTAGATATACAGAAGATGATGAATTTTTCCCAAAATGTTCCATTGAAGCAAATAGGAGAGAATTATCATCCACTATAATGTTCCTAAATGCAAAAGAAACATCAGGTCCACAGACTCAGTAGAATGGGAAATAGAAAGGAACAAGTATCCAAAAGAAAGGATTTTCCCAAAGGAAATAACTAGAACTATTGCCTGCACATTCCCTCATTTCACTGTATTGGATTCCAGTTAAGAATCCTTTGATCAGCTTTAGATATAAAGAAGGTGATGGATTTTGCCTAAATTGTTCCATTGAAGCAAATAGAAGAGAATTAACATCAACTATAATGTTCCTAAATCAAAGGAAACATCAGGAACACAGACTCAATAGAATGGGAAATAGAGAGGAAAATGTATCCAAAGTAATGGATTTTCCCAAAGGAAATAACTGGACCTATTGCCTGTACATTCACTCATTCCACTGAATATGATTCCTGTTAAGAATCCTTTGATCAGCTTTAGATATACAGAAGATAATGCACCTTGTACAGAAAGTGAAGTTGAAGCAAATAGTAGAGAATTAACATCAACTATAAAGTTCCCAATTGGAAAGGAAACATCAGGAACACTAGACTCAATAGATTGGGAAATAGAGAGGAACATGTATCCAAAGTAATGGATTTTCCCAAAAGAAATAACTGGAACTATTGCCTGCACATTCACTCATTCCACTGAATAGGATTCCTGTTAAGAATCCTTTGATTAGCCTTAGATATACAGAAGATGATGGATTTTTCCCAAAATGTTCCATTGAAGCAAATATGAGAGAATTATAATCCACTATAATGTTCCTAAATGCAAAGGAAACATCAGTCCACAGACTCAATAGAATCGGAAATAGAGAGGAACAAGTATCCAAAGGAATGGATTTTCCAAAAAGAAATAACTGGAACTATTGCCTGTACATTCACACATTCCACTGAAAAGGATTCCTGTTAAGAATCCTTTGATCAGCTTTAGATATACAGAAGATGTTGGATTTTTCCCAAAATGTTCCATTGAAGCAAATAGGAGAGAATTATCATCCACTATAATGTTCCTAAATGCAAAGGAAACATCAGGTCCAGAGACTCAATAGAATCGGAAATAGAGAGGAACAAGTATCCAAAGGAATGGATTTTCCCAAAGGAAATAACTGGAACTATTGCCTGCACATTCACTCATTCCACTGTATAGGATTCCTGTTAAGAATCCTTTGATCAGCTTTAGATATAAAGAAGATGATGGATTTTGCCCAAAATGTTCAATTGAAGCAAATAGGAGAGAATTAACATCAACAATAATGTTCCTAAATGCAAAGGAAACATAAGGAACACAGCCTTAATAGAATGGGAAATAGAGAGGAACAAGTATCCAAAGGAAAGGATTTTCCCAAAGGAAATAACTGGAACTATTGCCTGCCCATTCACTCATTCCACTGTATAGCATTCCTGTTAAGAATCTTTGATCAGGTTTAGATATAAAGAAAAAGATGTATTTTACCCAAAATATTCCCTTTAAGCAAACAGGAGAGAATTAACATCAACTATAACGTTACTACATGCAAAGGAAACATCAAGTCTACAGACTCAATAGAATGGGAAATAGAGAGGAACAAGTATCCAAAGTAATGGATTTTCCCAAAAGAAATAACTGGAACTATTGCCTGCACATTCACTCATTCCACTGAATAGGATTCCTGTTAAGAATCCTTTGATCAGCTTTAGATATATAGAAGATGATGGATTTTTCCCAAAATGTTCCATTGAAGCAAATAGGAGAGAATTATCATCCACTATAATGTTCCTAAATGCAAAGGAAACATCAGGTCCACAGACTCAATAGAATCGGAAATAGAGAGGAACAAGTATCCAAAGGAATGGATTTTCCGAAAGGAAATAACTGGAACTATTGCCTGCACATTCACTCATTCCACTGTATAGTATTCTTATTAAGAATCCTTTGATCAGCTTTAGATATACAGAAGATAATGCATCTTGTACAGAAATTCCAGTTGAAGCCAAAAGAAGAGAAATAACATCTAATATAAAGTTCCTAAATGCTAAGGAAACATCAGGAACACACACAATATAGAATGGGTAATAGAGAGGAACAAGTATCCAAAGGAAAGGATTTTCCCAAAGGAAATAACTGGAACTATTGGCTGCACATTCACTCATTCCACTGAATAGGATTCCTATTAATAGTCCTTTGATCAGCTTTAGATATAGAGAAGATGATGGATTTTTCTCAAAATGTTCCATTGAAGCAAATAGGAGAGAATTATTATCCACTATAATGTTCCTAAATGAAAAGGAAACATCAGGTCCACAGACTCAATAGAATGGGAAATAGAGAGGAACAAGTATCCAAAGGAATGGATTTTCCCAAAGGAAATAACTGGAAGTATTGCCTGAACATTCACTCATTCCACTGAATGGGATTCCTGTTAAGAATCCTTTGATCAGCTTTAGATATCCAGAAGATGTTGGATTTTTCCCAAAATGTTCCATTGAAGCAGATAGGAGAGAATTATCAACCACTATAATGTATATAAATGCAAAGGAAACATCAGGTCCAGAGACTCAATAGAATCGGAAATACAGAGGAACAAGTATCCAAAGGAATGGATTTTCCCAAAGGAAATAACTGGAACTATTGCCTGCACATTCACTCATTCCACTGTATAGGATTCCTGTTAAGAATCCTTTGATCAGCTTTAGATATAAAGATGATGATGGATTTTGCCCAAAATGTTCAATTGAATCAAATAGGAGAGAATTAACATCAACAATAATGTTCCTAAATGCAAAGGAAACATAAGGAACACAGCCTTAATAGAATGGGAAATAGAGAGGAACAAGTATCCAAAGGAAAGGATTTTCCCAAAGGAAATAACTGGAACTATTGCCTGCCCATTCACTCATTCCACTGTATAGCATTCCTGTTAAGAATCTTTGATCAGGTTTAGATATAAAGAAAAAGATGTATTTTACCCAAAATATTCCATTGAAGCAAACAGGAGAGAATTAACATCAACTATAACGTTACTACATGCAAAGGAAACATCAAGTCTACAGACTCAATAGAATGGGAAATAGAGAGGAACAAGTATCCAAAGTAATGGATTTTCCCAAAAGAAATAACTGGAACTATTGCCTGCACATTCACTCTTTCCACTGTATAGTATTCTTATTAAGAATCCTTTGATCAGCTTTAGATATACAGAAGATAATGCATCTTGTACAGAAATTCCAGTTGAAGCCAAAAGAAGAGAAATAACATCTAATATAAAGTTCCTAAATGCAAAGGAAACATCAGGAACACACACAATATAGAATGGGTAATAGAGAGGAACAAGTATCCAAAGGAAAGGATTTTCCCAAAGGAAATAACTAGAACTATTGGCTGCACATTCACTCATTCCACTGAATAGGATTCCTGTTAATAGTCCTTTGATCAGCTTTAGATATAGAGAAGATGATGGATTTTTCTCAAAATGTTCCATTGAAGCAAATAGGAGAGAATTATTATCCACTATAATGTTCCTAAATGAAAAGGAAACATCAGGTCCACAGACTCAATAGAATGGGAAATAGAGAGGAACAAGTATCCAAAGGAATGGATTTTCCCAAAGGAAATAACTGGAACTATTGCCTGCACATTCCCTCATTCCACTGTATTGGATTCCAGTTAAGAATCCTTTGATCAGCTTTAGATATAAAGAAGGTGATGGATTTTGCCTAAATTGTTCCATTGAAGCAAATAGAAGAGAATTAACATCAACTATAATGTTCCTAAATGCAAAGGAAACATCAGGAACACACACTCAATAGAATGGGAAATAGAGAGGAATATGAATCCAAAGTAATGGATTTTCCCAAAGGAAATAACTGGAACTATTGCCTGCACATTCACTCATTCCACTGAATAGGATTCCTGTTAAGAATCCTTTGATCAGCTTTAGATATACAGAAGATAATGCATCTTGTACAGAAAGTCCAGTTGAAGCAAATAGAAGAGAATTAACATCAACAATAATGTTCCTAAATGCAAAGTAAACATCAGGAACACAGCCTCAATAGAATGGGAAATAGAGAGGAACAAGTATGCAAAGGAAAGGATTTTCCCCAAGGAAATAACTGGAACTATTGCCTGCACATTCTCTCATTCCACTGTATTGGATTCCAGTTAAAAATCCTTTGATCCGCTTTAGATATAAAGAAGATGATGGATTTTGCCCAAAATGTTCCATTGAATCAAATTGGAGAGTATTAACATCAACAATAATGTTCCTAAATGCAAAGGAAACATAAGGAACACAGCCTCATTAGAATGGGAAATAAAGAGGAACAAGTATCCAAAGGAAAGGATTTTCCCAAAGTTAATAACTGGAACAATTGCCTGCCCATTCACTCATTCCACTGTATAGCATTCCTGTTAAGAATCCTTTGATCAGCTTTAGATATAAAGAAATAGATGTATTTTGCCCAAAATATTCCATTGAAGCAAACAGGAGAGAATTAACATCAACTATAACGTTACTAAATGCTAAGGAAACATCAAGTCTACAGACTCAATAGAATGGGAAATAGAGAGGAACAAGTATACAAAGGAAAGGATTTTCCCAAAGGAAATAACTGGAATTATTGCCTGCAAATTCACTGATTCCACTTTATAGGATTCCTGTTAAGAATCCTTTGATCAGCTTTAGATATACAGAAGATAATGCATCTTTTACAGAAAGTCCAGTTGAAGCAAATAGAAGAGAATTAACATCAACTATAATGTTCCTAAATGCAAAGGAAACATCAGGAACACTACACTCAATAGATTGGAAAATAGAGAAGAACGAGTATTCAAAGTAATAGATTTTCCCAAAGGAAATAACTGGAACTATTGCCTGCACATTCACTCATTCCACTGAAGAGGATTCATGTTAAGAATCCTTTGATCAGCTTTAGATATACAGAAGAAAATGCATCTTGTAGAGAAAGTCCAGTTGAAGCAAATAGAAGAGAATTAATATCAACTATAAAGTTCCCAATTGAAAAGGAAACATCAGGAACACTAGACTCAATAGATTGGGAAATAGAGAGGAACATGTATCCAAAGTAATGGATTTTCCCAAAAGAAATTACTGGAACTATTGCCTGCACATTCACTCATTCGACTGAATAGGATTCTTGTTAAGAATCCTTTGATCAGCTTTAGATATAAAGAAGATAATGCATCTTATACAGAAAGTCCACTTGAAGCAAATAGAAGATTATTAACACCAACTATAAAGTTTCTAATTGCAAAGGAATCATCAGGAACACACACTAAATAGAATAGGTAATAGAGAGGAACAAGTATACAAAGAAAAGGATTTTCCCAAAGGAAATAACTGGAACTATTGCCTGACATTCACTCATTCCACTGAATAGGATTCCTGTTAAGAATCTTTGATCAGGTTTAGATATAAAGAAAAAGATGTATTTTACCCAAAATATTCCATTGAAGCAAACAGGAGAGAATTAACATCAACTATAACGTTACTACATGCAAAGGAAACATCAAGTCTACAGACTCAATAGAATGGGAAATAGAGAGGAACAAGTATCCAAAGTAATGGATTTTCCCAAAAGAAATAACTGGAACTATTGCCTGCACATTCACTCATTCCACTGAATAGGATTCCTGTTAAGAATCCTTTGATCAGCTTTAGATATATAGAAGATGATGGATTTTTCCCAAAATGTTCCATTGAAGCAAATATGGGAGAATTATCATCCACTATAATGTTCCTAAATGCAAAGGAAACATCAGGTCCACAGACTCAATAGAATCTGAAATAGAGAGGAACAAGTATCCAAAGGAATGGATTTTCCGAAAGGAAATAACTGGAACTATTGCCTGCACATTCACTCATTCCACTGTATAGTATTCTTATTAAGAATCCTTTGATCAGCTTTAGATATACAGAAGATAATGCATCTTGTACAGAAATTCCAGTTGAAGCCAAAAGAAGAGAAATAACATCTAATATAAAGTTCCTAAATGCAAAGGAAACATCAGGAACACACACAATATAGAATGGGTAATAGAGAGGAACAAGTATCCAAAGGAAAGGATTTTCCCAAAGGAAATAACTGGAACTATTGGCTGCACATTCACTCATTCCACTGAATAGGATTCCTATTAATAGTCCTTTGATCAGCTTTAGATATAGAGAAGATGATGGATTTTTCTCAAAATGTTCCATTGAAGCAAATAGGAGAGAATTATTATCCACTATAATGTTCCTAAATGAAAAGGAAACATCAGGTCCACAGACTCAATAGAATGGGAAATAGAGAGGAACAAGTATCCAAAGGAATGGATTTTCCCAAAGGAAATAACTGGAAGTATTGCCTGAACATTCACTCATTCCACTGAATGGGATTCCTGTTAAGAATCCTTTGATCAGCTTTAGATATCCAGAAGATGTTGGATTTTTCCCAAAATGTTCCATTGAAGCAGATAGGAGAGAATTATCAACCACTATAATGTACATAAATGCAAAGGAAACATCAGGTCCAGAGACTCAATAGAATCGGAAATACAGAGGAACAAGTATCCAAAGGAATGGATTTTCGCAAAGGAAATAACTGGAACTATTGCCTGCACATTCACTCATTCCACTGTATAGGATTCCTGTTAAGAATCCTTTGATCAGCTTTAGATATAAAGAAGATGATGGATTTTGCCCAAAATGTTCAATTGAAGCAAATAGGAGAGAATTAACATCAACAATAATGTTCCTAAATGCAAAGGAAACATAAGGAACACAGCCTTAATAGAATGGGAAATAGAGAGGAACAAGTATCCAAAGGAAAGGATTTTCCCAAAGGAAATAACTGGAACTATTGCCTGCCCATTCACTCATTCCACTGTATAGCATTCCTGTTAAGAATCTTTGATCAGGTTTAGATATAAAGAAAAAGATGTATTTTACCCAAAATATTCCATTGAAGCAAACAGGAGAGAATTAACATCAACTATAACGTTACTACATGCAAAGGAAACATCAAGTCTACAGACTCAATAGAATGGGAAATAGAGAGGAACAAGTATCCAAAGTAATGGATTTTCCCAAAAGAAATAACTGGAACTATTGCCTGCACATTCACTCATTCCACTGAATAGGATTCCTGTTAAGAATCCTTTGATCAGCTTTAGATATATAGAAGATGATGGATTTTTCCCAAAATGTTCCATTGAAGCAAATATGAGAGAATTATCATCCACTATAATGTTCCTAAATGCAAAGGAAACATCAGGTCCACAGACTCAATAGAATCGGAAATAGAGAGGAACAAGTATCCAAAGGAATGGATTTTCCGAAAGGAAATAACTGGAACTATTGCCTGCACATTCACTCATTCCACTGTATAGTATTCTTATTAAGAATCCTTTGATCAGCTTTAGATATACAGAAGATAATGCATCTTGTACAGAAATTCCAGTTGAAGCCAAAAGAAGAGAAATAACATCTAATATAAAGTTCCTAAATGCAAAGGAAACATCAGGAACACACACAATATAGAATGGGTAATAGAGAGGAACAAGTATCCAAAGGAATGGATTTTCCAAAAAGAAATAACTGGAACTATTGCCTGTACATTCACACATTCCACTGAAAAGGATTCCTGTTAAGAATCCTTTGATCAGCTTTAGATATACAGAAGATGTTGGATTTTTCCCAAAATGTTCCATTGAAGCAAATAGGAGAGAATTATCATCCACTATAATGTTCCTAAATGCAAAGGAAACATCAGGTCCAGAGACTCAATAGAATCGGAAATAGAGAGGAACAAGTATCCAAAGGAATGGATTTTCCCAAAGGAAATAACTGGAACTATTGCCTGCACATTCACTCATTCCACTGTATAGGATTCCTGTTAAGAATCCTTTGATCAGCTTTAGATATAAAGAAGATGATGGATTTTGCCCAAAATGTTCCATTGAAGCAAATAGGAGAGAATTAACATCAACAATAATGGTCCTAAATGCAAAGGAAACATAAGGAACACAGCCTTAATAGAATGGGAAATAGAGAGGAACAAGTATCCAAAGGAATGGATTTTCCCAAAAGAAATAACTGGAACTATTGCCTGCCCATTCACTCATTCCACTGTATAGCATTCCTGTTAAGAATCTTTGATCAGGTTTAGATATAAAGAAAAAGATGTATTTTACCCAAAATATTCCATTGAAGCAAACAGGAGAGAATTAACATCAACTATAACGTTACTACATGCAAAGGAAACATCAAGTCTACAGACTCAATAGAATCGGAAATAGAGAGGAACAAGTATACAAAGGAAAGGATTTTCCCAAAGGAAATAACTGGAATTATTGCCTGCAAATTCACTCATTCCACTTTATAGGATTCCAGTTAAGAATCCTTTGATCAGCTTTAGATATAAAGAAGGTGATGGATTTTGCCTAAATTGTTCCATTGAAGCAAATAGAAGAGAATTAACATCAACTATAATGTTCCTAAATGCAAAGGAAACATCAAGAACACTACACTCAATAGATTGGAAAATAGAGAAGAACGAGTATTCAAAGTAATAGATTTTCCCAAAGGAAATTACTGGAACTATTGCCTGCAAATTCACTCATTCCACTGAATAGGATTCCTGTTAAGAATCCTTTGATCAGCTTTAGATATACAGAAGATAATGCATCTTGTACAGAAAGTCCAGTTGAAGCAAAAAGAAGAGAATTAACATCTAATATAAAGTTCCTAAATGCAAAGGAAACATCAGTCCACAGACTCAATAGAATGGGAAATAGAGAGGAACAAGTATCCAAAGGAATGGATTTTCCCAAAGGAAATAACTGGAACTATTGCCTGAACATTTACTCATTCCACCGAATGGGATTCCTGTTAAGAATCCTTTGATCAGCTTTAGATATACAGAAGATGATGAATTTTTCCCAAAATGTTCCATTGAAGCAAATAGGAGAGAATTATCATCCACTATAATGTTCCTAAATGCAAAAGAAACATCAGGTCCACAGACTCAGTAGAATGGGAAATAGAAAGGAACAAGTATCCAAAAGAAAGGATTTTCCCAAAGGAAATAACTAGAACTATTGCCTGCACATTCCCTCATTCCACTGTATTGGATTCCAGTTAAGAATCCTTTGATCAGCTTTAGATATAAAGAAGGTGATGGATTTTGCCTAAATTGTTCCATTGAAGCAAATAGAAGAGAATTAACATCAACTATAATGTTCCTAAATCAAAGGAAACATCAGGAACACAGACTCAATAGAATGGGAAATAGAGAGGAACATGTATCCAAAGTAATGGATTTTCCCAAAGGAAATAACTGGACCTATTGCCTGTACATTCACTCATTCCACTGAATATGATTCCTGTTAAGAATCCTTTGATCAGCTTTAGATATGCAGAAGATAATGCACCTTGTACAGAAAGTGAAGTTGAAGCAAATAGTAGAGAATTAACATCAACTATAAAGTTCCCAATTGGAAAGGAAACATCAGGAACACTAGACTCAATAGATTGGGAAATAGAGAGGAACATGTATCCAAAGTAATGGATTTTCCCAAAAGAAATAACTGGAACTATTGCCTGCACATTCACTCATTCCACTGAATAGGATTCCTGTTAAGAATCCTTTGATTAGCCTTAGATATACAGAAGATGATGAATTTTTCCCAAAATGTTCCATTGAAGCAAATATGAGAGAATTATAAACCACTATAATGTTCCTAAATGCAAAGGAAACATCAGTCCACAGACTCAATAGAATCGGAAATAGAGAGGAACAAGTATCCAAAGGAATGGATTTTCCAAAAAGAAATAACTGGAACTATTGCCTGTACATTCACACATTCCACTGAAAAGGATTCCTGTTAAGAATCCTTTGATCAGCTTTAGATATACAGAAGATGTTGGATTTTTCCCAAAATGTTCCATTGAAGCAAATAGGAGAGAATAATCATCCACTATAATGTTCCTAAATGCAAAGGAAACATCAGGTCCAGAGACTCAATAGAATCGGAAATAGAGAGGAACAAGTATCCAAAGGAATGGATTTTCCCAAAGGAAATAACTGGAACTATTGCCTGCACATTCACTCATTCCACTGTATAGGATTCCTGTTAAGAATCCTTTGATCAGCTTTAGATATAAAGAAGATGATGGATTTTGCCCAAAATGTTCCATTGAAGCAAATAGGAGAGAATTAACATCAACAATAATGTTCCTAAATGCAAAGGAAACATAAGGAACACAGCCTTAATAGAATGGGAAATAGAGAGGAACAAGTATCCAAAGGAAAGGATTTTCCCAAAGGAAATAACTGGAACTATTGCCTGCCCATTCACTCATTCCACTGTATAGCATTCCTGTTAAGAATCTTTGATCAGGTTTAGATATAAAGAAAAAGATGTATTTTACCCAAAATATTCCATTGAAGCAAACAGGAGAGAATTAACATCAACTATAACGTTACTACATGCAAAGGAAACATCAAGTCTACAGACTCAATAGAATGGGAAATAGAGAGGAACAAGTATCCAAAGTAATGGATTTTCCCAAAAGAAATAACTGGAACTATTGCCTGCACATTCACTCATTCCACTGAATAGGATTCCTGTTAAGAATCCTTTGATCAGCTTTAGATATATAGAAGATGATGGATTTTTCCCAAAATGTTCCATTGAAGCAAATTGGAGAGAATTATCATCCACTATAATGTTCCTAAATGCAAAGGAAACATCAGGTCCACAGACTCAATAGAATCGGAAATAGAGAGGAACAAGTATCCAAAGGAATGGATTTTCCGAAAGGAAATAACTGGAACTATTGCCTGCACATTCACTCATTCCACTGTATAGTATTCTTATTAAGAATCCTTTGATCAGCTTTAGATATACAGAAGATAATGCATCTTGTACAGAAATTCCAGTTGAAGCCAAAAGAAGAGAAATAACATCTAATATAAAGTTCCTAAATGCAAAGGAAACATCAGGAACACACACAATATAGAATGGGTAATAGAGAGGAACAAGTATCCAAAGGAAAGGATTTTCCCAAAGGAAATAACTGGAACTATTGGCTGCACATTCACTCATTCCACTGAATAGGATTCCTATTAATAGTCCTTTGATCAGCTTTAGATATAGAGAAGATGATGGATTTTTCTCAAAATGTTCCATTGAAGCAAATAGGAGAGAATTATTATCCACTATAATGTTCCTAAATGAAAAGGAAACATCAGGTCCACAGACTCAATAGAATGGGAAATAGAGAGGAACAAGTATCCAAAGGAATGGATTTTCCCAAAGGAAATAACTGGAAGTATTGCCTGAACATTCACTCATTCCACTGAATGGGATTCCTGTTAAGAATCCTTTGATCAGCTTTAGATATCCAGAAGATGTTGGATTTTTCCCAAAATGTTCCATTGAAGCAGATAGGAGAGAATTATCAACCACTATAATGTACATAAATGCAAAGGAAACATCAGGTCCAGAGACTCAATAGAATCGGAAATACAGAGGAACAAGTATCCAAAGGAATGGATTTTCCCAAAGGAAATAACTGGAACTATTGCCTGCACATTCACTCATTCCACTGTATAGGATTCCTGTTAAGAATCCTTTGATCAGCTTTAGATATAAAGATGATGATGGATTTTGCCCAAAATGTTCAATTGAATCAAATAGGAGAGAATTAACATCAACAATAATGTTCCTAAATGCAAAGGAAACATAAGGAACACAGCCTTAATAGAATGGGAAATAGAGAGGAACAAGTATCCAAAGGAAAGGATTTTCCCAAAGGAAATAACTGGAACTATTGCCTGCCCATTCACTCATTCCACTGTATAGCATTCCTGTTAAGAATCTTTGATCAGGTTTAGATATAAAGAAAAAGATGTATTTTACCCAAAATATTCCATTGAAGCAAACAGGAGAGAATTAACATCAACTATAACGTTACTACATGCAAAGGAAACATCAAGTCTACAGACTCAATAGAATGGGAAATAGAGAGGAACAAGTATCCAAAGTAATGGATTTTCCCAAAAGAAATAACTGGAACTATTGCCTGCACATTCACTCTTTCCACTGTATAGTATTCTTATTAAGAATCCTTTGATCAGCTTTAGATATACAGAAGATAATGCATCTTGTACAGAAATTCCAGTTGAAGCCAAAAGAAGAGAAATAACATCTAATATAAAGTTCCTAAATGCAAAGGAAACATCAGGAACACACACAATATAGAATGGGTAATAGAGAGGAACAAGTATCCAAAGGAAAGGATTTTCCCAAAGGAAATAACTAGAACTATTGGCTGCACATTCACTCATTCCACTGAATAGGATTCCTGTTAATAGTCCTTTGATCAGCTTTAGATATAGAGAAGATGATGGATTTTTCTCAAAATGTTCCATTGAAGCAAATAGGAGAGAATTATTATCCACTATAATGTTCCTAAATGAAAAGGAAACATCAGGTCCACAGACTCAATAGAATGGGAAATAGAGAGGAACAAGTATCCAAAGGAATGGATTTTCCCAAAGGAAATAACTGGAACTATTGCCTGCACATTCCCTCATTCCACTGTATTGGATTCCAGTTAAGAATCCTTTGATCAGCTTTAGATATAAAGAAGGTGATGGATTTTGCCTAAATTGTTCCATTGAAGCAAATAGAAGAGAATTAACATCAACTATAATGTTCCTAAATGCAAAGGAAACATCAGGAACACACACTCAATAGAATGGGAAATAGAGAGGAATATGAATCCAAAGTAATGGATTTTCCCAAAGGAAATAACTGGAACTATTGCCTGCACATTCACTCATTCCACTGAATAGGATTCCTGTTAAGAATCCTTTGATCAGCTTTAGATATACAGAAGATAATGCATCTTTTACAGAAAGTCCAGTTGAAGCAAATAGAAGAGAATTAACATCAACAATAATGTTCCTAAATGCAAAGTAAACATCAGGAACACAGCCTCAATAGAATGGGAAATAGAGAGGAACAAGTATGCAAAGGAAAGGATTTTCCCCAAGGAAATAACTGGAACTATTGCCTGCACATTCTCTCATTCCACTGTATTGGATTCCAGTTAAAAATCCTTTGATCCGCTTTAGATATAAAGAAGATGATGGATTTTGCCCAAAATGTTCCATTGAATCAAATTGGAGAGTATTAACATCAACAATAATGTTCCTAAATGCAAAGGAAACATAAGGAACACAGCCTCATTAGAATGGGAAATAAAGAGGAACAAGTATCCAAAGGAAAGGATTTTCCCAAAGTTAATAACTGGAACAATTGCCTGCCCATTCACTCATTCCACTGTATAGCATTCCTGTTAAGAATCCTTTGATCAGCTTTAGATATAAAGAAATAGATGTATTTTGCCCAAAATATTCCATTGAAGCAAACAGGAGAGAATTAACATCAACTATAACGTTACTAAATGCTAAGGAAACATCAAGTCTACAGACTCAATAGAATGGGAAATAGAGAGGAACAAGTATACAAAGGAAAGGATTTTCCCAAAGGAAATAACTGGAATTATTGCCTGCAAATTCACTGATTCCACTTTATAGGATTCCTGTTAAGAATCCTTTGATCAGCTTTAGATATACAGAAGATAATGCATCTTTTACAGAAAGTCCAGTTGAAGCAAATAGAAGAGAATTAACATCAACTATAATGTTCCTAAATGCAAAGGAAACATCAGGAACACTACACTCAATAGATTGGAAAATAGAGAAGAACGAGTATTCAAAGTAATAGATTTTCCCAAAGGAAATAACTGGAACTATTGCCTGCACATTCACTCATTCCACTGAAGAGGATTCATGTTAAGAATCCTTTGATCAGCTTTAGATATACAGAAGAAAATGCATCTTGTAGAGAAAGTCCAGTTGAAGCAAATAGAAGAGAATTAATATCAACTATAAAGTTCCCAATTGAAAAGGAAACATCAGGAACACTAGACTCAATAGATTGGGAAATAGAGAGGAACATGTATCCAAAGTAATGGATTTTCCCAAAAGAAATTACTGGAACTATTGCCTGCACATTCACTCATTCGACTGAATAGGATTCTTGTTAAGAATCCTTTGATCAGCTTTAGATATAAAGAAGATAATGCATCTTATACAGAAAGTCCACTTGAAGCAAATAGAAGATTATTAACACCAACTATAAAGTTTCTAATTGCAAAGGAATCATCAGGAACACACACTAAATAGAATAGGTAATAGAGAGGAACAAGTATACAAAGAAAAGGATTTTCCCAAAGGAAATAACTGGAACTATTGCCTGACATTCACTCATTCCACTGAATAGGATTCCTGTTAAGAATCTTTGATCAGGTTTAGATATAAAGAAAAAGATGTATTTTACCCAAAATATTCCATTGAAGCAAACAGGAGAGAATTAACATCAACTATAACGTTACTACATGCAAAGGAAACATCAAGTCTACAGACTCAATAGAATGGGAAATAGAGAGGAACAAGTATCCAAAGTAATGGATTTTCCCAAAAGAAATAACTGGAACTATTGCCTGCACATTCACTCATTCCACTGAATAGGATTCCTGTTAAGAATCCTTTGATCAGCTTTAGATATATAGAAGATGATGGATTTTTCCCAAAATGTTCCATTGAAGCAAATATGGGAGAATTATCATCCACTATAATGTTCCTAAATGCAAAGGAAACATCAGGTCCACAGACTCAATAGAATCTGAAATAGAGAGGAACAAGTATCCAAAGGAATGGATTTTCCGAAAGGAAATAACTGGAACTATTGCCTGCACATTCACTCATTCCACTGTATAGTATTCTTATTAAGAATCCTTTGATCAGCTTTAGATATACAGAAGATAATGCATCTTGTACAGAAATTCCAGTTGAAGCCAAAAGAAGAGAAATAACATCTAATATAAAGTTCCTAAATGCAAAGGAAACATCAGGAACACACACAATATAGAATGGGTAATAGAGAGGAACAAGTATCCAAAGGAAAGGATTTTCCCAAAGGAAATAACTGGAACTATTGGCTGCACATTCACTCATTCCACTGAATAGGATTCCTATTAATAGTCCTTTGATCAGCTTTAGATATAGAGAAGATGATGGATTTTTCTCAAAATGTTCCATTGAAGCAAATAGGAGAGAATTATTATCCACTATAATGTTCCTAAATGAAAAGGAAACATCAGGTCCACAGACTCAATAGAATGGGAAATAGAGAGGAACAAGTATCCAAAGGAATGGATTTTCCCAAAGGAAATAACTGGAAGTATTGCCTGAACATTCACTCATTCCACTGAATGGGATTCCTGTTAAGAATCCTTTGATCAGCTTTAGATATCCAGAAGATGTTGGATTTTTCCCAAAATGTTCCATTGAAGCAGATAGGAGAGAATTATCAACCACTATAATGTACATAAATGCAAAGGAAACATCAGGTCCAGAGACTCAATAGAATCGGAAATACAGAGGAACAAGTATCCAAAGGAATGGATTTTCCCAAAGGAAATAACTGGAACTATTGCCTGCACATTCACTCATTCCACTGTATAGGATTCCTGTTAAGAATCCTTTGATCAGCTTTAGATATAAAGAAGATGATGGATTTTGCCCAAAATGTTCAATTGAAGCAAATAGGAGAGAATTAACATCAACAATAATGTTCCTAAATGCAAAGGAAACATAAGGAACACAGCCTTAATAGAATGGGAAATAGAGAGGAACAAGTATCCAAAGGAAAGGATTTTCCCAAAGGAAATAACTGGAACTATTGCCTGCCCATTCACTCATTCCACTGTATAGCATTCCTGTTAAGAATCTTTGATCAGGTTTAGATATAAAGAAAAAGATGTATTTTACCCAAAATATTCCATTGAAGCAAACAGGAGAGAATTAACATCAACTATAACGTTACTACATGCAAAGGAAACATCAAGTCTACAGACTCAATAGAATGGGAAATAGAGAGGAACAAGTATCCAAAGTAATGGATTTTCCCAAAAGAAATAACTGGAACTATTGCCTGCACATTCACTCATTCCACTGAATAGGATTCCTGTTAAGAATCCTTTGATCAGCTTTAGATATATAGAAGATGATGGATTTTTCCCAAAATGTTCCATTGAAGCAAATATGAGAGAATTATCATCCACTATAATGTTCCTAAATGCAAAGGAAACATCAGGTCCACAGACTCAATAGAATCGGAAATAGAGAGGAACAAGTATCCAAAGGAATGGATTTTCCGAAAGGAAATAACTGGAACTATTGCCTGCACATTCACTCATTCCACTGTATAGTATTCTTATTAAGAATCCTTTGATCAGCTTTAGATATACAGAAGATAATGCATCTTGTACAGAAATTCCAGTTGAAGCCAAAAGAAGAGAAATAACATCTAATATAAAGTTCCTAAATGCAAAGGAAACATCAGGAACACACACAATATAGAATGGGTAATAGAGAGGAACAAGTATCCAAAGGAATGGATTTTCCAAAAAGAAATAACTGGAACTATTGCCTGTACATTCACACATTCCACTGAAAAGGATTCCTGTTAAGAATCCTTTGATCAGCTTTAGATATACAGAAGATGTTGGATTTTTCCCAAAATGTTCCATTGAAGCAAATAGGAGAGAATTATCATCCACTATAATGTTCCTAAATGCAAAGGAAACATCAGGTCCAGAGACTCAATAGAATCGGAAATAGAGAGGAACAAGTATCCAAAGGAATGGATTTTCCCAAAGGAAATAACTGGAACTATTGCCTGCACATTCACTCATTCCACTGTATAGGATTCCTGTTAAGAATCCTTTGATCAGCTTTAGATATAAAGAAGATGATGGATTTTGCCCAAAATGTTCCATTGAAGCAAATAGGAGAGAATTAACATCAACAATAATGGTCCTAAATGCAAAGGAAACATAAGGAACACAGCCTTAATAGAATGGGAAATAGAGAGGAACAAGTATCCAAAGGAATGGATTTTCCCAAAAGAAATAACTGGAACTATTGCCTGCCCATTCACTCATTCCACTGTATAGCATTCCTGTTAAGAATCTTTGATCAGGTTTAGATATAAAGAAAAAGATGTATTTTACCCAAAATATTCCATTGAAGCAAACAGGAGAGAATTAACATCAACTATAACGTTACTACATGCAAAGGAAACATCAAGTCTACAGACTCAATAGAATGGGAAATAGAGAGGAACAAGTATCCAAAGTAATGGATTTTCCCAAAAGAAATAACTGGAACTATTGCCTGCACATTCACTCATTCCACTGAATAGGATTCCTGTTAAGAATCCTTTGATCAGCTTTAGATATATAGAAGATGATGGATTTTTCCCAAAATGTTCCATTGAAGCAAATTGGAGAGAATTATCATCCACTATAATGTTCCTAAATGCAAAGGAAACATCAGGTCCACAGACTCAATAGAATCGGAAATAGAGAGGAACAAGTATCCAAAGGAATGGATTTTCCGAAAGGAAATAACTGGAACTATTGCCTGCACATTCACTCATTCCACTGTATAGTATTCTTATTAAGAATCCTTTGATCAGCTTTAGATATACAGAAGATAATGCATCTTGTACAGAAATTCCAGTTGAAGCCAAAAGAAGAGAAATAACATCTAATATAAAGTTCCTAAATGCAAAGGAAACATCAGGAACACACACAATATAGAATGGGTAATAGAGAGGAACAAGTATCCAAAGGAAAGGATTTTCCCAAAGGAAATAACTGGAACTATTGGCTGCACATTCACTCATTCCACTGAATAGGATTCCTGTTAATAGTCCTTTGATCAGCTTTAGATATAGAGAAGATGATGGATTTTTCTCAAAATGTTCCATTGAAGCAAATAGGAGAGAATTATTATCCACTATAATGTTCCTAAATGAAAAGGAAACATCAGGTCCACAGACTCAATAGAATGGGAAATAGAGAGGAACAAGTATCCAAAGGAATGGATTTTCCCAAAGGAAATAACTGGAAGTATTGCCTGCACATTCACTCATTCCACTGAATAGGATTCCTGTTAAGAATCCTTTCATCAGCTTTAGATATATAGAAGATGATGGATTTTTTCCAAAATGTTCCATTGAAGCAAATAGGAGAGAATTATCATCCACTATAAAGTTCCTAAATGCAAAGAAAACATCAGGAACACAGACTCGATAGAATCGGAATTAGAGAGGAACAAGTATCCAAAGGAAAGGATTTTCCCAAAGGAAATAACTGGAACTATTTCCTGCACATTCACTCATTCCACTGAATAGGATTTCTGTTAAGAATCCTTTGATCACCCGTAGATATACAGAAGATGATGGATTTTTCCCAAATGTTCCATTGAAGCAAATAGCAGAGAATTATCATTTACTATAATGTCCCTAAAAGCAAAGGAAACATCAGGTCCAGAGACTCAATAGAATCGGAAATACAGAGGAACAAGTATCCAAAGTAAAGGATTTTCGCAAAGGAAATAACTGGAACTATTGCCTGCACATTCACTCATTCCAACGAATAGTATTCCTGTTAAGAATCCTTTGATCACCCTTAGATATACAGAAGATGATGGATTTTTCCCAAATGTTCCATTGAAGCAAATAGCAGAGAATTACATTTACTATAGTGTTCCTAAAAGCAAAGGAAACATCAGGTCCACAGACTCAATAGAATGGGAATTAGAAAGGAACAAGTATCCAAAGGAAAGGATTTTCCCAAAGGAAATAACTGGAACTATTGCCTGCACATTCACTCATTCCACTGAATAGGATTCCTGTTAAGAATCCTTTGATCAGCTTTAGATATACAGAAGATGATGGATTTATCCCAAAATGTTCCATTGAAGCAAATAGGAGAGAATTATCATCCACTATAATGTTCCTAAATGCAAAGGAAACATCAGGTCCACAGACTCAATAGAATCGGAAATAGAGAGGGACAAGTATCCAAAGACATGGATTTTCCCAAAGGATATAACTGGAACTATTGCCTGCCCATTCACTCATTCCACTGTATAGGATTCCTGTTAAGAATCCTTTGATCAGCTTTATATATAAAGAAGATGATGGATTTTGCCCAAAATGTTCCATTGCAGCAAATAGGAGAGAATTAACATCAACTATAATGTTCCTAAATGCAAAGGAAACATCAGGTCCACATACTCAATAGAATGGGAAATAGAGAGGAGCAAGTATCCAAAGGAATGGATTTTCCCAAAGGAAATAACTGGAACTATTGCCTGTACATTCACACATTCCACTGAAAATAATTCCTGTTAAGAATCCTTTGATCAGCTTTAGATATCCAGAAGATGTTGGATTTTTCCCAAAATTTTCCATTGAAGCAAATAGGAGAGAATTATCATCCACTATAATGTTCCTAAATGCAAAGGAAACATCAGGTCCACAGACTCAATAGAATCGGAAATAGAGAGGGACAAGTATCCAAAGACATGGATTTTCCCAAAGGATATAACTGGAACTATTGCCTGCCCATTCACTCATTCCTCTGTATAGGATTCCTGTTAAGAATCCTTTGATCAGCTTTATATATAAAGAAGATGATGGATTTTGCCCAAAATGTTCTATTGCAGCAAATAGGAGAGAATTAACATCAACTATAATGTTCCTAAATGCAAAGGAAACATCAGGTCCACAGACTCAATAGAATGGGAAATAGAGAGGAGCAAGTATCCAAAGGAATGGATTTTCCCAAAGGAAATAACTGGAACTATTGCCTGCACATTCACTCATTCCACTGTATAGTATTCCTGTTAAGAATCCTTTGATCAGCTTTAGATATACAGAAGATAATGCATCTTGGACAGAAAGTCCAGTTGAAGCAAATAGAAGAGAATTAACATCTAATACAAAGTTCCTAAATGCAAAGGAAACATCAGGAACACACACAATATAGAATGGGTAATAGAGAGGAACAAGTATCCAAAGGAAAGGATTTTCCCAAAGGAAATAATTGGAACAATTGCCTGCACATTCACTCATTCCACTGAATAGGATTCCTGTTAAGAATCCTTTGATCACCCTTAGATATACAGAAGATGATGGATTTTTCCCAAATGTTCCATTGAAGCAAATAGCAGAGAATTATCATTTACTATAGTGTTCCTAAAAGCAAAGGAAACATCAGGTCCACAGACTCAATAGAATGGGAATTAGAAAGGAACAAGTATCCAAAGGAAAGGATTTTCGCAAAGGAAATAACTGGAACTATTGCCTGCACATTCACTCATTCCACTGAATAGGATTCCTGTTAAGAATCCTTTGATCACCCTTAGATATACAGAAGATGATGGATTTTTCCCAAATGTTCCATTGAAGCAAATAGCAGAGAATTATCATTTACTATAGTGTTCCTAAAAGCAAAGGAAACATCAGGTCCACAGACTCAATAGAATGGGAATTAGAAAGGAACAAGTATCCAAAGGAAAGGATTTTCGCAAAGGAAATAACTGGAACTATTGCCTGCACATTCACTAATTCCACTGAATAGGATTCCTGTTAAGAATCCTTTGATCAGCTTTAGATATACAGAAGATGATGGATTTATCTCAAAATGTTCCATTGAAGCAAATAGGAGAGAATTATCATCCACTATAATGTTCCTAAATGCAAAGGAAACATCAGGTCCACAGACTCAATAGAATCGGAAATAGAGAGGGACAAGTATCCAAAGACATGGATTTTCCCAAAGGATATAACTGGAACTATTGCCTGCCCATTCACTCATTCCACTGTATAGGATTCCTGTTAAGAATCCTTTGATCAGCTTTATATATAAAGAAGATGATGGATTTTGCCCAAAATGTTCCATTGCAGCAAATAGGAGAGAATTAACATCCACTATAATGTTCCTAAATGCAAAAGAAACATCAGTCCATAGACTCAATAGAATCGGAAATAGAGAGGAACAAGTATCCAAAGGAATGGATTTTCCCAAAGAAATAACTGGAACTATTGCCTGCACATTCACTCATTCCACTGTATAGGATTCCTGTTAAGAATCCTTTGATCAGCTTTAGATATATAGAAGATGATGGATTTTTCCCAAAATGTTCCATTGAAGCAAATATGAAAGAATTATCATCCACTATAATGTTCCTAAATGCAAAGGAAATATCAGGTCCACAGACTCAATAGAATCGGAAATAGAGAGGAACAAGTATCCAAAGGAATGGATTTTCCCAAAGGAAATAACTGGAACTATTACCTGCACATTCACTCATTCCACTGTATAGTATTCCTGTTAAGAATCCTTTGATCAGCTTTATATATATAGAAGATAATGCATCTTGTACAGAAAGACCAGTTGAAGCAAAGAGAAGAGAATTAACATCTAATATAAAGTTCCTAAATGCAAAGGAAACATCAGGAACAGACACAATATAGAAAGGGTAATAGAGAGGAACAAGTATCCAAAGGAAAGAATTTTCCCAAAGGAAATAACTGGAACTGTGGCTGCACATTCACTCATTCCACTGAATAGGATTGCTGTTAATAGTCCTTTGATCAGCTTTAGATATATAGAAGATAATGCATCTTGTACAGAAAGTACAGTTGAAGCAAATAGAAGAGAATTAACATCTAATATAAAGTTCCTACATGCAAAGGAAACATCAGGAACACACACAATATAGAATGGGTAATAGAGAGGAACAAGTATCCAAAGGAAAGGTTTTTCCCAAAGGAAATAATTGGAATAATTGCCTGCACATTCACTCAGTCCACTAAATAGGATTCCTGTTAAGAATCCTTTGATCACCCTTAGATATACAGAAGATGATGGATTTTTCCCAAATGTTCCATTGAAGCAAATAGCAGAGAATTATCATTTACTATAATGTTCCTAAAAGCAAAGGAAACATCAGGTCCACAGACTCAATAGAATGGGAATTAGAAAGGAACAAGTATCCAAAGGAATGGATTTTCCCAAAGGAAATAACTGGAACTATTGCCTGCACATTCACTCATTCCACTGTATAGTATTCCTGTTAAGAATCCTTTGATCGGCTTTAGATATACAGAAGATAATGCATCTTGGACAGAAAGTACAGTTGAAGCAAATAGAAGAGAATTAACATCTAATATAAAGTTCCTAAATGCAAAGGAAACATCAGGAACACTACACTCAATAGATTGGAAAATAGAGAAGAACGAGTATTCAAAGTAATAGATTTTCCCAAAGGAAATAACTGGAACTATTGCCTGCACATTCACTCATTCCACTGAACAGGATTCATGTTAAGAATCCTTTGATCAGCTTTAGATATACAGAAGAAAATGCATCTTGTAGAGAAAGTCCAGTTGAAGCAAATAGAAGAGAATTAATATCAACTATAAAGTTCCCAATTGAAAAGGACACTTCAGGAACACTAGACTCAATAGATTGGGAAATAGAGAGGAACATGTATCCAAAGGAATGGATTTTCCCAAAGGGAATAACTGGAACTATTGCCTGCACATTCACTCATTCCACTGAATAGGATTCCTGTTAAGAATCCTTTGATCAGCTTTAGATATACAGAAGATAATGCATCTTGTACAGAAAGTGAAGTTGAAGCAAATAGTAGAGAATTAACATCAACTATAAAGTTCCCAATTGAATAGGAAACATCAGGAACACTAGACTCAATAGATTGGAAAATAGAGAGGAACATGTATCGAAAGTAATGGATTTTCCCAAAAGAAATAACTGGAACTATTGCCTGCTCATTCACTCATTCCACTGAATAGGATTCCTGTTAAGAATCCTTTGATCATCTTTAGATATATAGAAGATGATGGATTTTTCCCAAAATGTTCCATTGAAGCAAATATGAGAGAATTATCATCCACTATAATGTTCCTAAATGCAAAGGAAACATCAGGTCCACAGACTCAATAGAATCGGAAATTGAGAGGAACAAGTATCCAAAGGAATGGATTTTCCCAAAGAAAATAACTGGAACTATTGCCTGCACATTCACTCATTCCACTGAATAGGATTCCTGTTAAGAATCCTTTGATCAGCTTTAGATATATAGAAGATGATGGATTTTTCCCAAAATGTTCCATTGAAGCAAATATGAGAGAATTATCATCCAATATAATGTTCCTAAATGCAAAAGAAACATCAGTCCACAGACTCAATAGAATCGGAAATAGAGAGGAACAAGTATCCAAAGGAATGGATTTTCCCAAAGGAAATAACTGGAACTATTGCCTGCACATTGACTCATTCCACTGAATAGGATTCCTGTTAAGAATCCTTTGATCAGCTTTAGATATATAGAAGATGATGGATTTTTACCAAAATGTTCCATTAAAGCAAATATGAGAGAATTATCATCCACTATAATGTTCCTAAATGCAAAAGAAACATCAGTCCACAGACTCAATAGAATCGGAAATAGAGAGGAACAAGTATCCAAAGGAATGGATTTTCCCAAAGGAAATAACTGGAACTATTGCCTGTACATTCACACATTCCACTGAAAAGGATTCCTGTTAAGAATCCTTTGATCAGCTTTAGATATCCAGAAGATGTTGGATTTTTCCCAAAATGTTCCATTGAAGCAGATAGGAGAGAATTATCAACCACTATAATGTTCATAAATGCAAAGGAAACATCAGGTCCAGAGATTCAATAGAATCGGAAATACAGAGGAACAAGTATCCAAAGGAATGGATTTTCCCAAAGGAAATAACTGGAACTATTGCCTGCACATTCACTCATTCCACTGTATAGGATTCCTGTTAAGAATCCTTTGATCCGCTTTAGATATAAAGAAGATGATGGATTTTGCCCAAAATGTTCCATTGAATCAAATTGGAGAGAATTAACATCAACAATAATGTTCCTAAATGCAAAGGAAACATAAAGAACACAGCCTCATTAGAATGGGAAATAGAGAGGAACAAGTATCCAAAGGAAAGGATTTTCCCAAAGTTAATAACTGGAACAATTGCCTGCCCATTCACTCATTCCACTGTATAGCATTCCTGTTAAGAATCCTTTGATCAGCTTTAGATATAAAGAAATAGATGTATTTTGCCCAAAATATTCCATTGAAGCAAACAGGAGAGAATTAACATCAACTATAACGTTACTAAATGCAAAGGAAACATCAAGTCTACAGACTCAATAGAATGGGAAATAGAGAGGAACAAGTATACAAAGGAAAGGATTTTCCCAAAGGAAATAACTGGATTTATTGCCTGCACATTCACTCATTCCACTTTATTGGATTCCTGTTAAGAATCCTTTGATCAGCTTTAGATATACAGAAGATAATGCATCTTGTACAGAAAGTCCAGTTGAAGCAAATAGAAGAGAATTAACATCAACTATAATGTTCCTAAATGCAAAGGAAACATCAGGAACACTACACTCAATAGATTGGAAAATAGAGAAGAACGAGTATTCAAAGTAATAGATTTTCCCAAAGGAAATAACTGGAACTATTGCCTGCACATTCACTCATTCCACTGAATAGGATTCATGTTAAGAATCCTTTGATCAGCTTTAGATATACAGAAAAAAATGCATCTTGTAGAGAAAGTCCAGTTGAAGCAAATAGAAGAGAATAAATATCAACTATAAAGTTCCCAATTGAAAAGGAAACTTCAGGAACACTAGACTCAATAGATTGGGAAATAGAGAGGAACATGTATCCAAAGTAATGGATTTTCCCAAAAGAAATAACTGGAACTATTGCCTGCACATTTACTCATTCGACTGAATAGGATTCCTGTTAAGAATCCTTTGATCAGCTTTAGATATAAAGAAGATAATGCATCTTGTACAGAAAGTCCACTTGAAGCAAATAGAAGATTATTAACATCAACTATAAATTTTCTAATTGCAAAGGAATCATCAGGAACACACACAAAATAGAATAGGTAATAGAGAGGAACAAGTATACAAAGAAAAGGATTTTCCCAAAGGAAATAACTGGAACAATTGCCTGCACATTCACTCATTCCACTGAATAGGATTCCTGTTAAGAATCCTTTGATCAGCTTTAGATATATAGAAGATGATGGATTTTTTCCAAAATGTTCCATTGAAGCAAATAGGAGAGAATTATCATCCACTATAAAGTTCCTAAATGCAAAGAAAACATCAGGAACACAGACTCAATAGAATCGGAATTAGAGAGGAACAAGTATCCAAAGGAAAGGATTTTCCCAAAGGAAATAACTGGAACTATTTCCTGCACATTCACTCATTGCACTGAATAGGATTTCTGTTAAGAATCCTTTGATCACCCGTAGATATACAGAAGATGATGGATTTTTCCCAAATGTTCCATTGAAGCAAATAGCAGAGAATTATCATTTACTATAATGTCCCTAAAAGCAAAGGAAACATCAGGTCCACAGACTCAATAGAATGGGAATTAGAAAGGAACAAGTATCCAAAGTAAAGGATTTTCGCAAAGGAAATAACTGGAACTATTGCCTGCACATTCACTCATTCCACTGAATAGGATTCCTGTTAAGAATCCTTTGATCACCCTTAGATATACAGAAGATGATGGATTTTTCCCAAATGTTCCATTGAAGCAAATAGCAGAGAATTATCATTTACTATAGTGTTCCTAAAAGCAAAGGAAACATCAGGTCCACAGACTCAATAGAATGGGAATTAGAAAGGAACAAGTATCCAAAGAAAAGGATTTTCGCAAAGGAAATAACTGGAACTATTGCCTGCACATTCACTCATTCCACTGAATAGGATTCCTGTTAAGAATCCTTTGATCAGCTTTAGATATACAGAAGATGATGCATTTATCTCAAAATGTTCCATTGAAGCAAATAGGAGAGAATTATCATCCACTATAATGTTCCTAAATGCAAAGGAAACATCAGGTCCACAGACTCAATAGAATCGGAAATAGAGAGGGACAAGTATCCAAAGACATGGATTTTCCCAAAGGATATAACTGGAACTATTGCCTGCCCATTCACTCATTCCACTGTATAGGATTCCTGTTAAGAATCCTTTGATCAGCTTTATATATAAAGAAGATGATGGATTTTGCCCAAAATGTTCCATTGCAGCAAATAGGAGAGAATTAACATCCACTATAATGTTCCTAAATGCAAAAGAAACATCAGTCCATAGACTCAATAGAATCGGAAATAGAGAGGAACAAGTATCCAAAGGAATGGATTTTCCCAAAGGAAATAACTGGAACTATTGCCTGTACATTCACACATTCCACTGAAAATGATTCCTGTTAAGAATCCTTTGATCAGCTTTAGATATCCAGAAGATGTTGGATTTTTCCCAAAATGTTCCATTGAAGCAAATAGGAGAGAATTATCATCCACTATAATGTTCATAAATGCAAAGGAAACATCAGGTCCAGAGACTCAATAGAATCGGAAATACAGAGGAACAAGTATCCAAAGGAATGGATTTTCCCAAAGGAAATAACTGGAACTATTGCCTGCACATTCACTCATTCCACTGTATAGGATTCCTGTTAAGAATCCTTTGATCAGCTTTAGATATATAGAAGATGATGGATTTTTCCCAAAATGTTCCATTGAAGCAAATATGAGAGAATTATCATCCACTATAATGTTCCTAAATGCAAAGGAAATATCAGGTCCACAGACTCAATAGAATCGGAAATAGAGAGGAACAAGTATCCAAAGGAATGGATTTTCCCAAAGGAAATAACTGGAACTATTACCTGCACATTCACTCATTCCACTGTATAGTATTCCTGTTAAGAATCCTTTGATCAGCTTTATATATACAGAAGATAATGCATCTTGTACAGAAAGACCAGTTGAAGCAAAGAGAAGAGAATTAACATCTAATATAAAGTTCCTAAATGCAAAGGAAACATCAGGAACAGACACAATATAGAAAGGGTAATAGAGAGGAACAAGTATCCAAAGGAAAGAATTTTCCCAAAGGAAATAACTGGAACTGTGGCTGCACATTCACTCATTCCACTGAATAGGATTGCTGTTAATAGTCCTTTGATCAGCTTTAGATATACAGAAGATCATGCATCTTGTACAGAAAGTGAAGTTGAAGCAAATAGTAGAGAATTAACATCAACTATAAAGTTGCCAATTGAAAAGGAAACATCAGGAACACTAGACTCAATAGATTTGGAAATAGAGAGGAACATGTATCCAAAGTAATGGATTTTCCCAAAAGAAATAACTGGAACTATTGCCTGCACATTCACTCATTCCACTGAATAGGATTCCTGTTAAGAATCCTTTGATCAGCTTTAGATATACAGAAGATAATGCATCTTGTACAGAAAGTACAGTTGAAGCAAATAGAAGAGAATTAACATCTAATATAAAGTTCCTACATGCAAAGGAAACATCAGGAACACCCACAATATAGAATGGGTAATAGAGAGGAACAAGTATCCAAAGGAAAGGTTTTTCCCAAAGGAAATAATTGGAATAATTGCCTGCACATTCACTCAGTCCACTAAATAGGATTCCTGTTAAGAATCCTTTGATCACCCTTAGATATACAGAAGATGATGGATTTTTCCCAAATGTTCCATTGAAGCAAATAGCAGAGAATTATCATTTACTATAATGTTCCTAAAAGCAAAGGAAACATCAGGTCCACAGACTCAATAGAATGGGAATTAGAAAGGAACAAGTATCCAAAGGAATGGATTTTCCCAAAGGAAATAACTGAAACTATTGCCTGCACATTCACTGATTCCACTGTATAGGATTCCTGTTAAGAATCCTTTGATCAGCTTTAGATAGAAAGAAGAGTATGGATTTTGCCCAAAAAGTTCCATTGAAGTAAATAGGAGAGAATTAACATCAACTATATAGTTCCCAATTTAAAAGGAAACAACAGGAACACTATACTCAATTGAATGGGAAATTAAGAGGAACAAGTATCTAAGGGAATGGATTTTCCCAAAGGAAATGACTGGAACAATTGCCTGCACATTCACTCATTCCACTGTATAGGATTCCTGTTAAGAATCCTTTGATCAGCTTTAGATATATAGAAGATGATGGATTTTTCCCAAAATGTTCCATTGAAGCAAATATGAGAGAATTATCATCCACTATAATGTTCCTAAATGCAAAGGAAACATCAGAAACACAGACTCAATAGAAAGGGAAATAGAGAGGAACAAGTATCCAAAGGAATGGATTTTTCTAAAGGAAATAACTGGAACTATTGCCTGCACATTCACTCATTCCACTTTATAGGATTCCTGTTAAGAATCCTTTCTTCAGCTTTACATACAAAGAAGAGGATGGATTTTTCCCAAAAATTCCATTGAAGCAAATAAGTGAGAAGAAACATCAAATATAAAGTTCCCAATTGAAAAGGAAACATCAGGAACACAGACTCAATAGAATGGGAAATAGAGAGGAACAAGTATCCAAAGGAATGGATTTTCCCAAAGGAAATAACTGAAACTATTGCCTGCACATTCACTGATTCCACTGTATAGGATTCCTGTTAAGAATCCTTTGATCAACTTTAGATAGAAAGAAGAGGATGGATTTTCCCAAAATCTTCCATTGAAGCCAATAGGAGAGGATTATCATCAACTATAATGTTCCTAAATCAAAGGAAACATCAGTGACACAGACTCAATAGAATGGGAAATAGAGAGGAACAAGTATCCAAAGGAATGGATTTTTCTAAAGGAAATAACTGGAACTATTGCCTGCAAATTCACTGATTCCACTCCATAAAATTCCTGTTAAGAATCCTTTTATCAGCTTTAGATATAAGAATAGGATGGATTTTTGCTCAAAATGTTCCATTGAAGCAAATAGGAGAGAATTATCATCAACTATAATGATCCCAATTGAAAAGGAAACATCAGGAACAGACTCAATAGAATGGGAAATAGAGAGGAACAAGTATCCAAAGGAATGGATTTTCCCAAAGGAAATAACTGGAACTATTGCCTGCACATTCACTCATTCCACTGCATAGGATTCCAGTTAAGAATCCTTTGATCAGCTTTAGATATAAAGAAGAGTATGGATTTTGCCCAAAAAGTTCCATTGAAGCAAATAGCAGAGAATTAACATCAACTATATAGTTCCCAATTGAAAAAGAAACATCAGGAACACTATACTCAATTGAATGGGAAATAAAGAGGAACAAGTATCTAAGGGAATGGATTTTCCCAAAGGAAATGACTGGAACTATTGTCTGCACATTCACTCATTGCACTGTATACGATTCCTGTTAAGAATCCTTTTATCAGCTTTAGATATAAGAAGACGATGTATTTTTGCCCAAAATGTTCCATTGAAGCAAATAGGAGAGAATTATCATAAACTATAATGTTCCTAAATGCAAAGGAAACATCAGAAACACAGAGTCAATAGAAAGGGAAATAGAGAGGAACAAGTATCCAAAGGAATGGATTTTTCTAAAGGAAATAACTGGAACTATTGCCTGCACATTCACTCATTCCACTGTATAGGATTCCTGTTAAGAATCCTTTGATCAGCTTTAGATATCAAGAAGATCATGGCTTTTGTCCAAAAAGTTCCATTGAAGCAAATAGGAGAGAATTAACTTAAACTATATTGTTCCCAAATGCAAAGGAAACATCAGGAACACTAGACTCAATTGAATGGGAAATAGATAGGAACAAGTATCTAAGGTAATGGATTTTCCCAAAGGAAATAACTGAAACTATTGCCTGCACATTCACTGATTCCACTGTGTAGGATTCCTGTTAAGAATCTTTTGATCAACTTTACATACAAAGAAGAGGATGGATTTTGCCCAAAAGTTCCATTGAAGCAAATAAGTGAGAAGAAACATCAAATCAAAAATCAAAAATCAAAAGTTCCCAATTGAAAAGGAAACATCAGGGACACAGACTCAATAGAATGGGAAATAGAGAGCAAGTATCCAAAGGAATGGATTTTCCCAAAGGAAATAACTGAAACTATTGCCTGCACATTCACTCATTCCACTGTATAGGATTCCTGTTAAGAATCCTTTGATCAGCTTTACATACAAAGAAGAGGATGGATTTTGCCCAAAATGTTCCATTGAAGCAAATAGGAGTGGATTATCATCAACTATAATGTTCCTTAATCAAAGGAAACATCAGTGACATAGACTCAATTGAATGGGAAATAGAGGGGAACAAGTATCTAAAGGAATGGAATTTTCCAAAAGAAATAACTGGATCCTGCACATTCACTCATTCTACTCCATAAGATTCCTGTTAAGAATCCTTTGAACAACTTTAGATATAAAGAAGAGGATGGATTTTGTTCAAAATGTTCCATTGAAGCAAATAGGAGAGAATTATCATCAATTATAAAGATCCCAATTGAAAAGGAAACATCAGGAACACAGACTCAATAGAATGGGAAATAGAGAGGAACAAGTATCCAAAGGAATGGATTTTCCCAAAGGAAATAACTGGAACTATTGCCTGCACATTCACTCATTCCACTGCATAGGATTCCTGTTAAGAATCCTTTGATCAGCTTTAGATATAAATAAGAGTATGGATTTTGCCCAAAAAGTTCCATTGAAGCAAATAGGAGAGAATTAACATCAACTATATAGTTCCCAATTGAAAAGGAAACAACAAGAACACCATACTCAATTGAATGGGAAATAAAGAGGAACAAGTATCTAAGGGAATGGATTTTCCCAAAGGAAATAACTGAAACTATTGCCTGCACATTCACTCATTCCACTGTATAGGATTTCTGTTAAGAATCCTTTGATCAGCTTTACATACAAAGAAGAGGATGGATTTTGCCCAAAATGTTCCATTGAAGCAAATAGGAGAGAATTAACATCAACTATATTGTTTCCAATTGAAAAGGAAACATCAGAAACACAGACTCAATAGAAAGGGAAATAGAGAAGAACAAGTATCCAAAGGAATGGATTTTTCTAAAGGAAATAACTGGAACTATTGCCTGCACATTCATTCCACTTTATAAGATTCCTGTTAAGAATCCTTTGATCACCTTTACATACAAAGAAGAGGATGGATTTTTCCCAAAAATTCCATTGAAGCAAATACGTGAGAAGAAACATCAAATATAAAGTTTGCAATTGAAAAGGAAACATCAGGAACACAGACTCAATAGAATGGGAAATAGAGAGGAACAAGTATCCAAAGGAATGGATTTTCCCAAAGGAAATAACTGAAACTATTGCCTGCACATTCACTGATTCCACTGTATAGGATTCCTGTTAAGAATCCTTTGATCAGCTTTAGATAGAAAGAAGAGTATGGATTTTGCCCAAAAAGTTCCATTGAAGCAAATAGGAGAGAATTAACATCAACTATATAGTTCCCAATTTAAAAGGAAACAACAGGAACACTATACTCAATTGAATGGGAAATAAAGAGGAACAAGTATCTAAGGGAATGGATTTTCCCAAAGGAAATGACTGGAACAATTGCCTGCACATTCACTCATTCCACTGTATAGGATTCCTGTTAAGAATCTTTTTATCAGCTATAGATATAAGAAGAGGATGGATTTTTGCCCAAAATGTTCCATTGAAGTAAATAGGAGAGAATTATCATAAACTATAATGTTCCTAAATGCAAAGGAAACATCAGAAACACAGACTCAATAGAAAGGGAAATAGAGAGGAACAAGTATCCAAAGGAATGGATTTTCCCAAAGGAAATAACTGGAACTATTGCCTGCACATTCACTCATTCCACTGCATAGGATTCCTGTTAAGAATCCTTTGATCAGCTTTAGATATAAATAAGAGTATGGATTTTGCCCAAAAAGTTCCATTGAAGCAAATAGGAGAGAATTAACATCAACTATATAGTTCCCAATTGAAAAGGAAACAACAGGAACACTATACTCAATTGAATGGGAAATAAAGAGGAACAAGTATCTAAGGGAATGGATTTTCCCAAAGGAAATGACTGGAACTATTGTCTGCACATTCACTCATTGCACTGTATACGATTCCTGTTAAGAATCCTTTGATCAGCTTTACATACAAAGAAGAGGATGGATTTTGCCCAAAATGTTCCATTGAAGCAAATAGGAGAGAATTAACATCAACTATATTGTTTCCAATTGAAAAGGAAACATCAGAAACACAGACTCAATAGAAAGGGAAATAGAGAAGAACAAGTATCCAAAGGAATGGATTTTTCTAAAGGAAATAACTGGAACTATTGCCTGCACATTCATTCCACTTTATAAGATTCCTGTTAAGAATCCTTTGATCAGCTTTACATACAAAGAAGAGGATGGATTTTTCCCAAAAATTCCATTGAAGCAAATAAGTGAGAAGAAACATCAAATATAAAGTTTGCAATTGAAAAGGAAACATCAGGAACACAGACTCAATAGAATGGGAAATAGAGAGGAACAAGTATCCAAAGGAATGGATTTTCCCAAAGGAAATAACTGAAACTATTGCCTGCACATTCACTGATTCCACTGTATAGGATTCCTGTTAAGAATCCTTTGATCAGCTTTAGATAGAAAGAAGAGTATGGATTTTGCCCAAAAAGTTCCATTGAAGCAAATAGGAGAGAATTAACATCAACTATATAGTTCCCAATTTAAAAGGAAACAACAGGAACACTATACTCAATTGAATGGGAAATAAAGAGGAACAAGTATCTAAGGGAATGGATTTTCCCAAAGGAAATGACTGGAACAATTGCCTGCACATTCACTCATTCCACTGTATAGGATTCCTGTTAAGAATCCTTTTATCAGCTTTAGATATAAGAAGAGGATGGATTTTTGCCCAAAATGTTCCATTGAAGTAAATAGGAGAGAATTATCCTAAACTATAATGTTCCTAAATGCAAAGGAAACATCAGAAACACAGACTCAATAGAAAGGGAAATAGAGAGGAACAAGTATCCAAAGGAATGGATTTTTCTAAAGGAAATAACTGGAACTATTGCCTGCACATTCACTCATTCCACTTTATAGGATTCCTGTTAAGAATCCTTTCTTCAGCTTTACATACAAAGAAGAGGATGGATTTTTCCCAAAAATTCCATTGAAGCAAATAAGTGAGAAGAAACATCAAATATAAAGTTTGCAATTGAAAAGGAAACATCAGGAACACAGACTCAATAGAATGGGAAATAGAGAGGAACAAGTATCCAAAGGAATGGATTTTCACAAAGGAAATAACTGAAACTATTGCCTGCTCATTCACTGATTCCACTGTATAGGATTCCTGTTAAGAATCCTTTGATCAACTTTAGATAGAAAGAAGAGGATGGATTTTCCCAAAATCTTCCATTGAAGCCAATAGGAGAGGATTATCATCAACTATAATGTTCCTAAATCAAAGGAAACATCAGTGACACAGACTCAATAGAATGGGAAATAGAGAGGAACAAGTATCCAAAGGAATGGATTTTTCTAAAGGAAATAACTGGAACTATTGCCTGCAAATTCACTGATTCCACTCCATAAAATTCCTGTTAAGAATCCTTTTATCAGCTTTAGATATAAGAATAGGATGGATTTTTGCTCAAAATGTTCCATTGAAGCAAATAGGAGAGAATTATCATCAACTATAATGATCCCAATTGAAAAGGAAACATCAGGAACAGACTCAATAGAATGGGAAATAGAGAGGAACAAGTATCCAAAGGAATGGATTTTCCCAAAGGAAATAACTGGAACTATTGCCTGCACATTCACTCATTCCACTGCATAGGATTCCAGTTAAGAATCCTTTGATCAGCTTTAGATATAAAGAAGAGTATGGATTTTGCCCAAAAAGTTCCATTGAAGCAAATAGCAGAGAATTAACATCAACTATATAGTTCCCAATTGAAAAAGAAACATCAGGAACACTATACTCAATTGAATGGGAAATAAAGAGGAACAAGTATCTAAGGGAATGGATTTTCCCAAAGGAAATGACTGGAACTATTGTCTGCACATTCACTCATTGCACTGTATACGATTCCTGTTAAGAATCCTTTTATCAGCTTTAGATATAAGAAGACGATGTATTTTTGCCCAAAATGTTCCATTGAAGCAAATAGGAGAGAATTATCATAAACTATAATGTTCCTAAATGCAAAGGAAACATCAGAAACACAGAGTCAATAGAAAGGGAAATAGAGAGGAACAAGTATCCAAAGGAATGGATTTTTCTAAAGGAAATAACTGGAACTATTGCCTGCACATTCACTCATTCCACTGTATAGGATTCCTGTTAAGAATCCTTTGATCAGCTTTAGATATCAAGAAGATCATGGCTTTTGTCCAAAAAGTTCCATTGAAGCAAATAGGAGAGAATTAACTTAAACTATATTGTTCCCAAATGCAAAGGAAACATCAGGAACACTAGACTCAATTGAATGGGAAATAGATAGGAACAAGTATCTAAGGTAATGGATTTTCCCAAAGGAAATAACTGAAACTATTGCCTGCACATTCACTGATTCCACTGTGTAGGATTCCTGTTAAGAATCTTTTGATCAACTTTACATACAAAGAAGAGGATGGATTTTGCCCAAAAGTTCCATTGAAGCAAATAAGTGAGAAGAAACATCAAATCAAAAATCAAAAATCAAAAGTTCCCAATTGAAAAGGAAACATCAAGGACACAGACTCAATAGAATGGGAAATAGAGAGCAACAAGTATCCAAAGGAATGGATTTTCCCAAAGGAAATAACTGAAACTATTGCCTGCACATTCACTCATTCCACTGTATAGGATTCCTGTTAAGAATCCTTTGATCAGCTTTACATACAAAGAAGAGGATGGATTTTGCCCAAAATGTTCCATTGAAGCAAATAGGAGTGGATTATCATCAACTATAATGTTCCTTAATCAAAGGAAACATCAGTGACATAGACTCAATTGAATGGGAAATAGAGGGGAACAAGTATCTAAAGGAATGGAATTTTCCAAAAGAAATAACTGGAACCTGCACATTCACTCATTCTACTCCATAAGATTCCTGTTAAGAATCCTTTGAACAACTTTAGATATAAAGAAGAGGATGGATTTTGTTCAAAATGTTCCATTGAAGCAAATAGGAGAGAATTATCATCAATTATAAAGATCCCAATTGAAAAGGAAACATCAGGAACACAGACTCAATAGAATGGGAAATAGAGAGGAACAAGTATCCAAAGGAATGGATTTTCCCAAAGGAAATAACTGGAACTATTGCCTGCACATTCACTCATTCCACTGCATAGGATTCCTGTTAAGAATCCTTTGATCAGCTTTAGATATAAATAAGAGTATGGATTTTGCCCAAAAAGTTCCATTGAAGCAAATAGGAGAGAATTAACATCAACTATATAGTTCCCAATTGAAAAGGAAACAACAAGAACACTATACTCAATTGAATGGGAAATAAAGAGGAACAAGTATCTAAGGGAATGGATTTTCCCAAAGGAAATAACTGAAACTATTGCCTGCACATTCACTCATTCCACTGTATAGGATTTCTGTTAAGAATCCTTTGATCAGCTTTACATACAAAGAAGAGGATGGATTTTGCCCAAAATGTTCCATTGAAGCAAATAGGAGAGAATTAACATCAACTATATTGTTTCCAATTGAAAAGGAAACATCAGAAACACAGACTCAATAGAAAGGGAAATAGAGAAGAACAAGTATCCAAAGGAATGGATTTTTCTAAAGGAAATAACTGGAACTATTGCCTGCACATTCATTCCACTTTATAAGATTCCTGTTAAGAATCCTTTGATCAGCTTTACATACAAAGAAGAGGATGGATTTTTCCCAAAAATTCCATTGAAGCAAATACGTGAGAAGAAACATCAAATATAAAGTTTGCAATTGAAAAGGAAACATCAGGAACACAGACTCAATAGAATGGGAAATAGAGAGGAACAAGTATCCAAAGGAATGGATTTTCCCAAAGGAAATAACTGAAACTATTGCCTGCACATTCACTGATTCCACTGTATAGGATTCCTGTTAAGAATCCTTTGATCAGCTTTAGATAGAAAGAAGAGTATGGATTTTGCCCAAAAAGTTCCATTGAAGCAAATAGGAGAGAATTAACATCAACTATATAGTTCCCAATTTAAAAGGAAACAACAGGAACACTATACTCAATTGAATGGGAAATAAAGAGGAACAAGTATCTAAGGGAATGGATTTTCCCAAAGGAAATGACTGGAACAATTGCCTGCACATTCACTCATTCCACTGTATAGGATTCCTGTTAAGAATCTTTTTATCAGCTTTAGATATAAGAAGAGGATGGATTTTTGCCCAAAATGTTCCATTGAAGTAAATAGGAGAGAATTATCCTAAACTATAATGTTCCTAAATGCAAAGGAAACATCAGAAACACAGACTCAATAGAAAGGGAAATAGAGAGGAACAAGTATCCAAAGGAATGGATTTTCCCAAAGGAAATAACTGGAACTATTGCCTGCACATTCACTCATTCCACTGCATAGGATTCCTGTTAAGAATCCTTTGATCAGCTTTAGATATAAATAAGAGTATGGATTTTGCCCAAAAAGTTCCATTGAAGCAAATAGGAGAGAATTAACATCAACTATATAGTTCCCAATTGAAAAGGAAACAACAGGAACACTATACTCAATTGAATGGGAAATAAAGAGGAACAAGTATCTAAGGGAATGGATTTTCCCAAAGGAAATGACTGGAACTATTGTCTGCACATTCACTCATTGCACTGTATACGATTCCTGTTAAGAATCCTTTGATCAGCTTTACATACAAAGAAGAGGATGGATTTTGCCCAAAATGTTCCATTGAAGCAAATAGGAGAGAATTAACATTAACTATATTGTTTCCAATTGAAAAGGAAACATCAGAAACACAGACTCAATAGAAAGGGAAATAGAGAAGAACAAGTATCCAAAGGAATGGATTTTTCTAAAGGAAATAACTGGAACTATTGCCTGCACATTCATTCCACTTTATAAGATTCCTGTTAAGAATCCTTTGATCAGCTTTACATACAAAGAAGAGGATGGATTTTTCCCAAAAATTCCATTGAAGCAAATAAGTGAGAAGAAACATCAAATATAAAGTTTGCAATTGAAAAGGAAACATCAGGAACACAGACTCAATAGAATGGGAAATAGAGAGGAACAAGTATCCAAAGGAATGGATTTTCCCAAAGGAAATAACTGAAACTATTGCCTGCACATTCACTGATTCCACTGTATAGGATTCCTGTTAAGAATCCTTTGATCAGCTTTAGATAGAAAGAAGAGTATGGATTTTGCCCAAAAAGTTCCATTGAAGCAAATAGGAGAGAATTAACATCAACTATATAGTTCCCAATTTAAAAGGAAACAACAGGAACACTATACTCAATTGAATGGGAAATAAAGAGGAACAAGTATCTAAGGGAATGGATTTTCCCAAAGGAAATGACTGGAACAATTGCCTGCACATTCACTCATTCCACTGTATAGGATTCCTGTTAAGAATCCTTTTATCAGCTTTAGATATAAGAAGAGGATGGATTTTTGCCCAAAATGTTCCATTGAAGTAAATAGGAGAGAATTATCATAAACTATAATGTTCCTAAATGCAAAGGAAACATCAGAAACACAGACTCAATAGAAAGGGAAATAGAGAGGAACAAGTATCCAAAGGAATGGATTTTTCTAAAGGAAATAACTGGAACTATTGCCTGCACATTCACTCATTCCACTTTATAGGATTCCTGTTAAGAATCCTTTCTTCAGCTTTACATACAAAGAAGAGGATGGATTTTTCCCAAAAATTCCATTGAAGCAAATAAGTGAGAAGAAACATCAAATATAAAGTTTGCAATTGAAAAGGAAACATCAGGAACACAGACTCAATAGAATGGGAAATAGAGAGGAACAAGTATCCAAAGGAATGGATTTTCCCAAAGGAAATAACTGAAACTATTGCCTGCACATTCACTGATTCCACTGTATAGGATTCCTGTTAAGAATCCTTTGATCAACTTTAGATAGAAAGAAGAGGATGGATTTTCCCAAAATCTTCCATTGAAGCCAATAGGAGAGGATTATCATCAACTATAATGTTCCTAAATCAAAGGAAACATCAGTGACACAGACTCAATAGAATGGGAAATAGAGAGGAACAAGTATCCAAAGGAATGGATTTTTCTAAAGGAAATAACTGGAACTATTGCCTGCAAATTCACTGATTCCACTCCATAAAATTCCTGTTAAGAATCCTTTTATCAGCTTTAGATATAAGAATAGGATGGATTTTTGCTCAAAATGTTCCATTGAAGCAAATAGGAGAGAATTATCATCAACTATAATGATCCCAATTGAAAAGGAAACATCAGGAACAGACTCAATAGAATGGGAAATAGAGAGGAACAAGTATCCAAAGGAATGGATTTTCCCAAAGGAAATAACTGGAACTATTGCCTGCACATTCACTCATTCCACTGCATAGGATTCCAGTTAAGAATCCTTTGATCAGCTTTAGATATAAAGAAGAGTATGGATTTTGCCCAAAAAGTTCCATTGAAGCAAATAGCAGAGAATTAACATCAACTATATAGTTCCCAATTGAAAAAGAAACATCAGGAACACTATACTCAATTGAATGGGAAATAAAGAGGAACAAGTATCTAAGGGAATGGATTTTCCCAAAGGAAATGACTGGAACTATTGTCTGCACATTCACTCATTGCACTGTATACGATTCCTGTTAAGAATCCTTTTATCAGCTTTAGATATAAGAAGACGATGTATTTTTGCCCAAAATGTTCCATTGAAGCAAATAGGAGAGAATTATCATAAACTATAATGTTCCTAAATGCAAAGGAAACATCAGAAACACAGAGTCAATAGAAAGGGAAATAGAGAGGAACAAGTATCCAAAGGAATGGATTTTTCTAAAGGAAATAACTGGAACTATTGCCTGCACATTCACTCATTCCACTGTATAGGATTCCTGTTAAGAATCCTTTGATCAGCTTTAGATATCAAGAAGATCATGGCTTTTGTCCAAAAAGTTCCATTGAAGCAAATAGGAGAGAATTAACTTAAACTATATTGTTCCCAAATGCAAAGGAAACATCAGGAACACTAGACTCAATTGAATGGGAAATAGATAGGAACAAGTATCTAAGGTAATGGATTTTCCCAAAGGAAATAACTGAAACTATTGCCTGCACATTCACTGATTCCACTGTGTAGGATTCCTGTTAAGAATCTTTTGATCAACTTTACATACAAAGAAGAGGATGGATTTTGCCCAAAAGTTCCATTGAAGCAAATAAGTGAGAAGAAACATCAAATCAAAAATCAAAAATCAAAAGTTCCCAATTGAAAAGGAAACATCAAGGACACAGACTCAATAGAATGGGAAATAGAGAGCAACAAGTATCCAAAGGAATGGATTTTCCCAAAGGAAATAACTGAAACTATTGCCTGCACATTCACTCATTCCACTGTATAGGATTCCTGTTAAGAATCCTTTGATCAGCTTTACATACAAAGAAGAGGATGGATTTTGCCCAAAATGTTCCATTGAAGCAAATAGGAGTGGATTATCATCAACTATAATGTTCCTTAATCAAAGGAAACATCAGTGACATAGACTCAATTGAATGGGAAATAGAGGGGAACAAGTATCTAAAGGAATGGAATTTTCCAAAAGAAATAACTGGAACCTGCACATTCACTCATTCTACTCCATAAGATTCCTGTTAAGAATCCTTTGAACAACTTTAGATATAAAGAAGAGGATGGATTTTGTTCAAAATGTTCCATTGAAGCAAATAGGAGAGAATTATCATCAATTATAAAGATCCCAATTGAAAAGGAAACATCAGGAACACAGACTCAATAGAATGGGAAATAGAGAGGAACAAGTATCCAAAGGAATGGATTTTCCCAAAGGAAATAACTGGAACTATTGCCTGCACATTCACTCATTCCACTGCATAGGATTCCTGTTAAGAATCCTTTGATCAGCTTTAGATATAAATAAGAGTATGGATTTTGCCCAAAAAGTTCCATTGAAGCAAATAGGAGAGAATTAACATCAACTATATAGTTCCCAATTGAAAAGGAAACAACAAGAACACTATACTCAATTGAATGGGAAATAAAGAGGAACAAGTATCTAAGGGAATGGATTTTCCCAAAGGAAATAACTGAAACTATTGCCTGCACATTCACTCATTCCACTGTATAGGATTTCTGTTAAGAATCCTTTGATCAGCTTTACATACAAAGAAGAGGATGGATTTTGCCCAAAATGTTCCATTGAAGCAAATAGGAGAGAATTAACATCAACTATATTGTTTCCAATTGAAAAGGAAACATCAGAAACACAGACTCAATAGAAAGGGAAATAGAGAAGAACAAGTATCCAAAGGAATGGATTTTTCTAAAGGAAATAACTGGAACTATTGCCTGCACATTCATTCCACTTTATAAGATTCCTGTTAAGAATCCTTTGATCAGCTTTACATACAAAGAAGAGGATGGATTTTTCCCAAAAATTCCATTGAAGCAAATACGTGAGAAGAAACATCAAATATAAAGTTTGCAATTGAAAAGGAAACATCAGGAACACAGACTCAATAGAATGGGAAATAGAGAGGAACAAGTATCCAAAGGAATGGATTTTCCCAAAGGAAATAACTGAAACTATTGCCTGCACATTCACTGATTCCACTGTATAGGATTCCTGTTAAGAATCCTTTGATCAGCTTTAGATAGAAAGAAGAGTATGGATTTTGCCCAAAAAGTTCCATTGAAGCAAATAGGAGAGAATTAACATCAACTATATAGTTCCCAATTTAAAAGGAAACAACAGGAACACTATACTCAATTGAATGGGAAATAAAGAGGAACAAGTATCTAAGGGAATGGATTTTCCCAAAGGAAATGACTGGAACAATTGCCTGCACATTCACTCATTCCACTGTATAGGATTCCTGTTAAGAATCTTTTTATCAGCTTTAGATATAAGAAGAGGATGGATTTTTGCCCAAAATGTTCCATTGAAGTAAATAGGAGAGAATTATCCTAAACTATAATGTTCCTAAATGCAAAGGAAACATCAGAAACACAGACTCAATAGAAAGGGAAATAGAGAGGAACAAGTATCCAAAGGAATGGATTTTCCCAAAGGAAATAACTGGAACTATTGCCTGCACATTCACTCATTCCACTGCATAGGATTCCTGTTAAGAATCCTTTGATCAGCTTTAGATATAAATAAGAGTATGGATTTTGCCCAAAAAGTTCCATTGAAGCAAATAGGAGAGAATTAACATCAACTATATAGTTCCCAATTGAAAAGGAAACAACAGGAACACTATACTCAATTGAATGGGAAATAAAGAGGAACAAGTATCTAAGGGAATGGATTTTCCCAAAGGAAATGACTGGAACTATTGTCTGCACATTCACTCATTGCACTGTATACGATTCCTGTTAAGAATCCTTTGATCAGCTTTACATACAAAGAAGAGGATGGATTTTGCCCAAAATGTTCCATTGAAGCAAATAGGAGAGAATTAACATCAACTATATTGTTTCCAATTGAAAAGGAAACATCAGAAACACAGACTCAATAGAAAGGGAAATAGAGAAGAACAAGTATCCAAAGGAATGGATTTTTCTAAAGGAAATAACTGGAACTATTGCCTGCACATTCATTCCACTTTATAAGATTCCTGTTAAGAATCCTTTGATCAGCTTTACATACAAAGAAGAGGATGGATTTTTCCCAAAAATTCCATTGAAGCAAATAAGTGAGAAGAAACATCAAATATAAAGTTTGCAATTGAAAAGGAAACATCAGGAACACAGACTCAATAGAATGGGAAATAGAGAGGAACAAGTATCCAAAGGAATGGATTTTCCCAAAGGAAATAACTGAAACTATTGCCTGCACATTCACTGATTCCACTGTATAGGATTCCTGTTAAGAATCCTTTGATCAGCTTTAGATAGAAAGAAGAGTATGGATTTTGCCCAAAAAGTTCCATTGAAGCAAATAGGAGAGAATTAACATCAACTATATAGTTCCCAATTTAAAAGGAAACAACAGGAACACTATACTCAATTGAATGGGAAATAAAGAGGAACAAGTATCTAAGGGAATGGATTTTCCCAAAGGAAATGACTGGAACAATTGCCTGCACATTCACTCATTCCACTGTATAGGATTCCTGTTAAGAATCCTTTTATCAGCTTTAGATATAAGAAGAGGATGGATTTTTGCCCAAAATGTTCCATTGAAGTAAATAGGAGAGAATTATCATAAACTATAATGTTCCTAAATGCAAAGGAAACATCAGAAACACAGACTCAATAGAAAGGGTAATAGAGAGGAACAAGTATCCAAAGGAATGGATTTTTCTAAAGGAAATAACTGGAACTATTGCCTGCACATTCACTCATTCCACTTTATAGGATTCCTGTTAAGAATCCTTTCTTCAGAAGATGGCGGAGAGGAAACACACGACTCAGTGAACGTCCTCACTCCCTCACAACCAATTAGATAAATTAAGTCTCAAAATTAGCTCAGGACTGATAGATACCACAAGGACTGGAAGCACGACTTACCAGCTGAAGAGAATCTGGAGTTTCAACAGGAAAGGTCAGTTCTCAGGGGAGGAATAAGAAAGACCAGCACAGAAGGTGGGGTAGGGGCACACTGCGCCCATTGCGCTGGGAGGGGCTCTGGGATCAGAGAAGCCACTGAGGTAAAGGAATCTGGCACAGGCTGTTAGCTCTTCTCTGCTAATTATTTACCAGTTCAGAAGAGAAAGCCAAAATATTTTAAAACTCAGATTAGATTTTCCCCGGACCCTGGGGGTGACTCAGGCACCAGGGGGTGTGGCCTCAGCTACCGCCTGAGAATAGTTAAGAGACTGACAAGTGGGTGGATACGGCCCAAGGCAACACACACTGCCTAGCTTAGCTGGAGGGAGTGGAACTCAGCTCCAGGAAGTCCCAGAGAAGCGGAACCTTTGAACTAGCGACCGCGGTTTCTGGCAGACACTTCCAGTTTGAGCGCAGGGGCTTCTTATGTCACCTGCTGCAGACACCCACTCCCCACCCGGACACATAGGCTGGGCTTCTTGCTGTTTTCACTATTCTACGCCCTCGAAGCACAGTAGTGCTAATCACCTCTGAGGCACTCCCAGGGAGAGGGTGGGGAACTCTCTCCCAGAGCTCTCTCTTAGCTCAGGCTCAGGAGCCGCTGCATCCATCCCGTCTGGGAGGAAGCTGGTAAAGAAGTAAATAATTTCCTACCCCAGAGACAGACCCCAAAAGATTTTTTTTAAGTATGAGCAAAAAAGCTAGAAAAACTATAGATTCCTTCTATACAGAGAAAGAGCGGGTGTCCAACCCCGAGGAAGTTGACAGCAGAGAATCAGATAACAACCTAAAGGGGAACGATTCCTGCCCCCCATCACATAACTCTCTCCTAGAAGAAGCTCTTAAGAAATTGAGGGAGATCGAAGAAAAATGGGGAAAAGAAAGGGAAGTTATGATAGAGAATAATAATGTCCTGAAATTGGAGTTGGAAAAAATAAAGAATTCACAGGAGATGCAGGGAAACAAAATTAGTGAATTAGAAAAGGTTAAAAAAACACAGGAAAGTAGGATTTCTGAATTGGAAAAGATAAAAAAGTCTCAAGAAAATAGAATTTCTGAATTGGAAAAAGAAAATAATTCTCAAAAAAAAAAAATTAGGGAAATGGAAAAAAACTCAATAGAGCAAAATAATTCATTTAAAAACGAAATTGGGCATTTACAAAAAGAACTAAAAACTGTGAAAGAAGAAAATAACTCCTTAAAAGTCAGGATGGAACAAATAGAAATGAATGATTCACAGAGAACCCAAGAATCAGTCAAACAAAACAAAAAAAATGAGAAGCTGGAGAACAACGTCAAATACTTACTGGGAAAATCTATAGACCTGGAAAATAGATCTAGGAGAGATAATCTGCGGATTATTGGACTTCCAGAAAACTATGACCAAAAAAAGAGCCTAGATTCTATTTTACAGGAAATTATCAAAGAGAACTGTCCAGAGATAATAGAAACAGAAGGGAAAGTAGATGTGGAAAGAATTCATCAAACTCCTTCTGAAATAGACCCTAAAAAAAGAACACCACGGAATATTGTGGCTAAGCTGCAGAATTACCACACAAAGGAGAAAATCCTGCAAGCAGCTAGAAAAAAACAATTTAAATACCAAGGTGCCACAATAAGGGTCACCCAAGATCTGGCTGCCTCCACATTAAAAGATAGAAGGGCCTGGAACCTGATATTCCGAAAGGCAAAAGATCAAGGACTGCAACCAAGAATGAACTACCCAGCTAAGTTTAGCATCTTTTTCCATGGAAGAAGATGGTCATTCAATGAAACAGAGGAATTCTATATGTTTCTAAGAAAAAAACCAGACTTAAACAAAAAATTTGATCTACATCCACAAGACTGAAGAGAAACAGAAAAAGGTACACAGAACCCTTGAGAACTGTAACTTTGTTGTGGGTATATAAAAAATACTCAAGGATAATTTGATTTTACTGATATAAAAGAAAAAAAGGGGAGTGTGGTAAAGGGAAGGAGGTCGGTTCAGAAAAAGGGGAAGGAGTGATAAAAAGAGGGAAACTACATCCCAGGAAGAGACATAGAAAATACACCATATCTGAGGGAACTTAGTGAGGGGGAGAATCATTGTGTGAATCTTACTCTCATCAGAAGAGGCTCAAAGAGTAAATAATTAACATATTTGTTTTTCAGAGAATTTTCTCTCACCTCATTAAAAGGGGGGAGAGGAAAAGGGGAAAGGAAAAGGAGAACAAGTGAAGGGACTTGGAGGGAGGGGGGAGGGATCCTAAAAAAAAAAAAAAAAAAAGAGGGAGGGTTGCGCGTCACAAGGGGGGTCTGTAAATTAAATATCGGGGAGGGGGATCAGGGGGGTCAAGGGAAAAAAGTATAATCTGGGGATAATACGATGGCAGGAAATACAGAATTAGTAATTTTAACTGTAAATGTAAATGGGATGAACGATCCCATCAAACGGAGACGGATAGCAGATTGGATCAAAAAGCAGAACCCTACAATATGTTGTCTACAGGAAACACACTTAAAGCAGGGAGATACATACAGAGTAAAGGTAAAAGGTTGGAACAGAGCTTATTATGCTTCAGGTAAAGCCAAAAAAGCAGGGGTAGCTATCCTTATCTCAGATCAAGCAAAAGCAGAAGTAGATCTCGTTAAAAAAGATAAGGAAGGAAACTATATCCTGCTGAAAGGTAGCATAAATAATGAAGCCTTATCAATACTAAACATATATGCACCAAGTGGTATAGCATCTAACTTTCTAAAGGAAAAGTTAAGAGAACTGCAAGAAGAAATAGACAGTAAAACTATAATAGTGGGAGATCTCAACCTTGCACTCGCAGATTTAGACAAATCAAACCACAAAACAAACAAGAAAGAAATTAAAAAAGTAAATAGAACATTAGAAAAACTAGGTATGATAGACCTTTGGAGAAAACTGAATGGCAATAGGAAGGAATATACTTTCTTCTCAGCAGTTCATGGATCCTATACAAAAATTGACCATATATTAGGACATAAAGATCTCAAAATTAAATGTAGGAAGGCAGAAATAATAAATGCCTTCTTCTCAGATCACAATGCAATAAAAGCTACATTCAGTAAAAAGTTAGGGGTAAATAGACCAAAAAGTAATTGGAAACTGAATAATCTCATCTTAAAGAATGACTGGGTGAAAGAGCAAATTATAGAAACAATTAACAATTTCACCCAAGATAATGATAATGATGAGACATCATATCAAAATCTTTGGGATGCAGTTAAAGCAGTAATAAGGGGAAATTTTATATCTTTAGAGGCTTATTTGAAGAAAATTGAGAAAGAGAAGATTAACGAATTGGGCTTACAACTTAAAAGGCTAGAAAAAGACCAAATTATAAACCCCCAACCAAAAATTAAACTCGAAATACAAAAATTAAAAGGAGAAATCAATAAAATTGAAAGTAAAAAAAAACTATTGAATTAATAAATAAAACCAAGAGTTGGTTTTATGAAAAAGCCAATAAAATAGATAAACTTTTGGTAAATTTGATCAAAAAAAAGAAAGAGGAAAATCAAATTGATAGTCTTACAAATGAAAAGGGGGATCTTTCCATCAATGAAGAGGAAATTAGAGAAATAATAAGGAGTTACTTTGCCCAACTTTATGCCAATAAATTTGATAACTTAAGTGAAATGGATGACTTTCTCCAAAAATATAGGCTCCCTAGATTAACAGAGGAGGAGATAAATTGCTTAAATAGTCCCATTTCAGAAAAAGAAATAGAACAAGCTATTAATCAACTCCCCAGGAAAAAATCCCCAGGGCCAGATGGATTCACATGTGAATTCTACCAAACATTTAAAGAACAATTAGCCCCAATGTTATATAAATTATTTGAAAAAATAGGGGATGAAGGAGTCCTACCAAACTCCTTTTATGACACAGACATGGTACTGATACCTAAACCTGGTAGATCGAAAACTGAGAAAGAAAATTATAGACCAATCTCCTTAATGAATATTGATGCTAAAATCTTAAATAAGATATTAGCAAAAAGACTTCAGAAAATCATCTCCAAGATAATACACTATGATCAAGTAGGATTTATTCCAGGAATGCAGGGCTGGTTTAATATTAGGAAAACTATTAATATAATTGACCATATTAATAATCAAATTAATAAGAACCATATGATCATCTCAATAGATGCAGAAAAAGCATTTGACAAAATCCAACATCCATTCCTACTAAAAACTCTTGAGAGTATAGGAATAAATGGATTATTCCTTAGAATAATCAGGAGTATATATTTAAGACCATCAGTAAGCATAATATGCAATAGAAATAAACTGCAACCTTTCCCAGTAAGATCAGGAGTGAAACAAGGTTGCCCACTATCACCATTACTATTCAATATAGTACTAGAAACGCTAGCCTCGGCAATAAGAGCCGAGAAAGAGATTCAAGGAATTAGAGTAGGAAATGAGGAAATCAAACTATCACTTTTTGCAGATGACATGATGGTATACTTAGAGAACCCCAAAGACTCTGCTAAAAAGCTACTAGAAATAATTCAAAATTTCAGCAAAGTGGCAGGATACAAAATAAATCCACATAAATCCTCGGCATTTTTATATATCACTAACAAAATGCAACAGCAAGAGATACAAAGAGAAATTCCATTCCAAACAAATGTTGAGAGTATAAAATATTTGGGAATCCATCTACCAAAGAAAAGTCAGGAATTATATGAGAAAAATTACAAAACACTTGCCACAAAAATAAAATCAGATTTAAATAATTGGAAAGACATTCAGTGCTCTTGGATAGGCCGAGCGAATATAATAAAGATGACAATACTCCCCAAACTAATCTATTTATTTAGTGCTATACCAATCAGACTCCCAAGAAACTATTTTAATGACCTAGAAAAAATAACAACAAAATTCATATGGAAGAATAAAAGGTCAAGAATTGCAAGGGAACTAATGAAAAAAAACTCAGAGGAAGGTGGTCTAAGTGTACCTGATCTAAAGCTATATTATATAGCAGCAGTCACCAAAACCATTTGGTATTGGCTAAGAAATAGACCGGTAGATCAGTGGAACAGATTAGATACAAAGGACAAAAAAGGGTACATCTATAGCAATCTAATCTTTGACAAACCCAAAGATTCCAACATTAGGGATAAAAATTCATTATTCGGAAGAAACTGTTGGGAAAACTGGAAATTAGTATGGCAGAAATTAGATATGGACCCACACTTAACACCATATACCAAGATAAGATCAAAATGGGTCCATGATTTAGGCATAAAGAGGGAGATAATAAATAGATTAGAGGAACAGAGGATAATCTACCTCTCAGACTTGTGGAGGAGGAAGGAATTTATGACCAGAGGAGAACTAGAGATCATTATTGATCACAAAATAGAAGATTTTGATTACATCAAACTAAAAAGTTTCTGTACAAATAATACTAATGCAAACAAGATTAGAAGGGAAGTAACAAATTGGGAAAATATTTTTAAAAACAAAGGTTCTGACAAAGGTCTCATTTCCAAAATATATAGAGAACTGACCATAATTTATAAGAAACCGAACCATTCTCCAATTGATAAATGGTCAAAGGATATGAACAGACAATTCTCAGAGGAAGAAATTGAAACTATATCCACTCACATGAAAGAGTGTTCCAAATCACTACTGATCAGAGAAATGCAAATTAAGACCACTCTGAGATACCACTACACACCTGTCAGATTGGCTAAGATGACAGGAACAAATAATGACAAATGTTGGAGGGGATGTGGGGAAATTGGGACACTGATACATTGCTGGTGGAGTTGTGAAAGAATCCAGCCATTCTGGAGAGCAATCTGGAATTATGCCCAAAAAGTCATCAAACTGTGCATACCCTTTGACCCAGCAGCGCTACTACTGGGATTATATCCCAAAGAAATACTAAAGAGCGGAAAGAGACATATATTTGCCAAAATGTTTGTGGCAGCTCTTTTTGTTGTAGCTAGAAACTGGAAGATGAATGGATGTCCATCAGTTGGAGAATGGTTGGGTAAATTGTGGTATATGAAGGTTATGGAATATTATTGCTCTGTAAGAAATGACCAGCAGGAGGAATACAGAGAGGCCTGGAGAGACTTAAATCAACTGATGCTGAGTGAAATGAGCAGAACCAGAAGATCGCTGTACACTTCAACAACAATACTGTATGAGGATGTATTCTGATGGAAGTGGAAATCTTCAACATAAAGAAGATCCAACTCACTTCCAGTTGATCAATGATGGACAGAAATAACTATACCCAGAGAAGGAACACTGGGAAGCGAATGTAAATTGTTAGCACTAATATCTGTCTGCCCAGGTTGCATGTACCTTCGGATTCTAATGTTTATTGTGCAACAAGAAAATGATATTCACACACATGTATTGTACTTAGACTATATTGTAACACATGTAAAATGTATGGTATTGCCTGTCGTCGGGGGGAGGGAATAGAGGGAGGGGGGGCAATTTGGAAAAATGAATACAAGGGATAATATTATAAAATATATATAAAAAAAAAAAAAAAAAGATTACTTTGATCAACTTTATATATACAGAAGATGATGGATTTTGCCCAAAAAGTTCCATTGAAGCAAATAGGAGAGAATTAACATCAACTATATTGTTCCCAATTGAAAAGGAAACATCAGGAACACTAGACTCAATTGAATGGGAAATAGATAGGAACAAGTATCTAAGGGAATGGATTTTCCCAAAAGAAATAACTGGAACTATTTCCTGCACATTCACTCATTCCACTGTATAGGATTCCTGTTAAGAATCCTTGGATCAGCTTTAGATATACAGAAGAGGATGGATTTTGCCCAAAATGTTCCATTGAACCAAATAGGAGAGAATTATCATCAACTATAAAGTTCCCAATTGAAATGGAAACATCAGGAACAAAGACTCAATAGAATGGGATATAGAGAGGAACAAATATCCAAAGGAATGTATTTTCCCAAAGGAAATAACTGGAACTCTTGCCTGCGCATTCACTCATTCCACTGTATAGGATTCCTTTTAAGAATCCTTTGATCAGCTTTAGATATACAGAAGATAATGCATCTTGTACAGAAAGTCTAGTTGAAGCAAATAGGAAAGAATTAACATAAAATATAAAGTTCCCAATTGAAAAGGAAACATCAGGAACACTATACTCAATAGAATGGTCAATAGAGAGGCACAAGTATCTAAAGGAATGGATTTTTCCAAAGGAAATAACTGCAACTATTGCCTGCACATTCACTCATTCACTGTATAGGATTCCTGTTAAGAATCCTTTGATCAGCTTTAGATATACAGAAGAGGATCGATTTTGCCCAAAATGTTCCATTGAACCAAATAGGAGAGAATTATCATCAACTATTAAGTTCCCAATTGAAAAGGAAACATCAGGAACAAAGACTCAATAGAATGGGATATAGAGATGAACTAGTATCCAAAGGAATGGATTTTTCCAAAGGGAAAAACTGGAAGATTTGTTTTCACATTTACTCTTTGCACTGACCAGCATTTGGAAAAGTATCTTTTCATCTCTCTATCCACTGATGAGGATTTTGATAAGAATCTTTTGATGTAGCTTTAAATATGAAGATCATGCATTGTGCCCAAAAAGTTCAAAAGAAGCAAATTCAGAAGTACTGATATCAATAATATCCCAAACTGTAGAAGTAACAGACAGAAATCTACTCTCAATAAAATGAGGACTAGAGAAGAACAAGTAAGAAAATTTATTATTTTTCCAAAAGGGAAAAACCGGACCATTTCTTTGGACGTAAACTTTTTAGACTGAAAAGGATTGCGGTTATGAAACATTTGATCAAGCTTTAAATATAAAGACATTGATGTATTGTGCCCAAAAGTACCATTGAAGCAATTACGAGAGAACTAACATAAACTATAATATTCTGAAGTGCACAGAAACAATGGGAAAACTACAATCAATAAATTGGGGAATAGAGGTGACCATGTAAGAAAAGGAATTATTTTTCCAAAAGGGAATAACCGGAACATTGCTTTGGACTTAACCTATTTAGATTGAAATGGATTGCTGTTATGAAACATTTGATCAATCTTCAAATATAAAGAGAATGATGCATCGTGTACAGAACGTTCAATTGAAGCAAATAAGAGAGAATTAACATCAAGTATAATGTTCCAAATTGCACAGGAAACAACGGGAAAACTAGACACAATTCAATGGGAAATAGTCAGGAACAAGTATCCAAAGGAATTGATTTTTCCAAAGGGAATAACTGGAAGATTTGTTTGCACATTTACACTTTCCACTGATGAGGATTTTGATAAGAATCTTTTGATCCAGCTTCAATTATGAAGAAGATCATGCATTGTGCCCAAAAAGTTCAAAAGAAGCAAATTCCGAAGTACTGATATCAACAATAATATCCCAAACTGTAGAAGTAACAGACGGAAATCTACTCTCAATAAAATGGGGAACAATGCATTATCTTCTTTATATTTAAAGCTGGATCAAATGATTCTTAATAGGAATCCTCTTCAGTGGAAAGAGTGAATTGCAGACAAGCCTTCCAGTTATTCCCTTTTGAAAAAGCCATGCCTTTGGATACTTTTTCCTCTCTATTTCCCATTCTATTGAGTCCAATTTTTCCTTTGATTCCTGTGCATTTTGGATCATTATAGTTGATGTTAAGTCCCTCTCATTTGCTTCAATGGAACTTTCTGGATATGATGCATTATCTTCTTTATATTGAAACTTGATCAAAGGTTTGTTAACAACAATCCTTTTTAGTCCAAAGAAATTATTCGGTTATTTCCTTTCAACGAAAACATTCCTTTTCTTACTTGTTCCTCTCTATTTCACATTCTATTGAGTCTAGTTTTCCCTTCGTTTCTTTTGCAGTTTGGGATATTATAGTTGATATCAATTCTCTCCTATTTGTTCCAATGGACCTTTTTTTGTACAATGCACAATCTTCTTTATATTTAAAGCTGGATCAAAGGATTTTTAGCAGGAATCCTCTTCAGTGGAAAGATGAATTGCAGACATCTTCCAATTATTCCCTTTTAAAAAATCCATGCATTTAGATACCTGTTCTATTCTATTTCCCCTTCCATTGAGTATAGTTTTCCCTTTGATTCCTTTGCATTTTGGATCATTATACTTGATGTCAATTCTCTCGTATTTGCTTCATTGGAACTTTTTTTGTACAATGCATTATTTTCTTTATATTTAAAGCAGGATCAAAGGACTCTAAGAAAGGAATCCTATTCAGCAGAAAGAGTGAAGTTCAAACAAACCCTTTGACAAATCCATTCTTTTCGATATTTGTTCTTCTCTAGTTCCCATTCTATTTAGTCCAGTTTTCCCTTTTATTCCTGTGCATTTTAGATCATTATAGTTGATGTTAAGTCCCTCGCATTTGCTTCAATGGAACTTTCTGGATACGATGCATTATTTTCTTTATATTGAAACTTGATCAAAGGTTTGTTAACAACAATCCTTTTCAGTCCAAAGAAATTATTCGGTTATTTCCTTTCGATGAAAAAATTCCTTTTCTTACTTGTTCTTCTCTATTTCACATTCTATTGAGTCTAGTTTTCCCTTCGTTTCTTTTGCAGTTTGGGATATTATAGTTGATATAAATTATCTCTATATGCTTCAATGGAACTTTTTTGTACACTGCATTATCTTCTTTATATTTAAAGCTGGATCAAAGGATTCTTAACAGGTATCCTATTCAGCGGAAAAAGTGATTGACAGACAAATCGTCTAGTTATTCCCTTTTGAAGAATCAATTCCTGTGGATACTTGTTCGTGTCTCTTACCCATTCTATTGAGTCTAGTTTTCCCTTTCATTCCTGTGCATTTTGGATCATTATAGTAGATGTTAATTCTCTCGCATTTGCTTCAATGGAACTTTCTGGACAGACTGAATTATCTTCTTTATATTTAAAGCTTGATCAAAGGTTTTTTTTAACAACAGTGCTTTCCGTTCTAAATAGTTTACGTCCAAAGAAAGGATCCCGTTACTTCCTTTTGAAGAAAAAAAATTCCTTAACTTACTTGTTCTTCTCTATTTAACATACTATTGAGTCTAGTTTTCCCTTCTTTTCTATTGCAATTTGGGATATTATAGCTGATATAAATATTCTCATATTTGCTTCAATGGAACGTTTTTGTACAATGCATTACGTTCTTTGTATTTAAAGCTGAATCAAAGGATTCTTAACAGGAGTCCTATTCTCAGTGGAGAGAGTGAATTGCAGAAAAATCTTCTAGTTATTCCCTTTTGAAAAATCCATTCTTTTGGATACTTGTTCTTCTCTATTTCCCATTCCATTGAGTCTAGTTTTCCCTTTTGATTCCTGTGTATTTTGGATCATTATAGTTGATGTTAACCCCCTCGCATTTGCTTCAATGGAACTTTCTGGACACAATGAATTATCTTCTTTATATTTAAAGCTTGATCAAAGGTTTTTTTTTTTTTTTTTTTGTTTTTTTAACAACAATTCGTTTCGTTCTAAAATAGTTTATGTCCAAAGAAATGATCCGGTTATTTCCTTTCGACTAAATATTTCCTTTACTTACTTGTTCTTCTCTATTTCACATTCTATTGAGTCTAGTGTTCGTTTTGTTTCTTTTGCAGTTTGGGATATGATAGTTGATATCAATTCTCTGGTATTTGCTCCAATGGACCTTTTTTTGTACAATCTTCTTTATATTTAAAGCTGGGTCAAACGATTTTTAATAGGAATCCTCTTCAGAGGAACGAGTGAATTACAGACAAACCTTCCAGTTATTCCCTTTTAAAAAATCCATGCCTTTGGATACTTTTTCTTCTTTATTTCGCATTCTATTGAATCTACTTTTCCCTTTGATACCTGTACATTTTGGATCATTACATTTGATGCCAATTCTCTGTTATTTTCTTCATTGGAACTTTCTGTAAACCATTCATTATCTTCTTTATATTTAAAGCTTTATAAAAGTTTTCATAACAGCAATCCTTTTCAGTATAAATAGTTTACATCCAAACAATTGTCCAATTATTCACTTTTGAAAAAAACAATTCCTTTTCTCCCTTGTTCTTCTCTATTTCACATTCTATTGAATCTAGTTTTCGTTTTCTTTCTTTTGCAGTTTGGGATATGGTAGTTGATATCAATTCTCTGGTATTTGTTCCAATGGACCTTTTTTTGTACAATGCATTATCTTCTTTATATTTAAAGCTGGATCAAACGATTCTTAATAGGAATCCTCTTCAGCGGGAAGAGTGAATTGCAGACAAACCTTCCAGTTATTCCCTTTTGAAAAATCCATGCCTTTGGATACTTATTCCTCTCTATTTCCCATTCTATTGAGTCCAGTTTTTACTTTGATTCCTGTGCATTTTGGATTTCTAGAAAATTTTCTGCATTCTCCCTCTAGAAAGAATTCTTTACTCGATCCTTTTCTAGAGCCTTAACTAAAAACACATCGTTTTCTAGATCTATCTAGAAACAAGTTTTTTTCTAGGTTCTTTTCTAGATTCCCATTCTAGGAAACATTTTTATAGATTCTTTTCTGTATCCTCACTCCAGAAACAATAATTTTCTAGATTCTTTTCTAGAGCCTCACTCTTTAAAAACGTTCTTTTCTAGATTATTTTATGAATCATATCATCTGAAACAATGTTTTTTTTTTGTTTGGATCTTTTCTGCAGCTTCATTCAAGAGAAGGTTTTTAGATACTTTTGTAGTTGTTCTCTGTAGAAAAGAGTCTTTTCTAGATTCTTTCCGAAAACCTCAATCTAGGAAAAAAATTTTTACAGACTTTTCTAGATACTCTCTCTAGAAAGAATTCTTTACTAGATCCTTTTCTAGAGCCTCAACTTAAAAAACATAGTTTTCTAGTTGTTCTATCTAGAAACAAGTCTTTTCTTGATTCTTTTCTAGATCCCCATTTTAGGAAACATTTTTCTAGATTGTTTTCTGGATCCTCTCTCTAGAAACAATTCTTTTTAGATTATTTTCTAGAGCCTCAAGCTAAAGAAACGTTCTTTTTTAGATTATTTTATGAGTCCTATCTTCTGAAACAATGTTTTTTTTGTTAGGTTCTTTTGTGCAGCTTCATTAAAGAGAACATTTTTTAGATACTTTTCTAGTTGTTCTCTTTAGAAAAGAGTCTATTCTAGATTATTTTCGAAAAACTCAATCTAGAAAATAATCTTTTTGAGAAACTTTTCTAGGTACTCTCTCTAGAAACAATTCTTTTCTAGATTCTCAATCTAGAAATAATACTTTTCTAGATTCTTTTATGTATCATCTGTCCTGAAACAAAGATTTTGTAGATTCTTTTCTAGAGCCTCATTCTGGAAAATATTTTTCTAGATACTTTTCTAGTTCTGTCTAGAAGCAAGTCTTTTCTAGATGATATTCTAGAACCTCAATACAGACAAAAATCTTTCTAGAAAATTTTCTGCATCCTCTCTCTAGAAAGAATTCTTTACTCGATCCTTTTCTAGAGCCTCAACTAAAAAAACATCGTTTTCTAGATCTTCTATCTAGAAACAAGTCTTTTCGAGGTTCTTTTTTAGATCCCATTCTAGGAAACATTTTTATAGATTCTTTTCTGTATCCTCCCTCCAGAAAAAATTATTTTATAGATTCTTTTCTAGAGCCTCACGATAAAAAAATCGTTCTTTTCTAGATTATTTTATGAATCATATCTTCTGAAATAATGTTTTTTTTTGTTAGGATGTTTTCTGCAGCTTCATTAAAGAGAACATTTTTTTAGATACTTTGATAGTTGTTCTCTTTAGAAAAGAGTCTTTTCAAGATTCTTTTCGAAAACCTCAATCTAGAAAAAAAATTGTTTTTACAAACTTTTCTAGATACTCTCTCTAGAAGCAATTTTTTTATTAGATCCTTTTCTAGAGCCTCAACTTAGAAAACATCGTTTTATAGATCTTCTATCTAGAAACAAGTCTATTCTGGATTCTTTTCTAGAGACCCATTCTAGGAAAAATTTTTCTAGATTCTTTTCTGAATCCTCTCTCTAGAAACAATTCTTTTCTAGAGCCTCCATGTAAAAAAAAAAAAAACGTTCTTTTCTGGATTACTTTATGGATCATATCTTCTCAATGTTTTTTTTTTTTTTTGTTAGATTTTTTTTCTGCAGCTTCATTAAAGAGAACATTTGTAGATACGTTTCTAGTTCTCTTTAGAGAAGAGTCTTTTCTAGATTCTTTTCGATAAACTCAATCTGGAAAAAATCTTCTTTAGAAACTTTTCTAGATACTCTGTATAGAAACAATTCTTTTCTAGATCATTTTCTAGAACCTTAATCTAGAAAATATTCTTTTCTGGACCCTCTAACTAGACACAGCTCTTATCTAGATTCTTTTCTAGAGCTTCAACCTAAAAAACGTTCTTTTTTAGTCTATGTTATGGATCATATGTTCTGAAACAATGTTTTTTTTTTTTTTTTTTTTTTTTTTTTTTTTTTTTTTTTTTACTTTCTTTTCTGCAGCCTCATTAAAGATAACATTTTTAGATACTTTTCTAGTTGTTCTCTTTAGAGAAGAGTCTTTTCTAGATTCTTTTCGATAAACTCAATCTGGAAAAAAATCTTTTTTACAAACTTTTCTAGATAATCTCTCTAGAAGCAATTCTTTTCTAGGTCATTTTCCAGATTTTCAATCTAGAAATCATACTTTTTTAGATTCTTTTATAGATCAACTCTCTTGGATAAAGTTTTTGTAGGTTCCTTTCAAGAGCCTTATTCTAAAATAGATTTTTCTAGATAGTTTTCCAGTTCTTAACTCTAGAAACAAGTCTTTTCTGTATGATTTTCTGGAACATTAATCTAGAAAAAATTATTTTCTAGAAACTTTTCTGCATCCTCTCTCTAGAAAGAAATCTTTTCTATATCCTTTTCTAGAGCCTCAACTTAAAAAAATATAGTTTTCTAGATGTTCTATGTAGAAACAAGCCTTTTCTAGATTCTTTTCTAGATCCCCATTTTAGGAAACATTTTTCTAGATTGTTTTCTGGATCCTCTCTCTAGAAACAATTCTTTTTAGATTCTTTTCTAGAGCCTCAAGCTAATAAAACGTTCTTTTCTAGATTATTTTATGAGTCTTATCCTCTGAAACAATGTTTTTTTTTTCCCCCCTTAGGTTCTTTTCTGCAGTTTCATTAAATAGTACATTTTTAGATACTTTTTTCGTTGTTCTCTTTAGAAAAGAGTCTTTTCTAGATTCTTTTTGAAAACATCAATCTAGAAAATAATATTTTTTAGAAACTTTTCTAGATATTCTCTCTAGAAACAATTCTTTTCTAATTCATTTTCTGGATCCTCAATCTAGAAATCGTACTTTTTTAGATTCTTTTATGTATCATCTCTCCTGAAACAGAGTTTATGTAGTTTCTTTTTACAGCCTCATTCTAGAAAATATTTTTCTAGGTATTTTTCCAATTCTTAACTCTAGAAACAAGTCTTTTCTAGATGATTTCCTATATCTTCAATCTAGACAAAAACTGTTTTCTAGAAACTTTTCTGCATCCTCTCTCTAGAAATAAATCTTTTCTAGATCCTTTTCTAGAGCCTCAACTTAAAAAGCATAGTTTTCTTGATATTCTATCTTGAGTCAAGTCTTTTCTAGGTTCTTTTCTAGATCCCCATTCTAGGACACATTTTTATAGATTCTTTTCTGGATCCTGCCTCTACAAACAATTATTTTCTAGATTCTTTTCTAGAGCCTCAATCTAAACAGACATTCTTTTCTAGATTATTTTATGGATCATATCTTCTGAAACAATGTTTTTTCCCCTTAGGTTCTTTTCTGCAGTTTCATTAAATAGTACATTTTTAGATACTTTTTTTGTTGTTCTCTTTAGAAAAGAGTCTTTTCTAGATTCTTTTCGAAAACCTCAGTCTAGAAAATAATATTTTTTAGAAACTTTTCTAGATACCCTCTCTAGAAACAATTCTTTTCAAGATCATTTGCTGGTTCCTCAATCTAGAAATCATACTTTTTTAGATGTTTTTATGTATCATGTCTACTGAAACAAAGTTTTTGTAGATTCTTTTTAGAGCCTCATCCTAGAAAATATTTTTCTAGATATTTTTCCAGTTCTTAACTCTAGAAAAAGTCTTTTCTAGATGATTTTCTATATCCTCAATCTAGACAAAAATGTTCTAGAAACTTTTCTGCATCCTCTCTCTACAAAGAATCCTTTTCTAGATCCTTTTCTTGAGCCTCAACTTAAAAAGCATAGTTTTCTAGATGTTCTATCTAGAAACAAGTCTTTTCTAGATCCCCATTTTATGAAACATTTTTCTAGATTGTTTTCTGTATCATCCCTCTACAAACAATACTTTTCTAGATTCTTTTCTAGAGCCTCAATCTAAAAAAGCATTCTTTTCTAGATTATTTTATGGATCATATCTTCTGAAACAATGTTTTTTTTGTTAGGTTCTTTACTAAAGCTTCATTAAAGAGAACATTTGTAGATACTTTTCTAGTTTTTCTCTTTAGAAAAGAGTCTTTTCTAGATTCTTTTCGATAAACTCAATCTGGATAAAATCTTTTTTAGAAACTTTTCTAGATTCTCTGTGTAGAAACAATTCTTTTCTAGATCATTTTCTAGAACCTTAATCTAGAAAATATTCTTTTCTGGACCCTCTAACTACAAACAGCTCTTCTCTAGATTCTTTTCTAGAGCCTCAACCTAAAAAACGGTCTTTTTTCGATTATATTATGGATCATATGTTCTGAAACAATGTTTTTTTTTGTTACTTTCTTTTCTGCAGCCTCATTAAAAAGAACATTTTTAGATACTTTTGTAGTTGTTCTCTTTAGAAAAGAGTCTTTTCTAGATTCTTTCCGAAAACCTCAATCTAGAAAAAAAATTTTACAAACTTGTCTAGATACTCTCTATAGAAGCAATTCTTTATTAGATCATTTTCTAGATCCTCAATCTAGAAATCGTACTTTTAAAGATTCTTTTATGGATCAACTCTCTTGAAACAAAGTTTTTGTAGATTCTTTTCTAGAGCCTCATTCAAGAAAATATTTTCTAGATATTTTTCCAGTTCTTAACTATAGAAACAAATCTTTTCTGTATGATTTTCTGGAACATTAATCTAAAAAAATTAATTTCTAGAAACTTTTCTGCATCCTCTCTCTAGAAAGAATTCTTTTCTTGATCCATTTCTAGAGCCTCAACTTAAAAAACATAGTTTTCTAGATTTTCTATCTAGATACAAGTCTATTCTAGATTCTTTTCTAGATCCCCATTCTAGGAAACATTTTTTCTAGATTTTTTTTCTGTATCCTCCCTCTAGAAACAATACTTTTCTAGATTCTTTTCTAGAGCCTCACAATAAAAAAACGTTTCTTTTCTAGATTATTTTATGAATCATATCTTCTGAAACAATGGTTTTTTTTTGTTGTTGTTAGGATCTTTTCTACAGCTTCATAAAAGAGAACATTTTTTAGATACTTTTGTAGTTGTTCTCTTTAGAAAAGAGTCTTTTCTAGATTCTTTTCGAAAACCTCAATCTAGAAAAAAAAATTTTTTTACAAACTTTTCTAGATACTCTCTCTAGAAGCAATTCTTTACTAGATCCTTTTCTAGATCCTCAACTTAGAAAACATCGTTTTCTAGATCTTCTATCTAGAAACAAGTCTGTTCTGGATTCTTTTCAAGAGGCCAATTCTAGGAAACATTTTTCTAGATTGTTTTCTGGATCCTCTCTCTAGAAACAATTCTTTTCTAGAGCCTCAATGTAAAAAAACGTTCGTTTCTGGATTACTTTATGGATCATATCTTCTCAATGTTTTTTTTTTTTTTTTTTGGTTAGATTTTTTTTCTGGAGCTTCATTAAAGAGAACATTTATAGATACTCTTTTAGTTGTTCTCTTTAGAAAAAGAGTCTTTTCTAGATTCTTTTCGAAAACCTCATCCCAGAAAAAAAATCTTTTTTACAAATTTTTCTAGATATTCTCTCTAGAAACAATTCTTTTCTAGATAATTGCCTAGATCCTCAATCTAGAAATCATACTTTTTTAGATTCTTTTATGGATCAACTCTCGTGAAACAAAGTTTTTTAGATTCTTTCCTAGATCCTCATTCAAGAAAATATTTTCTAGATATTTTTCCAGTTCTTAACTATAGAAACAAATCTTTTCTATATGATTTTCTATATCGTCAATCTAGACAAAAATATTTTCTAGAAACTTTTCTGCATCCTCTCTCTAGAAAGAATTCTTTTCTAGATCCATTTCTAGAGCCTCAACTTAAAAACATAGTTTTCTAGATTTTCTATCTAGAAACAAGTCTTTTCTAGATTCTTTTCTAGAGCCCTGTTCTAGGAAGCATTTTTCTACATTCTTTTATGGATACTCTCTATAAAGTTATTTTCTAGATTCTTTTCTAGAGCCTCAATCTAAAAAAGACGTTCTTTTCAACATTATTTTATGGATCAGATCTTCCCAATGTTTTTTTTTTTTTGTTTTTTTTTTTGTTGTTGTTGTTAGATTCTTTTCTGCAGCTTCATTAAACAGATCATTTTTAGATACTTTTCTAGTTGTTCTCTTTAGAAAAGAGTCTTTTCTAGATTATTTTCGATAAACTCAATCTAGAAAAAATATTTTTTAGAAACTTCTCTAGATACTCTCTATAGAAATAATTATTTTCTAGATCATTTTCTAGTACCTTAATCTAGAAAATATTCTTTTCTAGACCCTCAAACTAGAAACAGCTCTTATCTAGATTCTTTTCTAGAGCCTCAACCTAAAAAACGTTCTTTTTTAGACTATTTTATGGATCATATGTTCTGAAAAATTTTTTTTTGTTAGATACTTTTCTGCAGCTTCATTAAAGAGAATATTTTTGAGATAATTTTTAAGTTGTGCTCTTTAGAAAAGTCTTTTCTAGATTATTTTTGAAAAACTCAATCTAGAAAATAACCTTTTTTAGAAACTTGTCTAGGTACTCTCTCTAAAAACAATTCTTTTCTAGATCCTCAATCTAAAAATAATACTTTTCTAGATTCTTTTATGTATCTCTCTCCTGAAACAAAGATTTTGTAGATTCTTTTCTAGAGCCTCATTCTAGAAAATATTTTTCTAGATACTTTTCTAGTTCTCTCTAGAAGCAAGTCTTTTCTAGATGATATTCTAGAACCTCAATACAGACAAAAATCTTTCTAGAAACTTTTCTGCATCCTCTCTCTAGAAAGAATTCTTTACTCGATCCTTTTCTAGAGCCTCAACTAAGAAAACATCGTTTTCTAGATCTTCTATCTAGAAAAAGTCTTTTCTAGGTTCTTTTCTAGATCCCCATTCTAGGAAACATTTTTATAGATTCTTTTCTGTATCCTCCCTCTAGAAACAATACTTTTCTAGATTCTTTTCTAGACCCTCACTCTAAAAAAACCGTTCTTTCTAGATTAATTTATGAATCATATCTTCTGAAACAATGTTTTTTTTGTTAGTCTGTTTTCTGCAGCTTCATTAAAGAGAACGTTATTTAGATTCTTTTGTAATTGTTCTCTTTAGAAAAGTCTTTTCTAGATTCTTTTCGAAAACCTCAATCTAGAAAAAAAATTTTTTTTACAAACTTTTCTAGATACTCTTTCTAGAAGTAATTCTTTATTAGATCCTTTTCTATAGCCTCAACTTAGAAAACATTGTTTTATAGATCTTCTATGTAGAAACATGTCTATTCTGGATTCTTTTCTAGAGTCCCATTCTAGGAAACATTTTTCTAGATTCTTTTCTGAATCTTCTCTCTAGAAACAATTCTTTTCTAGAGCCTCAATGTAAAAAAAAGTTCGTTTCTGGATTACTTTATGGATCATATTTTCTCAATTTTTTTTGTTAGGTTTTTTTTCTGCAGCTTCATTAAAGAGAACATTTATAGATACTTTTTTAGTTATTCTTTTTAGAAAAGAGTCTTTTCTAGATTCTTTTCGAAAACCTCAATCTAGAAAATAATATTTTTTAGAAACTTTTCTAGATACCCTCTCTAGATACAATTCTTTTCAAGATCATTTGCTGGATCCTCAATCTAGAAACCGTACTTTTTAAGATTCTTTTATGTATCATGTCTACTGAAACAAAGTTTTTGTAGATTCTTTTTAGAGCCTCATCCTAGAAAAGATTTTTCTAGATATTTTTCCAGTTCTTAACTCTAGAAACAAGGCTTTTCTAGATGATTTTCTATATCCTCAATCTAGACAAAAAAATGTTCTAGAAACTTTTCTGCATCTTTTCTCTACAAAGAATCCTTTTCTAGATCCTTTTCTAGAGCCTCAACTTAAAAAGCATAGTTTTCTTGAAGTTCTATTTAGATACAAGTCTATTCTAGATTCTTTTCTAGATTCCCATTCTAGGAAACATTTTTCTAGATTTTTTTTCTGTATCCTCCCTCTACAAACAATACTTTTCTAGATTCTTTTCTAGAGCCTCAATCTAAAAAAACATTCTTTTCTAGATTATTTTATGGATCATATCTTCTGAAACAATGTTTTTTTTTTTTTTTTGTTATGTTCTTTTCTGCAGCTTCATTAAAGAGAACATTTGTAGATACTTTTCTAGTTGTTCTCTTTAGAAAAGAGTCTTTTCTAGATTCTTTTCGATAAACTCAATCTGGATAAAATCTTTTTTAGAAACTTTTCTAGATACTCTGTGTAGAAACAATTCTTTTCTAGATCATTTTCTGGAACCTTAATCTAGAAAATATTCTTTTCTGGACCCTCTAACTACAAACAGCTCTTATCTAGATTCTTTTCTAGAGCCTCAACCTAAAAAACGTTCTTTTTTCGATTATATTATGGATCATATGTTCTGAAACAATGTTTTGTTTTTTTTTTTGTTACTTTCTTTTCTGCAGCCTCATTAAAGAGAACATTTTTAGATACTTTTGTAGTTGTTCTCTTTAGAAAAGAGTCTTTTCTAGATTCTTTCCGAAAACCTCAATCTAGAAAAAATTTTTTACAAACTTGTCTAGATACTCTCTATAGAAGCAATTCTTTATTAGATCATTTTCTAGATCCTCAATCTAGAAATCGTACTTTTTAAGTTTTTTTATGGATCAACTCTCTTGAAACAAAGTTTTTGTAGATTCTTTTCTAGAGCCTCATTCTAGAATATATTTTTCTAGATAGTTTTCCAGTTCTTAACTCTAGAAACAAGTTTTTTTGTGTATGATTTTCTAGAACGTTAGTCTAGACAAAAGTATTTTCTAGAAACTTTTCTGCATCGTCTCTCTAGAAAGATTTCTTTACTCGATCCTTTTCTAGAGCCTCAACTAAGAAAACATCGTTTTCTAGATCATCAATCTAGAAACAAGTCTATTCTTTTCTAGAGCCTCAATTTTTTAAAAAACATTCTTTTCAAGATTATTTTATGGATCATATCTTCTCTATGTTTTTTTTTTTTTGTTAGATTCTTTTCTGTAGCTTCATTAAAGAGAACATTTATAGATACTTTCTTAGTTGTTTTTTTTTAGAAAAGAGTCTTTTCTAGATTTTTTTTGAAAAACTCAATCTAGAAAAAAATCTTTTTTAGAAATTTTTCTAGATACTCTCTCTAGAAACAATTCTTTTCTAGATCATTTTCTGGATCCTCAATCTAGAAATCGTACTTTTTTAGATTCTTTTATGTATCATCTCTCTTGAAACAGAGTTCATGTACTTTCTTTTTACAGCCTCATTCTAGAAATTATTTTTCTAGATATTTTTCCAATTCTTAACTCTAGATACAAGTCTTTTCTAGATGATTTCCTATATCTTCAATCTAGACAAAAAAATATTTTCTAGAAACTTTTCTGCATCCTCTCTAGAAAGAATTCTTTTCTAGATCTTTTCTAGAGCCTCAACTTAAAAAGCATAGTTTTCTTGATATTCTATCTTGATTCAAGTCTTTTCTAGGTTATTTTCTAGATCACCATTCTAGAAAACATTTTTATAGATTCTTTTCTGTATCCTCCCTCTACAAACAATTCTTTTCTAGAGCCTCAATCTAAACAGACGTTCTTTTCTAGATTATTTTATGGATCATATCTTCTGAAACAATGTTTTTTTCCCTTAGGTTCTTTTCTGCAGCTTCATTAAATAGTACATTTTTAGATACTTTTTTCGTTGTTCTCTTTAGAAAAGAGTCTTTTCTAGATTCTTTTCGAAAAACTCAATCTAGAAAATAAGCTTTTTTAGAAACTTTTCTAGACACTCTCTCTAGAAACAATTCTTTTCTAAATCCTCCATCTAGAAATAATAATTTTCTAGATTATTTTATGTATCATCTCTCCCGAAACAAAATTTTTGTAGATTCTTTTCTAGAGCCTCATTCTAGAATATATTTTTCTAGATACTTTTCTTTTCTTTTTTTTTTTTAATTCATTTTTCCAAATTATCCCCTCCCTCCCTCCACTACCTCCCCCCGAAGGCAGGTAATCCCATACATTTTACATGTGTTACAATATAACCTAGATATAATATATGTGTGTAGATACCTTTTTCTTATTGCACATTAATTATTAGCTTCCGAAGGTATAAGTAACCTGGGTAGATAGACAGTAATGCTAACAATTTACATTCGCTTCCCAGTGTTCCTTCTCTGGGTATAGTTATTTCTGTCCATCATTGATCAACTGGAAGTGAGTTGGATCTTCTTTATGTTGAAGATTTCCACTTCCATCAGAATACATCCTCATACAGTATTGTTGTTGAAGTGTATAGTGATCTTCTGGTTCTGCTCATTTCACTCAGCAACAGTTGATTTAAGTCTCTCCAAGCCTCTCTGTATTCCTCCTATTGGTCATTTCTTACAGAGCAATAATATTCCATAACCTTCATATACCACAATTTACCCAACCATTCTCCAATTGATGGACATCCATTCAACTTCCAGTTTCTAGCTACAACAAAAAAAGCTGCCACAAACATTTTGGCACTTACAGGTCCCTTTCCCTTCTTTAGTATTTCTTTGGGATATAATCCCAATAACAGCAATGCTGGGTCAAAGGGTATGCACAGTTTGACAAGTTTTGGGGCATAGTTCCAAATTGCTCTCCAGAATGGCTGGATTCTTTCACAACTCCACCAACAATGTATCAGTCCCAGTTTTCCCACATCCCCTCCAACATTCATCATTATTTGTTCCTGTCATCTTAGCCAATCTGACAGGTGTGTAGTGGTACCTCAGAGTTGTCTTAATTTGCATTTCTCTGATCAGTAGTGATTTGGAACACTTTTTCATATGAGTGGAAATAGTTTCAATTTCATCATCTGAGAATTGTCTGTTCATATCCCTTGACCATTTATCAATTGGAGAATGGTTTGGTTTCCTATAAATCAGGGTCATTTCTCTATATATTTTGGCAATGAGACCTTTGTCAGAACCTTTACTTTTAAAAATATTTTCCCAATTTGTTACTTCCCTTCTAATCTAGATACTTTTCTAGTTCTCTCTAGAAGCAAGTCTTTTCTAGATGATATTCTAGAACCTCAATCTAGACAAAAATCTTTCTAGAAACTTTTCTGCATCCTCTCTGTAGAAAGAATTCTTTACTCGATCCTTTTCTAGAGCCTCAACTAAGAAAAAATCATTTTCTAGATCTTCTATCTAGAAAATAGTGTTTTCTAGTTTATTTTCTAGAGCCCCATTCTAGGAAACACTTTTGTAGATTCTTTTCTTGATCCTCTCTCTAGAAACAATTCTTTTCTATATTATTTTGTAGAGCCTCAACCTAAAAAAACTGTCTTTTCTAGATTATGTTATAGATCATATCTTCTGAAACAATGTTGTTTTTGTTACTTAGATTCTTTTCGTCAGCTTCATTAAAGAGAATATTTTTAGATTCTTTTGTAGTTGTTCTCTTTAGAAAAGAGTCTTTTCTAGATTCTTTCAAAAACCTCAATCTAGAAAAAAAATCATTTTAAGAAACTTTTCTAGATACTCTCTCTAGAAACAGTTCTTTTCTAGATCATTTTCTCGGTCTTCATTCTAGAAATCATACTTTTTTAGATTCTTTTATGTATCATCTCTCCTGGAACAAATTTTTATAGATTTTTTTTTAACACCTTCATTTGATAAAATATTTTTCTAGATATTTTTCCAGTTCTTAACGCTAGAAACAAGTCTTTTCTAGATGATTTCCTATATCTTCAATCTAGGCAAAAGTATATTCTAGAAAATTTTCTGCATCCTCTCTCTGTAAAGAATTCTTTGCTGGATCCTTTTCTAGAGCCTCAACTTAAAAAGACTGGTTTTCTTCGTGTTCTATCTAGATACAAGTCTTTTCTAGGTTCTTTTCTAGATCCCCATTCTAGGAAACATTTTTATAGATTCTTTTCTGTATCCTCCCTCTAGAAACAATTCTTTTCTAGATTCTTTTCTAAAGCATCAATCTATAAAAACGTTGTTTTCTAGATTATTTTATGGATCATATCTTCTGAAACAATATTTTTTGTTAGGTTCTTTTCTGCAGCTTCATTAAAGAATTGAGAAGAACAAAGAAAAAAAGGAAATTTTTTAGTCAAAAGGAAATAACTGGATTATTTCTTTGGATGTAAACTATTTAAAAAGAAAAGGATTGTTGTTACAAATTTTTTTCATCAAGCTTTAAATATAAAGAAGATAATTCATTGTGTCCAGAAAATTCCATTGGAGCAAATGGGTGGGACTTAACTTTAATTATTTAATTAACTATAATGATCCAAAAAGCAAAGGAATCAAAGGGAAAACTAAACGCAATAGAATGGGAAAGAGAGGAGAACAAGTATCCAAAGGATTGGATTTTTCAAAGGAAAAAACTGGAAGGTTTGTCTGTAATTCACTCGTTCTTTTGATAGGATTCTTGTTAAGAATCCTTTGATCCAGGTTTAAATATCAAAAAAGACAATACATTGTACAAAAACATTTCCCTTGAAGTTAATATGAGAGAATTTATATGAACTATAATATCCCAAACTGCAATAGAAACAAAGGGAAAACTAGACTCAATAGAATGTGACATAGAGAAGAACAAGTAAGAGAAGGAATTTTTTCATCAAAAGGATATAACATGATCATTTCTTGGGAAGAAAACTATTTAGACTGAAAAGAATTGTTGTTAACAAACCTTTAATCAAGTTTAAATATAAAGAAGAAAATGCATAGTATCCACAAAGTTCTATTGAAGCAAATGGCAGAAAATTAATATCAACTATAATGATCCAAAATACCCAGCAATCAAAGGGAAAACTAGACTCATTGGAATAGAAAATAGAGAAGAACAAGTATAAAAAAGAGTGGATTTTTCAAAAGGGAAAAGCTGGAAGATTTGTATGCAATTAAATCTTCCCACTGAATAGGACTCTTGTAAAGAATCCTTTGATACAGCTATAAATATAAAGAAGATAATGCATTGTACAAAAAAAGTTCCAAGGAAACAAATACGAGAGAATTTATATCAGCTATAATATCCCAAACTGCAAAATAAACAAAGGGAAAACTAAACTCAATAGAATCTGAAATAGAGAAGAACAGGTATCCAAAGGAATGGCTTTTTCAAAAGGGAATAACTGGAACATTTGTCTGCAATTCACTCTTTCCACTGAATAGGACTCCTATTAAGAATTCTTTGAGGGGCAGAGCCAAGATGGCGGAGAAGATACACGCCACTGTGTAAGCTCCTTTCTTCCCTCGCAACCAACTAGATTTAATCAGCCTCAGAAATAGCGTTGGACTGATAGAATCCACAAGGACTGGAAGCACGACCTACCAGCTGAAGAGAATCTGGAGTTTCAGCTGGAAAGGTCAGCTCCCAGGGGAGGAAGAAGAGAGGCCAGCACAGACGGTGGGGTAGTGGCACACTGCGCCGGTCGCCCTGGGGAGTGCTCTGGGATCAGAGAATCCACTGACATAAAAGAATCTGGCACAGGCTGTTAACTCTTCTCTGCTTATAAAACAGCAGTTCAGAGGAGAAATATAAGCCACTTTAAAATTTAAAACTAGATTAGATCTTCCCGGATCCCAGGGGTGACTCAGCAGATCTCGGCACCGGGGGTGTGGCCGACATAGGCAATCCAGGCTTTCGCCTCGGGGTAGTTAAGAGATTGAAGAGTGGGCGGGGTGGTAACTCATAGTGCCTGGCTCCACTGGCTGGAGGCTGTGGAAGGGAAGTCCCAGAGAAGTGGAAACTTGGAACTAGGGACCACGGTTTCTGGCAGACACTTCCCAGTTTGAGCGCAGGGGATTTTCACGTCACGTGCTGCAGACATCCACGCCCCAGTGGGACGCATAGGCTAGGCTTTGAGTCACCTTTACTGTTCAGTCTCAACCTCAGGGAAGCCACTAGAACACAGCGCCCTCAAAGCACAGCAGTGCTGATCACCTCTGAGGCACTTCCAGGGAGGGGGTGGGGAACTCTCTCCCAGAGCTCTCTCTTAGCTCAGGTGCAGGGGCCATTGCATCCATCCTGTCTGGGAGGAAGCTGATAAAGAAATAAATAAATAATTTCCTACTCCAGGGACAGACCCCAAAAGATTTTTTAAGTATGAGCAAGAAGCCCAAAAAAACCATAGATTCCTTCTACACAGAGAAAGAGCGGGTATCCAACCCCGAGGAAGTTAACAGCAGAGAGTCAGCAGATAACAACCTAAAGGGGAACGATTCCTGCACCCCATCACATAACTCTCTCCATGAAGAGACTATTAAAAAGTTAAGAGAGTTTGAAGAAAAATGGGGAAAGGAAAGGGAAGCTATGATAGAGAATAACAACGTTCTGAAATTGGAGTTGGAAAAAATAAAGAATTCACAGGAGATGCAGGGAAACAAAATTAGTGAATTAGAAAAGGTAAAAAAATCACAGGAAAATAGGATTTCTGAATTGGAGAAGATAAAAAAGTCCCAAGAAAATAGGATTTCTGAATTGGAAAAAGAAAATAATTCTCAAAAAAAGAAAATTAGGGAAATGAAAAAAAAAAATTCAATAGAGCAAAATAATTCATTTAAAAACGAAATTGGGCATTTACAAAAAGAACTAAAAACTGTGAAAGAAGAAAATACCTCCTTAAAAGTCAGGATGGAACAATTAGAGATGAATGATTCACAGAGAACCCAAGAATCAGTCAAACAAAACAAAAAAAATGAGAAGTTGGAGAACAATGTCCAATACTTACTGGGAAAATCTATAGACCTGGAAAATAGATCTAGGAGAGATAATCTGCGGATCGTTGGACTTCCCGAAAACTATGACCAAAAAAAGAGCCTAGATTCTATTTTACAGGAAATTATCAAAGAGAACTGTCCAGAGATAATAGAAACAGAGGGGAAAGTAGATGTTGAAAGAATTCATCGAACTCCTTCTGAAATAGACCCTAAAAAAAAGACCACCACGGAATATTGTGGCTAAGCTGCAGAATTACCACACAAAGGAGAAAATCCTGCAAGCAGCTAGAAAAAAACAATTTAAATACCAAGGTGCAAAAATAAGGGTCACACAAGATCTGGCTGTCTCCACATTAAAAGATAGAAGGGCTTGGAACCTGATATTCCTAAAGGCAAAAGATCAAGGATTGCAACCAAGAATAAACTACCCAGCTAAGTTTAGCATCTTTTTCCATGGAAGAAGATGGTCATTCAATGAAATAGAGGAATTCCATATGTTTCTAAGAAAAAAACCAGACTTAAACAAAAAATTTGTTCTACATCCACTAGACTGAAGAGAAACAGAAAAAGGTACACAGAACCCTTGAGAACTGTAACTCTGTTGTGGGTATATAGAAAGTACGCATGGATAATTTGATTATACTGATATAAAAGAAAAAAAAAGAAGGGGGAGTAGTAAAGGGAAGGGGGTAGTATCAGAAAAAGGGGAGGGTGTGATAAAAAGAGGGAAACTACATCCCAGGAAGAGACATAGAAAATACACCATATCTGAGGGAATTTAGAGAGGGGGAGAATCATTGTGTAAATCTTACTCTCATCAGAAGAGGCTCAAAGAGTAAATAATTGTCACATTTGTTTTTCAGAGAATTCTCTCTCACCTCATTAAAAGGGGTGAGAGGAAAAGGGAAAAGGAAAAGGAGAATAAGGGAAGGGACGTGGAGGGAGGGGGGAGGGATACTAAAAAAAAAAAGGGAGGGCTGTGTGTCACAAGGGGGGTCTATAAATTAAATATTGGGGAAGGGGTTCAGGGGGGTCAAGGGAAAAAGCATAATCTGGGGATAATATGATGGCAGGAAATACAGAAAAAGTAATTTTAACTGTAAATGTGAATGGGATGAACGTTCCCATCAAACGGAGATGGATAGTAGACTGGATCAAAAATCAGAACCCTACAATATGTTGTCTACAGGAAACACACTTAAAGCAGGGAGATACATATAGAGTAAAGGTAAAAGTTTGGAGCAGAATCTATTGTGCTTCAGGTAAAGCCAAAAAAGCAGGGGTAGCTATCCTTATCTCAGATCAAGCAAAAGCAGAAGTTGATCTAATTAAAAGAGATAAGGAAGGAAACTATATCCTGCTGAAAGGTAGCATAAATAATGAAGCCATATCAATACTAAACATATATGCACCAAGTGGTATAGCATCTAACTTTCTAAAGGAAAAGTTAAGAGAGTTGCAAGAAGAAATAGACAGTAAAACTATAATAGTGGGAGATCTCAACCTTGCACTCTCAGATTTAGACAAATCAAACCACAAAACAAACAAGAAAGAAATTTAAAAAGTAAATAGAACATTAGAAAAACTAGGTATGATAGACCTTTGGAGAAAACTGAATGGCAATAGAAAGGAATATACTTTCTTCTCAGCAGTTCATGGATCCTATACAAAAATTGACCATATATTAAGACATAAAGATCTCAAAATTAAATGTAGGAAGGCAGAAATAATAAATGCCTTCTTCTCAGACCACAATGCAATAAAAGCTACATTCAGTAAAAAGTTAGGGATAAATAGACCAAAAAGTAATTGGAAACTGAATAATCTCCTCTTAAAGAATGACTGCGTGAAAGAGCAAATTATAGAAACAATTAATAATTTCACCCAAGATAATGACAATGATGAGACATCAAACCAAAATCTGTGGGATGCAGCTAAAGCAGTAATAAGGGGAAATTTTATATCTTTAGAGGCTTATTTGAAGAAAATAGAGAAAGAGAAGATTAACGAATTGGGCTTACAACTTAAAAGGCTAGAAAAAGACCAAATTATAAACCCCCAACCAAAAATTAAACTTGAAATACAAAAATTAAAAGGAGAAATCAATAATATTGAAAGTAAAAAAACTATTGAATTAGTAAATAAAACCAAGAGTTGGTTTTATGAAAAAGCCAATAAAATAGATAAACCTTTGGTAAATCTGATCAGAAAAAAGAAAGAGGAAAATGAAATTGTTAGTCTTACAAATGAAAAGGGGGATCTTTCCACCAATGAAGAGGAAATTAGAGAAATAATGAGTTATTTTGCCCAACTTTATGCCAATAAATTTGATAACTTAAGTGAAATGGATGACTTCCTCCAAAAATATAGGCTTCCGAGATTAACAGAGGAGGAAATAAATTGCTTAAATAGTCCCATTTCAGAAAAAGAAATAGAACAAGCTATTAATCAACTCCCCAGGAAAAAAATCCCCTGGACCAGATGGATTTACATGTGAATTCTACCAAACATTTAAAGAACAATTAGCCCCAATGTTATATAAACTATTTGAAAAAATAGGGAATGAAGGAGTCCTACCAAACTCCTTTTATGACACAGACATGGTACTGATACCTAAACCAGGTCGATCGAAAACTGAGAAAGAAAATTATAGACCAATTTCCTTGATTAATATTGATGCTAAAATCTTGAATAAGATAATAGCAAAAAGACTTCAGAAAATCATCCCCAGGATAATACACTATGATCAAGTAGGATAAATGCAGGGATGGTTTAATATTAGGAAAACTATTAGTATAATCGACCATATTTATAATCAAATTAATAAAAACCATATGATCATCTCAATAGATGCAGAAAAAGCATTTGACAAAATCCAACATCCATTCCTACTAAAAACTCTTGAGAGTATAGGAATAAATGGATTATTCCTTAGAATAATCAGGAGCATATATTTAAGACCTTCAGTAAGCCTAATATGCAATAGAAATAAACTGCAACCTTTCCCAGTAAGATCAGGAGTGAAACAAGGTTGCCCACTATCACCATTACTATTCAATATAGTACTAGAAACGCTAGCCTTGGCAATAAGAGCCGAGAAAGAGATTCAAGGAATTAGAGTAGGAAATGAGGAAATCAAACTATCACTCTTTGCAGATGACATGATGGTATACTTAGAGAACCTCAAAGACTCTGCTAAAAAGGTATTAGAAATAATTCAGAATTTTAGCAAAGTGGCAGGATACAAAATAAATCCATATAAATCCTCAGCATTCTTATATATCACCAACAAAATGCAACAGCAAGAGATACAAAGAGAAATTCCATTCCAAACAAATGTTGAGAGTATAAAGTATTTGGGAATCCATCTACCAAAGAATAGTCAGGAATTATATGAGAAAAATTACAAAACACTTGCCACAAAAATAAAGTCAGATTTAAATAATTGGAAAAACATTCAGTGCTCTTGGATAGGCCGAGCGAATATAATAAAGATGACAATACTCCCCAAACTAATCTATTTATTTAGTGCTATGCCAATCAGACTCCCAAGAAACTATTTTAATGACCTAGAAAAAATAACAACAAAATTCATATGGAAGAATAAAAGGTCGAGAATTGCAAGGGAACTACTGAAAAAAAAAAGTCAGAGGAAGGTGGTCTAAGTGTACCTGATCTAAAGCTATATTATATAGCAGCAGTCACCAAAACCATTTGGTACTGGCTAAGATATAGAACAGTAGATCAGTGGAACAGATTAGATACAAAGGACAAAAAAGGGTACATCTATAGCAATCTAATCTTTGACAAACCCAAAGATACCAACATTAGGGACAAAAATTCATTATTCGGAAGAAACTGTTGGGAAAACTGGAAATTAGTATGGCAGAAATTAGATATGGACCCACACTTAACACCATATATCAAGATAAGATCAAAATGGGTCCATGATTTAGGCATAAAGAATGAGATCATAAATAGATTAGAGGAACAAAGAATAGTCTACCTCTCAGACCTGTGGAGGAGGAAGGATTTTATGACCAGAGGAGAATTAGAGATCATTATTGATCACAAAATAGAAGATTTTGATTACATCAAACTAAAAAGTTTCTGTACAAACAATACTAATGCAAACAAGATTAGAAGGGAAGTAACAAATTGGGAAAATATTTTTAAAAGTAAAGGTTCTGACAAAGGTCTCATTTCCAAAATATATAGAGAACTGACCCTGATTTATAGGAAACCAAACCATTCTCCAATTGATAAATGGTCAAGGGATATGAACAGACAATTCTCAGATGATGAAATTGAAACTATTTCCACTCATATGAAAAAGTGTTCCAAATCACTACTGATCAGAGAAATGCAAATTAAGACAACTCTGAGATACCACTATACACCTGTCATATTGGCTAAAATGACAGGAACAAATAATGATGAATGTTGGAGGGGATGTGGGAAAACTGGGACACTGATACATTGTTGGTGGAGTTGTGAAAGAATCCAGCCATTCTGGAGAGCAATTTGGAACTATGCCCCAAAACTTGTCAAACTGTGCATACCCTTTCACCCAGCATTGCTGTTATTGGGATTATATCCCAAAGAAATACTAAAGAAAGGAAAGGGACCTGTATGTGCCAAAATGTTTGTGGCAACTCTTTTTGTTGTAGCTAAAAACTGGAAGTTGAATGGATGTCCATCAATTGGAGAATGGTTGGGTAAATTGTGGTAAATGAAGGTTATGGATTATTATTGCTCTGTAAGAAATGACCAGTAGGAGGAATACAGAGAGGCTTGGAGAGACTTAAATCAACTGTTGCTGAGTGAAATGAGCAGAACCAGAAGATCACTATACACTTCAACAACAATACTGTATGAGGATGTATTCTGATGGAAGTGGAAATCTTCAACATAAAGAAGATCCAACTCACTTCCAGTTGATCAATGATGGACAGAAATAACTATACCCAGAGAAGGAACACTGGGAAGCGAATGTAAATTGTTAGCATTACTGTCTATCTACCCAGGTTACTTATACCTTTGGAAGCTAATAATTAATGTGCAACAAGAAAAAGGTATTTACACACATATATTGTATCTAGGTTATATTGTAACACATGTAAAATGTATGGGATTACCTGCCATCGGGGGGGAGGGAGTGGAGGGAGGGAGGGGATAATTTGGAAAAATTAATAAAAAAATAATAATAATAATAAAAAAAAAGAAATTTTAAATAGATTGTTTTCACAGGAGTGGTTAATTGCCTATTACTGAAGATATTTAAGAATAAAGTGGAAGAAAAAAAATTGCCAGGGGTGTCATGGAAATGTTTCATTTATCAGGCAAAAAGTCGTTCAAGATGACCCCTTTGGCTGCATAATTCATTATTTTCCATTCATTCAAACCATTTCATTTATGTTAAAGTTCATATTTTTTAAATGTCCTCATGTATATTCTTATTTGGGCAACTGTTTTCTTATGAAAATATCTATTGCCTAAAAACAAAACAAAACAAAACAAAACTTATCTTCCTTTCAAACTAGGCATGTTGAAAGTTTCTGATATATATGGGCTTCTGAGAGAAGAGTAGAGCCAGAGAGTTTTAACTTTTGAGATTAATACATAGTTGTTATTGTGACTAGGATCTTGCTGAGGAAAATTATGCCCTAGGCCATGAATATGATCACTGTTCTATATGCAGTAATTACTATAATAGCTTTTCTGCTCACTGAGTACAAAATAGCCATATGAAACTCCAAGAACACTCTGATACTTGATTAAAAGACTACTGTTGGCAATTTGAGGTAGGGGGCGATCCATGCAGCTCAGTAAAACAGAGGTGCCCTCAAATGCCAATCTTATTGAATATTTTTCCCCTGTTATGGCTAAGTCCCCTCTGATTTACTTCTGTTCAGTCATTTTTCAGTCATGTCTAACTCTTTGTGACCCCACTTTTTTTATTTTGACAAAGATCTGAAGGAGACTGTCATTTCCTTTTCTAGTTCATTTTACAGATGAAAAAGTGAGACAAACAGGATAAAGCCACTTGCTTCAGATCATACAGTCAGTAAATGTCTGCATTTGAACTTATTAAGATGGGGGCTCCTGACTCCATGCCCAGTACTTTATCCCTTGTGCCATCAGATGCCCAGAATGATCTACTAAATTCTCATTTAATTTTAACATTGAGTATAAATTTCCAGTGAAAAGATCTGAATTAGGCCCAGCCTCAAACATTTCATATCCTCACAATATCTTGAGCAAAAGATTCAATAAATTGATATCATGAAAGTGGTACTAAAGTAAGGCTAAGGATTTTCATGGGTTGTGACAGTCTCTATTACTGATATCAGTAATATTCCCAAGAGTAAGGAAAGAAGAGCTTCCAAACTAAGTCAAAATTCACTTCTTCAGCACATCCAAGAGACACAATTGTCAAAGACCAGAGCTGTAGTTAGAAGTTAACTCTTTATTTCTTTGCTTCTGTTTTGCAGTTTGTATTTTTATATCAGCTATAATAAAGAGCTGATTGATAAATTAATAAAACAATAAATAAATAATATATAAATAAAAGAAAATTTTAATTAATTAGGATTAATTAATTAAATAAATTAAGAAGCATTTACTACTATGTGGCAGGCATTGGTCTGGGTTCTAGCAATACTAAGACAATAATGAAACATTCTCTACCTTTGAAGAACAGTCTTTCCAATGATTCCATTTCTCATGAGAATTTCCATGAGTTCTTATTCTTGGGATTCTGATGATCAGGGATGATTTCTTGTCTTGATTTCAAGACAATTTGTATGAGATGTTTAGATAATGTTTTGCTATGTTTTCCTTCTGAAAAGTCGATATTACTTAGCTGAATATATCATTTTAGCAGCTATTATATCGAATCTATTGTTTCACCTTATAAAGTTCAATCAGATACTTTATAATAGGATCTGTTTATTTCCTCTCAGTTCAATATCTCTGTAATTGGGACAACCAAATATTGTTAATGTCACTCCTTAGACGACTTTCTCTTCATTCATAGCACAAACTCAGATGGACACTCTTCTTCATATATATATATATATATATATTATGTATGGTGAACCAAATCTCTGCAGTACCAAATTGCTTCTCTAGTCTTTGCAAGGAGTAAAAGAATAGAATAAACACTTATTAAGTACTTATTGTATGCTAGGCATTGTGCTAGGCATCATTTGATCCTCATAATATCTCTGCAAGGGAGGTGCTATTGCGATCCCCATTTTACACTGAAGAACCTAAACAAGATGGAGATAAGATGACTTTTTCAAGGACAGACAACTAGCATCTGAAACTGGATTTGGACTCCCATCTTCCTGACTCCAGGCTGATGGGTCTATCAGATGTCCCACTTTTACAAGCATTCTAATCCTGTTCCAATTACAATGCTGTTTATCCTTCATTTTTGAAAAAGACTGATGACATCATGGGGTGATGTATGAATTGGATTTAAGTTACGTAGAGATGCACAAAGGCATCAAGCTTAATCTCTTTTTCAGAGTCAGTTAGGGTCAAGAGAAAAGTTAAGATGACTGGCGAAAGCCTGGGATACAATAGATGACCTTGACTTATTCAGTCTCTCACCAAGCTTGAGGTGCTGCACAGTACCTGCTTCAACTGCCTTCATGATTGTTGGAACAAATGAATCTCATCTGATCATTCTACCAGGAGAATTTTTCACATACATGGGGTAGACATTCCCCTAATTTGCTGACAGGTTTGAGGCTTCTCAGTTGTCCTCAAGCTGAATTAGGCCATCTACTAAGATGGTTTTACTAAGGTGTGGCCCTTGAGCAATGTATATTGGAGCCATTAATGAGAGTTGGGTGAAAGGTGAATACCAAAGAAGGATAAGCAATCCTGAAAAGGGCTCATTAAACCCTAATCCCAGAGGTTCTGGTCCTCTTTGAACACTTGATACATTCCAAACATTTCTATACTATGAACTCATTACTGTTTACTTTCAGACAATACACCAAATTGAAGTTGGGCCCTCTCTTTCTTCATATTGTTCACCTACCACTGTTATTTCTTTAACATATCCTACTTTTAGGAATTGAATAGCTCCTCATAAATTGACTTCAGCAATTCTTCTCCCCAAAGAACTGATTGCCAAAATTAAACCATTGCATCCACGTTCCTCTCTACTTCCAGTTGTCATTTCTCCCCTCTTCACAATGCATTGCATCATAATTTTATTACATTATTCTATTTGAAAAAAAAAGTCCTACCTCATCCTTATCTGCTTCTCATCAGTGATGGATTTACTAACTAGTTGCCGATGTAAACTTCCTATTATATCTTTAAGGATATTGTTAATTTAAATAATTTACAGGCCACTGCCTCCCCTATAACATGCAATAAACATCTCCCCATGTCATCTATACCCCACTTAAGTTCTCCTCTATTACTTTGTCTTCAATGCTGTTAGTCACTATCATGTGAGGTTAAGTTTTAATATCCATACTGTTCATTTCGTTTAAATAAAACTCATTGTGCATATAGTAACATAACAAACATCAATAATAAAGACAACAACAATTAAACTGAAGAATTAGTCCAAGATCAGAGCACAATTTCAATGTGCAGCAAAATTATGAAAATTTAGACAATTATACATAATTGTCCTCTAATTAGTGTCCTATAAAGTTAGATCATTAGTAAACATTTAAGTGTCCAGGGGAAGGCTTCTTGGAGGTGTTAGGACATGGGGTCCAGGTGTCAGGACATGACTTGGTTCTCAGAGGACCGTAGGGCACAACAGGTGCCTAGCTCTACATTTCAGGATGTCATGTGATCTCTATACTCAAAAGGCTGTAGGGTAGAAAATATGAGACCCAAGGCCTAAGTTTCAGGAAGTCAAATTATGAGGAATAGAGTGAGATAAGGTGAAGAACTTACAAGAATATGTGAATTCTTTTTGCATTTTATTTTCATTATTTCTGTGTTTCTCCTATGACCTGTATAATACGTGCAGGTCCATATTTACTTGAGCCTTGGCCAGCTATAAGTACATTTACTTAACCTGAGCTGATGACATTTATCAGTATTTGACATTTATGGGTATTTAGTCTACTAGCTATTGGCTTGATTAAACCTGAATTGTCCATAATTAGTGTCCTATAAAGTTAGATCATTAGTAAACATTTAAGTGTTATGAAACACAAAAACTTAATTCAAAAGAGGATTCCCAGCAGAATGAAATAAAAAAAAAATAATTATATACCCCAAATAACAAAATATACTTGAAAAAAATTCCATGCAAACCCAGAAAATTTCAGAAAGGTCTTAAGCAACTTGAAAAAAAACCCACACAAGAAACACTGATTTTCTCCTTACATTTTGGATCTCTTGTTTTGTTTAGAAGTAGGCACTTGAAAAGGGCACAAAGGAATCAGTGAGACAAATGAATTACTGAGCAATCTTATTGTGTATCCTCTTTAATCATAGGCATGGCTGTTTAAAAAAAGGGATAAATCATTATATAGGCAGCTTGGTGTTATAGTAGATAAGAGTATTGTGACTAAGGTCAGGAAGACTCATCTTCATAAATTTGAATCTGGCTTCAGACACTTACTATCTTTGTGACCCTGGGTAAATCATTTAAATCTGTTTGCCTCAGTTTTCTCATCTGTAGAATGAACTGGAATAGGAAACAGCAAACTATTGGGGGATTTCCAGGCTTTATGGTATGTGAGAACAGGCGAGGGTGAAGTAAAAGAATTTACTCAATTAAAAGTAAAACGTTTGTTTTAAATCACGGAGAGATCTCAGGTGGACAGGAACTCCCAGATGGGATTAGAGAGTTCTGTCTATTCTGCCCACTCTGGTACTGTCAAGAGTACTTAGTTATATGATCTTAGTTATATTAGGTCTTGAGGGCTTTTGAGACAATAAAGAGGTTTTGGGTTTGAATAGGCTTCAGTAAAGTTATAGAAAGTTTGATTAGTGATAGTTCAAATTATAGAAAGCTTAAGTGGTGGTACTTAACATTAATTCAGTTCTATTGAAAGTTAAGTAGGAGTACTTAGCTTTAGTTCAGCTCTATAGAAAACTTGGTTAGTGTCAGCTGAATTCTATAGAAAGGTTAATTAGTGGTACTTAACAGAGGTGGGATTGGCTTCTAGGTCGAGCTAAGGTTAACTTTTTAGGGTCTCTGACCTCAGTTTCCCTCGTCAGATTCCCCCCTGAGACAAGTCCCTCCAAATGCTTTTGGGGAAAAGGGACAAAGGTCTCATCTTCTATAGCTTCTTCAAGCTGGCAAGGGTTGTAGAGCTGTCCCTAGTTCATTTGGGGGGTCCATGTCAGGAAGGGAAACACAGGATCTGAAGATGGCAGCAGCTGAGTCTAGAGGGTGTGTGTCTCCTTGAGTCCCAGAGTCTGCAGGCTGTAGAAGCAGCTCAAAGTTTGAAGCTCGAAGCCTAGAAGAAACGACTCCCACCAGTAGTCTGAAAATACAAGGACCAAATATGAGTAATAAGACAATTATTAAAAGTGGATTTAGGATGGGGGTTAAGAGAGACCATATTCAGGAGCCCCACCCAGAGGAAGAGTTGGGAGGAGTAAGGATTTTCTCTTGAATGTCCTTCATCCAGCCAGCTTTTTCTAAAATTCTTTCAGTGCTAAGTTCAATTTCCCTGGAATAATTAATATACATACAGCAAGAAGTATTGACCAGGGTACAAATTCCGCCACTAGAAGCTAGGAGATAATCTAAGGCCAGACAATTATCCAGAACCATGTTGGCAAGGGAGTCCAGAGATTCTTGATTCTCCTGGAGAGAATGTGCAGTCTCATTTGCCAGCTGGTTAATAGGGGCCGTTAGGTTGGAAAGAACATTTTCATGTTCTAAGTACCCTACGAAGGGCACTAGCATTGAAGTGCCTTTCCGTAAGTACCATAGAACATTTTCCCAAAGCCCTCTCCTTGGTCTATTTGAAGGGGTGGGATCAGAGGTGCTGGCACCCGTGAAAGGGGTGCTTAGGTAACCCAGGGTGCAGGACCCATGGTGTTTAAAGGGTGTAAGGCAGCAAGTGGACAAAATCACAGGTGGGGGAGGGTTCCAGTCAGAGGTGTTTTATCTAACAGGACCCTCAGAAACATTAAGGTGGAGTTGAAGACTTACTTTACAGAGGAATGTATACCTCCTTGGCCCACAGATGGTCCCCGAAGTTTTATTTTGTAGCAGTGTTCTGGTTGCTTGTCCCCACGGATGATCATAATCGCATAACAGCATAAGAGGAATGTTAGTCCTGAGGAGGTTATGGAGAAGTTTCAAGGAAGGTGCTATATAACTCTGTGGGTGAGCTTGGCAGGATAATCCCTAAATGGGTTCCCTACAATTACCTTCTTGGGGGGTGCGTAATCATAACTGCACTTGGCTTGTGTCCCACCTATGCAGCTCGTGCAAGTTGCCAAGGTGAAATTTCGGCAGTTTTGAAACGAGTCACACTCGCTGGCACCCACAGTATTGGTGGTAGAGGTCAATATTCCCACATCAGGGATTTGAATATGGCCATTAGGCGCCACGGTGACAACCACTGTGGTGTGGTGATGGGTAGATATGAGATCCTTCCCAGCCAGAAAGCAGGGAACAGTTGGGTCAGAGTAGTTTCCCTGGGGGTTGGCTAGTACAAAGGGGGTGGCATCTACTGAGGAGCTGGTGGCCCATGGGAATGGAGCCTTTGCAAAGAATGCATTAGGCCGCATCTGTGACCCACCCTGGGGGTGGTGATAGCACACCCAGCAGTCCTGGACACCCCCATTCCCCGCAGAGTTCCCAAGTCTGATTAGGAAGTTGTGACCCAATTTCCCAGGACCCACTGAGTAGGACCAAGAAAGCTAGAGAGAAAATATCAAGAGTAGAGTCCTCATAAGGAGAAAGAAAGATTAGCATGAGAGGCTTCTTTCTCCAGAGTCTTTCCCAGGCGTCTTGCAAAAGAGTAACTTCAGGTCCTCTATGGGCTCACAGGAATAAACTGGATTATCTGAAACAGAAGCAACATTTTTAATTCTAGAAATATGAGTCCAGCTGGGGGACCCTTACAGTTTAACTGCATTTGGAGCAGTTAAGATGACCTTGTATGGCCCTTTCCACTTCATGCCTAGGGGGTCAGACCCCTGGGGTTTCCAGCTCTTTAATATACCATATCCCCAGCATTTACAGGATTTAACCTGAGCAGGAGCATCTGTGGGTTTAGGGAGATGCTTGATTGCATATTCAGAAAGGGCCTTCTGGATTGCACTCAGTCTTGAAGCAAATCGAGTGACCAGATGCTATTTGGGGTCAACAAGATAATTAGTTGTTAGAAAAGGCTGTCCATAGAAGAGCTCAAATGGACAAAGCTTAATAGCTTCCCTGGGGGAAATTCTGATTTTAAGAAGCCAGATTGGGAGATTTTTAATCCAATCTTCAATTATGAGTCTCAACTCATAATTTAGAGAGGACTCACTTAAGGGTATGATTCATTTTCTCCACCTTCCCTGAGGCTTGGGGTCTCCATGACGTGTGGAGATAGTAAGTAATTTTAAGAGCTTTTGCTACAATTTGGGTCACCTGGGAAATAAAGGCACACCCATTATTGCTCTGTAACGAGGCAGGTAAACCAAAGCGAGGTATAATTTCGTTTAACAGGCAAAATTTGGATACCTCGTGGGCTTTCTCAGTCCTGCAAGGAAATGCTTCTACCCAGTTAGTAAATGTGTCCACGAACACTAGAAGCAACCTGAAACCTCTACGGGGGGGCATATGCGTGAAATCTAGTTGCCAGTCCTCGCCAGGGTAAGTGCCTTTCCTCTGAATTGGCTTCAGGAGAGGTGGGAGCTTTAACAGCTCCCCTCAGGATTCATTTGGGCACAAATTGGACAGGCCTGGCAGACTTGCCTGATTGTTTCCCCCAGTTTATGGCCAGTGAAAACGAGTTTCAACCAAGGATTGGAGGGCACTCCTCCCCAGATGAGTAGCCTGGTGCAGAGCAGAAATCAGTTTCTACTGATTTGCCTCTGGAACAAAGAAGTGCTCTGTATTATGATTTTAAAGAAAAGTTCGGATTCGCTCCTATAAATGATGCTCTCAAGCTCAGTTAAAAAATAAAAGTAAAAAGTTTTAATCAAATAAGACAAGGTACAGACAATTTAGATTTACACAAAAAAACAAATAGAAATAAGAACAATTAACAACATGACAAGTATAGCAGATAGAGGAAGAGAATACATCACCAATTCAAGGAAACCTCAAAAATTCAAATGGCTGGGAGCCCCGTTTCAACTTCAATCAACTTGAATTGTGTAAAGATTTTTCCAGGCGAAGTGTCCTCCTCGTGGCTGAAGCTTGACGGCTGATATAGAACACTAGCCTTTTATATGTTTTTTTTAGACAAAGAAGACCCTTAGTCAAGAAGTTTGGCACGTATACATGTGCAGAGTACGTGACAATCTGGTATGTTGACTCATTCCATATTGCCTATACCTTGACGTGTTTCCTTATCAATTGTATATGCTCGGGGAGGAAGCCACCCAGCCCTAAGCATAGACATTCCCAGGGATGGCTAGTTCCTGGTACCTATTGTCAAGGACATATAGAGTTCATGGAATGGTCAAATTCCCATAATTTAGAAGCTTAGGCCTGTTAGATTTGAGTGAGCTTACAATTCTAATATGAAATCTTAATTTCTTATTCATTTGGCCTTAAGATCACGAAAATAATAAGAGGACTGAGCTAATGGGATAAAATTAGAATAAATTGTTTTCATCTTCCAATACATATAACAATTACACATACAGTATTACCAAAAGAACAATAAAAATAATATGGTTATGGCTAAACTATTAAAATAAATGGTAGCGCTACCTGATCTAAGTAAGAAGCCATACCAATGATGATTAGTATCTGATGTCACTAAATGAGAGGCCTCGATAAGTTGTCCTGCAGCTATATGAGTCTGTATTCGATGTTCATTTAACGCGCGCTAATTAGACTAACAGTTTCTTCATAACTAAAGACTTGTTCAGGATATTGATAAGAGGTTGTAGTGACAGGGAGACATGGGGTAAAGGAAGAAGCTTGGGTACCCAGGTTATTAGAAGCTATACATATATGTTGCGAAGATACCTCATATATCATGGAGAAGTTATTCACAGGACACAATGTTAAATCACACAAATTGGATGAATGTGATAGAAGGGAGGGTTCCATCTGCCGAATCATCATCCCACAAACAATCCCCCTATCAGTTGCAGTTACAGACAAAGTGTGGGTTACATTATTCAAATCTATGTAGTTTCCATATATATGAGGTAAAGCAAAGTAATTAGGTAAGACAAAAGGTAACACATGAAAGTGACACATAACAGCCCATATCTTAATTTGATAATACACAATAGTTCCAGTACACCAAAGAGAAGTACACATAGTATTTTCAGGTCATTGTTTTTTCCATGCTTCTGGTAAATTAAACATATGATCCCACATTGCAACAATCTCTGAGCATTTTCTTTTTGTATCAAGGTATACATATTTTGTAAAGAGCATTTGGGCCAATTAAGTAATTTACTAATATTTCCAGTAAAACCTAAACTAGTAATAATACTCTCATTAAAAATCTGTAGAAATTGGCCTTGATATTTTAAAGTATTTTGGTGGGGTAGGATCGTCGTGAGCAACCATGGAGCATTTACAGTCAAAGCTTGAGAAACATCTTGCCCAGCACTGCACAGTCTGCTGGCCAAGGCCTCAAGATCTATAGAATTAACTATACCCAAACCAGTTCCAGCACCAGCAAATAGGGTATCATACCAGGTTCTTTTTCTTTCTAACACAATTCATCAGAGGAGGAAAAGTTACATTATTGGTACAAGTTTTTAGGAACTCTTATGATTGATGGAGGATGTTTTGTAGGAGGGGGAGGTGTCAGTAGTAGATATTTTATCTAATAGTGAGGCTTCAATACCGCTATCAAGATTTTACATGCACAGTTCATCAGTTGCTTTTCAATGCTTGTCTCAGGTTGTTCTCTGCATTCAGTTGGGAAGTCCATACCCTCGGAGTCCACCAGTCCTTTAATTCTGGTATGCTGAGTCCACCCTCTTTCCTGTGCAGCACTGCTGTATCTGGATCTGGGTCAGTCCTTTCCAGCTCAGGGTCAGCTTGTCCTCCTTCCATGTCCGAACCAGGACCCCATCTCCAAGCTAGAACTCATGCACTGTTGAAATCCTAAGGGAGGAGTCTGAGCAATAAGCCTGTTTAGTTGTAAAGTTTTCAGATGTTATAGTAAAGATATAACATATTTTCTTAAAAACAAATCCTTGGTTTCAAATATTGGATAGAAGGAAGAATTTTGAATCCCTTTTGGATAAGGGTGACCATACAATAATTCATAAGGTGACAATTCCACATCTCTTCAGGGATTTTGTTTTAATTCTTAATAAGGCAAGGGGAAGGCACTTGGTCCAGGGCAATTGTGTCTCTATGCCAATTCAGTCAGTTGCTGTTTAATTTCCTTATCCATCCTTTCCACTTTACCTGATGAGGGAGGATGCTATGGGGTGTGTAAGTCCTATCATATTTCTAGAGCTTGGGCCACAGATTGGAAGATCTTAGCTGTGAAACAGGTGCCTTGGCCTAAATGTGCCTGCTCCACCATCCCATACCCTGGAATGATTTGCTCAAGAAGTACTTTTACAATTACTGTGGCTGTTGCCCAGGCAAGGGGAATGGCCTCCACCCATAAGGTCAGATGGTCCACTACGACCAACAAGTATTTGAGATGCCCCACTGACAGCAGCTTGGTAAAGTCCACCTGTATGCTTTGGAAAGGCCTGATACCAGGGGCCTTCTTCCTTTTAGACTTATCATTGGGCCGCCCTATTCATCCTCTGACAAATAGGACGCCCACTGACCAGTTGCCTGCCAGTGCCACAAACCTAGTCAGCACCACATCACACAGGTCTCAGACATCCTAATGACTGCCCTGATGTAAATGTTGGGGTACATGTCTCATACCTGCTATGGTCAGTACCTCTCTGCCATTAGGGAGGAGCCAGTGACCTCTTTATCCTCCTGAGCGCCAAGGCTTTAGATTTCCTACTTCTCTTCTAGGGTAAGGGAAAGTGGAGGCACTGGAGGCAGAAATGCCAAAATTAACACCATCATCTCCTCCGTACTTACAGATTCCTCTTCTCCAGGCCGCTTTGTCTCCTCATCTGCAAAGCAGTTTCTCCTTATCTCAAATGAATTTCCTCTTTGGTGCCCCTGCACATGAATCATTGCAACGTTCTTAGGTAACATAAGATTAGTCAAAATTTCAGAGACCAATGCCCTGTGTGCCAATCCCTTTCCTTTACTGTTTACCATTCCCCTTTCTTCCCCAAATATATGAACAATTCCCCAAGCATATTTTGAATCAGTCCTTCAAGCAATTTTAGGGCTTGATTTACTGCATATAATTCACAAATTTTGAGTTGACCACTCTTTTGGCAAGAATCCAGCTTGAACCAGAGTCAAATCTTCCCCATTAACAACAGCATAACCATTTTTCCTTTTCCCATTAACTATTTGTGAGGAACCATCTATGAACTATTCAGTGCCTTTCAACAAAGGGACCTCCTACAAATCTTCCCTAATCTTAGTTTGGTAATCAATCACATTTGGACAATCATGTTCAAGGGACACATGTTCCCCAGGGGAAGCAGATAAGAACATGGCTGGATTAAAGTTATGGTCTGGTGAGAGTGAATCAGTTAGCCACCTCCTGGCCCCTTTGATTCAGAATTGATTGAACCTGGTGCAGGACACTCACTATTAAACTACCCCCAAAGGTTAATTTCTGACTTTTCTTCTACCAAAAGTGCTGTGGCTGCCCTCCCCTTAATTGTGATAATACTCCTAAAGCCACATTGTTTACTGTATTTACATATAAAAGAAAAGCCTTTTCCAAAGAAGGCAAAAGTAAAACAGGGGCTGACATTTCAAAACTTTGTTCCCCTTTTGAATCCTATTGAACTATATCAGGCTTCCCTTTCAACAAATGAGTTAATAAATGCTTAGTTAATAATGCATATTCACCAATCCAGGTTCTATAATACCCCACCAATCCTAGAGATCTCTGGAGACTTTTTCGTTCTAGACTTAGTAATTTGAAGAATCCCCTCCACCTATACAGAATCTAGTTTCTTTTTCCCTAAGCTTATAAAATGGCCTAAATATTTTCCTCACCTTTTACAAATTGCAATTTGCCTTAAGAAATTCTCAGTCCCTGTGCTCCTAAATAATTTAACAAACTGATAGTGACCTGGACAAGGTCACTCTTTTTCTTCCTGTCACAAAAAGATCATCTACATTTTGTAAGACTTTTAACAATAAGAAATTTATCCCAGAATGTTCACATAATTCTTATATACCCAAGTAGATGTTTCATAAGTTCAACATTGTACCAATTATTTTGCTTTTAAAATACCCAATACACAGAAAAATCCCAAACTACATATTGCCATAACAAAAAATCTTCAAAAGGACAAAGGCAAAAACTATCATACTTGGAGTCCCTTCAAATAATTGGCATCAATACAATTAATTAAAACTTCTATTTTCACATAAAAGAATCTGAAAAGTTCTTAAAAACATCAATTAAACATTTTTAAAAAAATAAATAGCCTTTTCAGACTATATATCACATTTCTGATCATATTCTTTAAACACAAAAACCATTATGTATTTTAGAAACAAATGTTCACTCAATTAACATCTTGTAAGAGAGCAGCTTGACCCTTTATCAGTTTGCTTTCTTCAACCAAAAACAGCTGCAGCTTCCTACTGCTGCTCTCCCCCTGCAAAAAACACATCCTGTCTTAGAGTCATCTCTCCGTGACTCCCCTTTCCAACCAGTTCCTTCTTTTCCCCACTGATTTCTTCTTGAAATCATTTGCTCTCACTAACCAATCCTTCTTAAATCACTTTCATTCTCCTGTCCCATCTCTCTGTTTCTCTCCTCCCAATGCTTACTTACTTAAACCTAACACTTCCAAACCAATAACTCTTCTGATTTCATTTAAACTATTAATTGCTTTTGTAAATCAATCTCCCTTGTCCCTTTTCTTTAATCACCTTTTTTTTTTAAACTTTAAACTTCAAGATTCATAACCCATAAGGATAAAAAATTACCCAATGTTTCAGAAGCAAACCAAATAGTTTCTTTTTTTTTTTTTTTTTTCTTTCTTCTGCCTGAGTGCTTCAAGGCCATTAGTAAGAAGCTTCCCAGGTGGTATTAAGCAGATAAGATTGTATTGCCTTTACTCCTCTTTAGCAGACTTTGAAAATCTGCTTTTCAGAGAAAACTTCCCTACCAGTTTAAAATAGTCAAGTTTTTTTCTTTTGTTTTACTTACAGATTGGTACAACAGGTTAAAAAGTTTAAAATCACAAACAATTTTTAAGACCAATACATTTTTGAACCACTCTGAAAGAATTACTATTCTGAATGAATTCCAGTTTCCACAATTCAGCCTGATAGTTTTCTAAGCCTGTAACACAGAGGCTGAATTCTTATCTTATGAGCTTGCTAACTTTTAACACAGAACAAAAAATTCAAAGCAGACAAACATACACAGACAGACACAGAGATCTATTTTTCTTAAAGAGAGGCATTTATGCAGCGAATCCTGCCGACTACATGTATTATGATTTTAAAGAAAAGTTCGGATTCGCTCCTATAAATGATGCTCTCAAGCTCAGTTAAAAAATAAAAGTAAAAAGTTTTAATCAAATAAGACAAGGTACAAACAATTTAGATTTACACAAAAGAACAAATAGAAATAAGAACAATTAACAACATGGTCTGAGGGAGAAAATGTGTATCCCCTTTGTTCTGCGAGAGCTTTCTCCTGTGTGCTATAGGAAGGAGTAAAAGACTCAGTTAGCTGGGGAATTAAAGGTGTCAACAGGGGCGTAAGGGCAGCTGTTTTAGCAGCTGCATCTGCCAGCCTATTTCCCTTAGCCTGAAGTCACTCTCCCTTGTGGTGCCCTCTGCAAAATATAACAGAGACCTCCTTGGGTTCATGGACAGCTTGTAATAGACATAGAATTTCTCCCGAGTGTTTAATGGGAGAATTCCTTGCTGTTAACAAGCCCCTTTCTTTCCAAATAGCTCCATGAGCATGCAAAACATGAAAAACATATTTGGAATCAGTGTAAATATTGACTCTCATCCCCTTCCCCAGTTCTAAAGCCCTGGTTAATGCTATAAGTTCGGATTTCTGTGCCGAGGTGCCAGTAGGCAATGGCTTAGCTTCCAGGGTGTTATAAAGAGATACCACTGCATAACCCGCCTTTCTCTCCCCATCCTTGAGGAAATTAGACCCATCTGTGAAATATTCCTCCTCTGGGTTATCAAGAGGAATTTCCTTCAAGTCAGCTCTGCTAGAGTATACAGAATCTATAATTTCCTTGAAATTATGGACAATCTCTCCAGATTGAGAGATGTCAGGGAGGAGGGTGGCAGGATTTAGGGTGTGGCAAATTCGAAGAGTCAGGTCAGGGGTATCTAGCAGGAGAGCGTGGTATTTAGTAAGTCTCTCACTTGAGAGCCACTGATGGCCTTTGGATTCTAGAATGCTTTGGACCCTGTGGGGGGTTAAAACCTCTAATGGCGACCCCAAGGTCAGTTTAGAGGCTTCCTTTATTAAGAGGGTGGTCGAAGCTACTGCTCTAAGGCAGGAAGGCCATCCTAGAGAAACTGAGTCCAGCTTCTTTGAAAAATAGGCCACTGGCCTGGGATCTGGTCCCAGAGATTGAGTAAGGACTCCCAAAGCCTGCCCAGCCTTTCATCTACATACAGAGTGAAAGGTTTCTGTAAATCAGGCAAGGCAAGAGCAGGGACAGAGCTTAATTTAGCCTTCAAGGTTTTAAAAGCATTGGCCTACTCAGGTCCCCATTCAAGAGGGAGATTATCGGGACCTTGAATAGAATCATAGAGGGGTTTAGCAATAATCCCAATGTTTGGAATCCAGATTCTACAGAAGCCTGCCATAGCTAAGAAGATTCTCAGCTGTTTCTTAGAAACAGGAGGGGGGATACTTAGAATAGCCTGCTTCCTCTCCTCAGTTAGAGAGTGAGAGGTGGGGGTGAGATTGTGACCCAAATATTTGACAGATTGGCAGGCAATGTGAGCTTTAGATAGAGAGACCCTATAACCTCTTGAAGCTAAGAAATTCAAGGTCTTTACAGTCGCTGCCAGAGACTCCTCCCTAGTAGGGCTACAGAGCAAGATATCATCCACATATTGAATAAGGCTGCTGCCGGGCAGCTCAAGATCTCTCAAATCTTTAGCTAAGGCTTGCCTGAATAGATGTGGACTGTCTCGTAAATTGCCCAGTTTAATTGACCAGGAAGTCCACCTGGCTTTGCCCATTCAAAGGCAAAGAGAAATTGGCAGACCTCCTGCAGAGGAATACAAAAGAAAGCATCTTTTAAGTCCAGGGTGGTGAACCATTTAGTATTTCCTGGAATTTGTGTAAATATAGTGTAGGGGTTAGGTACTATGGGATGGATTGGGATAACTGCTTCATTAATTGCCCTTAAATCATGTACCATAGGATAATCCCCGTTCCTTTCTTAACAGGAAGGATAGGAGTGATTGGCAGTGGACCAGAAGTTTAAACTTAAGAAACTTCTCAATCAAAGGTTGTAACCCAATCCTGTCTTCCTGCTTAATTGGATACTGCTGTCTATGTGGGAACACAGTAGAATCCTGTAGCTTAATGAGGGCTGGTGTAACACGAGTTGCCCTTCTGGGAATGCCCTGATCCCAGACGGAAGAGTCTATGTCCTCCCAGATTTCATAAGGAACATGGGAAGGTCTCAGAAGGAGCACAAATATATCACTTGGAGATTTGAGCAGAGAGAATTGGGTTCCCAGCTTTTCCATTAAATCCTGGCCCAATAGAGAAGTGGGACAGGAAGGAATAATTAAAAAGGAGTGTGGAAACAGCAAATCTCCCTATCTACAAGGTAAAGGAAAAGTTTCAAAGCACCTCTGGAGGTTCCCTTCAATCCCTATTACTTTACCGGGGGAGGGGCGCGTTGGACCAGAATGGGATAACAGAACTGAAAAAGAGGCCCCAGTATCAAATAGAAAATTAATGTGCTTACCTGCCACGTCTAGAGTCACCCTGGCTTCAGCTGCGCTGATAGAGAAAGGGGGGGGCCTCGCCAAACCCCGGGCCCTGTCATTCCAAGTCCTGAGAGGACTGGAGGGTGAGGTTTGAGGCAGTGGCTCTACCCCTTTCTGGGCAGTCCCTTTTCTAGTGTCCTTCCTTGTGGCATTTAGGACAAGGACCTGGAGGCTTTTTCTGGGGGCATGTTCTCTCCCAGTGACCCTGTCTCGCATCTAAAGCACAAACAGGTCTGATCTCTAGAAATGGCAGCCACTAAAAGCTGAGCCTGTTCTTTATTTCTGGCTCTGGCCCTGCAATCCTTTTCCATTGCTGCTGCTTGGTCTCTATTATTAAACACCCCAAAAGCAACTTCTAATAATTGAGTCATGGGGGTTTGAGGCCCTAGGGCCAATTTTTGTAGCTTCCTTCTGATATCTGGGGCAGACTGGTTAATAAAATGCATGCTAAGAACTGTGGCACCCTCCTGAGAAGTGGGGTCCAGATTAGTGTATTTTCTCAGGGCCTCTTCCAATCAACTTTGGAAGAGGGTGGGATTTTCCTCAGCTGTTTGAAGTGATCTCCCTGAGCTTGTCATAATTGACTTGCTTTTTGATTCCTTTCCTCATGCCCTCAATGAGGAAGCTTAGTAGGTGGTCTCTCCTCTCTCTATCCCTGCTTCCCTCCTGATAGTTCCATGAGGGGTCTGATAGAGGTACAGCAACAGCCCCTGCCTGGTACCTAGCAGGGGAGGAAGAAGCCATATCGTCCCCGAATTTCTTCTTTTTCTTTTTTTTTATTGTTTGTCCTTCATTTTTTTAAATTTTTATTTTATTTTATAATTATAACTTTTTTTTTTTTTGACAGTACATATGCATGGGTAATTTTTTACATTATCCCTTGCACTTACTTCTATTCAGATTTTTTCCCTTCCTCCTCCAACCCCCTCCCCCAGATGGCAGGCAGTTTTATATATGTTAAATATATTATAGTATATTCTAGATATAATATATGTGTGTAGAACCGAATTTTTTGTTGCACAGGAAGAATTGGATTCAGAAGGTAAAAATAACAGTTTACACTCATTTCCCAGTGTTCCTTTTCTGGATGTAGCTGATTCTGTCCATCATTAATCAATTGGAATTGGATTAGCTCTTCTCTATATTGAAGATATCCACTGCCATCAGCATACATCCTCGTACAGTATCTCGTCCCTGAATTTCTGGGCTAAATCCCAGATTCGCCTTTTCTCCTCTATGGTACAAGAACAGGAGATTATATTAATATCTCCCCAGGAAAGATCATATTGGAGGGTGATGGCTTTGAATCCCTCAATATATTTAGTAAGATCCTCAGAGTATCTGCCCAATTTTTCCTTGATTTGGGAGAGATCCGACATGGAAAAGGGCACTTGTACTCTGAGTATTCCTCCCTGAAGGTTGGCAATTTCCCTCAAGGGGAAGAGATTGGAAGGAGGCTCCTGATCCACAGCTGTAGCAGGATCAGGCTCCGGTGGAGGAGAAGGGGAATTTACAGCTTTAGCCCGAGGAGGGCAAAGGCCTTGAGATTGGCCAGCCTCAAAGGGAGGCTGGAGAGATTGGGTTGAGGAGAAAGGCAGCCCACTTCATGTATGAGAAGGACTAAGAAGTGGGGATTGGGCATTTCAGAACTCGACTCCCGTGGAGAGGGGAGTCCTATATCTTGGGACCCCGATCCTGTTTCTGATAAGGAGGAGGTTCTGGAGTGCAAGCGTTCTGCTGAGAGCCGGAGGGAGAGTAGAAGCTTCTTGTGCCCCTGAGGGAGTGGAGAAGAAAGGATCCTCTAAAAAGTATTTGACAACTTGTTGAATTCAACCAGGGAAGCTAAGTACTCTATATCTTTTCTTACTTGGGGTATCAACTCCCTTTTTGTCACTCTTTCCATCTCCTCTCCTGTTTTCTGTCATGTTATAAATTCTTCCTGTTTGTAGTTGGGGCAAGCTGAATTTATGATGCAAACGCTTGGTACAGCTACATACTTCCTGTTCTATGCAAAGAGAGTAAGTGAACATCCCAAGCACAGATGGGTAATCCCTTTTCCTGCCTGTCCAATTTAGGTCAGTTAGTCTCTGCACCAGGGCAAACTTTTTTCTCATCTCATTCAGTGTAGTTCAGATTAAAATGTTCCTAGAACAAGCTCTATTTTACTATTATTTTACTATTTAATATTCTATGGAGTATTACCCAGGTTGATAAAATATTTGCTTTTAATAATTGAATGAATATACTGGAAGGTAAATGCATTTTCTGTACACTTGCTGAAAGAAAAAATAGCATATTAAGAATAATATGTACCTTGAATTATTACTAGCTAGAAAGCTCAGTGGATAGAATGTCAGATGTGGAGTAAGAAAGATTCATCTTATTTATGAGTTCAAATCTGGCTTCTGATACTTACTAGCTATGTGATCCAGCTCAAGTCATTTATCCCTGTTAGCCTCAGTTTCCTCATCTTTAAAATGAGCTGGAGAAGGAAATAGTAAATCAATCCAATATCTTTGCCAGGAAAATTCCAAAGGAAATCCAGAAAAGTGAAACATAAGCAAACAAGGGATAAATCATTAACATATGATTTAGATTTCTTTTTTTCTAGGCCTCCACATTTGATTTTTGTTCCACATATTTTGAAGATTATGAGCATTTTCTATTAAAATTCTGTTCAAAATATTTCTCCGTTTTTATGGATCAAGGGGGATAAATGTAAGTAAATAATGTGGAATCTATGATAATGCTCTAGTTACAATATAGTTTATTGATTGAATTCTCAAGAATATTTTCAGGTCTATAATTGTATCATGGAATCTGTTATTCATTATTTCATGATATACTGATTACATCTGATAAACATTTCTCTCCACTTGGCCATAATCTGCTAGATATTTGCTAGGTATTAGATTTGTATAGCTTCAAATGATATGATACAGTTTCTACCATTTTCTTCCATCTAGATAGTAATAACCTAATCCTGATTTGTTATGATAAATTACTTTTTTTTTTTACAAAAAAAATTCACATGATTTAGGCATATGTTAGGCAGTGAACATATCATTGTCTGAGTTCATATGAATATCTTCATATGAATATCTCTGATTCTTAGATTTGCATCTTAGCTATTTTATAAGCTCTATCTGGATATAAACTAATTTTGATAAGTACCTGGTGTGTACTTTTTATTAACATTTACTATTGATTATTGAAATAATGTACAGCTATTCAAAAAGTATTTTTATAGATTTTTGACTAGTTTATCATACATTCTGAGAATGTTTATCAAGGCTTTTCCTCTTTTTTGGAGAGTGAGGATTTGCCTTGTGTTTTGTCAAAATTCTATGGATTCTTGTACTCTACTTTTCAAGTTTGCTAAGGTATATTTTGCAGTTCCCAATGTGTACATTAAAACAGGAATTATATAGTTTTTACTTGCTTTAAATGCATTATTATCATTTACTTTTTATTTCTGGATGCCAAAAGTCTCAACAAATTTACCTTCAGTTTCTCCTTGTCTGAAAGAAACCAAGATATTTCTAAGCATTCTTGTCCATTCCAATTTGACCTTTAGCTTCAAGCTCAGTACCTCAGTCTTTATTTCCCTGGTAGACACATTTAATGCTTTACATTTATCAAAACAACTGGAGAAAGATTCCATAAGATAAAGATATTTAATATATTATTTATTTTTAGTGGATCCATACAGATAGATGTCATCCATATACATCGAATACTTAGTGGTCTGTTTGATTTGAGTGTCTTTTAAATTTGGAAGTCGTATCTAGTTTTATATCCAAGCAGATCTTATTGAATAGGCAGAACAATAAGATTCGTAGGCTATATTCCTGAAATACACAATTAAAAATATCTTAATATTATTATGTTGTTAGCAGATATGAAATGGAAAATAACTTTTATAGCTTAATAATAGCAATGTTATTTTTTTCATTATCAATGGGATTCAGACAGATCTTAGTATTATTGTCTAATATTTATTGTTACTTGAATTGTATTGATCAAATAAAAATGCCTGCTTTTTATAGTCAAAATCCAGTCAACAAGTGTTTATTCAGTGTCTGCCATATACCTGGAACACTTTGTTTTAGTTTTGTCTTAAATATGGTTAACTTAATATAGTGCCTGGCACTGGAGACACTGAAATTCAATAAATACAAGGGTGACATGATCAGAATTACGTTTGAGGAAGATCAGTTTGACAGATAAGTGAAAGATGGACAGGAGTAGGAAGAGACTTTGGACATAGAGATCAACCAAGAGGCTATTGCAATAGTCTAAGCATGAGATGGTGAGGACCTGCATCAGTATTGTGATATAATGTCCAAGAGGATAAAGAGTATAGATGAGAGCTGTTACTAAAGTGCAATCATTAGGACTTGGCAATAGAGTGGATAAGAAAGATGAAAGTTGGAGCAGCTAGTTGGTGCAGTGGATAGAACAACCAGCCTTGAAGTCAGGAAGACCTGAGTTCAAATCTGACTTTAGACATTTAACATTTCTTGTCTGTATGACCTTGGCCAAGTCATTTAACCCCAATTGCCTCAGCAAAAAAGGAAAAAAAAAAAGAAAATGATAGTGAGGAGACAAAGATGACTACATAAATTTTAGGCTTGAATGATTAAGAATGTTGGTGTCCTTGACAGTAATCAGGAAGTTAGGGAGAGGGAACAATTTTGGGAGAAAGATATTGAGTTTAAGATATCTATAGGAAATTTAGCTCAAGGTGTCTGATAGGCAGTTGTAAATATGAGACTGGAGGCCAAAAAAAAGGTATGAAATGAATTAAGTATATTTTAAAATTATCTTCATGGAGATGTTAATTGAAAAAAATACAAATCTTAGAATTTGAGTTCATTGTATACTCACTATAAATATGCTTGACATAACTGAAGAGGGATGCTAAATGCCTCTTCTTATTCCCAAACGATTTTAATCTTTTCTGTTTCTATGTTCTAGAAACGTTTAGTTCCTTTTAACTTAGAAATTATGAGTATTTGGCATAACAACATCAATTAAATAACTGTTTTTCAAGATTTTATGGGACAATGTTAAGTACTGATGAATATGTACAATCGTTTAGTCTATGATAATGGGATATTTTATTGGCTGAATTCCCAAGAATATTTTGAAGTCTTTTATTTGCATTATGAGCTTTTGTGTGTCTATATTTGAAATATGGTGAGATTCTCATATATTAGTCTAGTTGCCAAATCATGCCTTATTATATATTATTATTTAATTTAATTTTTTTAAGTTCAACTTTTTTATTATAGCTTTTTATTTATTTATGTATTATGATTTTAAAGAAAAGTTTGGATTCGCTCCTATAAATGACACTCTCAAGCTCAATTAAAAAATGAAAATAAAAAGTTTTAATCAAACAAGACAAGGTACAGACAATTTAGATTTACACAACAAAACAAATAGAAATAAGAACAATTAACAACATGACAATTATAGCAGATAGAGGAAGAGAATACATCACCAATTCAAGGGAACCTCAAAAACTCAAATGGCTGGGAGTCCCGTTTCAGCCTCAATCAACTTGAATTGTGTAAAGATTTTTCCGGGCGAAGCGTCCTCCCCACGGGTGAGACTCAGTGGAGATGTGAGATTCTCAATCTTATATACCTCTCTTAAACAAAGAGGGCTTTCAGCCAAGAAGTCTGACATGTGTGACCATTTAGTGTTTTAACTCATTCCATATGTTATGTATCAAGTATCTCACTTTATCTGTCATTTTGACATATGTATGTATCAAATATCTAGTATTTTGACTCATTCCATATTGTCTATACCTTGACGTATTTCCTTAGCAATAGTATATGCTCAAGGACGGAGCCACCCGCTGTAAGCATAAACATTTCTAGAATTGGCTAGTTCCTGGTATCTATTGTCAAGGACATATAGAGTTCATGGAATGGTCAAATTTCCATAATTTAGAAGCTCAGGCCTGTTAGATTTGAGTGAGCTTACAATTCTAATATGAAATTTTAATTTCTTATTCAACAAGACATATGCATGGGTAATTTTTCAACATTGACCCTTGTAAACCCTTCTGTTCCAACTTTTCCCCTTCTTCCCCCCACCCCCTCCCTTAGATGAAAGGTAGACAAATACATGTTAAATATGTTAAAGTATATGTTAAATGCAATATATGTATACATATTTATACAGTTATCTTGCTGCACAAGAAAAATCAGATTTAGAAAGAAGGTAAAAATAACCTTAGAAGGAAAATAAAAATGCAAGTGTAAAGGTCAGAGGAGGAATCAGGCACTCCACAGTCATGAAGTAAACAGGCAAAGAAAGCCTGAGACCCTCAGATGTGATTTGCTGTGAGTAAACAGAGACCACCTCATGAGCAGCAGCTCTGATTACATTGAGATTGCATCATCTCCTTCTCTGATTATGTGTATGACCTTAAGCTGTGGGGAAGAGGAAGCAGGTCCGCTTTGACCTAGAGCTCATCAGGAGTTCACAGGGAGTCAGCAAAAGTTAGCTAGGAACAGGATGTGAACATGTGAATAAAAGATCTTGAGCTGTTCTAAAGGCTGTTCTCAAGTACTCTATCATGTATTTAATTCATCTTTCCTATGAAATGATGGCCAGAGATCTCTGAAGACTTCAGACAGAGGCAAGCTTGGTAAAATTGGTTTAAACACTACAAAAGACAGTGACCAGAGATTTCTCTGAGGCCCTGGGAATTAGGAGAGACTGGCAATAGTGAATGCAGAGTGGGCATTAACAAGGGTATTCACAAAAGTAGTGAATGCTTTGTGGGCATTTACAAGTGGTGCCAGAATGAATGCATTGTAGATTGCCAGAGCCCCCATTTATCAGGAAGACAGTACTCCATCTGGGAGGGAAGCATTATGGATCTAGGCATAAGTCTACCTAAGATCAAGCTCAAGGATGATGAGGGTGTGATTTGGGGCAGGGATGGATCTGCTGTCCTTGTCTCCAAAGCTTTTGGGTGGGTCTGTAGCAAAAGAATTTCATGTAATCAAAGCTGTGATAAGAAAAGCTTTTATTGGTAAGAAAGGCACCAAGATGTCTTGGCAGGCAAATCACTCAAGAGAGAAGTGATTTTGCAAAGAAACATAATTTGAAGGCCTACTTTATACAGAAACAGAATAATAGAACAGAATAAGCAAGACTACTTAAGTTTGTATCTGAAAAGGTCTTCCTGCTTTCAGAGGATGTGGGGCCATTTAAGTTTGTATAATGTTTTGTTGGTGATTTTACATAACTTTACAGGGCTGTCTGGTTTCCCTCTCATAAAAGGACATAGCTGTGCATGCAGCTCAAGTAAATAGGTGAAAGAGCCAGATGGATCACCTCTGAAGAATAGCAAGGAGCTTGCTTTCAAGCTGGGAGGTATTTGCTCCCACGCCTATTAAATATAGCTCAGCAAGGAAAAAATCTAAAGCTAATAGAGATGGTTGAGAATATAGATCAAAAAATATAAGCATTAAAGGTTGAGTTAGAGGTAAAATGAAAAATTACATTACAGACAATAACAAAGAGAGATAAAAGAATTACAGGCTGAGTTACTGGTTGAGTTAGAGAAAAGACAAAAAGAACTGAAAGTTCAGCCTACTAGCTGAAACTGAGAAGGAAAAAAACAAGCAGAAAGTTGGTGAACATACCATGTGGAAGTTAACCAGAGACATATTCTTTAGTATTTTGTTAATTTATCTCAGCTGCTATTGCTTTAGGGGATCTACAGAGAAAAGAATTAAATATCCTGCTAATGGGAAGGGGTTTGGATCTATTCATGCACAAAACTTGGTTTTGGCTTTAATTCTGCCTACCACCAAGCATGCACCTTTGGGGAATTTCCCATTTCTTGATCTTCCTCCCTCAACTCCACCTTCATGGGTGGGAGGAGGAGGAAGAATGGGAGGGGTGATGATATTATCAGCACTGCTCACTAACCAATTCCAACCCCCACGAGGCTTCATGGCCAGAGGCAAAGGAGACTTGTGTTTTAAGTGTACCAGTTGTTATTATGCTCTGAGAGTTTTTGAAAATGCAGCACTCCAACCTGATCAGTTAGTCTCTAAGCAAGCCTGTGAGGATAAGAGATTGCAGTTAGAGAAAGTAGAGTTTTATGCCTACAAGACTACAAAGATATTATCTGGGGAGCTGAAACTTGCCTTTGTTCATCTTATAGATCTTTCTTTCGCTTTTGCACAGAGTTGAATGTCCTTTGTTCATTATCTGTATGAATGACATACCATTGAAAAGATTGTTAGACACAGATGTAGATCATACAGCTATTAGAAATGCCAGCTGGTCTAGTAATTGGCTAAAGATTACAGTAAACACCTATATGTCTGCCATAAAAGGCTCTATAGTAGCTAAAATTAGTGCTACCTCTTTGAGATGGGAATTTAAAGATAAGACAAGTTTATTTTTTTTAATAATTAAAATAAGATATGATTTAATTAATTATAATGTGTATAATGTTCTTTTTTTTAATGACATAAGTAAGTAGTCTGCATAGGGTCTAGGAAAAGTAAAGGCAAATATTAATAAAGTTCTCTCATTACAGGCTGTCAGAAGTTCAGTTTTGGAATGTCCCTAAAGGTTGTCTAGTCAAAACTATAAGTCTTGTCAAGATAACATGCATATATTAAGTGCTTACTGTATAGCAGAAATAGTGCAAAGTGATGGAAATACAAATAGGTAAAAACCCGTCCTTGCCATCAATGAGTTCAAAGGCAGTAGGCATTTCCTCTACCACATTCTCAACAAGTAAGCTTCTATCATTGTGTGAAACATTAAAGTGAAGCTCCAAAGGAGCCTCTTCCACTATAATTAGTTCAAATTTATTGCAGGAAGTGAAATCTCTGTCTCTGAAATACCTACTCAGGATTCCTTTTTTTTTTCTTCCATGTGGGGTAAGGTAAAACAAGTTTTTAATCGTTCAGTTCTTTTTTTTTTTTTTTAATTAATTTTTATAATTATAACTTTTTTTTGACAGTACATATGCATAAGTAATTTTTTTTTTTTTTTTACAATATTATCTCTTGTACTCCCTTCTGTTCCGAATTTTTCCCCTCCTTCCCTCCACTCCCTCCCCTAGATGGCAGGCATTCCCATACATATTAAATATCTTATAGTATATCCTAGGTACAATATATATGTGCAGAATCGAATTTTGTTGTTATTGTTGCAAAGGAAGAATTGTATTGGGAAGGTAAAAATAATCTGGGAAGAAAAAAAAAAATAATGCTCACAGTTCACACTCATTTCCCAGTGTTCCTTTTCTGGATGTAGCTGATTCTTTCCATCATTGATCAATTGGAATTGGATTAGCTCTTCCCTATGTTGAAGATATCCACTTCCATCAGAATACATTCTCATACAATATCATTGTTGAAGTGTATAATGATCTCCTAGTTCTGCTCGTTTCACTCCGCATCTCTTCAAGCCTCTCTGTATTCCTCCTTTTGGTCATTTCTTACAGAACAATAATATTCCATAACATTCATATATCATAATTTATCCAACCATTCTCCCATTGATGGACATCCATTCATCTTCCATCTTCTAGCCACTATGAAAAGGGCTGCCACAAACATTTTGGCACATACAGGTCCCTTTCCCTTCTTTAGTATCTCCTTGGGATATAAGCCCAGTAGTAGCACTGCTGAGTCAAAGGGTATGCACATTTTGATAGCTTTTTGGGCATAATTCCAGATTGCTCTCCGGAATGGTTGGATTAAGACAGAAATTTTTATTTATTTTATAGTTGAAAGATTCCCCATCGGTGGGAGACATCTTACAAAGTGAAAAAATTCAGACCTTATTTTATGTAGGACAGGAGCAACTTAACCAAGTACATTAACAAGCTTCTCTAAGTCCTTGGAATTCCCCTAAATTTGTTATGGATTCAAGATAAATAAATGGACAGATGGAGACAACGGAAGCTCTTCAGTTTGGGCTTCCATGTCCTCAACTGCCTCAAATAGTCTCTTTGGATTAAAGATTATTTCTATTCTATCCCTCTAGATAAGGAGAATATGAAGGGATTTGTCTTTTCAGTGCCCAGCATTAATCTAGCTCAGCCTTATAAAGAATTTGAATGGACAGTTTTGCCATAGGGTATGAAGAATAGCCCTAGTATGTGTCAATGTGAATGTGACTGCTTACCTTACTCCTGTAAGAATAGCATCTCCAAAAGTTATATTGTAACCACCATTAAGAGAAGACAGTGCTTTAGACTCGCCATGCCAGCTTGTAAAAAAAATCTCAAGAGACTCTAAAAGAGATGAAAATATGAACCTCCCAGCACAATCAGAACAAAATTTTATTTCTTACCCAGTGTTTGTGGATAGAATTTCAATAAAAGCCATTAAGAGAGTAGTACAATTTTCTGGTACAAGACCTGGCAAAATATATACCTCTCATGCCAGTGCAACATTGATGTGTGTTGTGGAACATTGATGTGTGTTCCCAGAGTGGAAAAATTTATTGTCCACAGCTCCAAGCCTTGCACATGGGTATGTAAATATAATTTTTAATATGGCTTATTCAGTAGATGTAGTACAAAGAATTGCCACAGCCTAAGTAAAATTTGTAGTTTTTAAAATATATTACAAGCTCTTTAAAGAAGTTCAAGAGCAAGTGAGAAGGCACTAAGGTAAGTATTATATCCTGCATGTCCATTTTCATAGTGGACTTTCCAATCCTATCTTTTATCATCAGGCTGCTAGATCTTTACATTTGCAAATTGTGATAACTAAAGAGGAAGCTAGCAGCACAGCAAAAGGATGTATAGCTTGCCTTTTCACATTCCTATGCTGCTCTATGGCAAATGGACATCACTCATGTTAAGAGAGTTAAGAGGTAGAGCATCTATGTAACCATGGATATAAAACCATGGATATACATTCTCAGTTCCTTATGGCTTCATTCCAATCAGGAGAAACAGTCAGCCATCTTTCCCTTGTAGGAATCTCACATGCACTTTAGATAGGTAATGTGCCAGCTTATACATCTTCTGCCTGTAGGTCCTTTTGCATTGAATCTGGCATTGCACATTCACTGGCATCCCATATCATCATTGGACAGACTATTTAAACCCCCAAGATATTCCTGTCCATGCCGGAGAAGGGAATTTTGGGATTTGTACGAGATGTAGCAATACCTACATGTAATTTCCTGCAATTTTTAAATTCTTTGGATTTTACCCTAGCAATGTGCTTCTGACACATGCAGAATGTGTGGCTAAACAACAGACTGGCTGACAAGGACAAGAACCCTTTCTCCACAGTGATGTAGAAGGGCTTAGATGGTCTCTGAAAGGGCTGGGTTGGGTCAAGGTTTGGAGTCCGGATATGTTCTTGTTATTCCAGGTGCAGACCCAACAGCAGAGAAATGAATCCCAACCAGACACATCAGTGACTTGGGGAAACAAGAAGAAAAGGATTGGACGACAGCCCAGAGGGATCGGCCAGAGGTTAGCAGCCTTCCAGACACTGATGGCAGCCATGTCCCTCCTGACCATGCACCAGAGACAGCAGATACAGCACTAGTGTAGAAGCTCAATTGGACTGTCTTGGGTGATGTGCAATACCTACAGACTGATCTAATTGGACAATGAGCTTGTGTGTTTCTCCCATGTCTACTCTCATATGGTGGCCTGGGGAGAGACTTCACCCTGTTTTCCACTTATAGACAATGCCTCTAAGTTAGTGGGTGAAAAACCAACACAGCCACCTGCCAAAGTTAGTGAGGCAGTGCTACAGGACATGATTTTTCTTGTATACACCTTCCTCTGTGCCTTTCTTTTACTAAAAGGTGTATACAATTGAAACTACAGACTTTGACATCCCACTTCATTGACGTCCCACCTTCTTGAGCATGACTTTATTGAATGGGTTGAACACCATGCTGCATGCTTGGTTTTGGCCACTGTTTGGCTTAGTTGTTATTGTTTTACTTTTGTTTGCCTTTGTTCTGTTATATACATTCTGTAATCTCATTGATTAGTCAAGCTATTGTTGATGCTAAAGTCAGTTTGATGTGATGAGTGGTCCCCCCACTTTACAAGAGAAGGAAATTGCAAGGGTCAGAGGAATCAGGCACTCTATAGTCAGGTAGTAAACGGTCAAAGAAAGCCTGAGACCCCGGATGTGATTTGCTGTGAGTAAACAGAGACCACCTTATGGGCAGGAACTCTGGTCGAATTGAGATTGCATCATCAATGAGAAGTGTCTCCTTCTCTAATTGGCTGTGTGTTTGACTTCATAGACCCAATTAAAGCTGTGGGGACAAGGAAGCAGATTCTTTTTGACCTTGAGTTCATCAGGAGTTCACTGAAAGTCAGCAAGAGGTTAGCTAGAAACAGGATGTGAACACGTGAATAAAAGATCTTGAGTTGCACATAGCTGTTCTCAAGCACTCTGTCGTGTATTTAAACCATCTCTCCTATGAAATGATGGCCAGAGATCTCTGAAGACCTCAGACAGAGGTAAGCTTGGTAAAATTCTTGTAAGCACTGCAAAAGACTCTAGGTTCTCTGAGGGCCTGGGAATTAGGAGAGATTGGTAGTAGTGAATGCAGAGTGGGCATTAACAAGGGTATTCACAAAAGTAGTGAATGCCTTGTGAGCATTCACATGCAAGTGGACAATAAGAGAAGGAGTAGAAATGCTATGTGGTGGATCACACTCATTTCCCACAGTTCTTCCCTGGGTTCTCTTCATTACTGAACAACTGGAACTGATTTGGTTCATCTCATTGTTGAAGATGGCCATGTCCATCAGAATTGACCATCATATAGTATTGTTGTTGAAGTACATAATGATCTCTTACTTCTGCTCATTTCACTCAGCATAAGTTCATATAAGTCTCTCCAGGCCTTTCTGAAATCATGCTGCTGGTCATTTCTTACAGAACAATAATATTCCATAATATTCATATACCACAATTTATTCAGCCATTCTCCAATTCATGGGCATCACTTCAATTTCCAGTTTCTACCCACTATGAAAAGGGTTGCCACAAACATTTTTACACATACAGGTCCCTTTCCCTTCTTTAATATCTCTGGGATATAAGCCCAGTAGAAACACTGCTAGATCAAAGGATATACACATTTTGATAACTTTTTGAGCATAGTTCCAAATTGCTCTCCAGAATTATATATTATTATTAAGATTATGATGTTGATACAAACAGGATTGGTCTAATAAAGAGACAGTGGGCCTTAGAAGATACTAGATACTAGAGATACCAGAGAGAAGGGAGAAGATATTAGGATTAGGTTTGCCATTTTCTCTTCCATTTATTTTACAGAGGAGAAAACATGATTGAGGGAGTTTACAACTAATAAATATCTGAAGTCAGATTTGAATTTGGAGGGATATATAAGTCTTCATGACTTCAGGCCTGGCACTCTATTCATTGTGCCAATTAGCTGGCAGGAAAGAGGGAGAGTCAGATTCAATGGCCACTTCTCACATTTATTTGCCAAGTGACACCAGGAAAGTCTTAATATCCTACTGCCCCCAGCATCTCTTTTAAAACTATATATTTCAGAGCAAGTGTTGAGCTGCATTAGTAAATAGCAGTTTCTCACTTGGAAGTTCCTTTACCAATGAAACCACAGAGCCAGTTCCTAAACTTGTATAATGATTATGATGATGATGATGATGATGATTGAAGTGAGGAACATAACTTGAGAAAGAAGTATCTGAAACAGGGAGGAGCCAATGGCAGAGACAAGATGGCAGAGAGGACACAGACATCTTCCTAAACTCTCCTTTGCCCTCAATCTATTTTAACAATATTCAGCCTTGTAATTAATGCTTGACTGTCAGAACTCATGAATATTGGGAGTACAGAAGATATTCTCAAAATTTTTCAGAAAAGGTCTGTTTTTGCTTGCTGGTGCAAACAGAACAAGGCTACGTCAGGTGCAGCCTTCAGGCAAGTTGGCAGTGAGAGCATAGGAAACAGACCACAAGGAGGGATGGGGTGTGGTCTCAGCTGAAAATCTGCAGGGCAGAATTTTCCACAGTGGACCTTCTTTGCCCTAGCAGCAAGCCAGTAGATCAGCATAAAAGCTATAAAAATAGGAAGTAAAGACTATAATCCCAAAACACTAGGGTCTCTCTGGACCTGGCCACACCTACCCAACACCCAGAGTGACTCAGTATGATCCCAAGCACAGCTGCAGTAGTTGGCTCCAGCAAAGTCCTAGTAGCTGCCTTTCTATTGCTGCTTATTTCAGCGTAACTGCTAATTCCAGCACAGCCAGTGGCTGTCCGACTGTCCCTTCACTGCCACTTCCTGCTGTCTGTAGAGGAAGCTTGGAAATACTTCACTGCTCCCGTAAGCAGGTCATAAGGCTTTTTTTTTTTTTTTTTTTTTTTTCCCCAGTACAGAAAGAGAGCAGACTTCAAACCCTGAGGAGACTAAAAACAGTTTGTCTCTAGATTCAAAGGTGGATATGATCTGGTCCCCATCAAAAAAGGCTCTCATAGAAGAAATTAAAAAGGATCTTAAAAGAGAGCTAGATAAAAAATGGGGAAAGGAAAGGAAAGTTTTGCAAGAGGGTCAGAACAAGTCATTAAAAGATAGAGTGGATAAAGAAATCAATTCCCTGAAAAACAGAATTTGTGAATTGAAAAAAAAATAATTCTTTAAAAAAAATTGGCAAAATGGAAAAAAAAATTCCATAAAATAAAACAACTCATTTTAAAACACAAATGGACAGATACAAAAAGAAATTTTAAAAAGCAAATGAAGAAAATAATTCATTAAAAATCAGACTTGAATAAATGGAAATGAATGACTTGAGACACTAAGTCAAGCAAAACCAGAAAAAAAGAAAAAAATTTTAAATACCTACTTGGAAAAACAATAGACCTGGAATATAGATCTAGGAGAAATAATCTAAGGATTATTAGACTCCCTGAAAAATCATGATTAAAAAAAGAGCCTTGACAATATTTTTCAGGAAATCATCAAAGAGAACTGCCCAGATGTTATAGAAACAGAAGGCAAAAGAGACATTGAAATAATTCCCTGATCACCTGTGGAAAGAAATCCCAAAATCAAAACTCCAAGAAATAGCATAGTTAAATTTCAGAACTATTAGACCAAGGACAAAATACTACAAGCAGCCAGAAAAAAAAAAATTCAAATCCTGAGGAGCCACTATAAGGACTACTCACGATCTAGCAGCATCCACATTAAAGGATTGAAGGGCCTAGAATCTGATATTCCGAAAGTCAAAAGAACTTTGTATGCAGCCAAGAATAAGTTACCCAGCCAAAATGAGAATTTTCTTCCAAGGAATAAGATGGATATTCAGTGAAATAGGTGAATTCCATTTATTTCTGATGAAAAAACCAGACCTAAAGAAAAAAAAAATATAGGACTCAAAAGGTAAAAAGAACTCTTGAGAATTGGATTTCTGTTATGGGTATACATAGAGAGTACATGTATAATTTGGTTTTATTGTTATAATATAAAAAAAGAATTAGAGGGGGAAAGGAAATTATACCAGAAAAAGGGGGAAATGGATGTAAAAAGAAGGAAACTACATCTCATGAAGAGGCAAAGGAAACCTATTATATCTGAGGGAATCAAGGAAAGGGGATGAACACAGTGTGAATCTTATTCTCATCAGATTTGGTTCAAAGAGAAAATATTAGACATATTGGTTTACATAGAAACTTCTCCCACCTCATGGAAAAGTGGGAGGGGAAAAGCAAAAAGGGGAAGGTGAAGGTAAATAGAAGAGAATACAGAAATAGTAAGGAAAAGGTTTAAGAAAAGGGAAGGGGGGATGGAGGGATTCTAAAGAGGGAAATCTGTGTGAGGCAAATGGTGCTCATAAGTCTAATACTAAACAGAGGGGGTAAAGGGGAAAGAAAAGAGAAAAGAATAATCTGGGGATAATAAGATGACAGGAAATATAGACTTAGTAGTTTTAACCATAAATGTGAATGGGGTAAACTCCCCGCATAAAACGTAGGCAAATAGCAGACTGGATTAAAAGCCAGAATCCTACAATATGTTGTTTACAGGAAACACACTTGAAGCGGGGTGATATATACAGAATAAAGATAAAAGACTGGGGCAGAATCTATTATGCTTCAGGTGAAGCCAAGAAAAAGAGGGGTACTAATCCTAATTTCAGATCAAGCAAAATCAAAAATTGATCTAATTAAAAGAGGTAAGGAAGGACACTATATCTTGCTAAAGGGAAGCATAGCTAATGAAGCAATATCAATATTAATATATATGCACCAAGTGGTGTAGCATCTAAATTCCTAAAGGAGAAGTTAAAAGAGCTGCAAGAAGAAATAGACAGCAAAACTTCAATAGTTGGAGATCTCAACCTTGCACTCTTAGCACTAGATAAATCAAACCACAAAATAAATAAGAAAGAAGTTAAAAAGAAAAGTTAGGTATGATAGATATTTGGAGAAAACTGAATGGAGACAGAAAGGAGTACACTTTCTTCTTGGCAGTTCATGGAACCTATACAAAAGTTGACCATATATTAGGACATAAAGACCTCCAGTTCAAATACAGAAAGGCAGAAATAGTAAATGCGTCTTTCTCAGGTCACGATGCAATAAAAATTATATTCAGTAAAAAAGCCATGGGGAAATAGGCCAAAAAGCAATTGGAAACTAAATAAGCTCAATTAATAATTTCACCCAAGAGAATGACAATAATGAGACATCATACCAATATGTGTGGGATGAAGCCAAGGTGGTAATAAAGGGAAATTTTATTTCTCTAGAGATGTACTTGCATAAAATAGAGAAAGAGAAATTCTAATTCTCTCTAATTCAATGAATTAGACTTACAACTAAAAAAGCTAGAAAAAGAGCAAATATTAATTTGAAATTCTAAAAATAAAAGGAGAGATCAATAAAATTGAAAGTAAAAAAAACCTATTAATAAATAAAACTAAGAGTTGCTTTTATGAAAAAAAACTAACTAAATAGATAAACCCTTAGTAAATTTGATTAGAAAAAGGAAAGAGAAAAATCAAATTGTTATTCTTGTTAATGAAAAGATAAAAATTTCCGCTAAGAAAGAGGAAATTAGAGCAATAATTAGGAGTTACTTTGCCCAACTTTATGCCAATAAATTTGATAACTTAAATGAAATAGATGAATACCTTCAAAAATATAGGTTGCTACATTAACAGAGGAAGAAGTAAATTGGTTAAATAATCCCACTTTAGAAAAAGAAATAGAACAAGCTATTAATCAACTCCCCTCCCCCCAAAAATCCACAGGACCAGATGGATTTACATGGGAATTCTACCTAACATTTAAAAAACAATTAACTCCAATGCTATATAAACTATTTGAAAAAATAGGGAATGAAGGAGTCCTACCAAATTCCTTTTATGATACAGACATGATACTGATACCTAAACCAGGTAGGATAAAAGCAGCGAAAGAAAATTGTAGACCAATCTCCCTAATGAACATCACCTAATGAACATCAATGCAAAAATCTTAAATAAAAGATTAGCAAAAAGATTACAGAAAATCATCTCCAGGATAACACACCAGGACCAAGTAGGATTTATATCAGGAATGCAGGGCTGGTTCAATATTAGGAAAACTACTAGCATAATTGACTATATCACAGTAACCAAATTAGCAAAAGCCATGTGATCATTTCAATAGATGCAGAACAATCTTTTGATAAAATCCAACACTCATTCCTATTAAAAAACACTAGAGAGTATGTGAATAAATGGACTTTTCCTTAAAATAGCCAATAGCATCTATTTAAGATCATCAGTAAGCATCATATGTAATGGTGATAAACTAGAACTATTCCCAGTAAAATCAGGAGTGAAACAAGGTTGCCTACTATCACCATTACTATTCAGTATTGCATTAAAAATGCTAGCTTTAGCCATAAGAGATAAAAATAAAGGAAATAGAGTAGGTAATGAGGAAATCAAATTATCACTCTTTGCAGATGATATGATGGTATACTTAGAGAACCTCAAAGATTCTACTAAAAAGCTATTAGAAATAATCCACAACTTTAGCAAAGTTGTAAGATACAAAATAAGTCCACATAAATCATCAGCATTTTTGTACATCGTTAACAAAATCCAACAGCAAGAGATACAAAGAGAAATTCCATTTAAAATAACTGTCGATGTATACGTATATTGTATTTAACTTATGCTTTAATATATTTAACTTGTATTGGTCAACCTGCCATCTGGGGAAAGGGGTAGGGAGAATGAGGGGAAAAGTTGGAACAAAAGATTTTGCAATTGTCAATGCTGAAAAATTACCCATGCATATATCTTGTAAATATTAAGCTATAATAAAAAATAAAAGTAAAATAACTGTCGATACTATAAAATATTTGGGAATTTATCTGCCAAGGGAAAGTCAGGTACTATATGATCAAAGCTACAAAACACTTTTTGCACAAATAAAGTCAGATGTAAACAATTGTAAAAATATTAAGTGCTCCTAGATAGGTTGAGCGGATACAATAATGACAATACTACCCAAACTAGTCTATTCACTTAGTACTATTCCAATCAGACTCCCAAAACATTATCTTAATGACCTAGAAAAATAACAAAATTCATCTGGAAGAACAAAAGGTCAAGAGGTTCAAGGGAAGTAATGAAAAAAAAAATCAAATGAAGATAGCCTAGCTGTACCTGATCTAAAACTATATTATAAAGCAGTGGTCACCAAAACCATTTGGTATTAGCTAAGAAATAGACTGGTTGATCAGTGAATAGGTTAGGTTCTCAGGACAAAATAGTCAATAACTATAGTAATCTAGTGTTTGACAAACCCAAAGACCCCAGCTTTGGGGATAATAATTCATTATTTGACAAAAACTGCTGGAAAATTGGAAATTAGTATGGCAGAAACTAGACATTGACCCATACACCATACACCAAGATATCAAAATGGGTTCATGATCTAGGCATAAAGAATGAGATTATAAGTAAATTAGAAGGTTCATTTACCTCTCAGACCTTGGAGAAGGAAGGAATTTGTGACCAAAGAAGAACTAGAGGTCATTATTAATTACAAAATAGAAAATTTTGATTATATTAGGATAAAAAGCTTTTGTACAAATAAAACTAATGTGGACATGATTAGAAGGGAAAACATTTTTGCAGCTAAGGATTTTGATAAAGGCCTCACATCTCCAAAATATGTAGAGAATTGACTCTAATTTATAAGAAATCAAGCCATCCTCCAATTGATAAACGATCAAAGGATATGAACAGACTGTTTTCAGATGATGAAATTGAAACTATTTCTAGTTATATGAAAAGGTGTTCCCATCCTTGCTGATCAGGGAAATGCAAATTAGGGCAGCTCTGAGATACCACTCTGCCATACATATCTGAGATATGTATCTGCTATATGTATCTCTGAGATACATATCTGCCAGATTGGCTAAGATTGGCAGGAAAAGATAATGATGAATGTTGGAGGGGATGTGGGACAACAGTTCACAGATGCATTGTTGGTAGAGTTGTGAATGGATCCAATCGTTCTAAAGAGCAATTTGGAACTATACTCGAAAAGTTATCAAGCTGTGCACACCTTTTGATCCACTAGTGTTACTACTAGGCTTACGTATATCCCAAAGAGATATTAAAGAAGGGAAAGGGACCCGTATGTGCAAAAATGTTTATGGCAGCCCTTTTCATAGTGGGTAGAAACTGGAAATTGAAGAGATGCCCACCAATTGGAGAATGGCTTGAATAAACTGTGGCATATGAATGTTATGGAATATTATTGTTCTATAAGATGATCAGACGCATGAATACAGAAAGGCTTAGAGAGACATACATGAACTGATGCTAAGTGAAATGAGCAGAATCAGGAGATTATACACTTCAACAACAATACTACATGATGATGAGTTCTGACACATATGGCTCTCTTCAACAGTGAGAGGATCCAAACCAATTCAAATTGATCTGTAATGAACAGAACCACCTACACCCAGAGAAAGAAGACTGGGAAATGAGTATGGACCACAACACAATATTTCTATTCTTTCTGTTATTGTTTGCTTGCATTTTTTTCTTCTCAGCTTATTTTTATCTTCTTTCTAAATCTAATCTTTCTTGTGCAACAAGATAATTGTATAAATATGTATACATATATTGCATTTAACATATACTTTAACACATTTGATATGTATGGGACTACCTGCCATATAGGGGAGGGGGAGTGGAGGAAATGAGGAAAAAAAGTTGAAAGAGAAGTTTTTTCAAGGATCAATGTTGAAAAATTACCCATGTATATGTTTTACATATAAAAACCTATAATGAAAATAAAATTTAAAAAAATATCTAAAGTATGGATTCATAGAAATATAAATAAGTGGGAAGCAACATTCATATGTCCATAGTTTGGGGGGGGGAATAATGAAATAATATCTGAATAGTTATGCAATAATCAATTCAGAGTGAGAGAAAGCCATTGGAAGCTAATGAAATTTTATCTGAAAATTTTACATACATCAATTTTTAAAAATCTTTGGTAAAAAATTTTGTTTCTTTTGTTAGCAACAGACCTCTAGATTGGTACTTTAGATAAGGAATTGATTCCAATAGGATACAATTGTGGTAACCAAATGTTAGAATGAAATCTTGGCCATAGAGTTTCCAGAGAATTATCTGGCAGTGTTATGCAGAGTGAATTAGTAGATGGAGACTCTAAAGACAATGAAGAAAAATACCAATTTATAATTCCAGAAAAATTTAGAGTCTTTCCACAAATGCTAGGACTCTTAAAAATAGCTGTCAGATGCCAGCCATGAAGTCAGGAGGATGTGAGTTCAAATCTGCTCTCAGACACTTAACATTTCCCTGGGAAAGTCACTTAACCCCAATTGCCTCAGTAAAAAAAAAAAACAAAAAAAAAAAAACAGCTGTCATAGCAGAAACTCAAGGAATTTTAATGTATGTATTAGCAATTAACCACATAAGTCATACTGACACATTTGCACTATAAGCACAGAATTCTTTACACTGGAAAAACACAGGTTTGTCTGTGATTTTGCTGATGTAAATGACTACTGAATGAAAAAAAACAATTAGCTATCAAATACTTATTAAGCATTTTTTATGATCCTCTCATCTAATACACTGGATGTGAGCAGTACAGATACAAAGAGTGAAATAGTCTTCAGAAGAAAAGAGCAAATTTTCTAATCAAAAAGACTGATACATTAATAGAAAAGTATATACAGAATAAATTTAAAGTTGATTCATCTAGCATAACTATAAGGTAAATATATATTTCACACGTGTTTATAGTTGGAAAATGTAAAATATAAAGGCACAGACGTTTTGGGGGAATCAAAGAAAGTTTCATAAAGAAAATGATGTCTAAGCTAAATCTTAAAGGAAGAGAGCAACTCTAGGAGGCAAAGAGTAGAGATTGCACTCCAGTCATGATGGCTAGTCAATAAAAAATCAAGGGAGACAGATGGGAACTAGAAGTGACATGAATTCTAGTTTGGCTGAATTGAAAAGACCAACACTTGGGAAATAATCTTTAATGAGGATAGAAAGATAGGTTGCAGTCAAATTGAATATGGATTTAAAAGCTACGATAGAAGATTATATTTTAACTAAGAGGTCATTGAGTAGGAGAGGCATGTGATCACATTTTCACTAAAGAAAATTCACTTTGTTGAATGCATAGGATGGACTTCAGTGGTGAGAGAATTAAGTTGGGGTGACCAAATATGCCTATTGTAATAATCTACACCAGAGCTGTTCTGAGTTTAAACTAAGTTAGTTACTATGAGTTCAAAGAAGGGGTTAGATACAAGAATGTGAAGGCAGAGACAGCAATAACTGGCAACTGACTGGATATGTGGAGTCAAGTAGAGTGAGAATAAAGACATGATAAACCAGAAATACAGGAAGGCTATTAATATCTTTGACAGGGAAGCTTGAAAGGGAGGATATAGAAGGAAAGATGATATGTTTAGTATTGGACATATTGAGTTTAAGTTATATGTATAAAGTCTTTATAATATTCAATAAACAATTGGTAGTGAGAGAATATAGGTCAGGGTAAAGAACTGGATTATAATTCTGAAAATCTTCTACATAGAAACAATAATTAAACTTATGGGATCTGATGAAGTTCCCTAGTAAAGAGAGTATAAAGGATGAAGAGAAGATGACCCAAAACAGAATCTTAAGTAAAACTAAAATCCATTCAGAAAGAGAATATGATATGGATGATGAGCTAGCAAAAATATAGAGAAGATGAAATCAGGTAGGTAAGAAGTCATAGAGGAAAGAATAATGTCATGAAAACTCAGAGAAGGGAAAATATTAAGGAGAAAATGGTAAACCGTATATATGTAGCAAACATATCAAGACAAATTAAGACTTAAGAGATTGATAACTAAGGAAAGAATAGTTTCAGTTGAATGATAAGGTCCAAAGCCAAATCATACTGTTGAAGAACTACTGAGAAAGAAGAAGGAGCAAGAATAGACAATTTTTTCAAAAAGTTTGGCTGAGAATAGGTGAAGGAATATAGAACAAGATTTTTAGAAGATGACAGAGTCTAGGAAAGTTCATACTTTTGAAAATTAGAGAAATTGGAATACTTGAAATGGTTAGATAAGGAGAGGTTAAAGATTTGAGAATGCTGATGTTTAAGGATGTCTGCTGTAGAGGATAAGAGGGTATGTGATTACTTTCTGTGCCAGTAACACATTTTCTGTATATGTGAATACTTACATGTTATACAACATATATATGTGTGTGTGTGTGTGTGTGTATAAATTTTAAGAAAATTGAATGGACATGGACTGTAGGAAATTATAGGGTTTTTTGCTTTTAAAATACATTTTGTTATCTTTTGCTCTGCATTATATAAATTTCTTCCTCTATCCCTTCTCTTCTCTCATTCCAGAAAAATTAAATCATTCTATATATATAATTTTTAAAAAATACATCAAATACAGCAATACATTAAAAGAAGATCATGAAACTATATAGACAGTATTCATACCTATATGCTATCCAACTCTGAAAAGATGTGGTTTCTAATAACTCTTCTTTAGGAGCAGATTTGTTCTTTATTATTTTTTCAATAATAATTTTATATTTTTTGATGACTTTTCTTTCCATTTACATTTTCCAGTCATTTTGTATTTTGTTTTCTTGGTTCAACTTATTTCATGTATTTTTATGCTTTTTTTTTACTTACCACATTCATACTTTCTTACAAATAATATTCTGTTGCATTCATGTAAGGAGGATTATGGATAGAGGTAAAGGGAAATTTCTTTGGTACCCAAATTCAGGTCTCCCTAATTCTTATTATAGTAATCTGCTTTTCACCTTTTAATAAGTTATAACTTGATAAATAATCCAAATAATAAATGTCATACTATAAAAAAATAACAGTAGTTTTTACAACTATTTGTTCACAACTATATGTGGATAAGAAGTTATAACAGGATGATGTAATCTTAATTTGCTGTCTTTAATAATTCGGTATATTGTTCTTTTGAATTTTATTTTTCCCTTTTGTATTATTTCAGAAAAGACTTTTCATGTTTCTCTTAATTCTTCAATTTGTCCTTAATTGAAGTATAGTGAATATTAAATTACATCTATACACAAGTTGTGTAGTTATTCCCCAATTGTAGGGCATATATATCTAAGCTTTTGCTATAATTAACAGTTTCACAGATGCATGTTTTCTTTCTGTCATTAATCTTAAATTAAAAGCTCAGTTTTGATACCTCTTAATCAAAGGAATAATTATCATTAATATTATTTCATTATTTTAAAACTGTATCTTGTAAAATTCCATATTGTTTTTTAGAATGAATTGGACTAATGCTTTCCCATCAGTTAAAGCATAAATATGCATTGAATGTCTCCATTCTTAACCATATTTGTTGATTTGATGGGTGTGAGGCCCCAGGTTTATAGGTTTATTAACGTTGAGTTGGAGTGGATATGAGAGGTCATATAGTATAATCCATTTATTTTATAGGTAAAGAATCTGAGGACCAGAAAGCTTAAGTGACACGTTTCAGGTTACACAGATAGGATAGAACAGTTAGAATGTTCCCACAGTTCCAATCTAAATTTACAATTCTTTCATCTATATAATATATTATGCCTCAGGTTTTTAATTTATACAAATACACATACATATCATTATCAGTGATTTGGAGAAGTTTTGTAGTTGGTTGCAATAAAATATTTCTCATTTACTTGGAGCTATTTTCATCCTAAATATTTATTTTAAAAATACTCAGAAATTTAAAATGTTATACTTCTTTTTTTTTGCTGAGGCAATTGGGGTTAAGTGACTTGTCCAGGGTCACACTGCTAGGAAATATTAAGTGTCTGAGGCCAGATTTAAACTCAGGTCCACCTATTTCAGGGCTGGTGCTCAATCCACTACACCACCTAGCTGCCCCTAAATATTTTACTTTTAATAGAGAATGTAAATGCAGATCTTTTCCAAACATATATTCATATATATATATATATATATACACAGACATATATATGCACACACACGCACACACACATACACACACACACACACACACACACACACACACATATATATATATATATATATATACTTCTAATTATACTAATTTTAATCTTTCAGAATATTTTTACTTTATTGCAATCAAGATGATCTATGTTGTTGGTGGATTATTGAATCAAACACTGGACTGGGATTCTGGAAAACTTGAGTTCAAATCCTATCTTAGACTAACTATATGACCCAGCTTCAGTTTCTCCTATATAAAATTAGTCTAAGGATAACAACTTCTTCATGGGGTTATTGTCAGGATCAAATTAGATAAAATGTGTAAAGTGCTTTGCAAACGTTAAATTTTGAGGATATTCTTTTTTATTTTTTTAAATTTAATTTTTATTTAATTTTATAATTATAACTTTTTTTTTGACAGTACATATGCTTGGGGAATTTTTTACAACATTATCCCTTGCACTTACTTATATTCAGATTTTTTCCCTTCCTCCCCCAACCCCCTCCCCCAGATGGCAGGCAGTCTTATACATGTTAAATATATTATAGTATATTCTATATACAATATATGTGTGTAGAACCGAATGTCTTGTTGCACAGGAAGAATTGGATTCAGAAGGTAAAAATAACAGTTTACACTTATTTCCCATTGTTCCTTTTCTGGATGTAGCTGATTCTGTCCATCATTAATCAATTGGAAGCAAACGTTAAATTTTTATAGAAATGTGATTATGCATTTGTCTCCATCTATGTTTGTGAACCTTTTAATCTTGTTACAATTTTTGGATATTTTATCCACTTGTAAGTTATTATGATGAGAGGCAGATTTGCTTAGTGGATACTATCCTTAAAATCAGAATCACCTTAAAGTTCAAGTTCTAAATCTGACCCATATTAATTGTGTAATCTTGGTAAGTGTCTCAACTTCTCAATGCTTCCAGAAAAAATCCTTCTAATTTCCTATTTCTATGAAAGGCACTTCCAGCACTTGTGTTTGCAATTACACATCATCCTTGACTCTTTACAGAACCCTCTGAATCTAGTTATTTGCTAGTTCTTATCTGTTATTTTACCTCAACATCTCTTTGCATATATCTATCTATTCATCCTGCCATTCATCAATTCTATAATCTTTATAAACTTGGCTCTCACAATCTCTTACTTGTTTCAAAAGGTTCCTACTTTTCTTCTGTATCTATTCTTTCTCTTCCCTGATCCATCATCCTAAACCTGCCAAATTGATCTTGCTAAAGTATAGATCAACTACTTCTCTCTTCTGTTCAAGAGGCATCTGTAGCCTTCCATTAACTTAAAAATGAAATATAAACTCCCATATTTGGTTTACAAATTTCTTTGCAATCTGCTGCCAGCCTATATTCCCAAACTGAATTTACATTCTTTTCTATACTCTACCCTCCAGCCAATAGCTAAACTGACCTCTGTGTTCACATCAGTGGGCTGCCATTCTATTTCCCTTTGTACAAAATGCCCTTTAAATTTGGGTATTTTCCCCTCTGCCTCTAGGAAAATCTAACTCCCTTCAAGGCTCAGAACAAGTGTCACTTCCTTTGAAATTCCTTTCTGTTGAACCCTCATGTTAGTGCCCCACTTCCATCATTTTGTGTGTGAGAAGGTGACTAATCATTTGTCAATTCTTTACTAAAAGATATATTCCAGGATAATCACAAAACTCCTCTCTGGGATTCAGTATAAGTCTAATAAATATGTTCAGGAAATTGTGAGAAATTAGTAACCAGTTCAAAAGTAGTACATTCTCCCTCTGTCCCTCTCTCCCTTCCTCCCTCCATCCCTTCTTCCCTCCCTCTCTTCATCTCTCTCTCTCACTCACTTTCTCTCCCTCTCCCTCTCCTTCTCCCTCTCCCTCTTCCTCTCCCTCTCCCTCTCCCTCTCCCTCTCCCTCTCCCTCCCTCCCTCTTCCTCTCCCTCCCTCCCTCTTCCTCTCCCTCCCTCCCTCCCTCCCTCCCTCCCTCTCTCTCTCTCTCTCTCTCTCTCTCTCTCTCTCTCTCTCTCTCTCTCTCTCTCTCTCTCTCTCTCTCTCTCTCTCTCTCTCTCCTCCCTCCCTCCCTCCCTCCCTCCCTCCCTCATTCCTTTCCTCCATCTCTCTCTCTGTCTTACACACACACACACACACACACACACACACACACACACACACCTATCTTATATGTTTATTTTCCTTGACTCCTTTATCTTGATTTCCTCAAACTCAGAGGCTTCAAAAACTCTTTGTTAAAAGCTATGTGACTTGTTAAAATAATCAGGTGGCACAAAAAATACAGACATATTTTAAAAATTGCTTTAGGTAGTAGGCTACAATAATATCATAGCTAGGGTTGTTTTTTTTTTTTTTCTCTTACCTGTAAGTTATTTCCTAGTTAGTCTGAGCAGAAAACAAGGGAAAAGAAATAAAATTTAAACCCTGATAAGAATTTCTCCAGTGTAGTGTCCTGGATAAATGAGGAGTGAAAGAAGATTCATGCTAGATTTGATTTCAGTTGCTCTCACCAACCACAGCAGCCAGTTTTGCCACATATTCTCGCCTATATTCTTAGAGTCAGTCAACTTCTGCTTCTTCCAGTTTCTTCAAGCTCACTTCCAGTTCACTCACAACCTCATATTCATCCTTAGTAATTTTGTTCCATTTTATTCTGCTTGTTCTCTCTATGACAATGTATATCTTATCTTGCTTCCTGCAATATAAGAAAAGAATAGTATTACAGAGTGGCTGATCCTTCTTCTTATATTCTAGTTATGGGTAGACATGCCTTCAAGGTCAAAGGACTGAAACTAATGAATCTGAGAAATGTGGTAAAACACTCCCACACATTCCAACTCCCCAAATGATGCTCTGGCTTTTCTGAGCATTAACCATATTCATATGAATATGGCCTTTCATCTCAAAAGATTGCAAGATGCTTGAGGCTAGTTTATCTTACTTCTGTTATATTCCTAACATATAGAACAATATGTTGCATAAAAATCCTTGCTGATTAAGTCACATTTCAAGACACCAAATTCAGTCTATAGAATGAATTAGTAATAAAGTTCATTTAGCAGTCAATAAATAGAAAGTGTTTCTACAGGAATGGTATAGAGAGATTGGAATGGGATTGTCAGTGTCCAATTGCCTGAAATAATTATTAGTCTGTTCCCCTAAGCACCTGTCAGATTGGCAAACTAAAAGAATGAGCCAGTTTCCCAAGATAAGTAATTGGTTGCTATTAGAAATGTCCTGAGAAAAGTTTTTACAAGTAAAAAAGGCTGCATACAGAAGATTCTGTTTAATTTGAATAGATACAAGTGATGAATTCAGTCCATGTTAGATTAAAAAAAAAAGTTATAACAGTGGATTTTATTCTTTTTCTGAAATAAGAGCTGTTCATAATATTGATGGCTTATGATTTCTGTGGCCAAAATAGTTTTTCCTATCTAAATATAATCATCAAGGGTACATCTGAAGAAGAAAAAAAAAAGCAATGATCTAGGAAGTCTCCTAATGAACCAAAATTATTTAATGAAAAGGCAGCAAAAGGAGAGAAGGAGCTGTTTTCTCTAATGAAAAGGTAGTAAAAGGAGAGAAGGAGCTGTTTTCACAACTGGAAAGTTAGCAAATGACAAGTTTATATTGATTATCTTGTTTCTTTTCCTTTTCCCTGCAGTAAAGACAATTCACACATATAAGCATCTCTCCAAAGAGGAAAGAAAGTTAAAAAAAAAGACAAAAATTAAGTCAATTTTCTTCAGTTAGCAGTGAGAAGTACTCATCAGAATTATGAAAAAGTAGATGGAAACTAAAAGTTGGAGTGAGATTTCAGATTTTTCATATAAAATTGTGTTTTTTTTTTCTGGAAAAACAATTTGGAGTGATAGAGAGCTGGCCTTACGCTGAGGAAGACCTCAGTTAAAGTGTCACTTCTGATTTGCTGATTGTTATGAAACCTCTCAATGCCTTTTATAATTTTTAAAAAATTTTGTTTTACATTTACAATTTTATTTTCCCAATTCACATGTCAAAACATTATCTAACATTCATTTTACAGATTCTTAGTTCTTTCCCCCATACTCCTTTCTTGAAGGCAATTAATAAAATCATGTAAAACATTTTCATAATACTCATGTTGTGAAAGAAAACAGGAAAAAAACTCAAAATAATAAAAAGAATGCTTCAATCTGTATTCAGAAACCATCAGTTCTTTCTCTGGAAATGATATCAGTTTTCAACACAAGTCCTTCAGAGTTGTCTTAGATCATTATATTGCTGAGAATGGCGGTCATTCACAGCTGATCATTTTACAGTATTGCTGTTTCTTTGTACACAGTAAATTTCACTTTGTATCAGCTCATGGAAGTTTTTCTGGGGTTTTCTGAAAGGATCCTACTCATCATTTCTTATAGCACAATGGTAATATAATAGTAATAATATTCACATGCCACAATTTATTCAACTATGTCCCAATTGTTGATTATCTCCTCAATTTCCAATCCTTTGCCACCAGAAAAAAAGCTGCTCTAAAGATTTTTGTACATATAGATCCTTTTTGTTGTCTTTTTTTGGAATATAGACCTAATAGTAGTTTTTCTAGGTCAAAGTGTATGCATGATTTTATAGTTCTTTGTGTATAGTTCAAAAATGCCATATAATGTGGTTGAATCAGTTCACAGCTCCACCAAGAGCATTAATGCCTAATTTGTTCCACATCCCCTCCCACACTTGTCATTTTCCTTTGCTGTCCCATTAACCAATCTAATAAGTAAGAGGCAGTACTTCAGAATTCTTTTAATTTGCAATTCTGCAATTGATAGTGAGTCAGAGCTTTTTATTTTTTAATATGGCTATAGAAAACTCTTATTACTGCATCTGAAAACTATATCCTTTGATCATTATACATTGGGAAATTTTCTTATTTTTATAAATATGACCCAGTTCTCTATATGTTTGAAAAATGAGGACTTTATAGGAGAAACTTGCTTCAATTTTTTTCATATTTACTATTGCTAATTGTATTTCCCTTCATCATATTTTCCTCTGTGTTTCTATTCTCTCTCTCCTTTCCCCTGTCCCTCAAAAGTATTTTTCTTTTGAATATCACCTTTCCCAATATACCCTCAATATCTCCTTCTCTTATCCTTCTCTTACTATTTTCCTATAGAATAAGTTAGATTTCCATACTCAATTGAATGTTCATGTTATTCCTATGTTGAGCCAATTGAGCAATAAAGTTCACTTAGTACTCCTTACCTTCCCACTCTTCCTCTCCACAGTAAAAGATTTCTCTTGCCTCTTTTATGTGAGATAATTTATCCTATTATGCCCCTCCTGTTCTCTTTCTATGGATGCATTCTTCTTTCTCACCTCTTAGTTTTATTTTAGGTATCATTCCTTCCTGTTCAACTAATATCTGTGCCCTCTATATATGTTTCTGCCTGCCCCTAAAAAGGAGAAAATTTTTATGAGTTACAAATATCATCTTTCCATGTAGGAATATAAGTAGTTTAACCTTATTGAATTCCTCATGATTTCCCATTGTACTTAAAAACAAAATCATCTATTTTTTCCCCTCAGAGTACTTGAAAGTTCTCTATTTCATGGAATATTCAGTTTTCCACTAAAGTATTGTATTGCTTTGTTAGGTAGGTTATTCTTGGTTGTAATTCTTTGCAAGCCCTCTGACTCTTTAATAAGTCTTGTGTTATTTTGACTGTGGTTCCATTATATTTGAATTTTTTTCTGATTGTTTGCCACATTTCTCCTTAATCTGGGAGCTCTAGAATTTGTCTATAATATTTATGGAAGTTATCATTTTGGGATCTCTTCTAGGAGGCAATTAGTGGGTTCTGTCAATTAATATTAAATCTCTGGTTCTAGAAATTTTCCCTGGCAATTTTGAAAGATGATACCAACCCAGGGAAACCCTTGGAACCCAGGGAAAAAGTAAATACAGAGAAAAACTTGGCAAATAGTGGTTAGTTTCAAAGTTCACTTTTTAATTCTTTATCATCACATCTAATTTTGTATCCAACAATATTCCAGTGAACAAATATATGCACATATATCCACTGTAATGTCCGAGCTAGTTTTCTGGAGGGTCCTAGGACAGTCCTTGGTATTTAGGTGGAGAAGTGAAGGAGGCAGGAGAGCTACCCCATGGCTGGTCAAAGATGGAGTCTGGAATTTTTAGTCTGGAGCCTGAAGTCTTCTCTGTGTCTGTGGCTGAGAGAGTCTTCTGTGTCTGAGACTCCCCTAAATATCTCAGTATTATTACATCACTGCAGCACATTGAGCATGTTAGAAGAGCCATTATATCACCATATGGAGAACTATTATCTCACATTGAGTAGGTGCTTCATTATAAGTACTGTGCCGTCCTTGATTCAAGTACACCTTTTCAGATTTCTAGCCCTCTACAATATACTATAATATACTACATTCAGATCAATTAACAAATTCCCTAATAACAATGAAAACTATTGAATATGTCTTAATGATGGGGTTCTATCACTAATATTCAAAGCAGGAAAAAGTATTGAACAAATTAATAAATTTTTAATCTATTTATATGCCCCAAGTTAATCATTTGGTAGCTTAAATAAGCTTTTTGTTATGATAAGCAGACTGAGATGTATTGTTTTTTTTTGTTTGTTTGCTTGTTTATTTTTTTCCTTTAATGTTCCTTAGTCTTTCAGCTGTGAGCTACTTAAATCCTGACTTTTTGCATATCAGTCTTTAGGATGGCTAATGTCCAAACAGTAGGGAATATAAAAGGACCTTGGCCAGGTGGTCTGTGAATTTATATGAATTCAGCTTTGCTCTTCTACTCTGATTTTTTTTTCCAATATCAATTACTAAGATTGTATTTTTTCCCTTGTGACCAATTCTCTACCTCTTACTGTTGGTCCAGTTAATTTTTTCCAGTATTATTAGAGATTGAGTCTGACCTCCTAGTCTAGACACATAGCCCTAGCATCTCCCCAGAACAATTTTGAACTTTAAG